>NC_142476.1:73379758-73980120 GCF_049115385.1 Moschus berezovskii
TACCACTGGGCCACCCGGGAAGCCCCTGATTAATTAGATGGTCAACTTTAAACCAAATCTGAGGTGCATAAAGTGGCACCAAAGATTGGACCTGAAAGGTCTCTGCCCCCATAGAATTTGCAAACAAACAAAGATAAGACAGGCAGCCCAGGCAGATGTGTGAGGCAAGAGGGAAACCGGATGTTGGTGTGACAACGGAGCCAAGTGGGGAAAGATGTTGGAAACACTGGGCCTTACTCTGCTTCAGTGATGGGCTAGAATAACCTGAGTGTGAAAACACAGAGAACCTCAGAGTGGGCACAAAGAAATGTGGATGGCAAAAATGGACAGAGTGTCCAACCCACAATGGGATGGATGAGAACATATTTTCTGCTTTTTCTTAATGTCTGCCATAAAAGTAATGAAGAACACTTCATTCTGTGGGATTCTGCATGATTTGAAACATCCATTTAATTATGAGGAACATATGACACAAATTAGCTTTTTCTCGGGTCTGAAAGTGCCACTTACCGACCTGGAACAAGTGCTCTCTGGCTCTCTGGAGCTTTCTGCTTACCTTACACAGGTGAACAGCTAGCTCTCCTGGATCAGTTTATGATATCCCCAGGATTTTTCCCTCTTCAAATATATGAATTAAGTAACACATTAACTATAGGAAATAGGTTTATAAAAGTTCCTTATGAAACATATTAAGTACGTGAATGTTTTAAATAAATATGCAACTTTAGGAATAAAAACTAAAATATCTGACAACATAGTAGTAAAAATATGGCTTATACACAACTGTATTTAAAATTATAAATCTCTTATCTGACTGGCAGGTGAAAATAATATGCGATGAGAATTGATGATTGCTTAATTATTTTATAAGGGTTCAAAAATATTTTCAACTCAGAATAATATTTGTTGTTGTTATTTAGTTGCTAAGACATGTCCTACTATTTGTTACCCCATGGACTGCAGCACACCAAGGCTTTCCTATCCTTCACTATCTCCTGGAGTTTGCTTAAACTCATGTCCATTGATTTGGTGATGCTATCTAACCATCACATTTTCTGTGGGCCCCCTTCTCTTCGTGCCCTCAAAATATTATGAAACCATCTAATTGTCAAGAAGGAGCACAGAAAATAGTATTATGAGAAAAAGAAAATCATCTGAGGTCTTATCAAATATTTTCACAAATACCAGGCTCTTTACTACTAAACCAGATTCTTTATACTGATCCTCTTCTTAGTAGGCAATACCATGTCCTGCTTTTTTCTTAAACAGTTAATCATGCAGAGTCCTCTGCGAATAGTTTGATTCTTCATTTTGCTTCCTTTTGAATGAATGGGGAAGTGATCATCCTTGCTGGATAACCTGACAGATTGTTTTGCGTCTGAGTTTCTTAAGCAGAGCACCAGGGTGTGCTAATTACCAAGTCCTTTGTGCACTGTTAACTCTCACCTGCTCTGAAAAATTGGATTGCAGCTTAGTTTTCATTCTTAAAAGCCTCTTTCTTCTAATCCCCTATTTTGTCTTGTAGCACAGAATAAAGATGTTCATTTGAGAAAACGAGAATTTGGATCACTGAGAAAAGAAAGAAGAAAAAGTGATCCTTAAGCATCTGCAAAGGGAAATGTTATTTTATTAAAAGAAAAAAGCGATTCAATGAATGCATCCTGGCAAAATTGAGTCATTTTATGGACACATGAAAATTCTTCTTCCTGAACACAGAAGGATACAAGGAATAGATATTAAGAGACTTTTTCTCCAGTGTGGATATCTTCAACCATGAGTGAATCTTTTTAAAGGAAGAGGGAATGGAAAGGAGAGAGAAGGGAATGAGAAGGAAGAGAGGGAGGAGGAAGAAAGGAAGGAAGGAGAGAAGACAGACAGGGAGGGAGGACAGGGGAAAGCAGATCATCAAATTAGCATTAATCAGATGCTTTCTTTTCTTGTAAGAACAGGTGGGCCTGGAAAAACCCTTGATTAGCTTTGAAGACTATTTTTAAAAAGGGAAATGCAAATTTTGGGGAAAATATCATATATCTACACACACACACATAATCGTTGTTATCTTTGGGTGGTTGTAGACTTTTTAATCTTCTCACTTTTCCTTTTTTATATACACAGCTTTGAATAAATAAATGTTATTTTTGCAACAAATTTGTATAACGAGCTGGTGAAAACAGATGATTGCAAAGCAGAGTCATTCGGAATAATCGCAGATGGTTCTGCCCAGAAGGACTAGAGATCTGCGGGCTGAATCAGAAGCTCTAAGGTCGAAGCCTACTGGATGAAAGGCATCTTGGTGTACATTTCAGTGATTATCCAGGGAAACTCTTTGGGGGGCATGTATAACGTTAGATTTTCTTTCTCATATTTTGCCTGTGTTTCTCTCTTCAGTCGTTGCAGTGGTAATCAAACAAACAAAAACCCTGAGGGTATTGCAAAACAAAGAAGGGAACTAAATAGGATTGGTCAGAGAAGCAAAAGAGACTCTGCCCAACTCAGTTGTGAAGGGAAAGATTCTGGTTTGTTAAAGTTAGAGGAGAGGGAGCAGCGCTGAGCAGTTTTGTCTTCAGTGGAAACATCTGGAAGGGAAGTGGGGTGATTTAAAAAGGGAAGAGGACTTTTCTAGGTAGAAAAGATAGAGGAGTATAGATATGACCACCTCCCGTCCCCACCATCCTCTGAGCATCAGCTTTTCCTCCTTTGATTAAGTGGCATCAGTATTTCATTCCAATGTCAGTATCAAGTGTTTGCTCCTTGGCACGTATTCCCGCCTAGAAAGAAAAGAAAGCAAAACTGAAACTGCACAAGTGAAATAAGTACTGCTGGGCTGCAACTAGATGAATGCATATATTTAACTACCTTTACCTTCTCCTTACCTTCTCCAGGGGTTGCTGGTCACCAAAAATAATGCTTCAGACTGTCAGTTGATTCAAGCACTATTAATCTCTTTTAAAAAAAATCTGAAAAAATCACAAAAATGCCATCCATCTTTCAAGGTTACTTAGAGAAATTCAGAGACCTTTGCACACAATCTGGTTCTCTGGATGCCTTTCCTCCCAGAATAAACTGTGTTTTAGAAAAATTACAAGGAGGGGAAAAAAGGGTAGAAAAGCATTTGTTTTCTTGGGGAGATAAAGAAAATAATTATACATGGAACCTCTTAGATTCCAAGGAGTCTGGATGTCAGGAAACGGACAGCTTTGTTTTATGGTCCCTGATGTCTGCTGTTCAGGGTGAAGAGAAGTGTGCGCTTTCAGGGCTGTGCTCGCTCACGAGCCATGCAGTGTATCTGACACGCTGCCCTCTGGGAAAAGCCGCCAGTGGGGGAATTGTTGCAGTGATGCAGTACAGCTTGTAACTTGGAATCCCGCTGGAGAACTTTGTAGTTGCTTGTCAGTCAGTGGGAAGATAAAAGAGGCAGCTTCTTTTCAAGCAATTTGAATTCATTTCTTCGTAATGAGTTAGAGGGTCGGGCAGCAGCAGTGAGCTCGCCCGTTATTTCGAGGATGAAAGAGACAGAGATGGAGAAAAGGAAGCATGAGGTCGGCCTTGCAGCCAAATCAGCAGAGTAACATGGCTTGTCACTAGTCCACTTCCTTCCAGGATTCCTTTTTCTGATTCCCCATATTTTTAGAAGGAAAGGTCAGAGAAAGTCCAGGTCTATCTCAGTTTATTAAATAAAAACCCAATGTATGAAAATTAAACTTCCAAGTCTAAAGTAGCAGGCAATAGTATTTTATACACAAATACTCATCAAGCACAGACATGCTAAAGGCATTATACTATTTCTTTTCACATTATACAATTAATTATTGACCATACAATTTCTTTTAGCGATGGAAAAGACATTAAATGTGTCATGTTATGGAATTCTTCCTGACCACATCAAGTGTTTAAAATCAACACAAGAAATATTAGGAATGATGACTGTGGGAAAAAGCATGTTCAAAACAAGTATTAATATGAAGAAGAGTGAAGCTATAGAGAAAATTTCTTTCTTCCTATTTCTTTGGAAAGCAAATTTCTTCTCTGCAAAAAAACAAAAATTACAATTAATATAGTTTTGCCTACATTTCTAGGGGTATAAACACATAATTATAAACACACAGGAAATGAAAATGTTTTACTTGGAATTAAAAAATCATTGCTGCATTGTTGGTGAAAATATAAATGAGCCCTGGTTAGATTTATATCATTTCAAAAATCAGGCGATTGAACATATACCCACTGAATATATTGACACCTCTGATTGTATATCATGTCATGGCCAATAAAACTATAGAAATGTATAATTAGGACACATTTTTCCACGAGAATGGAGTTAAGCATTAATTTATCAAACTTACTTCGGAACTCATCTGTTCTCAGCACTCACACGGCTGCTTATTGAATTTGTGTCTCATATCTAATTGGCTATTTTCTTGACATAATGAACAAGTGCAAGCTCTATGCTGTTGTGTCTGTTGCAGAGACGATGTAATGATGAAATGCAAATTCTAACCCAGGGCTGAACATGGAGTCAGAGAGTGCCGCCCATAGAGGCAGGAGAGAGCACTGGGTTTCTGTGTTCTCCTGGCTTCAGTTCATGTTTCAAATTCTGCAGATCATTTTTTTGTAGTAATCTTTCCATTCTTCCTCCTCATGAAAGGAGACTGTTAGATGAGGAATATCATCTGCAGGTCACTCCCCAATAATTTACCTTTGGCTTTGGAAGGATTTATATCATTAAAAAATAAAATTGCCCTTTTCAAAAGGGGAAGAATTTAAAGCATTTTGAAAAATTCGAACCATTTTGAAACTCATACAAGGGCAGACTTGGAGGTTTTAGGACACACATGATGCAGTTCACATGGGGATGTCAGTCACGAAGCAGATATATAATAATATGAACTGATAGTTGTATACCATTAATATACCTGTCAGGTGTTGGGTTTTGTATGCTTTGTCATGGTAAGAGTTCAGTATTTGCTGAATAAATAGCAATATTAGAATCAGCCTGTAGATATGTCTTGACTGAAAGCATAAACATTAAACCTAATTATCTGGATTTTGAATAAGGAGGCTTTCAATGGATATGTCAGCTATGAAGTAATATTACAGGGAAAGGGAAGAGTGGACTACATTGAGAAATAGGAAAAAATCTAGTTCTCCAGGGCTTGTGTTCTTTCCAGCCTCTGAGACAGTCCTGCAGCAGAGGAGTTCTAACTCCTAAGCTTCTCCTGTAGGGGTGTAAGAATGGACCCCTTGCATGGTGGTAGGTCTTCATCATCATATATTTACAGGGATCACACGTTACACTTCCGCAGCTTAGAAAGTACTACTAGATGACTCTCATACCATAATGCCATAAACTAAGAACAGCTCATTGAGAACTAATATTTCCCAACTTTTTGTGTGAAGTTCTTACGATGAATGAGTTACTTCACTCAATTAAAAAACAGAATCTAAGGATGCTAGCAAGCCATGTAAGAAAGCAAAACAGTTTTGTATAGTTTTCTGAGAATTTGGATTATTTGTAAATAGGATTGTATATATATATATCTTATTTTTTATATGGTCATATGTCTTTGGGGATGGGTCACCTGGTAGCTCAGTGGTAAAATGTAGGAGATGCGTGTTTGACCCCTAGGTCAAGAAGATCCCCTGGAGAAGGAAATGGCAACCCACTCCAGTATTCTTGCCTAGAAAATCCCACGGACAGAGGAGCCTGGTGGTGTACCAAAAGAGTCAGACACAACTTAGTGACTAAACAACAAAAACATACCTTTGGGGAGATATCAGAATCCGAGGAGTGGATATCTGAAATCATAAAATAAAATGTAGATATTGGTTCATTAATTAGTTCATGCCATAAATATATATCTAGTTTTAATGGAGCAAGACCAAAATGATAGTGGTGAATTAAGGAGCATGATCTTTCACTGTAGGGGCTTGTGATTTACAAGAGGTAGAAATTAATCAAGTAATCACATAAAAATGTAAAGTTGCTAACCTTAAAAAACACTAAAGTAAACATATATGTCACTAAGGTGGCATAGTAGGGATCCTACTATAATGGACGATTAGAGAAGACTTTTTCAACAGATGACATTTGGGTTAACATTTAGGCACTAACCCAGAGAAAAGAGCAAAGAGGACTCCAGAGGGAATGACATTAGTGAAGTATGTGAGAAACAGAAAATGTTGGTGCGATTGCGGAAACCAGGGAAGGCCAGTGTCTGGGACAGAGTGGAGAGGAAGGGAATGGCGGAGATGAGACATAAAAACTGCTTTATGAAGAATCTTGTAGGTTACTTTAGGGATTTTGCGTGTCACAGAAAGGATTGTCAATATTTTTCAGTTATTATAGCAGATGAATATTACTTAAATTTAGTAGCTGTAGACATGGATCAGAATGCATTTTTCCTTAAATATCTTTTTAAAAATTATATAAATGGATTGCATTTTCATCTGTCATCCAGTCTTTTTTTCCTGTGGAGATAAATGTGTGAGTATATGTGAATATATAGTATATTTGAGATCCTAATACAAACAAATCTTATAGCCTACTTTATTTATTTAACATTATGAGTATGTCTCATATCACACAAAGAGCACTGATAAAAATCATTCTTAATGGATATACAATATCAATAGTATCAGTTCAGTTCAGTTGCTCTGTCATATCTGACCCGTAGTGACCCTGTGGACTGTAGCACAGCAGTTTTCACTGATCATCACCATCTCCCAGAACTTGCTCAAACTCATGTCCATCGATTCAGTGATGCCATCCAACCATCTCATCCTCTGTCATCCCCTTCTCCTCCTGCCTTCAATCTTCCCAGCATCAAGGAATTTTCCAATGAGTCATTTCTTCGAATCAGATGGCCAAAGCATTGGAATTTCAGCTTCAGCTTCAGTCCTTCCAATGAATATTCAGGACTGACTTCTTTTGGTGGCGGTGGTTTAGATGCTAAGTTGTGTCTGACTCATGGACTGTAGCTGGCCAGGGTCCTCTGTCCATGGGATTCTCCAGGCAGGAATACTGGAGTGGGTTGCCATTTCCTTCTCCAGAGGATCTTCGTGACCCAGGGATCAAACCCAGGTCTTCTGCATTGCAGGAAGATTCTTAACCAACTTAACTACAAGGAAAGATTTCTTTTAGGTTGACTGAATTGATGTCCTTGCTGTCCAAGAGACTCTCAAGAGTCTTCTCCAAAACCACAGTTCAAAAGCATCAATTCTTTGGCACTCAGCTTTCTTTATGGCCCAATTCTCATATCCATACGTGACTACTGGAAAAACCATATGTTTGACTATATGTACCTTTGTTGGTAATACTTATGCTTTTTAATATGTTGTCTAGGTTTGTCATAGCTTTTCTTCCAAGGAGCAAGCGTCTTTTAATTTCATGGCTGCAATGACCATCTGCAGTGATTTTGGAGCCCAAGAAAATACAGTCTGTCAGTGTTTCCATTGTTTCCCCATCTATTTGCCATAAAGTGATGAGACTGGATGCCATGACTAGTTTTTTGAATGTTGAGTTTTAAGTCAGTTTTTTCACTCTCCTCTTTCACTTTCATCAAGAGGCTCTTTAGTTCCTCTTCGCTTTCTGTCATAAGGGTGGTGTCATCTGTATATCTGAGGTTATTGGTATTTTTCCTGGCAATCTTGATTCTACCTTGTGATTCATCCAGCGCAGCATTTTGCATGATATATTCTGCATTTAAGTTAAATAAACAAGGTGACAATATATAGCCTTGAGGTACTCCTTTCCCAAATTGGAGCCAGTCTGTTGATCCATGACCAGTTCTAACCATTGCTTCTTGACCAGCATACAGATTTCTCAGGAGGCAAGTAAGGTGGTCTGGTATTCCTGTCTCTTTAAGAATTTTCCACAGTTTATTGTGATCCACACAGTAAAAGGCTTTAGCATAGTGAATGAAGCAAAAGTAGATGTTTTTCTGGAATTCTCTTGCTTTTTCTATGATCCAATATTTGTTGGTAATTTGATCTCTGGTTCCTCTGCCTTTTCTAAATCCAGCTTGAACATCTGGAAGTTCTCGGTTCACATACTGTTGAAGCCTAGGTTGGAGAATTTTGAACATTACTTTACCAGTGTGTGAGCCAAAGTAAAAATAATACCCACTGGGGATGTGACTTGTGATGGAAGTAAAGTCTGATGCTGTAAAGAGCAATATTGCATAGGAACCTGTAATGTTAGGTCCATGAATCAAGGCAAATTGGAAGTGGTCAAACAGGAGATGGCAAAAGTGACTGTCAACATTTTAGGAATCAGCAAATTAAAATGGACTGGAATGGGTGAATTTAACTCAGAAGACCATTATATCTACTACTGTGGGCAAGAATCCATTAGAAGAAATGGAGTTGACATCATAGTCAACAAAAGAGTCCTAAATGCAGTATTGGATGCATCTCAAAAGATTGGATTCAATCTCAAAAATGGCAGAATGGTCTCTGTTTGTTTCCAAGGCAGGTCATTCAGTATCTCTGTAATCCAAGTCTATTCCCTGACCAGTAATGCTGAAGAAGCTGAGGTTGAATGGTTCTATGAAGACTTGCAAAACCATCTAGAACTAACACCTCCCAAAAAATGTCCTTTTCATTACAGGGGACTGAAATGCAAAAGTAAGTAGTCAAGAAATACCTGGAGTAAAAGGCAAATTTGGACTTGGAATGTACAGAATGTAGTAGGGCAAAGGCTAATAGACTTTTGCTAAGAGAAAGCACTGGTCATAGCAAACATCCTCTTCCAACAACACAAGAGAAGACTCTACACGTGGACATCACCAGATGGTCAGTTCAGTTCAGTTCAGTTGCTCAGCGTGTCTGACTCTGTGACCTCATGAATCACAGCATGCCAGGCCTCCCTGTCCATCACCAACTACCAGAGTTCACTCAACCTCACGTTCATCGAGTCAGTGATGCCATCCAGCCATCTCATTCTCTGTTGTCCCCTTCTTCTCCTGCCCCCAATCCCTCCCAGCATCAGAGCCTTTTCCAGTGAGTCAACTCTTCGCATGAGGTGGCCAAAGTATTGGAGTTTCAGCCTCAGCATCAGTCCTTCCAAAGAACACCCAGGACTGATCTCCTTTCAAATGGACTGGTTGGATCTCCTTGCAGTCCAAGGGACTCTCAAGAGTCTTCTCCAGCACCACAGTTCAAAAGCATCAATTCTTCAGAGCTCAGCTTTCTTCATAGTCCAACTCTCACACCCATACATGACCCCTGGAAAAACCACAGCCTTGACTAGACGGACCTTTGTTGGCAAAGGAATGTCTCTGCTTTTTAATATGCTATCTAGGTTGGTCATAACTTTCCTTCCAAGGAGTAAGCGTCTTTTAATTTCATGGCTGCAATCAGCATCTGTAGTGATTTTGGAGCCCAAAAAAATAAAGTCTGACACTGTTTCCAGTGTTTCCCCATCTATTTCCCATGAAGTGATGGGACTGGATGCCATGATCTTAGTTTTCTGAATGTTGAGCTTTCAGCCAAGTTTTTCACTCTCCTCTTTCACTTTCATCAAGAAGCTTTTTAGTTCCTCTTCTGAAATCAGATTGATTATATTCTCTGCAGCCAGAGATGGAAAAGCTCTATACAGTCAGCAAAAATAAGACCGGGAGCTGACTATGGCTGAGATAATGACCTCCTTATTGCCAAATTCAGACTTAAATTGAAGAAAGTAGGGAAAACCACTAGACCATTCAGGTATAACCTAAATCAAATCCCTTACCATTATACAGTGGAAGTAAGAAATAGATTCAAGGGATTAGATCTGATAGACAGAATGCCTTAAGGACTATGGACCAAGGTTCCTAATATTGTACAAGAGGCAGGTATCAAAACCATCCCCAAGAAAAAGAAATGCAAAAAGGCAAAATGGTTGTCTGAAGAAGCCTTACAAATAGCTGTGGAAAGAAGAGAAGCAAAAGTCAAAGGAGAAAAGGAAAGATATATGCATTTGAATGCAGAGTTCGAAGAACAGCAAGGAGAGGTAAGAAAGCCTTCCTCAGTGATCAGTGCATAGAAATAGAGGAAAGCAATAGAATGGGAAAAACTAGAGATCTCTTCAAGAAAATTAGAGATACCAAGGGAACATTTCATGCAAAGATGGGCTCAATAAAGGACAGAAATGGTGTGAACCTAACAGAAGCAGAAGATATTAAGAAGAGGTGGCAAGAATACACAGAACTATACAAAAAAGATCTTCATGACCCAGATAATCACAATGGTATGATCACTCACCTAGAGCCAGACATCCTGGAATGCGAAGTCAAGTGGGCCTTAGGAAGCTTCTCTGCAAACAAAGCTAGTGGAGTTGATGGAATTCCAGTTGAGCTATTTCAAATCTTGAAAGATGATGCTGTGAAAGTGCTGCATTCAATATGCCAGCAAATTTGGAAAACTCAGCAGTGGCCACAGGACAGGAAAAGGTCAGTCTTCATTCCAATCCCAAAGAAAGGCAATGCCAAAGAATGCTCAAACTACTGCACAATTGCACTCATCTCACTGGGGCTTCCCTCATAGCTCAGTTGGTGAAGAATCCACCTGCAATGCAGGATACCTCAGTTCAATTCCTGGGTTGGGAATATCCGTTGGAGAAAGGATAGGCTATCCACTCCAGTATGCTTGGGCTTCCCTTGTGGCTCAGCTGGTAAAGAATCCGCCTGCATTGTGGGAGACCTGGGTTTAATCCCTGGGTTGGGAAGAGCCCTGGGGAAGGGGAAGGCTACCCACTCTAGTATTCTGGCATGGAGAATTCCATGGACTGTAAAATTCATGGGGTCGCAAAGAGTTGGACATGACTAAACGACTGTCACTTCACTTCATTTCACATGCCAGTAAAGCAATGCTCAAAATTCTCCAAGTCAGGATTCAACAGTACGTGAACCGTGAACTTCCACATGTTCAAACTGGATTTAGAAATTTCAGAGGAACCAGAGATAAAATTGTCAGCAACTGTTGGGTCATTGGAAAAGCAAGAGAGTTCCAGAAAAACACCTACTTCTGCTTTATTGATTATGCCAAAGCCTTTGACTCTGTGGATCACAATAAACTGTGGAAAGTTCTTAAAGAGATAGGAATACCAAACCACCTGACCTGCCTCTTGAGAAATCTGTATGCAGGTCAGGAAGCAACAGTTAGAACAGAATATAGAACAACTGACTGGTTCCAAATAGGGATAGGAGTACGTCAAGACTGTATATTGTCACCCTGCTTATAAAACTTATATGCAGAGTACATCATGGGAAACGCTGGCTGGATGAAATCCAAGCTGGAATCAAGATCGCCAGAGAAATATCAATAACCTCAGATATGCAGATGACACCACCCTTATGGCAGAAAGCAATGAAAAACTAAAGAGCATTTGACTGAAAGTGAAAGAGGAGAATGAAAAAGTTGGTTTAAAACTCAACATTCAGAAAAATAAGATCATGGCATGCAGTCCTATCACTTCATGGGAAATAGATGGGGAAACAGTGGAAACAGTGGCTGATTTTGGGGGGACGCCAGTCATTGCAGATGGTAACTGAAGCCATGAAATTAAAAGACGTTTGCTCCTTGGAAGAAAAGTTATGACCAACCTAGACAGCATATTAAAAAGCGGAGACATTACTTTGCAAACAAAGGTCCGTCTAGTATAAGCTATGGTTTTTCCAGTAGTCATGTATGGCTGTGAGAGTTGGACTATAAAGAAAGCTGAGCACCGAAGAATTGATGTTTTTGAACTGTGATTTTGGAGAAGACTCTTGAGAGTCCCTTGGACTGCAAGGAGATCCAACCAGTCCAACCTTAAGTAAATCAGTCCTGAATATTCCCTGGGAGGACTGATGCTAAAGCTGAAACTCCAATACTTTGGCCACCTGATGTGAAGAATTGACTCATTTGGAAAGAGCCTAATCCTGGGAAAGATTGAAGGCAGGAGGAGAAGTGGATGACAGAGGATGAGATAGTTGGATGGCATCACTGACTCAATGGACATGCGTTTGAGTAAACTCCGGGAGTGAGTGATGGACAGGGAAGCCTGCCGTGTGGCAGTCCATTGGGTTGCAAAGAGTCAGACACGACTGAGCAACTGAACTGAAGTGAACTGAACTTGCTGGTGTGTGAGATGAGTGCAATTATGCGGTAGTTTGGTCATTCTTTGGCATTGCTTTTCTTTGGAATTGGAATCAAAACTGACATTTTATAATCCTTTGGCCACTGCTGAGTTTTCCAAATTTGCTGGCATATTGAGTGCAGCACTTTCACAGCATCATCTTTTAGGATTTGAAATAGCTGGAATTCCATTGCCTCCTCTAGCTTTGTTCGAAGTGATGCTTCCTAAGACCTCCTTGACTTCACACTTCAGGATATCTGACTCTCGGTGACTGATCACACCATTTTGATTATCTGGGTCATTAAGATCTTTTTTGTATAGTTCTTCTGTGTATTCTTGCCACCTCTTCTTAATATCTTTTGCTTCTGTTATGTCCATACCATTTCTGTTCTTTACTGAGCCCATCTTTGCATGAAATGTTCCCTTGGTATCTCTAATTTTCCTAAAGATATCTCTGGTCTTTCCCATTCTATTGTTTTCCTCTATTTCTTTACACTGATCACTGAGGAAGGCTTTCTTATCTCTCCTTGCTATTTTTTGGAACTCTGCATTTGGATGGATATATCTTTCCTTTTCTCCTTTGCCTTTTGCTTCTCTTCCTTTCTCAGCTAGTTGTAAGGCCTCCTCAGACAACCATTTTACCTTTTTGCATTTCTTCTTCTTGGGGATGGTTTTGATCACCATCTCCTGTACAGTGTTAGGAACCTCCACCCATAGTTCTTCAGGCACTCTGTCTATCAGATCTAATCCCTTGAGTCCTTTTGTCACATACACTATATAATCATAAGGGATTTTATTTAAGTCATACCTGAATGGTCTAATGGTTTTACCTACTTTCTTCAATTTAAGGCTGAATTTTGCAATAAGGAGGTCATTATCTGAGCCACAGTCAGCTCCTGGTCTTTTTTTTTTTTTTTTTTTTCTGCATTGAGCTTCTCCATCTTTGGCTGCAAAGAGCAAAGAATATAATCTGATTTAGTTTTTGACCATCTGGTGAAGTCCATGTATAGAGTTGTCTCTTGGGTTGTTGGAAAAGGGTGTTTGCTATGACCAGTGCATTCTCTTGGCAAAACTCTATTAACTTTTGCCCTACTTCATTTTGTACTGCAAGACCAAACTTGCCTGTTACTCAAGATATCTCTTGACTTCCTACTTTTGCATTTGAGTCCCCTATGATGAAAAGGATATATTTTTTTTTTGGGGGGTGTAGTTTTAGAAGGTCCTGTTGGTCTTCATAGAACCATTCAGCTTCAGCTTTAGTGGTTCAGGCGTACAGTTGGATTACTGTGATACTGAATGGTTTGCCTTGAAAATGAACAGACATCATTCTGTTGTTTTTGAGATTGCACCCAGGTACTTTATTTTGAACTTTTTTGTTGACTGTGAGGGCTCCTCCATTTCTTCTCGGGAATTCTTGCCCACAGTGGTCAGTATAATGGTCATCCGAATTAAATTTGCCATTCCAGTCCATTTTAGTTCACTGATTCCTAAAATGTTGATGTTCACTTTTGCCATCTCCTGTTTGACCACTTCCAATTTACCTTGATTCATGGACCTATTCCAGGTTCCTAGGCAATACTGTTCTTTACAGCCTTGGGCTTACTTCCATCACCAGTCACATCCACAACCGGGTATTGTTTTCACTTGGCTCAGCCTCTTCATTCTTTCTGGAGTTATGTCTCCACTCTTCTCCTGTAGCATATTGGGCATATTTCAGTGTCCTGTCTTTTTGCCTTTTCATACTGTTCATTGGATTCTCAAGGCAAGAATACTGAAGTGGTTTGCCATTACCTTCTCCAGTTGACCACATACTGAACTGGTTTGCTGATTCCTTCTCCAGTGGACCACATACTGAAGTGGTTTGCCATTCCCTTCTCCATTGGGCCACATTTTGTCAGAACTCTCCTCTATGACCCATCCATCTTGGGTAGTCCTACACGACATGGCTCATAGTTTCACTGAGTTAGACAAGGCTGTGATCCAAGTGATCAGTTTGGTTGGTTTTCATAAATGTGTTTCCATTCTGTCTGCCCTCTGATGGAGAAGGATAATAGGCTTGTGGAAGCTTCCTGATGGGAGGGTTTGGCTGTGGGAGAATCTGGGTCTTGCTCTGATGGGTGGGGCCATGGTCAGTAAATCCTCAGTCCAATTTCCTGCTATTGTGTGAGGTTGTGTTCCCTCCCTGTAGTTTGGCCTGTGACCAAACTATGGTAGGGATAATGGAGGTAATGGAGACCTCCTTCCAAAGGACTTATGCCAGGACTGTTGTATTCAGTGCTCCTGACCCAACGGCAGGCAACTGTTGACCCACGCCTCTGCTGGAGGCTCGTAGACACTCATAGGCAAGTCTGGCTCATCCTCTTGTGGGGTCACCGCTCCTTTCTCCTGGGTCCTGGTGTGCACAAGGTTTCATTTGTACCCTCCCAGAAAGCTGTTTCCCTAGTCCTGTGGAAGTTCTGTAATCAAATCCCACTGACCTTTAAAGTCAAATTTCCTGGGGATTCTCAGTCCCTTTGCTGGATCCCCAGGTTGGGAAATCTGTTGTGAGCCCTAGATCTTTCACAATAGTGTGAGAACTTCTTTGATATAATTGTTCTTCAGTTTGTGGGTTGGTTTTTTTTTGGTGCCTCTATGGTGGGGCTCACACACCGCACCTCCCAGGTCTGTTGCAGCCAGAGCTCCTGTCCCCGTGGCAGGCCACTGCTGACCCATGCCTCTGCAGGAGACAGACACTCAAAGGCAGGACTGGCTCTGTCTCTTGTGTGTTCCCTGGGTCTTTGTGCACAAGGTTTCATTTGAGCCCTCTGAGCGTCTCTGGCAGGTTTGACTCTAAACATGATTTTGCCCCTCCTACCATCCTGTTGGGGCTTCTCCTTTGCCCTTGGATGTGGGGTATCTTTTCTTGATGGGATCCAATATTCTCCTGTCTACGGCTGTTCAGTGGTTAGTTGCAGTTTTGGAGTTCTAACAGGAGAAGATAAACACACATCCTTCTACACCGCCATCTTAAAAAGGAACTCATAAATCATATGGATATATCAAAATGTACTAGTCTTCCCATCATTACCATTTCATTACATGATATTATAATAGCAAAATGTATTAGCCATTTCATTATTGTTGCATGTTTAGGTTTATTATTTTTAATATTAGAAAGAATATTTATCACATAATTCTGCATATATCATTAATATGTATTGCTAGAAAAGTTAAACGGTGGAATATTTTTTTGAGACTTGATATGCACTGGAAAAATGCAACAATGCTTTAAAAAAAATTGCATCAGTTCACATATCTCCTAACAGTATACAATTTGTTCATATTTCTGTAATTGTGATAATTTGATAGATAAAAATGATTATTTGCTCTAATATGCATTTTTTTATTCTTAGTGACATCAAACATTCCAATATGCTTATTGTTTTTATTTTTTTCATTTGCTCACATACTTTGCCAGAAAATTTTAGAGATTTAAAAGTAGGTTTGATCTGAATGGCAGCTTAAAATTTGAGTTATAATTATTAGTCATTACAGTGCCAAATATTTTATTCAACTTATCTTTCTGGTGTATTTATGAGGGTTAGGAAACAGTATTTCAGATTTTTTGTGTGTGATGAAACCGGTTTATTTTTGTAAAGAACATTTTCTCTATCCAGGATTGAAACATATGCATTGCATTATTTTGCTAAATTTATCAGAGACTTAAATTCTTATGTATTATGGTACTTACTTCGGGGCTATTTACTCCTTCTGTTTATTCCTCTGTTTCTCTTTGAATCATTACCATGACAGTTTGATCTCTATGCTTTCAACCTGGTACATATTAAAAAATACTTTTCATCTTATTGGTAAAGTTCGCATCTTCTCCTTCCAGCTTACTGCTCATTTTTTAAAAATGTCTTAGATCTTTATGTATATTCTTCCAACTCATCATTAAACAGAGCTTTAAAAAATGCTACTGGCCCTTTCCATCCTTACAGTTAGGGGAACAAGGTCGTGAGGCAAGCAGCACGCCGTTTGCAGCAGCCATTTCTTCCGCCTTCAGTCTCTGGATCTTTTGTAAAACTTCCAACAGCGCTATGTTGGGACAGAGCATCCAGAGGTTCACAACCTCTGTGGTTCGTCGCAGCCACTACGAGGAGGGTCCAGGGAAGAATATACCATTTTCAGTGGAAAACAAGTGGAGGTTACTAGCTATGATGACTTTGTTCTTTGGGTCTGGATTTGCTGCACCTTTCTTTATAGTAAGATACCAACTGCTTAAAAAGTAATCCATGTGACAGGAAGAGGAGCATATTAAGAGGTGCAGTCTCTTAAAAGGATCAAACCCTTGAACTCAGCATCCTAGATATGTTTGTAAATAAACTTGTGGCAGAAATCCTTAACGCCTCTCCTCTGAAATATGGAACATGATAATTGAACACGTGCTTACATTTTATTTGGGTAATACTGCATTATTAGTTTCTTAACTAAATGTGTATTTGATTAAAAAAGTTAAAATTAAAAAATTAAAAATGCTACTGATATTTTTAATTAACTCTTCTTCTTATAAATTAATTCATGAGGAATTTATACCATCAAATATTTCTTGAGAAATGTGTTGGGATTCCATTTATTTAGGCATTTTGTATTTCACAGTAAAGTTTTGTTATTTTTTCATGAAGCCTTCATATTTCCTGTGAGGATTAAAAGAAGAAAAGTGAAAGTGTTCTCAGTCATTTCTGACTCTTTGTGACCCCGTGGACTGTAGCCCCCCAGGCTCCTCTGTCCATGGAATTCTCTAGATAAGAATACTGGAGTGGGTAGCCATTCTCTTCTCCAGGCGATCTTCCCAACCCAGGTCTCCTACATTGCAGGCAGATTCTTTATCATTTGAGCCACCAGGGAAGCTGGTGAGGTGAGGGTTATAGCCAGGTTTTTTACCTTTGTGATTGTGATTTTGTTTTTATTATAACATTCAAAAAATCATTCTTGGTATCATATCTGTGTGATTTTCATCAATACTTTCTTTAAACACTTGTAAATCTGAGTTATTTTTTTCAGCTCCATTAAAACAGAAAATACAGAGCTCCTTACACTTAAGAAACATTTCCGTGAGTTTAACCCACTCAGCTAATGTGTTATAACACACTAACAGTATGGATGCTTTTACTTGAAACAAAAAGAGCTCTAGGTTAAGTTTCAATCACAAATATATCCATACAATACGATTATTTTAAGTAAGCCACAACAAAGCTATTTGACTAATTTTTGTTTCTAAGAATTCTTTCAAGATGATTAAAATAAGCTTATAAAGTAAATATAAAATGTTTAAAATATCTGTATCCATTTGTGCCCATTGGGAAAATGAGCAGTTCTTGGAATTTTTTTCAAAGATATTGTTAGATAGGTGTACAAAATATTTGGAAAGTTATTTTTCTGACAATTTATTTGTATAATGAGAGTTGAAGGGCATGGTCCTAAAAGTCTATCTATACAGATTATATTGTGGTGAATTCATTTAAAAGATTATGCAGAAGTATAGTTATTATTAAGAAAATTATATTATTACAAGTGCAAAACAAGAGCATTAAAAAGTCTTTAAGTGGGAAAAATGGTAATGCATTTATATGTATAAAATATGAAAGGATAAATACCAAAATACACCAAAATATTGATATAATAGTAATGATTATCTTGAAATTTTAGATAATTCTAACTTTTCATAGTGTCTGATAATAGTTAAAATTTACAATGAACGAGTATTTCTTTTATAGTCAAAGAAGGAGTGAATGCAGCCAAGACAAAAGAGGAGAATTTGTAGCATGTATCATCTTATAGCAAAAGTACTAGAAGATTTTAGAAAACAACAGATTTTAAAACTCAAAATTCTCATAAGAACTTGGAAACAAAAGACTTAACATCACTAAACCTGAGATGATAAAGACCTTGAACCTCAGCTTCTTTCAGAAACCCAGCCATCTTGCTTTTACTTGAATCCCTTAAACTTACAATGATTACTTTCACTTTTCCCTAATAATTTATTCCTTTAAGATAATAGAGTTTCTTATTATGTTTTTGATTTGTACTGTTTCCTATTTAATGATTTACTCTCTTTGGCATACATGCAAAAGTTATCATATTAAAAAAATTATTATGCTATAATAATTATGGTACCATCAAACTGAATTAAATTATGTTTCATTGTAAATAGTAAAACGTATTAATTTTTTTGAAAGTCTTTTTAAGCCAAAGAGGATAAATAGTTACCTTTCTATAATTTCATTAAACACCATGACAGTACAAGCCAAATTGACAGAGCTGATAACAAATCAACTCAACACTTATAGGAGTCCCTTCCAAGTAGTTCTGAAATTAGCTTTCTTAGGGCAATGAATTAAATGCATTGCATTAAATAGAACCTGTGCATTTTATGAATAAAAGTTTCACCTTCATTTTGTGTGCATATATATAGGAAGATTTTGGAAGAATAAGATTTTCTTTCTTACATTCAGTTCAGTTCAGTTCAGTCGCTCAGTCATGTCCGACTCTTTGCGACCCCATGAACCACAGCACGCCAGGCCTCCCTGTCCATCACCAACTCCCGGAGTTCACTGAAACTCATGTCCATCGAGTTGGTGATGCAGTTTCAGATAAAAATGAACCTGAATTTTAAGTGTGCATTCTAATTTTTTTCTTTAGCACATCAGAGTGGTGCTGTCCAGCAGACATATAAAGTAAGCTAAATATCTAATTTTTAACTTTCTAGTATGCACATGAATAAAATTGTGTAATATATATTTTGTGAATCAGTCTACCCTGAATATTATCATTTCAACATGGAATCAAAATCTTAAAGTGATATCTCAAGTGAGATTTTTTTTTCTTCTTTTTATGCTAAATCAGTGTGTATATTTTATAGTACTCTTCAATTCAGATAATTTTTATCAGAAATATTCAATCTGTATTTTAACTTCATAATATTTTCTGTTAAAAAGGTATTCAATAATTAAAATTTTTCCAGAAGCAAAATTAATTATTAGTTTTTAATTTAAATTAGTTAAAATTAAATAAAATTAGACATTCAGTCACAACCACATTTCAAGTACTCAGGGGCCCCATGTGGATAGTGGTTATTCAATTCGACAACCTAGTTTTAGAACATGTGTATAAGATATCAGCAACATGGAAAAGTTAAAAATTAAGTTGAAGCCAAACTATTAGAAATGTTTTGACTATTGGATTTCAAAGAAAATGAGCTGATTTTTTTGTTTTTTGTTTTTTTCTCATTAAATGGTTGGCTGGTTGGCTCAGTTGATAGAATCAGTTGCTTTGTTTTTATGTACAAATCATCTTACTTTTTGCCAGGTCCTTTAATTTTCCTTAAGGCAAATGTGTGTGTGTGTGTGTGTGTGCGTGTGTGAGGTCCTTTAATTTTCCTTAAGGCAAATATGTGTGTGTGTGTGTGTGTGCCTGTGCGTGCGTGTGCTCAGTCATGTCTGACCCTTTGCAGTGCCACAGATTGTAGCCTGCCAGGCTCTTCAGTCCATGGAAGTTGCCAGGCAAGAATACTGAAGTGGGTTGCCATTCTTCCTCCAGGGGATTTTCTCAACCCAGTGAAGGAACCCAAGTCTCCTGCATCTCCTCCACTGGCATGCAGATTCTTTACCACTGAGCCACCTGAGTATGTCCCCAGGCATTTTATGTATGTGCTTTAATTATACTAAAAGCTATCTCCCTGGGCCATGATATCCTGGAGATACCCCTTGAATTAATGGTTATATACCAAGTTTTGAGTAAACTAAAGAACATCAATATTGAGAGAAAAAATATTAAATGTAGTTAAATCCCAAAGAAAGTGAAATTTGCTCAGTTGTGTCTGACTTTTTGTGACCCCCTGGACTATAGAGTCCATGTCATTCTCCAGGCTATACTGGAGTAGGTAGCCTTCCCTTCTCCAGAGTATCTTCCCAACCCAGGAATTGAACCAGGGTCTCCTGCTTTGCAAGCGGATTCTTTACCAGCTGAGCTACCAGGGAAGCCCTAAATCCCAAAGAAACACAATGCCAAATGTTCAAACTACCATACAATTGTGCTCATTTCACAAGCTAGCAAGATAATGCTCAAAATTCATCAAGCTAGGCTTTAGCAGTATGTGAATCGAGAACTTCCAGATATACAAGCTAGATTTAGAACAGGCACAGGAACCAGAGATCAAATTGCCAACATCTGCTGGATCATAGAAAAAGTAACGGAATTCCAGAGAAACATCTACTTCTGCTTCATTGACTCTGCTAAAGACTTTGTGTGGATTACAACAAATTGTGAAAAATTCTTCAAGAGATGGGAATACCAGACCACCTGACCTGCCTCCTGAGAAACCTGTATGCAGGTCAAGAAGCAACAGTTAGAACTGGACATGGAACAACAGCTGCTGCTGCTGCTGCTAAGTCACTTCAGTCGTGTCCGACTCTGTGTGACCCCATAGACGGCAGGCCACCAGGCTCCCCCGTCCCTGGGATTCTCCAGGCAAGAACACTGGAGTGGGATGCCATTTCCTTCTCCAATGTGTGAAAGTGAAAAGTGAAAGTGAAGTCGCTCAGTCATGTCTGACTCGTAGTGACCCCATGGACTGCAGCCTACCAGGCTCCTCCATCCATGGGATTTTCTAGGCAAGAGTACTGGAGTGGCTTGCCATTGCCTTCTCCAATGGAACAACAGACTGGTTCCAAATTGGAAAAGAAGTATGTCAAGACTTTATGTTGTCACCCTGCTTATTTAACTTATATGCAGAGTACATTATGTGAAATGCTGGACTGGATGACTCACAGGCTGGAATCAGGATTGCCAGGAGAATTATCAACAACCTCATGCATACAGATGATACCACTCTAATGGCAGAAAGTGAAGGGAACTAAAGAGCCTCTTGATGAGGATGAAAAAGGACAGTGAAAAAGCTGGCTTAAAACACAACATTCAGAAAACTAACATTGTGGCATCCAGTTTCATCATTTCATGGCCAATAGATGGGGTAAAATGGAAACAGTGACAGATTTTATTCTCTTGGGCTTCAAAATCACTGCAGATGGTGACTTCACTCATGAAATTAAAAGACATTTGTTCCTTGGAAGGAAACCTATGACAAATCTAGACAGCATATTACAAAGCAGTGACATTATTTTGCTGACAAAGGTCCATTTAGTCAACGCTGTGGTTTTTCCGGTACTCATGTATGTATATGAGAGTTGGACCATAAAGAAGGTTGAGTGCCGAAGAATTGATGTTTTCAAATTGTGGTGCTAGAGAAAACTCTTAAGAGTCCCTTGGACAACAAGGAGGTCAAACCAGTCAATCCTAAAGGAAATCAATCCTGAATATTCGTCAGAAGGACTGATGTTGAAGCTGAGGCTCTAATACTTTGGCCTGATGCAACAAGCCGACTCATTTGAAAAGACCCTGATGCTGGAAAAGATTGAAGGCAAGAGGTAAAGAGGGCAGTAGAGGATGAGATGGCTAGTTAATACCACTGACTCCTTGGACATGAATTTGAACAAACTCCAGAAGATAGTGAAGGACAGAGAAGCCTGGTGTGCTGTAGTCCATCGGGTCGCAAAGAGTCGTACACGACTTAGTGACTGAACAACAACCTGTGCCACCATGTTTACTCTTGTTCTCAACTCTTATAAATCATGTAAATAAGTGCAATAAACATTTATTGAATGATTTCATAATACTTTAGATTTACAAGTCCATCATTTGTGATGGCACATTGAACGTGGGCCAGAAAAGCTAGAAGTATGTTGTATGTCAGATGATGCCTTCCATCAAGTTTAGAGCAGCATTTTTTTCCCAGCATTACAACATAGTGTAATGGCACTTGGCAATATTGGCATTTCTGATATGACTTCTTTTGGCTAGCTCAGCATTCTTAAAAAAATAAATAGTTTTTTCACTCTGTGATTGAAAGGGTTAAATACTACCAATTCATTACCACTCACAAAAGGATTTATTTTGTTCTCATAAATCAGTTTTATTCCACATTGTTATTATTCCCTTGGGTGAGCTACTCGAATTGAAATCAATACAAGTGCAAGTGACACAATCAATCTAGATATTTGATTATGGATTGGAGATCACTAGGTCTCCTTTTTAGCCAGTTTCTTTCTGATCATCTCCTTAAAGAACTGAATATTCTTATTGGCATCTATGAGTTATGAACATGTTTTAAAAGCAGATAATAATCTTCATTTGTATACTGACTATGAAAACCCAAACAATGAGCAAAGATTAAAAGATAAAGACTTATATTATGTACCTATAACATTGTTAATAAGCTATTCACATTTCTCAATCTTTTCCTTAAGAGGAAATGTTTTAAAAACAATTCTTTCTTTAAAAAAAATGCAATTGGTGACTATAAAATGCATTCTTAGCATTAAGTAAGTAAGTGATTAACTATTTGCCATGACAGAGATGTTACTTGTTTTTACACATTTATTTTATAGCTGAACCACATTAACTGATTTAGGTAAACAATAAGAAAACAACTAAGGTGGATAAAATGTCTTTGAAAGGACTCAAACTGGTTCTTTTCATTTCTACAATTATCCAGGCTAGAAAGTCACCATCTGCAGGATCTAAAAGGGAAAATCAGTTCAACTTGAAATCAGGGAGCAAAAATTGAATTAAGTTGTTGCTCAAGAGAGCAAAATGTATATATCAAACTCTCTTTGCTTTACAAACAAATGTATTTCTTATGACCCTTTACATGTTGAAAGCTTATTTGGGGACTAAAGGTACCGCATTATAGTTTTCTTGCTTCGGACTCTAGCCACCTTTGCTTGGTTCTTAAACCAAATTTTTACATAGGCACTGTTAAGCCATTTTGTAATTCATTTTCTTATGTTTAGAATAATGCAATAAAATTATTTCTTTAAAATAAATTGCAAGGCAATATTAACACTGCATTTGCTTCTTACAGCAAAATATTTTAGCCTTTTTTAGCCATTTACTTTTTTTCATTAAGATTTGTAGGAAGGGCTGATACTTGTCTGACAAATTACCTCTGGAAGGTATGTAACTCTAAACGTTAAAAAAAGTCTTCAGAAGCAGTTTAAATAGTAAACCCATCTTTCTTTCATTCAAGGATTCACTGATTAATCTTTGCTCACCCCTTTTTAAAATTTTTTACTTTTATAAAATTCTTACGGGCTGCTTTCCACTTATAGTTATCATGAAATACTGACTATATTCTCCATATTGTATTCCCACATATGTATTCCCCCTGTGTATTCCCACATCCTTGAGCCTGTCTTATACCCGGTAGTTTGTAGCTTCTACTCCCCCACCCTTATGTTGCCCCATCCTCTCCCCACTGATGACTACTCATTTGTTCTCCATATCTGTGAGTCTATTTCTTTTTTGGTATATTCACCAGTTTGTTGTACTTTGTACATTCCACATATACATGATATCATACAGAATTTATCTTTCTCTCTCTGGCGTATTTCACTTGGTATCATGCCCTCCACATCCATCCATACTCTTCAGTTATTATTTTTAAACCTTTGGAACAGCAGCTATTGCTAGTGACTTAAAAAATGTTATTTAAAATATTTAGAAGATTAACTGTGTAACATTAGTTTACTTTTGCCCATAAATTAAAAAAAAACTCAAAACACCAGACAAAAATATCCTCACTATCTATAGAACTGTATTGCTCTTGTATGAGCACAGACTTGCGGCAAATTATTGTGAAGCATCTTTTGGTGAATTGATGAAATATTCTGTGTATTTATTCCCTGAACTACAGCTGTTATAATAGCAGAATGACCACTTTAAAGAGGAATCAAAGAAGTACAGCTTTTACTAGAGGACAACTAATTAAGCATCACATTAGAGTAATTACAATAATGGTAAAAGTATGATGCATTAACAGAGCACTGTCTTTCTCAGCGCCTAAGTGCTTCACGAGCTACTTATTTTTTTCTCTTTCAAAATGTTCTGTGGAGAAGAAAGCTGTGTAAGTAAAGATATATAAAAGTTTTGTATGTTGGCAAAAACTTAAAGTCAGGAATAGGTCCTTTTACCTATATATTAACTTAAATACTTTCAGATTTATATCAAAGTAAGATCTGTTAAAATAGTGATGTTTGGAGCATGCATTTGCATCTTGGGTAGAATAATTTGAAATATCTTTACAAAGAAGAAATAAAAGTGACTTAAATATTAATATGTGCTATCTAGAGTAATCTAGAATTCTTAGTTCCCATTTAAGGACACACTGGCCACATGGCCCTAATTTGCAATATGCCATTCAGTGTCTTTTACTTGGGGATTGGCAGAATTCTGTGATGGTGAGGTGAGGCTGAACAACACTAAAATTGAGACCCCAATACAGGAAAAAATATAGCATTTTCTTTTTCCAGCCAGAAGTGGGGAAATTGGTCAATATCTTTTCTACCATAAGGTGTAATTGGATTCAGAAAAAGGCTAACTTAAACAGGACCAGGTCTGACATGTAAAATCCTCACAAGGTAACAAGAATCAGTTTGGTTTGTTCGCTGTCATTCCTCATTATGATCTTTGTCATGAGAATGGATTCATGTTGTGCCATTTTCTGTTCTTGTTACAATCTTTGTCACATGAATAAGATATCAGGATGTTAATGCCTGGCATACAGTCTTCTGTGTGTGATGATACTTACAAGACTACACTGACCTTTGCAATATTATGTATTCTGATTGGCTGTTCATTTCACCTCTTTCCCACAAGTTAATAAGGCTGTAAAAAGGAGAGAACTGAAATAGCCAGCCAGTCAAATTATAGAATATTGAAAAGGTCAGAGCAGTACAGCACAGAGGAAAAAAATTATGGAATATATGGTGCATTAAAATTCTTGTGACAATGATTATAACAAGAATGGGAAAGGATACCCATTTATGTTATTTCAATCTAGAGAGCCCCATGAGATGATACTCCTGGAATAGTCATCAATTACTCATCTGTGACTTATACATGTGAGAATACCTGTTTACACTGGTTTTTGCTTAAAAACTAATTGTACAGAAAAATATCCTACGATTCAGCAAATAAGAACATGAAAAGTAAGATTTTAGCTTTAGAAATGGGCATCCAGGTTGTTAACATTTTAGTTGGTCTTCATATTCGAAGCTGAAGGCAAAGTTCCTTTCATGTGAAACCTGTGGCACATGTGAGATTTATTTTGATTGCTTCTTCATTTAACAGTTTTTCCTTCAAAGTAAAATAGAAAAGTAGGACGGAAAGAATTAACCTTTTGGGAAATCCTTGAGAATGTAGAATAGTCTGAAATAACATCTAGCGTTTTATTTTAGGATGTTGTGTGATCTATACCAAATATGTTTTTCCTTGTGATTGCATGATACAGGCCAGGATGCAAAGAACCCTTCCTTTTCTCTGCGTCCGCAGTGGAGAAAGAAAGACATAGAAACTTCATTCAGAAATTCTTAAGTTATTGTTCTCAGGTGTGTGATATACATACTTTTACATACTTCGTGGTTTCATTTATTATAAAATCAAGCAAACAGGCAAAATTTTATTATGATTAAAACCAGAAATATATAGGTGCATTGTGTCCAACTCTTTACAACCCCATGAATTATAGTCCTCTAGGCTCATCTGTCCATGGATTCTCCAGGATACTGAAGTGGGTTGCCATGGCTCCTCAAGGGATCTTGATGACCCAGGGATCAAACCTTTATCTCTTCTGGCACCTGCAATGACAGGCAGGTTCTTTACCACTAGATCTACCTGGAAAGCCCATGTAGGTGCATGTATGTCCGTAATTATATATTCCCGATGGGATAACCTGTCATCATTTTTAAATGTCTCTCTTTATTGCTCATAATGCTTTTTGTCTAACAGTCTGTTTTATCTGATATTAGTATAGCTGATATTAGTATAGCTAATTCTCTTATGGTTGTTTGCATGATATAGCTTTACTTTTTTCTTTTTAAAATTTTTTATTCACTTAAAAAATTGTTTTTATTCATATTTTAAACCTTCTTATACCATCACTGTACTAGATTTTGTAGTCTGTAAAGACAGTCTGGTTTTCAAGTTAACTTTACACTTTCTAAGATGCATTGTTTCACTATTCAACATTTTGCAGCCCAAAGCTAGAATCTCATCATTCATAAGGATGCCAAATGCGGCCTGATAACTTTTTCAAGCAAAGGAAATGAATTTTGATCATTACATTAGACCACCTTGAACATGGGTTCAGTTCAGTTCAGTTCAGTCGCTCTGTCCTGTCCCGACTCTTTGCGACCCAGTGAATCACAGCACGCCAGGCCTCCCTGTCCATCACCAACTCCCGGAGTTCACTCAAACTCATGTCCACTGAGTCAGTGATGCCATGCAGCCATCTCATTCTCTGTCATCCCCTTCTCCCGCCCCCAATCCTTCCCAGCATCAGAGTCTTTTCCAGTGAGTCAACTCGTTGCATGAGTTGGCCAAAGTATTGGAGTTTCAGCTTCAGCATCGGTCCTTCCAATGAACATCCAGGATTGATCTCCTTTAGAATGGACTGATTGGATCTCCTTGCAGTCCAAGGGACTCTCAAGAGTCTTCTCCAGCACCACAGTTCAAAAGCATCAATTCTTCGGCGATCAGCTTTCTTCACAGTCCAATTCTCACATCCATACATGACCCCTGGAAAAACCATAGCCTTGACTAGACGGACCTTTGTTGGCAAAGTAATGTCTCTGCTTTTTAATATACTATTAAGGTTGGTCATAGCTTTCCTTCCAAGGAGTAAACGTCTTTTAATTTCATGGCTGCAATCAGCATCCGCAGTGATTTTGGAGCCCCAAAAAATAAAGTCTGACACTGTTTCCACTGTTTTTCCATCTATTTTCCATGAAGTGATGGGACCAGATGCCGTGATCTTTGTTTTCTGAATGTTGAGCTTCAAGCCAACCTTTTCACTCTCCTCTTTCACTTTCACTTTTCACTTTTGAGTTCCTCTTCACTTTCTGCCATAAGGGTGGTGTCATCTGCATGTCTGAGGTTATTGATATTTCTCCCAGCAATCTTGATTCCAGCTTGTGCTTCTTCCAGCCCAGCGTTCCTCATGATATACACTGCATATAAGTTAAATAAGCAGGGTGACAATACACAACCTTGATGTACTCCTTTTCCTATTTGGAACCAGTCAGTTGTTCCATGTACAGTTCTGACTGTTGCTTCCTGACCTGCATACAGGTTTCTCAAGAGGCAGGTCAGGTGGTCTGGTATTCTCATCTCTTGAAGAATTTCCAACAGTTTATTGTGATTCACACAGTCAAAGGCTTTGGCATAGTCAATGAAGCAGAAATAGATGTTTTTCTGGAACTCTCTTGCTTTCTCCATGATCCAGCAGATGTTGGCAATTTGATCTCTGGTGCCTCTGCCCATTCTAAAACCTGCTTGACCATTTGGGAGTTCATGGTTAACATATTGCTGAAGCCAGGCTTGGAGAATTTTCAGCATGACTTTACTAGCGTGTCAGATGAGGGCAATTGTGCGCTAGTCTGAGCATTCTATGGCATTGCCTTTTTTGGGATTGGAATGAAGACTGACCTTTTCCAGTCCTGTGGCCACTGCTGAGTTTTCCAAATTTGCTGGCATATTGAGTGCAGCACTTTCACAGCATCATCTTTCAAGATTTGAAATAGCTCAACTGGAATTCCATCACCTCCACTAGCTTTGTTCATAGTGATGCTTTCTAAGGCCCACTTGACTTCACATTCCAAGATGTCTGGCTCTAGGTCAGTGATCACGTTATTGTGATTATCTTGGTCGTGAAGATCTTTTTTGTACAGTTCTTCTGTGTATTCTTGCCACCTCTTCTTAATATCTTCTGCTTCTGTTAGGTCCCTACCATTTCTGTCCTTTATCGAGCCCATCTTTGCATGAAATGTTCCCTTGGTATCTCTAATTTTCTTGAAGAGATCTCTTGTTTTTCCTATTCTGTTGTTTTTCTATATTTCTTTGCATTGATTGCTGAGGAAGGCTTTCTTATCTCTCCTTGCTATTCTTTGGAACTCTGCATTCAGATGCTTATATCTTTCCTTTTCTCCTTTGCTTTTCACTTCTCTTCTTTTCACAACCATTTGTAAGGCTTCCTCAGACAGCCATTTTGCTTTTTTGCATTTCTTTTCCACAGGGATGGTATTGGTCCCTGTTTCCTGTACAATGTCACGAACCTCTGTCCAGAGTTCATCAGGCACTCTATCTATCAGGTCTAGTCCCTTAAATCTATTTCTCACTTCCACTGTATAATCATAAGGGATTTGATTTAGGTCATATGTGAATGGTCTAGTGGTTTTCCCTACTTTCTTCAATTTAAGTCTGAATTTGGCAATAAGGAGTTCATGATCTGAGCCACAGTCAGTTCCTGGTCTTGTTTTTGCTAACTGTATAGAGCTTCTCCATCTTTGGTTGCAAAGAATATAATCAATCTGATTTCGGTGCTGACCATCTGGTGATGTCCATGTGTAGAGTCTTCTCTTGTGTTGTTGGAAGAGGGTGTTTGCTATGGCCAGCATTCTGCTCTGACCAGAGTTTGCATTCTCTTGGCAAAACTCTATTAGCCTTTGCCCTGCTTCATTCCGTGCTCCAAGGCCAAATTTGCCTGTTACTCCAGGTGTTTCTTGACTTCCTACTTTTGCACTCCAGTCCCCTATAATGAAAAGGACATCTTTTTGGGTGTTAGTTCTAAAAGGTCTTGTAGGTCTTCATAGAACCGTTCAACTTTGGCTTCTTCAGTGTTACTGCTTAGGGCATAGGCCTGGATTACTGTAATATTGAATGGGTTGCCTTGGAAATGAACAGAAATCATTTTGTCATTTTTAAGATTGCATCCAAGTACTGCATTTCGGACTCTTTTTTTGACCATGATGGCTATTCCATTTCTTCTAAGGGATTCCTGCCCACAGTAGTAGATATAATGGTCATCTGAGTTAAATTCACCCATTCCAGTCCATTTTAGTTCACTGATCCCTAGAATGTCTATGTTCATTCTTGCCATCTCCTGTTTGACCACTTCCAATTTGCCTTGAATCATGGACCTAACATTCCAGGTTCCTACGCAATATTGCTCTTTACAGCATCGGACCTTGCTTCTATCACCAGTCACATCCACAACTGGGTATTAGTTTTGCTTTGGCTCCATCCCTTCATTCCTTCTAGAGTTATTTCTCCACTGAGCTCCAGTAGCATACTGGGCACCTACCGACCTTGGGAATTCCTCATTCAGTATCCTATCATTTTGCCCTTTGATACTGTTCATGGGGTTCTCAAGGCAAGTATACTGAAGTGGTTTGCCATTCCCTTCTCCAGTGGACCACATTCGGCTGTGGTCCATGTGATCAGATCGACGAGTTTTCTGTGATTATGATTTCAGTGTGTCTGCCCTCTGATGCCCCCTTGCAATACCTACTGTCTTATTTGGGTTTCTCTTACCTTGGTCGTAGGATATCTCTTCACAGCTGCTCCAGCAAAGCACAGCCGCTGCACCTTACCTTGGACGAGAGGTATCTCCTCAAGGCCGCCTGTCCTGACCTTGAACGTGGAGTAGCTCCTCTCCGCCTTCCTGCGCCCGCACAGCCACCGCCTATTGGACGTGGGGTAGCTCCTCTCGTCCGCCGACCCTGGCCTTAGGCGTGGGGTAGCTCCTCTAGGCCGTGCTTCTTTGCGTGGTCTGTTGAGCCGCCAGAGCCGGCATCTCTCGCGTCTGCGCCCCCGGAGCCGGCGTCTCTCGCATCTGGGTTAAACAACACGGGTTAACATGGGTTCAGTTCAGTTCAGTCGCTCAGTCGTGTCCGTATCTTTGCGACCCCATGAATCACAGCACGCCAGGCCTCCCTATCCATCACCAACTCCCAGAGTTCACTCAAACTCATGTCCATCGAGTCAGTGATGCCATCCACCATCTAATCCTAAAACCAGTAGTTCTGCATCCTGAAGAAGAATCACCGTGTGATTCCCCATACGCTCTGGTGTTCTCCTTTAGTAGGTCTGGGTTAGAACTCAGGTGTGTGAAGTACTCCCAGGCAATTTTGACATGGGTGAGCTCTGGAACACAGGTATAGACAGTCTCATGGTACAAAGAGTTTAGTGCAATCCCCAGTTAAAGCTGCAGTCCATGGGGTCATAAAGAGTCAGACATGACTTTGTGACTGAACAACCGGTTAAAGCTCAATGGCACAGACCAGAGCTAAAGAAGGTAGATGAAGGGGACTACAAGCTCACAGTGCCTGGAGAAGGACTCATGGGAGTTGTGGTTCCAGAATATAGAATCTTAACCCGACCAGCACCATCCATTTATACTCACAAATCAGGTCTGCGCCGAGGCTGACCGGACAGGAGTGGTCACCTGTGATAGGAAATGCTTATCACTGTAGTATTTTCTAGCTTGATTCTTGAGGCTGAACCAACGGGGCTCCATTTTCCAGCCCACAAAGCTCATGCAGTGAAAAGTGGTAAAGCACAACCCCTTTAAAAGGCTCAGAGGACCTACATTTTTAAGATTTTCCCTTAAAACCTAGAAACCCAAATTGGCAAAGTTTATTGAAAGAAAGAGACAGCAGGGAGAATAAGGTGGAGAAGAGCTGAAATCTCTGGGTCCTGTATTGGTTTTGAATTTGGAGATTTTTGAGCTTCAGTGAGGGTTGAAATCCTGTCGTTTGCTCCAGATCTCTGAATTGAGCTTTATGTTAGTGGAGGTGAAAGAATATTCAGTTCACTCAGCTGCATGATTCCTGGAGATGTACAAGTTCTTTTTTGAGCTGAACGAAATGGTTATGTAATTGCATACTTCTCATAATTATTGAGTAATTATATACTTCTTATAATTACTGAGTAATCATTGTTCTATAACTAGGACTTAATGTTACAACTAATTGTATAATTACCATGTATTAATGTTATCCGGGAAACTTAGAATAAAGTGGTACTTGATATATTTCCCCCTGCCATGCCATTTTCAAAGCTGACAATATTTTGCATTTTACAGCTAGAAATTTGCTTCAAAGACAAACAAATGAAATACAAGGGAGGGGGGGAAACCCTCACCAGTGTTATCATCATAGATGTTAACTCATTGAGCTTACACTTACACCAGGCTTGAAATGTGTAAAACTGTATTCTTTTGGCTTATTTTTATAATTTTCATTTTTGTCTTGAAATTTGACATCTTATACCACTTTCAAGGAAATAGAGCATTTTCCTGAGTTTCCTGGAGAAGCTGACCTTTTTGAAATTTTAGATCTGGGCATGTGATGATAGCAGCAATTGTTTCAGCTATAACTGAATATGTTTTTAAGGAATAGGACATTATGGGAACTTGAGAAGATCTTCAGATGTGAATAATGAAATTTTTCTTAGATCATGATTAGAAAGGATTCATGTTAATCTAAAACAAGTTTCTTGAGTGCGAGAACTGTGTCTTACTCATTCGAGGCAAACTGTTATCAGCACCTACTCAGGTCTACTCCCTACATGCAGTTCAGTTCAGTTAGGTCGCTCAGTCGTGTCCGACTCTCCGCGACCCCATGAATCACAGCACGCCAGGCCTCCTTGTCCATCACCAACTCCCGGAGTTCACTCAAACTCATGTCCACAGAGTCGGTGATGCCATCAAGCCATTTCATTCTCTGTCGTCCCCTTCTCCTCCCGCCCCCAATCCTTCCCAGCATCAGAGTCTTTTCCAGTGAGTCAACTCATTGCATGAGGTGGCCAAAGTATTGGAGTTTCAGCTTCAGCATCAGTCCTTCCAATGAACACCCAGGATTGATCTCCTTTAGAATGGACTGGTTGGATCTCCTTGCAAGGGACTCTCAAGAGTCTTCTCCAACAACACAGTTCAAAAGCATCAATTCTTCAGTGATCAGCTTTCTTCACAGTCCAATTCTCACATCCATACATGACCACAGGAAAAACCATAGCCTTGACTAGACGGACCTTTGTTGGCAAAGTAATGTCTCTGCTTTTTAATATACTATCAAGGTTGGTCATAACTTTCCTTCCAAGGAGTAAACGTCTTTTAATTTCATGGCTGCAATCAGCATCCGCAGTGATTTTGGAGCCCCAAAAAATAAAGTCTGACACTGTTTCCACTGTTTTTCCATCTATTTCCCATGAAGTGATGGGACCAGATGCCGTGATCTTTGTTTTCTGAGTGTTGAGCTTCAAGCCAACCTTTTCACTCTCCTCTTTCACTTTCATCAAGAGACCTTTTAGTTCCTCTTCACTTTCTGCCATAAGGGTAGTATCATCTGCATATCTGAGGTTATTGATATTTCTCCCAGCAATCTTGATTCCAGCTTGTGCTTCTTCATGATGTACTCTGCATATAAGTTAAATAAGCAAGGTGACAATATACAGCCTTGACGTACTCCTTTTCCTATTTGGAACCAGTCGGTTGTTCCATGTACAGTTCTGACTGTTGCTTCCTGACCTGCATACAGGTTTCTCAAGAGGCAGGTCAGGTGGTCTGGTATTCTCATCTCTTTCAGAATGTTCCACAGTTTATTGTGATCCACATAGTCAAAGGCTTTGGCATAGTCAATGAAGCAGAAATAGATGGTTTTCTGGAACTCTCTTGCTTTCTCCATGATCCAGCGGATGTTGGCAATTTGATCTCTGGTGCCTCTGCCTTTTCTAAAACCTGCTTGAACATCTGGGAGTTCACGGTTCACCTACTGCTGAAGCCTGGCTTGGAGAATTTTCAGCATGACTTTACTAGCGTGTCAGATGAGTGCAATTGTGCGGTAGTTTGAGTATTCTTTGGCATTGCCTTTCTTTGGGATTGGAATGAAGACTGACCTTTTCCAGTCCTGTGGCCAGTGCTGAGTTTTCCAAATTTGCTGGCATATTGAGTGCAGCACTTTCACAGCATCATCTTTCAAGATTTGAAATAGCTCAACTGGAATTCCATCACCTCCACTAGCTTTGTTAGTAGTGATGCTTTCTAAGGCCCACTTGACTTCACATTCCAAGATGCTTGGCTCTAGGTCAGTGATCACATTATCGTTACTATCTTGGTCGTGAAGATCTTTTTTGTACAGTTCTTCTGTGTATTCTTGCCACCTCTTCTTAATATCTTCTGCTTCTGTTAGGTCCCTACCATTTCTGTCCTTTATCGAGCCCATCTTTGCATGAAATGTTCCCTTGGTATCTCTAATTTTCTTGAAGAGATCTCTTGTTTTTCCTATTCTGTTGTCTTCCTCTATTTCTTTGCATTGATCACTGAGGAAGGCTTTCTTATCTCTCCTTGCTATTCTTTGGAACTCTGCATTCAGATGCTTATATCTTTCCTTTTCTCCTTTGCTTTTCACTTCTCTTCTTTTCACAGCTATTTGTAAGGCCTCCTCAGACAGCCATTTTTCTTTTTTGCATTTCTTTTCCATGGGGATGGTCTTGGACCCTGTCTCCTGTACAATGTCACGAACCTCCGTCCAGAGTTCATCAGGCACTCTATCAATCAGATCTAGTCCCTTAAATCTATTTCTCACTTCCACTGTATAATCATAAGGGATTTGATTAGGTCATATCTGAATGGTCTACTTTTTTTTCCCTACTTTCTTCAATTTAAGTCTGAATTTGGCAATAAGGAGTTCATGATCTGAGCCACAGTCAGTTCCTGGTCTTGTTTTTGCTAACTGTATAGAGCTTCTCCATCTTTGGCTGCAAAGAATATAATCAATCTGATTTCAGTATTGACCATCTGGTGATGTTCATGTGTAGAGTCTTTTCTTGTTGTGTTGGAAGAGGGTGTTTGCTATGACAAGTGCGTTCTCTTGGCAAAACCCTATTAGCCTTTCCCCTGCTTCATTCCGTGCTCCAAGGCCAAATTTGCCTGTTTCCAGGTGTTTCTTGACTTCCTACTTTTGCATTCCAGTCCCCTATGAAAAGGACATCTTTTTGGGTGTTAGTTCTAAAAGGTCTTGTAGGTCTTCATAGAACCGTTCAACTTTGGCTTCTTCAGCGTTACTGCTTAGGGCATAGGCCTGGATTACTGTAATATTGAATGGGTTGCCTTGGAAACAAACAGAAATCATTCTGTCGTTTTTAAGATTGCATCCAAGTACTGCATTTCGGACTCTTTTTTTGACCATGATGGCTATTCCATTTCTTCTAAGGGATTCCTGCCCACAGTAGTAGATATAATGGTCATCTGAGTTAAATTCACCCATTCCAGTCCATTTTAGTTCACTGATCCCTAGAATGTCGATGTTCACTCTTGCCATCTCCTGTTTGACCACTTCCAATTTGCCTTGATTCATGGACCTAACATTCCAGGTTCCTATGCAATATTGCTCTTTACAGCACCGGACCTTGCTTCTATCACCAGTCACATCCACAACTGGGTATTGGTTTTGCTTTTGCTCCATCCCTTCATTCCTTCTAGAGTTATTTCTCCACTGATCTCCAGTAGCATACTGGGCACCTACTGACCTGGGGAATTCCTCATCCAGTATCCTATCATTTTGCCCTTTGATACTGTTCATGGGGTTCTCAAGGCAAGTATACTGAAGTGGTTTGCCATTCCCTTCTCCAGTGGACCACATTCGGCTGTGGTCCATGTGATCAGATCGACGAGTTTTCTGTGATTATGATTTCAGTGTGTCTGCCCTCTGATGCCCCCTCGCAATATCTACCATCTTATTTGGGTTTCTCTTACCTTGTGCGTGGGATATCTCTTCACAGCTGCTCCAAGAAAGCGCAGCCGCTGCACCTTACCTTGGATGAGGGGTATCTCCTCAAGGCTGCCCCTCCTGACCTTGAACGTGGAGTAGCTCCTCTTGGCCCAACTGAGCCCTCACAGCCACCGCCTATTGGACGTGGGGCAGCTTGCAGTTGGAGCTCAATAATCAACTTGACCACTTGTAAAAATTCTGTGAAAGCTAGTGTAGCATACTTTGGAAATGTCTTTTCAGTGCATTAGGAGCTTATCAACAGCTACTTTCTAAGTTTCATAACTTCTTCACCTATCTAGCTGGGTTGTCTATTCCCATCTTGGGAACTTAAAATCATCCTTAAACTGGGACTATGTCTTTATCTTGTTTTACCAAAAAGGAATAGAAATTATTAGTCTCATGTTTTAGCCCATTAGTACCACTCTTTTTCTTTGGAACAAACCACTCCTTGGGATGTTTCAATTTCAAGTTGAGGGTAATAAATTCTTGCATGAACTAAGGATTCTTCTGTTCATGGAAAACACCTAACCTACCTGTGGAATTCACAGCAATGAAATTTTCAGTTAAGTTCTCCATCCCAAAGTTGTTATAAGTATCTTTTTAAAATTTGGCGTATTTTTAAAGTCTTGATCTGCCTTACCCATATGTCATAAGAGGCTCATAACTAGATATGAGTTCCTCTTTTCATCATTTGATCTTATAAATTTTATAGTTGAAATGCAACCTGATGAAACAATGGTACAGTAGAAGTGAATGAGATTAGCGTTGTTTTATTAATTGAAAAACCTTAGATTTTTGAATAATTATACATTATTGGGTGGAGGTGGGGAGAATGTAGTAGGTAGGTACTTGAGAAAGTAAAATACAGAGTCAGGAGTTCTTAATCACTTGATAGTTCTAAATATTTTTCAGAAATGTATCTGTTGCATGAATATAACAACAGATGTAATATCCTTTATGCTGTAATGCATTAGGAAATTATCAACAGCTACTTTGTAGGTTTCACAGTTTCTTCCTGTACATAGATGTGTTGTCTGTTTCCGTTTGGGGAACTTAAAACCATTCTTAAACTGTGACAATGTCTCTATCTTGTTTTACTAAAAATGAATAGAAATTATTGCAACAGAAGCAGTCACATTTCTAGCTGCTGCCACCGAACATCTCATTTAATGGTCATAATAATATGGCAAACAAAGGAGCGTTATTATTCCCAGTTCACAGAAGAAAAATGAGGTTCAGAAATATTAAGTAACTTACAGGTAATTCCCTGGCAGTCCAGATATTAAGACTCAGTGCTTTTGCTATTGTGGACCTGGATTCAGTCCTTAGTTATGAAACTAACATCCCACAGCTACCCAATATGGTGGTAAAAAAATAAATAACATTAAGTAACTTACAAACAGCATACAACGCAAGAATGAAAAGGACAAGTTCAAATGTAGAAACTCTCTAATCACCAAATTTATGTACTTTCCATTGCACTATACTGAGAATAAGTGAAGTCGCTCAGTCATGTCTGACTCTTTGCGACCCCATGGACTGTAGCCCACCAGACTCCTCTGTCCATGGGACTCTCGAGGCAAGAATACTGGAGTAGGCTGCCATTACCTTCTCTTGCACTATACTAAACTATGTAAAAATATAATATTTTTGTAAATATTGCAACTGTTAACTTTTTTCTGCTGTACAATGCAAGATCACTTTTCATATGTCACCATCTTTACTTTTTAAAACATTTAAACAGTAAAGATTATATCAGTATCCAGAGAGCTTGCAAATATGCTTTCCCCTTGAAGCCGGCATCAGTGTTTTTTTATTTGTTTGCTTATATTTGTAGAATGTATATGGGAAAAATTAAAGGTATATACAGTAAAAAAGTGTTCTGGCAAAGGAGGATGGCTATTTTAAGTAAATATCACTATTTCTAACTATTCTTTTTTCAATCTTTTAAGAGTATATATAACTAAAGTTTACTAAATTAGGCGATATTTTTAAAAATTTCTTCATGGAAACTTCATGAAAGCATCTATCATAGCAAGTGAAATAAATGTTATAATATGCCGTTCAGTTGTAGCCTTATTTTTTAAGTCTAATTTCTAATTCTTCTTAACCTTGAATGTAACCCAGTTGCATAGAAGATGGAGATAAAACCCTGTTATCAGACAAAAGTATTTTCCTGTATTCTAATCTAGAGATCTGGGTTTCCTGAAGTTTTGGAAGGAGGGTAGTGGGACCCGGTGCTGTATTTTCATGGTGATTCTTATGTACAGAGAGACAGCCTCTGCATTTTCCCATAGAGGTAAAAAAAGTAAATATATTCTGATCAAAGTGGACACATATTACTTCCCATCCCTAGTTACTTTTCAGAATACTGTCACCAATTTTTTTGGAAGAGGTATTAGATAGAAAGTAGTCAACTAACCTTATAAGCAAAATGAGCAGAAAATAAACCAATTGGTACTGGTAATAAACAAAACATATAACACATATCTGAGTGTACTATTTATATCCAGAACCATTCCATTTAGGGAAACAGTGTGATTTCCTCCCAGTCTGTACATTAAAGAAAATTCAAGAACTTTTAAAAAAATTCTCAATTGTAAATAATCCATTAACTAATCAATTTATATATCTGTACAGTATTTATACTTATATCCATAATATTTGTGATTAGGCTTCATACTGTCTTAAAAATATCAGTTGAGTTATTCAAATCTCTGCACTGAGTAAATTGAAAATTAATAAACATATTAATTCAGGTAACACTTTGTTCAGAAAATAATTAATTTATGTATGTTGATAGCAGCACATGAAATGCCTCTTGGGGTACTGATACAGATAACTCTACTTAGCACTCTATTTAGAACCCAAGAAAATACTGAAATAATAGAAGGAAAGAATCCTTTATTATACACTAATTTAAATACTTTTCTTTTTATAATCAGCAGGTGAAAACTACACTCTTCTGAATGGCACCCAAATCATGCACAGTGGTGAAGAGACCAACCTTTGGGTGCTCATCAATGGATTGGTTCCTTTTACGAACTACACTGTACAAGTGAATGTTTCCAATAGCCAAGGCAGCTTGATGAGTGATCCTGTAATGATCTCAATGCCTCCAGGGGGTAAGTCTGTGAACAACGTTGGTATCCGAATGTATACAAATGCTCTAGAACTGTCTCCATTGAATGCCTGTTTATTGTTAGAATTACTTTTTTCAGAACTTAGAATCTCAGTTGTATTTCTGGTGGCTTTTGTTCTTGCTTTGTTTTATTGAGACCTTTATATTAGTATTATTTTATTGAGATCATTTTCATCTAGCACTGTGTGTATGCACACACACTTGTGTCTGTGTGTATGTGTATGTACACACACATGTGTCTCTTGCTTTATGCATAGTGAGAATATAGGGAAGTTCTTTTTTGTCTGAGACTTCACTTAGATTCAAAATGTGTATTTTAAATTTGTATTTTGTTTTTCTCATACAAGTGGTTTTCATTCCTGTTTTTTTGGAAAACAAGTTTAGATGTATATATAACCTCTCATTTGACCAAAAAAGAAAAAACAGGGTAAGGGTAATAGAATAGGAAAACTCTATTCGCACTACTGGAAAAGCATCCTTAAATTCCATGTCCTAATGATTAGAGTTCAGTATCATTTTCACAGGTGAGATGTGACCCATTTTGGCCATTTTTAACTATTTCTCTGATAAAGATTAACTTAACTTATTCAGAACTATTATGATCTAGATTCAGTTCTACCCTTGTTTTAACTGTTTATAGGAACTAATTACTAAGAATAAAACTCTGCCTTAGATTGTTATGTATAGTTCTTGAACAGAAAGTACACTTCAGAAATAAGCATGATTCTTGGTTGAGTGTTTAGAAACATGTATTTTTTTAATACCAAAGGAAAAAGACCCCAGGACACCCAGTGTCTGCTCATAGCCCAGCTTCAGGAACCAGTGTGTCCTGTACTAAAGGATGATGTTCTTATCTCCTTAAGAGTGATCTGCAAGGCTGGATAAGATCCCTCTGCTGTCGTAAAGAGTGTAAGAGCAGCAAAGGTCTCATCAAGGGAAAATAAGAGTTAATTTACAGTTTGTATGGAATTCTTCTGCCAAGGAAAAATTCATTACCTTCTATGTCATAAAAATTACTCACTATTATGTGCCTTTTATGACATTATAAGAATTAATGAGTAGATATTTACCAAAGCACTTGAAACTCTAAATGGCAGAAGCCACATTGTTTAAGAAAAGAATGCTCGAAAGAGACTTTTGGGGCAGATCAACTCAGTTGCATATTTTATAAACAGATAATTTTATGAAGAGAGAATTGAATTTAGGTGGGTGCCTGTTTAAGAATTGAGATCAAAACAAAACAAACCTTGGGTATTCCTATCTTCATTTTTTACTCTAACCCAATGTGCTAGAAGTGATTAAAAGATTGTGATGACTCTATACCCTAGTATATAATACCTTTTATTCATATTTAGATATTAAAGAGCGATTAGTGCTTTAATGGAGATTTTTCAGTGGTATAGTAACATCTTAACAGAATATGTGAAATATTTGAGTTACATATTCATTTTCTGGCTTTTACACTGATTTAAATAGTTTGTAATTTACAGAAATTTACATTGCATTCATAAAAGTGCATGTGTGCTAAGTTGCTTCAGTTGTGCCCAAGTCTTTGAGACCCTTTGGTGTGTGGGCCACTGAGCTTCTCTGTCCTTGGGATTCTCCAGGCAAGAATACTGGAGTGGGTTGCCATACCCTCCTCCAGGGGATCTTTCCATCTCAGGGATCAAAGTCGCGTCTCTATGTCTCCTGCATTGGCAGGTGGGTTCTTTACCACTAGTGCCACCTGGGAAGCCCAAGGGTAAATTTAATTCATTGTTCATATGTTTAGGAATGTATAACCTAATAATTTATAATAGATATGTGATTCAGTTAAACATAGCAAGCTGGCATTGTTAACTCAATATATACACTGTGTGAATGTGGGTTAGTAGAAAGTTAATATTATGCAAACACAAAGAAACTAAATATTGCTATATGGTGGTACAGTTGGACTGAAGTCAACTGCTGAATCTTATCTTCATTTCCACTCAGTGTATGCATATCCATGTCATTATTATAATGCTCTGGAAGCCAGCATACAATCATTCACTTCATGTACTCGGAAATCCAGAACTGGGGAGGTGGCCCTTCACCAAAAGAGGAAGCAAAGTGTCTTCAAAGATAGACAGTGATTTCCTCAAGTTTATTACAGCCATTAGCACATACTTCTCTTTATCATTAGATTGTTGTTGATTACAATTAGGAAACTTATAGCTTTGAAATTATCTTTTTTATGACCTTGTGGCAGTTTAAAGGTGATACCTCATTGATTAAATAGGTTTTAGTTCATGCTTCCTTTTACTTAATGATCTGAAAACATATTATCCTGATTTACACATAAAAATCATGCTGAAAAGCATGTGGCATTCACTAGAATATGTGTGTTTAAGTAGAATTAAATTAGTACTGAGAGTTATTAAAGAAATCTTCCATGCCTTTGTCCAGTGAACTGTGTTTCATATCGAAATGAATAATAAATGAACCGATATACAGAAACGAACCAACTTATAGGCAGAGAAGGTTCTATATGCTATTTACTTTTCCATTATATTTGGATTATTTTCATTATTGCCATTCCCTTGATTTTAACATTAATCTCTTTTATGGTGATGTTGAATTCCTACTATCTTTCAATGCTGAATTATGTAAGATCTGTGGCCATAGCACCCTTAGCTATTTTATTCCCAGTGTAGTTGGGAAACAAGAATGGAAAGTTTGGGCAAAGCAGAAATGCTAATTTTTTTTTTTTCTTTATCAAAGGTGGCTCAGAAAACCTCCTTTATCTCCTTGATCTAGCTCAATCCTACTCATTTTTAGGGTTTCAACCTGGAAGTCAGTCCATCAAGAAGTCATCTTTTACCAAGCAAGGCTGAGATAGGGCCCTTCTGTATCCTCGAGTTCAATCACATAATATTGAAATTACTTGTCTCATCTGTCACAATCGCTGGTTATAAGAGCCTACACAGCGGGGACTGTTTCTTACTCACATTTTTATCTTTAATGTCTAGACCAAACCTGACTCATGGTAGATACATAATGAATAATTGGTGGGTGAATGAATAAATAAATAAGTCAGTCAAGATAGCTTAATTACCAGTTTTAAGTTGTAAGCTTACCATTGCTCTGGCCCGCTCAGACCTCTTCTTCTGCCTGCGCAATCTTTTATTGTAGCCAGCTGTGGAAAAGGTGATCTCCTCTGTGTATGCTTGTCCAGAGCAGAGATGCTGTGGCAATGCAGATGTAACTGGGGGCCCAAACTGTAAGGCGAGCAGGAGTATTAGAAGTAAGAAATAGTCTCAAATTGTACTAACTCGTGACTCTGGTTCCTTCCCTATTGTTTGCTTAGGTAAACAGAGAGTAACAGACACTGGTTTACATAGGAATTTGGGAGAGGTAAGGGACCATAGCACAAAGAATTTACCCTGGTACATCATCTCTTTGGTATTGGTTATGAAACATCTTTCTATTTTGTCTGATGAGAAATATGATTAATGTGCAGTTTTATGTCTGCTGATTATACCTCAACCGGTCTGGGGGAAAATGTCCAACGTATCTAACTTCGAGTCCTTGTTAGTTCTATCAGATCTTCCTTGCTTCATTAATTGTGCTGTTTAATAAAATTAGTCTTATTTAAAAAAAAAAAACTCTTAATTTGACCACAGAAAATAACAATACGATTAAACAGTATGATAAATACAAGTTATTTTGAAGATGGAAATGAATACAAATGAGATCATGAGACTAATAATTCAGCACATAGATGGACAGTGGCAAATCCCAAACAGCATACACTTTTGTTTAAAAAAATCACTTCAATATTACTTGGTCAACTGAAGAGTTTGGTGTTTTGCCTTTTTCTTCAACTATGTAGCATACACTTACCTACTTGTGTGTACTCAGACTTTTGTATTTCTACAATCACTATATTTTTAAACTGTTTGTAATAACATAATGCTCATATTTATCACTAAGATACTCTTAGAAATGAGGAATATCTTTAATCCGAGCTCTTGAATAGCATTATAGTGTAGGTTCAAGAGTTCTAGGAAAAGAATTTAAAAAAATAAAAACGGACTCCAAATGTTAATCCATAAATATGAAACTCTCTTCTGACCTTTGCCCCTTCAAGGTCTGGAGTTACTAATGGGGTTAGGATTTCAACTCTTAATGGGGCTCAGTGCATTAGTGTTTTGTATGCATGGAATTCAGCATTCAGTTTAATAAGTGGTTGACATTGGTGATGTCCCTTAATTTGCTTAAATCTAATTGGCTCTTTTATCAGTCAAACCTGTATGGATTGGCAATTGATCAGGAAGGGTCAGCCATGACTCTGCATGTAGTTAAACGATGGAACCACCAGTTAAAAATCACAGTTGCATGATAATAAGCCAAGGAAGAACAAATGAGCTTAGAGGAAGGCAAAGAAGCTTAGAAGTTTTGCAGGATCTTCAAGTTCAGAACAAAGGCATTATAGAGTATATAAATTTTAAATACACTGCATTTTGCCTCCAGACTTAAACCTTTTTTTCCAGATGAACTGAAATCTTGTCTGAAACTGTCTTTGTTACATCAAAGAGGTACTCAGGAAGCTAAAAGAGACAGAAGAAGCATAAAAGGGCATAGTTTAAAATGATTAGTGACAAATTCCATACTGACGAGCTGGAAACAGATTTTTTTATGAAAGTTTTATATTTTTTTCCAAAAGAAACAATTTTATTCTATTTATCTTTTTCTGAACTGCTTTACTGTAACAGTGAAAGGAACTTGGAGCAACCTTAGTTTGTGAACTTAATCCAGTTTTCTCTGACAGTAAATAATCTGTCATTAAAATTGATGAAAATTATAACCTACAAACTTCATAAAAATACTCGGTTGGAGGAATGTATTCCTTTTCCAAAGATGTGATATTAGAAAAGCAAATGCTAAAGAATGCAAATTGGTTGTGGGTGGCTTTTTAGAGTTTATTCTAGTTTCTCCCTCCTCATCTTGACCTCCTCCTAATCTAAAACATCCTTGAGAGAAAAGGATTGAAATCTACTTGGAATTAACACTTAAGCACATTGTAAAAGCATAGCCTTTGGAATCCTACAAACTTCAATTTGATTCCCTTTTTTTTTATTCATAGGCTAAATGTCTAGAAGTGAATCCACAGATCTCTCTGAACTTCAGTTTGTTCATCTGTTAAAATGGCAAAATGATGATAACCACTTGACTGGGTAGGCTTTCCCTTCTCCAGGAAATCTTCCCAACCTAGGGATCAAACCTTGGTCTTCCACATTGCAGGCGGATTCTTTACCAGCTGAGCCACAGGGGAAGTCCAAGAATACTGGAGAGAGTAACCTATCCCTTCTCCAGTGGATCTTCCCCACCCAGAAAACTAACCTGGACCTCCTGCATTGCAGGCAGATTCTTTACTAACTGCCCTGGTGGCTGAGACAGTAAAGCATCTGCCCGCAATGTGGGAGACCCAGGTTCCATCCCTGGGTTGGGAAGATCCCCTGGAGAAAGAAATGGCAACCCACTCTAGTACTGTTGCCTGGAAAATTCCATGGACAGAAGAGCCTGGTAGGCTATAGTCCATGGAGTCGCAAAGAGTTGGACACGACTGAGCAACTTCACTTTCTTTCTTTTTCTTTATTAACTGAGCTATCAGGGAAGCCAGAGGACTGAGCAACAGTTTATGTCGCATGCTTAGCACAGTGTCTGCCTTCATGAATATTTGGTACTTACTATTTTCTTTATCATCCTACTGAGATTCTTTTTTGGCCTCTTGCACTATTGTAATTTAAAATAAGAAATGTATACATGAACTTGGTCCTTGTTTCTGACAGGAGTTCCAGAAACCTTTGGAATTCCCTTAGCAAAGCTATAAAAGGTGTCTTTTATTATGTTAATGAGGTGACTTTTGGAAAGTACCCAAGGATGGGGGGAGGGGGGGGACAAGTTACTGGAGGACCCAAAGAGGTGATCAGAAGGTTGAAACTCTGATCCCACCCACCCCTGACCTCCTATGAGGGGAGAGGGACTTGAGGTTGAGTTCAGTTCCAAATGGCCAATGATTTCATCATTCGAGTCTCTGTAATAAAGCCTCCATAAAAACCCAAAAGGATAGAATTCCAGGTTGGTGAACACATGAATATTGTGCAAAGCCATGAGTTCAGCACGTCATAGACGCTTTAGCCACTCCTTACATGCCTTGCCCCATGCATCTCTTCCATCTGGCTGTTCCAAGTTGTTTCCTTTGTGAGAAACCAGTAATCTGGTGAGTACATGGGTTTCCAGAGTTCTGTGAGTCACTTCAGCAAATTAACAGAAACTGTATGGTGGTGTTGGCAAAAGCTCATCTTCCTGAACACCAGTACTGAATCAAATCTCAGAGACAGAGTTTTGGGTGAAGTAGAAAAGCTCAGTTTCATTGCTTTGACAGGCAAAAAGGGTCACAATGCCTCAACAAAAAACTCTATGTCCCTCTCTTCTCCCACCCCAGAAAAGATGGTGAGAAGTTTTAGAGTAATTGTTCAGGGAACAGTCTTGTGCAATCTGAGGCTCTCTCCAGGTTGACAGTGTCAGAATTAGTTAATTGCAGGATGCTCAGCTAGTGTCCAGAGCTTGGTTTAGTGGCATGGAGGAACCAGCCCCAACAAATACTCTGGATTTGGGTGTGCAAAACCTTTTACCAGGCTGGACAGTGCCCTGGAGAGAGGGCAAATGAGGATCAGAGTCTTTTACACGTGCTAGAGAAACTAGGGTAATTTTGCCCTGCTCTTTCCTATCCCTTCCTACTTTTAGCCCTCAGAGTGACATAAGTGACATAAATATGGCCAGGCCAGTAGCCCTGCTCTGGGGCAGTTTTGATGTGATTTGGATGATGAGACAGGAAGGATGAGAAGTCGTTTTTCCTTTTGAAATACCTTAAATATCTCCCTCTATGACCTCTAGATCATAATTTTCAAATGATTTTTACATCAAACTCTCATTGGTTATCTTGGGATTTCAACAGGCAGAAAAGTAGCACATTTTTTCTTGATGGATTTCTCTTCAGTATTCATGGTGAGCCACTTATTATACATAATTTTTGGATTATTTTTTCATTTCCATTATATGTACATTTTTATTCATAAATAAATGCTTTTGCAACTTCATTACTGCTAGCCAAGAGAGAAGAATTTGAATGTTTTTGGTGATTTTTTTAACCTTTTCCATATTTGCCTTAACTATGCTGCTGCTGCTGAGTCACTTCAGTCGTGTCCGACTCTGTGTGACCCCATAGACGGCAGCCCACCAGGCTCCGCCGTCCCTGGGATTCTCCAGGCAAGAACACTGGAGTGGGTTGCCGTTTCCTTCCTTAACTATATCTTTTTTAAAAAGTGAAATCTTGGAATTGAAAGTTTATTTCATTTTTCACTAAATAGGAAAGCACAGTAATTGTTCAGACAATACACTTTTGAATAATCAAGTAAAATCTTGCTCTTTAAAATGTAATACATAATTTTTGCTGAATATTATTGCCCAAAGAATACCATTGCCCACTGATTTCTCACAGATAAAACTGCTGAATTAATTTTCTTTTAGATTTTATTTAATTTTTTAAAGATATAGATATTATTTATTTAGTTACTTTATTAGCTGTACTAACTTTATTGCTGCATGGGCTTTTCTCTAGTTGCAGTGAGCAGAGGCTACTCTCTAGGTTGCAGTGTTAGGCTTATTGTGGTGGCCTCTCGTTGCGGAGCATGGGCTCTGTCACGTGAGCTTCTGTAGCTGGGGCATGTGGGTTCCTAGTTGTGGCTCCCAGGCTCTAGAGCACAGACTCAGTAGTGCAGTCCATGGGCTTAGTTGCTCTGTGGCATGTGGGATCGTCCCAGATCAGGGATTGAACCCATGTCTCCTGTATTGGTAGGCAGATGCTTTACACTTAGCTACTACGGAAGACCTCTTTTAAATTTTAAAAGACTGAGCTTTTCTTTTAGTTATGTATTGCTGCATACTCAAGCTACCTCAAAACTTAGCAATTTAATACAGACACTCTTTATTATTTCGCATGCTTGGAGGGATTGTTAGGTTGGGAAGATACAACTAAGTCTACCGGTGGACGCAAAGCTTGGCCTTTGGACTAGACTATCCATCTTGGGTCGGGGGGTGGTGGGGTGTGTGTGTGCGTGTTCAGTGGGGTGTGTGTGTGTGTGTTCAGTCATGTCTACCGGTGGCCACAAAGCTTGGCCTTTGGACTAGACTATCCATCTTGTGGGGGGGGGGGGTGGGGTGGTGTGTGTGTGTTCAGTCATGTCCATCTTTTTTCAACCCTATGGACTATAGCCTGCCAGGCTCCTCTGTTAATGGAATTTCCCAGGCAAGAATATCAGAGTGGGTTGCTATTTACTACTTCAGGGGATCTTGCTGACCCAGGGATAAAATCTGTGTCTTTTGCTTCTCCTACGTCTCCTTCATTGACAGGTAGATTCTTTACCACAGTGCCACCTGGGTAGTCCCCATCTTAGTATGTTACAGAGTAAATGGAAATTTTTTATTAATATTGCAAGTCAGTTGAGAGTAAGTAGATCAAAAGAGTACCTATTAATACTGTACACCAGAAGGAAAGGAAATGCTTTAGAGGAAGCAGAATGATGACCTGCCCTGAAAGCAACTTGCTCTCTTAAGAGTTCCTGGACAGTGCTAGCACATCCTTCTCTTCGGTTAAGTGTCACAATAGCTTTGCCTGTAAACAAAAGAAAGGAAAATAAATCATTGATTATAGTCCTTCAGTTGATTAGGAAGTGAGTCTGAGACTTGTGGTATGAATTGTTGAGTGAACTTACTTTTCTCCTTCAGTTTCTAAAAGAAAGAACTGAATTTTCTTTATTTTTTTTTTCTCATCTCACTCGAAAACCACCTAAGAGAAGTGGGCTGTAGGTAGCGCGTTGGACCAACCACAGGGCGAGTAATATCATTTTTATGACAGGTTACCTAAGGGAATTAAGAGCAATTAGAAGCTCAAAAAGCAGAGATAGGTTTAAAAAAAAAAGATTTTCAGATTCAAACTTCGTTTTTTCTTACACTTTTCTGTAGCTGTATCAGTGAGAGGGCTTCCTTGGTAGCTCAGCTGGTAAAGAATCTGCCTGCAATGCAGGAGACAGGGTTCGATTACTGGGTTGGGAGGATCCCCTGGAGATGGGATAGGCTACCTACTCCAGTATGTTTGGGCTTCCCTGTTGGCTCGGATGGTAAAGAATCTGCCTGCAATGCAGAAGACCTGGGTTCGATCCCTAGGTTGGGAAGATCCCCTGAGGAGGGTATGGCAACCCATTCCAGTATTCTTGCCTGGAAAATCCCCATGGACAGAGGAGGCTACAGTCCATGGGGTTGCAAAGAGTCACACATTACTAAGCACAGCACAGCAATGAGAACTATAAAATATTGCTAACTCTTTTAAAATCCATTCAGTACAGTGTCAAGATGCTATGCTAATAATACCCCAAAATGTAAAAGTTTTCTTGCAGTGTGCAAATATCAGCTTGTATTTTCCATTTTTCATCTCCCCTGAATCCACTTTGAATTATTTGCAAGATGTAAGTTGAAACTTCAAGGTGCAAGTGGCCATGAGATACTTAAAAATGGAAAGAATGCACAGGATTAAAAATTTTTTAAAAAGTAAGCCATAGATTAGGAATTGAAATAAACCAAAGGCTCAAATGGTATATTACCCTATTCAGAGGGTAGGAGGAAAGATGAGTTTAGCTGCCTTTTATGATGTAAAAGTCACAATGAAGATATAGGATTGTGGGGAATTACATTCTTTACAACAAGAGTATTCTACTGTAAACACACTGTCTTTACCTTCATATTAAAAGCTACATGATTTATGTTACATCCAATTCATATGAATCTTTAGAATAGCTGTACAGAATGTTTTACTCCTGTGTATGTCTTCCAAATGTGCTACTCTTTTTCCCCTGGAAAAATCAACCCTTTCAGAGTACTAAGGTAGACAAATTCAATGAAGTATTTAAATTCATAATAAGGACACGACTGAAGTGACTTAGCAGTAGCAGCATACTTTTGGAAACACATACCAGGGCCATTTAGTTGAACCTTTGCTTTCTCCCAAGTATGTTATGAGAATAAGCCCAAAGCATTTGTAACTGTCTTGAACAGCTCTCAAATCCTTTTATGAAAAACCTTACCTTTACCTTCTTAGAATTGATAGTTTATTTACCCTGCTCTGTGTGTGTGTATGTGTGTGTGTGTGTTTGTAAAATTGCATAAGCCAAAGAGAAGGATACTTTTCTATTTTATAACTTGTGGGATTTTTCTCACTTTCTGTATTCACCATCTTAACAATGAACTTCCTGCTTATAAAAACTCTTTAGAAAGGGACTAACTTCTGAGCCAGGGAGAAGATGGAGGGAACTTTGAAGTGTGCTTACTGTGGACTCAACAAGCCTCCAGCAAAGGGCTGCCAGCCTCCCACATTTGCATACTCTCATGTGGTTAGTATAGAAACACACAGGCCCAAAACACAATTAAGTGCAATCTTTAGAGCATCCTGGGGCAAGAGAGACACACACACACAAAAAAAATTAATCACACTTCTACTTTACCAGAGGAGAGGGATGGGAAATATTATACCTTTAAGTTCCATTGATATTGAAAAATCCTATTTTTAAAAAGAATAAGTACAATTCCCCTTTCTGTTTTTTTATCTTGGAATAAAGGTTTATCTATAACTTTAAGGTTAAAAAAAAATCATGTCTGTCTGACTGGCTTTGCAGTTTGAAAGCAACTTGAAGTTTTATTTGAATTCCTATAGTGCCCTGAAGAAATTTCTGCTTTATTTTTTAAAAATAACATCTTATTCTTTTTCCTTTGTTATTATAGACAAACTCTGTGTCTGTCTTGCATAAAATTCTATGAGCATTTACCTGTCTGCATAAATACTTTTACAAAAGTAAAATAAGTCCTCTGTGTACCTTAGTCACTCAAGGATTATAGTATTTCCAATCTTTTTCCATTAAGAACCTCAAGAAGATCCCTACTGTAGCTCTACAAAGATGTATAGATCATCCTGAGTTCTGTGAAAAGTTAATGGAGGGACTTCCCTGGTGGTCCAGTAGATAACAATCCACCTGTCAATGGAGGGGACACAGGTTCAATCTTGGTCCGGAAAGATCCCACATGCTGTGGAGCAGCTAAACCCCATGTGCCACAACTACAGAGCCCACATGCCTAGAGCCCATGCTCTGCAACAAGAGAGGCCACCACAATGAGATGGTTGTGCCCCACAACTAAAAAGTAGCCCCCACCTTGCTGCTAGTAGAGAAAGCCCATGCAGTAACAAAAACCCAACGCAACCACAAATAAATGAATAATTTTTTTAGAAACTTAATGGAGAATACATTGTGATAACAGTGGACAAATAGCCACTATGATATTCATGATTATGAATTAATTGGGCTAAATGAAAGCAGATATATGAGGGTGTCCAGTGCACCCCCACCTTGAGTTGCTGGAATGCACGCCCAAATTTGAAAAATACTGAGCTAGATCATCTTCAAAATACCTTCAGATAGAACATAGGACATAATCTTATCTATGGCTCTCTGCCACACTCTCACTGGGGCACAGAATTATTGAGTGAAAATAGGTGGAAGGGGCCCCTACACTCAACGTGTCTTTCACTCTAGAAACTCCAAAGCCAGGAGCCTTTCCAATGGATGGGAGCTGGCTTGCTGCTGGCTGTCTCCCTGAGTGGGGCAGTAAGAGATACCATAGATGACCGGTTCCAGATGCTCAGTCTACTTGTGGCTCAAAAAAACAGGTGTGGTGTTTGTGACCTGAGGTGCATTAAGCGGCTCTCCTGTGAAGACACTGTGGTTGAATTTCCTTGACTCTTCAGTGCCTTCACAGAACATCTGTTGGAAGGAAGCCTGTGTAAGTACAGCCTGAGTCTCCTCCATCTGGGGTTTTTTCTTTAATGAGCATCTAGCGTGAACCGTGAACTTCCAGATGTGCAAGCTGGATTTAGAAAAGGCAGAGGAACCAGAGATCAAGTTTCCAACATCTGCTGGCTCATAGAAAAAGCAAGAGAGTTCCAGAAGAACATCTACTTCTACTTTATTGACTACAACAAAGCCTTTGACTGTGTGGATCACAACAAACTATGGAAAATCCTTAAAGAGCTGGGAATACCAGACCACCTACCTGCCTCCAGAGAAGTCCCTATGCAGGTCAAGAAGCAACAGTTAGAACTGGACATGGAACAACAGACTGGTTCCAAATCGGGAAAGGAGTATGTCAAGGCTGTATATTGTCACCCTGCTTATTTAACTTATATGCAGAGTACATCATTCGAAATGTTAGACTGGATGAAGCACAAGCTGAAATCAAAATTTCTGAGAGAAATATCAATAATGTCAGATATGCAGATGACAACACCCTTATGGCAGAAAGTGAAGAACTAAAGAGCCTCTTGATGAAAGTGAAAGAGGAGAGTGAAAGTTGGCTTAAAACTCAACATTCAGAAAACTAAGATCATGGCATCTGGTCCCATCACTTCATGACAAATAGATGGGGAGACAGTGGAAACAGTGACAGACTTTATTTTTTTGGGCTCCACCATCACTGCAGATGGTGACACAGCCATGAAATTAAAAGATGCTTACTCCTTGGAAGAAAAGCTATGACCACCCTAGACAGCATGTTAAAAAGCAGAGACATTACTTTGCTAACAAAGGTCTGTCTGGTCAAAGCTATGGTTTTTCCGGTGGTCATGTATGGATGTGAGAGTTGGACTATAAAGAAAGCTGAGCGCTGAAGAATTGATGCTTTTGAACTGTGGTGTGGAGAAGACTCTTGAGAGTCTCTTGGACTTCAAGGAGATCAAACTAGTCAATCCTAAAGGAAATCAGTCCTAAATAGTCTTTGGAAGGACTGATGCTGAAGCTGAAACTCCAATACTTTGGCCACCTGATGTGAAGAACTGACTCATTGGAAAATACCCTGATGCTGGGAAAGGTTGAAGGCGGGAGAAGGGGATGACAGAGGATGAGATGGTTGGATGGCATCACCAACTCAATGGACATGAGTTTGAGTAAACTCCCTGAGTTGTTGATGGACAGGGAAATCTGGCTTGCTGCAGTCCATGGGGTCACAAAGAGTCAGACACGTCTGAGCAACTGAACGTTGCTCACCTGAGTGGCTGCACCTCCTCTGTGGGATTCTTAAATGTTTCCTCAAGTCAGTGACATCCTTATCTCAGAAGCCAGGGTTTGCTGGCTATTGAGAACTTATACTTAAAAGATTTTTCCTTCTAAGAGTTCACAAATAACAGCTCCACAAACTTGGCTGAAGTTGTTTTCCATGTGTCTAGAGAACAATTAAGATCATGTCACCTTTTATTTGATAAAATTCATTTTTTTGCTGTAGGGACTACTCAGACAGTACTTTATAGATGCAGGTGTTGTTTTACATATATTAACTCATTTATTTCTCAAAAACTGTATGAGGAAAGGACTACTGTTATCCCTATTTATATATGAGGAAGTTGAGGAAAAGAGATGGTCTTACAACTAGTTCCTTAGTGTCAGAGAACTAGTAAATAAATGGCAGGGAACATATTCAAACCTAGAGACTGGCTACAGAAACCTGATTCTGAGCCCCTGCATTTTTGTTCATTTGAAACATCTTCCACTGACCACTCATCCTCTCTTGGTTGAGGTAGCACAGACTTCCAGACCCCGATAGTCAACAGGATTCTGAAGATATGGCTTGGTCTACTGTGATGCCAAATACAATTTCAGCAGTCTCATTTGGTTGAAATATCAGGTATTCAAAACTTGTTGCCAATAAACTAAAGAGTTATTCTCAACTTTGAGACACACACTCTTAAAGTTTATAGTCTAACGAGAAAATTCAGTTAAAACAGATATGTTTATAGCCTTACAATGAAGCACTCAGCAGGGGTAATATTACAAAGGTGACCAGGCAGAGAGCTTTCTTCCTCAGTGTGTGGGTATAAACACTTATGTTTTCATCAAGTATTTTGGCCAAATTCTCTCATACTCCCCCATGGATTTATATCTAACATAAACTCTAGTTAGCAGAAGAGAGTGTTAAAGTAACCTTGTAATAATCTATTTAGGAGAAAAGACTCACTTAAATTTTCTGAAAAACAAAACTTTTTCTGTTTTTAGCTTTCAAGTGACATGAGTTATAATGTATACTTCTTTCTCTGGTTTATAATAGAAAATTTAATTTTTCATATTTGAATTGCTGTTGCAGAGACTTTTGTGCAGAACTTGTGAAGATACATCTACCCCAAACATTAGTGTGGAAAAGTGGTATCATTATTGCTAATTACTAAGTGGTCCTCTCTTGCGCCCATATTAAAGTTGAATTTCTGTATGAATGCCCTCTACATCAAAGGTAAAGAACAGATGTGATCTTCTTATTATACAGAACTTACATTCTTGTAAAGAGAGTCTTAATTTACCTAATAATGTTAATATGTTAATTTTGTAAAAAATTTTTAAACTCATTGAAAGACAGTAAGAATGTCCATATTTGTTTAAAAAAAAAAAAGAATGAAGAATCTTTTTCTGTCCTCACAAACACAATTTTTCAGGAGCAGATTAAGCATACATCAATCAAATGAGGACACTTAATTGCACGTGGAAGATTGGAGAACCCAGGAGTGTGAACAGCATGAGCATTTAGGGTACTCGTTCCCTGGCATGGCCACAGGAAGGACCTTGTGTGTCTTGGCCATCTGAAATGAGGAACACTTTCCTCATGAAAGTCTGAGGTTGAAGGTATATCCACAAGAAAAGACTTGAATCTCATTCACATTTGACTTTCTCAACAAGGAAGCATGTGTCTTAAACTACACATTTGTTAAGCACACAGACTGCAGGTCTGTCAAACTATATGGCTTTGAACTTTACCACCACCCACCTACCCCAGTGTTTTCATTTACTGATCACGTGACCCCCAGAAAATTTATCTCTTCCCTAGGGCTCTGTTTGCTCATCTAAGAAGGAGTTTTGTCATCACATAACTGTCCTCAGCGGATTTTGGTTAAGGGAGAAAGGATGTGTGTGTGTGTGTGCCCTGGGAAGATCAGCTGGTATAGACTATTTGTTAAAAGAATGGAAATTGTAATACATAAAGAGCACAAAATACACATAAACTATTACTAATTGGGTTGAAAATTAAACCAGCCCCAAACATTGAAATGTTGATTTTCCTTGATGATTCCAACCATTGCCTCTGAAAGCTGCATGGAAGAAAACAGCAGACTGGTTGTGGTATATTAAATTATAAGTGAGGACTAATTTGAGGATCAAAGATGCTCCCTGGGAGATATCACTCTACTGGTAGGAGAGGCATTAGCTGTCTCCCTCTGTCTCATGTATTTGTACTCTGTGTCTTGGAAATATCCTTCCCCACAGTTTTGGAATCTTGATGTTTAATTTAACACAAAGGTCTTTGAGACACACAGTGGGGGGTTGTTATGGGTATTTCTGGCATTGAAGAAATTGAAATGTACATGTTTTTTCTCCTGTATCAAAGACAGACAAGAATCTAAACTGACATTTTATATCAAATGAATTATGAACTGTGTACTTTGTACCTAAGGGAACAACAACTAAATTGGAGTTTAAGATTAAAAAGAGAGAGAGAGACAAAAATAGGTTTTTAATAAAACATACAGTAATTTCTGCTATTCTCTTTCATGGTGCTATGGCCAAACAGAGTCCTTATAGTAGAACCACTGAATAGATGCAAGCTCTTCTGAAATCTCCAAGATTTAAATATATGGGAGAAATTTTCTCAGAATAGCTTAACTTTAGGACCAGTGAAACATTATTTAAAATCTGAACTTAATTTTTACATTTTTGTTAATCTTCCTTGCTTAGGAAAAAAAATAATTTTTGCCAAATTTTACCTCCTGAGAAAATATGGTATTAGATGTTACTTGAGGAACACATAAACTATACACAGGATAAGAATGGTATGACAGAAGTCCCATATGCTATATCTCCACTGTTTATATGTAACTCCTACATACATAAATGGGCTTCCCTGGTGGCTCAGATGAAAAGGAAATGTCTGCAATGCAGAAGACCCAGGTTTGTTCCCTGGGTTGGGTGGAGAAGGAAATGGCAACCCACTCCAGTATTCCTGCCTGGAGAATCCTGTGGACAGAGGAACCCGGCAGGCTACAGCCCATGGGGTCACAAAATGTCAGACACGACTGAGGGATTAACACACACACACGTATACAGGCTCTCAAGCAAATTACCCTCATGATTAAGATCATGGATTTTAAAATCAATCAGAATGAGCTAAAATTAAATTAAGTTATACAATCATACGTATTTTGCCTCAGTGGAAACAGTGTCAGACTTTATTTTTTGGGGCTCCAAAATAACTGCAGATGCTGATTGCAGCCATGAAATTAAAAGACGCTTGCTCCTTGGAAGGAAAGTTATGACCAACCTTGATAGCATATTAAAAAGCAGAGACATTACTTTGCCAACAAAGGTCCGTCTAGTCAAGGCTATGGTTTTTCCCGTGGTCATGTATGGATGTGAGAGTTGGACTGTGAAGAAAGCTGATCGCCGAAGAATCGATGCTTTTGAACTGTGGTGCTGGAGAAGACTCTTGAGAGTCCCTTATACTGCAAGGAGATCCAACCAGTCCATTCTAAAGGAGATCAATCCTGGGTGTTCATTGGAGGGACTGATGCTAAAGCTGAAACTGCAATACTTTGGCCACCTCATGCGACAAGTTGACTCACTGGAAAAGACTCTGATGCTGGGAAAGGTTGGGGGCGGGAGAAGGGGACGACAGAGAATGAGATGGCTGGATGGCATCACCGACTCTGTGGACATGAGTTTGACTGAACTCCGGGAGTTGGTGATGGACAGGGAGGCCTGGCGTGCTGTGATTCATGGGGTCGCGGAGAGTCGGACACGACTGAGCGACTGAACTGAACTGAACTGAACTGAACCTCATGAGTTTGACACTGAGGAAATTATGTATGATAAATGAATGCAAAGAATGTAGCACAGTGCTGGTCACATAATAATTGTGTATTACTTTGCAAAGGTATAGCCTCCCAACATATATGACAAGATTGGATAGCAACAGACTAGCATCTTGCTTTTTAATGGCTACTGATTTCTGAAGTACAGGAAGCATTTGGATTAAATTTTTAAGATGAAGATCCTGTCATGTTTATGTAATATACTCGATAATCATTTTTGAAATTACTAATTGAAGATTCTTGGGAATTGGGGGTGATCTATGTTTTCTTCTTCCTGGCAAAGCTATGTTTTGATTACCATGCTAGTCTTCAAAAGGAGGTATTGTAATTTGTGCTGCTGCTGCTAAGTCACTTCAGTCGTGTCCGACTCTGTGTGACCCCATAGACGGAAGCCCACCAGGCTCCCCCGTCCCTGGGATTCTCCAGGCAAGAACACTGGAGTGGGTTGCCATTTCCTTCTCCAACGTGTGAAAGTGAAGTCGCTCAGTCGTGTCCGACCTTTAGCGACCCCACGGACTGCAGCCTACCAGGCTCCTCCATCCATGGGATTTTCTAGGCAAGAGTACTGGAGTGGCTTGCCATTGCTACATACACATTAAAGTAAGGTTATTAATATTAATACATTTATTTTCTACTTCTGAATTTCCCAGGTACATAAACCTAAAACTGACTAAATTCCTTGGTATTAATTCCATATACTTCTGATACCAGTGCTACAAAATTAGTACTTTTGTGGCTAAATTGGGCTTCCTTGGTGGCTCAGACGTAAAGAATCCGCCTGCAATGCAGGAGACCTGGGTTCGATCCCTGGGTTGGGAAGATTCACCTGGCAGAAGGCATGGCAACCCAGTCCAGTATTCTTGCCTGGAGAATCCCCATGGACAGAGAAGTCTGGCTGGCTAAAGTCCATGGGGTCGCAAAGAGTTGGACACGGTTGAGCAACTAAGTATAGCACAGCACAGTGGCTAAATTACTTGAAGCAAAGAACTCACTAATAGTCTGATTACAGATTTTTTTTTCTCATAAACTAAATTACATAGTTGTTAATAATGATTTTGGTCAAATGAGCATCATTCTATTATTTCAAATTCTGGGTGCTAATTCTACTATTTAAGAGCTGAAATCTGTTCTTAGATCTCTTTAAGCATTTTTTATTCCTCTGATGACTATTGTTTTATTTTCACTAATGGAGAATGAGAAATTAATAACTTATTCAGGCAAGGGATACCAATATATAATCTTCGTATCTTAAGGCTAGATATGATTATTACTTGAGTAATTAATCAACATGAATATTAGATCCAATTCCATCATTAAGATGACTTTTATAAACAATCCTCTCTGGTTCTTTGATCATTAAATGACTAAAATTTTGTCAGTTAATCAAAGATTCCTTTATTTCTTGGTTTTTGATTCTGTCCCACAAGAACAAGTAGGTTCAGTATTACCATAAGAAAGTCTGATTCTTAAACATAGTAGTTTAACTACCTAAGTTTTTTCTTTGTTTGTTCTACTATGGTTCTTAGACACTCAATAAAGGAATGTTTGGTGCACCTTTTATAAAGAGAGTGGCTTTGATCTAGATTGAATTTACTCATTGCTAAATTGCTTATTAACCTTGCTAAGTGTATCTAATTTAATTTTATAAAGGGGAACTTTTTTAGAGAGTTATTTAAAATAAAATGAGTAATATTTTAACTAAAAATAAGATAGACTTAGTCCACTAATATTTCTGTGTATACTTTAAATTATTTTTCCATTTGAAGATATACTCTACATTAATGGGCTCAAATAATCAGATTCTTAAGGAAAAAGGACTTAATCTATGCTGCCTGGAAACTAATTTTGGTGAATATCATGGTATTCAAAACAATAGAAAGACTAGGAAATACTATTAGGAATACTAAGATGAACTCAAATGTCAAAAGCAAAGGTTTAAATGCAGTGTCTGAATCTAGGATATCTCTGCAAGGAAAAAGAAATGCTCTGTTTGCTAGCTTGAGAAGTAACAAAAAAAAATTCTTCTGGACATTATGACCACCTACTTTAGGGTCCCTAATTAGTCTGGCAAAGTGACAGTTCCACTCCTACCAGGACAAATAATGTGTCTAATGAAATTCAAAATCCATATTTTTCTCTGAACACAATGAACTACAGCATTCCCAGCTTTGGAGTATTTCAAAATTAGCAGAGGATAACTTCTGTCTGTCTGATGTTTCCTGGTTCACAAATTCACTGAAATTGTCTTGCAGAGTAATTTTAAGCCACTCTTCAGTCTTAAGCACAAAGAGAAATGAAGGTAGAAATATGTTGCTTTGGTCCTGTGGATGCTAATATGAAGTGGAATCTTCCATTTCTCAAAATGGTCAACAGCAATTAGTATTCAGTGGAGTCTTTTTATTCTGGTGCCCTTGCCTCACCCCTGCCACCCCTTTTTGTATTATTCTTATTATAAACTAGTCAGGAATATTCCTGCTTCCTTTCCATTCTAATTAAAGCATTCTTAGTGAACATGAGGTTAGTTTTTCATTTCATAAAGAGTGATAACTAGAGCCAGGGTGAGATCTGCCAATTGGGTTTTGTATTACTTTTGACAAATATTTGCACCAATTTGACCGAGGTAGTCTTACAGCGATAAAATGTTCTGGTGGGGTTTTAGGTTTCCCTCAGAAATGTAGGTCCAAATGAGTCAATGAGAGACCAAAGGTAAATTTTATATCATCTTTGGGTTTTATTCAACAATGTACTCCATTATTTTATCGCTGGGTTGAGAAGTAAATGATACACTTTATAACAAAATTTTTATTTTATGCACATGATTTTTAGTCAGGGCTTTTGTCCTAAATACTTTTCTATAACCCCAGTGACAACCTTGAGAAAATGTCATTATTTCTTTAACTTAGATCCATAAAACCTGCAGCCCTTGCTAAGCATCTTGTTTTGCTGTTTTTCTCTGGAGACCTTTCTGGGCGCTTTCAGAGCTAAAGTTGCCTTGACAAGAGAGGAAAAATTTTAAAAAATCTGAGAATCTGAGACAGACTTAAAAAAGACTATTTTTCCAAATCTCTACCCCCAAATAAGCATCCTCAAGGTTAGAATGATATAATTATTATTTTTTTAAATAAATAAGCTTCAAAAACATCTTCATTTAAAACCTCCTATCTATAAGATTTCTCACTCTGCAAAGCAGTGTCCACACTCAGAGCTGGTTATTTGGATACCTGGGGACAGATGGGGAAGAGGCAGGAAGAGGAGGCAAAACCCTCTCTGTGCCTGTGAGGAGGGGCAAGGTTCTGGCTTAGACAGTCACTTCAAAAGGCATTGCTTAAAGTAATAGGAGTTTGGGTTTTGGAAACAGGCTGCTAGATTCAAATGGCAGTTTAACCACTTATTAGCTGTATGCTCTTGTGCAAGTGGCTTATCTGCTATGGTCTGAATATTTGTGGCTTCCCCAAATTTGTATGTTGAAACATTATACCCAGTGTGATGGTATTAGGAGGTGGGACCTTGGAAGGTCATAAAGGTGAGGCCTCAAAAATGAGATCATACCCTTGTAAAAGAGCTCTAAAAGAGCCCCTCTGTCCCCTTCCACCATGTGAAGACACAGCAAGAAGGCACTATCCATGAACTAGTAAGTGGCTTCTCAGGAGGCTGCATGGTAAACAGGAAAAAGGATAGAGTTTTAAGCCAAAATACCCAAGTTTGAGTCCCAGCTTGGCACTTAGAGCAATCACAGGGAACTGTGAAGACATTATAATACTCACACTTTTTAATTCATGGTCAGGCTATAAGGTCAGATGAATGCAGCGTGTATGAAACACAACTCTTCAATAGACCCATCTCAGAAAAATCTCAGTCATTCTGACCTGAAATTTAGTATTCAGGCTTGCCATCCCTCTTTCTCCCTCTGCTCCCCCACCTCTGTCATTGAATGCATTCATCTCCTACCAGCTTCTGCCTTGATTGCCTGGCTCAAGCCACAGTGCCTTCAAGGCTCAGGCCCAGCTTGCCCTTATCTTGGGGCTGCCTGAGATGTGTGTCCCCCAGTTGTTTGTAAATCCCTGCTCAAATACAGCCTCTCCCACTACCGTACCTAAAATGTCAGCTTTTCCCCCACCTCCTCCCTCATCACTCCCAATCCCTTATATTAGAAATATTTCTTGGTTACTAAAATGTTTTCACCACATACACACACAAAAGGTAACTGAGGTGATGGGTGTGTTAACTCATTTGTGATAATCACTTCACAATGTATACATCTATGAAATCATCACATCATTATACTTTAAATATACACAGTTTTACTTGTCAATTATACCTCAATGAAGCTGGGGGAGGGAAAAGAACTACTCATAAAAAGTGGAGTGAAAGTAGAATCATTTCTTTTTTGTGTCTTTTGTCTCTCTCTCCTTAAAAAAAAACTGTTTTAAATTACTTAATGTATTTCCAGAGCATAGGATACTGCCTGGCTTATAAGTAGACACTTGTCAATTTTTATTTCTTTATATAAATTAGATGTAACTTCTTCTCTGGTATCTCAGATGGTAAAGAATCCACCTGCAATGCAGGAGACTCGGGTTTGATTCCTGAGTCAGGAAGATCCCTGGAGAAGGAAATGGCAACCCACCCCAAATTTCTTGCCTAGGAAATCTCATAGACAGAGTAGCCTGGCAGGTGATAGCCCATGGGGTCACAAAGAGTTGGACATGACTGAACAACTACCACTTTTTTTTTTCATGTCCTGTCTTATATAATAACTATATAAAATAATGTTAAATTTATATATTTTATATACTTATACAGTATATTGTATAACAAAATTAAATGTCTATTTTTAATTTACATTTGCATATATTTAATCACATACTAATGTTTCTAATGCTACATACTTGCATTATTATATACTGTATATGCAGTCATACTTAAATATACACATATATGAAATATTCACTCTGTTGGAGATTCTGGGAAATGAATCATTCATACCTTACTATAGGAGTAAATAAATACAAGTTTCTGGAAAGCAGCTTGTCAGCTTATATTTGAAATGGTAGTACCATTCATCCCTATTGACACAACAATTCTGAAAAGCAAAACTCAAGGTGCGTTTATTAGGATATTTGGAATATTATTTATAATATAAAAAATGATGTCGTTCTACACCAATACCAGCTTTAAGTGAATGTTCTACATTTGTAGAAATATTACATGCAATTATTTTGAAACATTATGTTACTAAAACTATTTAATGGCATAGAAATTTTCAGTATATATTATAAAGCAAAGTTTTAGAAATTTTCACTAAATATTATAAAACAAAGTTTACAAAATAACATATTAGAAACATTGAGCATAATGCTTTTTAATTATATGTGGAATAAGAAGAAAGACTGGAATCTTCAATAGTATAAAAATGGCTATTTCTGGGTAGTGTCATTATGGATAACGTCGTTTTCTTTGTTTGGTAATTTTCAAATTTTCTATCATGAACATATTTTATAGTTAGAAAAATACATGCTTTTAAAAGGGGTCACTGTTTAGTTCCACAAGAACTAATCATTTTTTAAAATCATTTTTGGTGAGCAATAAATGGCAACCCGCTCCATTATTCCTTCCTGGAAAATTCCATGGACGAAGGAGCCCCAAGAGCTACAGTCCACGGGGTTGAAACAGTCAGATGTGACTGAGCACACACAGACGGGCAGACAGACTGAGTTCTCAAAATTTGTTAAGTGCTCTAAAGTTTACCAGCAAAAATGAACAACAGATCTCTGTTCTCAAGTAGTTTATATTACCATTACTTTGGTGTTCTATGGGGAAAAGAGGACTACTGGTTAAAAATGCCTAAAGTTCTGTCCCTAATGGTAATACCAGCTTTTTCTCAGGGACTCATAGACAAGGTCCCAAAGAGTTCAGTGTCATTAGCAGGAACAACCACATGTACCCATTGCCCAAGGTTGTCCCTGTTTCAAGCCTGCTCCAGCTCAGTGCATCCATGTTGGTTATTTATAGTACCCTGTTTTATTCTCAGAAGGTCTTGATATAGACAAAAGAGTATATTCACCATAAGTTTTGTAGAAATAACATATTTTTAGCTCTACCTCAGGGGCTTCCCAGGTGGCACTAGTAGTAAAAATAAAAAAATCCCACCTACCGAAACAGGGTACACAAAAGACATGGGTTCAATCCCCGGGTCAGGAAGATCTCCTGGAAGAGGAAATGGCAACCCACTCCAGTATTCTTGATGGAGAATCCCATGGACAGAGGATTACTGGCGGGGTACTGTTCACGAGGTTGCAGAGAGTTTGACGTGACTGAGCACCCAGAATTCCCTATTTCAGAAACAGCTAACCAGCAAGAGTAATAATGTAATGTGGCAACTTAGGAAGCAACTATTTTGCTATCACTGGTAATGAATAGACAGACACCTGAATACCACTTTTCTGGGATGTTTTAAACAAGAATCCTTTATTTGATAGAAAGTTAGACTTGATAGTTAGCTGCCCTCCAAATTTAAAATATAGTGACTATTCTGTGGTCACTTCCATGACATACCTGTAGATAACACATAATATTTAAAAATTTATTTATTGTACTAACGTAAAGACCTCTCTGTGTTGCATTTTACTGAATTTCTGACTTTCTTGAGAACTAGCATTTCTCATTTCTCATTCTTGAGAACTAGCAGACTCGTACTAGTAGTTCTATGTGAGGTTCCTTATAGACAATAAGGAGATGCTGTGATAAAGAAGTAAGACCAGAAAAGTACTATTTAAGAATATGACTTGGACAGAAAGTAAATCCAATCTTTATAAAAACTAATCTATTTAATATTGTAAACGGTTTTCTTTCATATTTACTTAATGTATTTAATATTTATTCTTTATTATAAATCACCTACTAGAACAGGCTGTTTTGTGGTGTAAAATTAAGAGCACTGTCCTTGAACTTAACCAGTCTCTGTTTAAATCCTTACACTGCCAGCAACCAGTTTCGTGATTTGAGATAAAATATGAAACCTGTGAGCCTCAGATGCTTTATCTATACTTTAGAGAGATAATGCTACAATTTCATCATGTAATTCCAAGGATTAGAAATAATTATGTTAAAGAGCCTGGCACACAGTATGTGTTCCAAAAGTTAGCTCTTATGAGAGACTCTTTGGTGAACATTAAATCTGCTTTAACCTACTTGTCACTGTTTAATGCTGCTGTATTTGTACATCCTTGTGCTCAAGGTTGACTGTCCATTTGTTAGCACATCTGCATATTCCTCATAATTAATATCTTTTTTAATGACATATGGTTTAGTGACTGGAAATGGAGTCTTGCCTTCTGTTTTCAATTTGTTTATGACTCAACGACTCAATAGATGTGTCTGAACTTTAATTTTCCATTCTGGAAACTAGAATTTAAAATCCTTGCTCATATGTAGCTATTTTAGAAAATGAGAGGAAAATGTGTACTCCAAGGATTTTGACTATGTGCCAGGCTATTCAGCAACGCAGCCAGGATGCATGGAGATGAAAGGCCATGGTTTCCCTCATGCTAACAGGGAGACCTAAATGAGGATGCCAGCAATCAAATCTCTGAAAGGAGAAAGTAGTTTGGGCTGGGATGAAGTCAGATTTCAAGTGAAACCACTAGGAAGCATGACGTCTGCTTGGAGTGAGCGTGGGCAGAGATGGTGCGAGTCTTGGGCCCTGGAATTAGCCTGAGGACATAGTGACTCCACGTGACTGCCTAGCAAAGCCCCATGACTGTGTCTGTTCCTCTGAAACCCAAGGTCCAGTGCTTATTTGATTGTGAACTTCTAGCTTCTAAAGCTCCTAAAACACTTACACCTCTTTTATGCTCTATACACATTCTCTGCTATTTGAGTCATGTCTCTTTTACATAAGTATTTGGTGCTCTAAACTCCCTTTCTATTCTGCCTTTTCCTGCTCTCAGCAGAGAACCTTGTACAGAGTGGCATTCAGTATCTTTTATTACAGGTTTGAATTTAATACCAAATACTGTAGACTTCTTTGATATCTTAATGTAGAATTTGTATTTCCAGCATTTTGAAATGTATTCACATACACCCCCAAAGTCATACTGTCGTGGTAACAAGTAGGTGGACTATCCTGAGACACTGGTGCCCCTGCGAAGCCCATTGAATTTGTTTTCTCCCCACAGGTTTCCTTTTTGGGTGGGTCACTATAGCTTCGGCAGTCGCTGGCCACGTGAAAATAAAGCTTCTGGTTCTGCTTTTCAGAGCTCCCCCTCAAGAGTTCTATAAATCTGTATGGAGCAAATGTTTGGGGCATTTTGTTTGTTTAAGGGGGAGTTTACACATGTACATCATTTAAAAGTTTAGTAAAATCAGACATTCAAAAGATTATACCAACTAGGCTCGTCCAGTCTGTGATTTAATTTATTGCTTCATGTTCTGTATGCATTTTGCCTTCCAAAAGAGGTTGAATTTGAAATTTTACTAAGAATGCTCTTGCTTGAATTTATAGATTGGGCTAGCTCTTTTATCCAGTTGCCGTGTAGAATTAGTATTTACTGGACAAGATGTGTTGATTCAGGAGGTTGTGTGTGGAGTGCTTCCCTCGTGAGGGTCATATTAAACTTGAGAGAAGCTTTTTGAGCAACATAGCATCTTGGAGACAATATATCAAGCTGATAGATACACTGCTCTTGTGTTAAGAAACCAGGAATGGAATTATGGCTGGTTCCCAGTTATTGCTTTGATGCTAAGGACCCTCAGAGGAATAAGCCTAGGATAAAAGGGGTTAACCAGAGGAGAAAAAAGGTTTCCAGCACTCAGTGTTACTGAAAGCAGGTAGAATGAATAGTTCTGTGTCAATAATTCAAGATGATCACTTTGTTAGGAAATATTTCGGGATTCTATATAATCAGAGTGTGACCAATTTAATGGAGCACATTTTCTTATTATCACTCAAAAGAGAATCCACGATACATTATTATTATTATAATTATTATGGAGCATCTTCTGGGCATTTTTTCCTTCCCTGACAGCACTGTAAAGCAATTCCTAACACTTGAAGGATGTTTTGGTGTAAATATTTAAAACTCTAATATTTTTTCATGCTGATGACTTATCAGAGCTGTCTTCTTCAGAATTTGGATTGTCAGTGATATTATACTCCTTGACAGAAAAATTAGACAAAAAAACAACCAAATGAGGGGCGTGGCTTTATGTTATACATTATATGAAATCTGCACAATATTTTATGCTCAGGCTCTTTTGATATGTGTGCATTTTTATACATCAATGAAAGAATATATATCAAATAAGAAATCATCATTGTTATAACTGTGTTCAAAGATAAAATATCACTTAAAAGTCTTTAGCAACAAATGTCCCTCATAACCAAAGATTTATAGTTAAGTTACTGAGTATCTGGCCGTGGACAGCCAACCACCTTATTGCATTTCCTAGGTATGTCCCCTTTCCACACCTGAAAAAAACTGCTTCATACCATTTTTTCCCCTCTGTTCAAGCACCCAGTTCATCTTCATACTTTGGCACTGAGTGGATGCATTTGCTTTTATTTTGCTCGCTGGAAAATGGACACCATCAGAAGAGGTCTTTGCTGTGTTCCCATCATCAGATCTACCAATCTTTGTATCTGCAGCCTGGGTCTTTGTTCACTTCTGCACAGTGGTGGACTGTCCCTGCTCTATTCCTCAGTCCAGGTCCACTGGCTCTCAACTCACTGGTTATATAACCTGTTTCGCCTTTCTCTGACTCACACACAGGGACCTGGCTCTGGTGATTAATTCTTCTTCTTTCTCCTACATTATCGTCTCACCCACGAAGCATGTAAATGCTGCAACTTCTTCCAGTATTTAGAAAACCTTTCCCTGATACCAGAAGCTTCTCTAAGTGTTGCCCCATTTACTTCTCCCTTTAGAACACAATCCTGCAGAAGTCTTCTAGGCTCATTGTATCAGCTCATTCTCTTCTCAGTTTTCCGCAATCAGACTACCACACCCACCACTGCACTGTGTCTGTTCTAAGTAAGGTCATGTCCAATCGGCCAAATGCAAAGCAAGCCAGGCTTCAACAATATGTGAACCGTGAACTTCCTGTTCAAGCAGGTTTTAGAAAAAGCAGAGGCACCAGAGATCAAATTGCCAACATCCGCTGGATCATGGAGAAAGCAAGAGAGTTCCAGAAAAACATCTATTTCTGCTTCATTGACTATGCCAAAGCCTTTGACTGTGTGGATCACAATAAACTGTGGAACATTCTGAAAGAGATGGGAATACCAGACCACCTGACCTGCCTCTTGAGAAACCTGTATGCAGGTCAGGAAGCAACAGTCAGAACTGTACATGGAACAACAGACTGGTTCCAAATAGGAAAAGGAGTACCTCAAGGCTGTATATTGTCACCCTGCTTATTTAACTTCTATGCAGAGTACATCATGAGGAACACTGGGCTGGAAGAAGCACAAGCTGGAATCAAGATTGTCGGGAGAAATATCAATAACCTCAGATATGCAGATGACGCCACCCTTATGGCAGAAAGTGAAGAGGAACTCAAAAGCCTCTTGATGAAAGGGAAAGAGGAGAGTGAAAAGGTTGGCTTGAAGCTCAACATTCAGAAAACAAAGATCATGGCATCTGGTCCCATCACTTCATGGGAAATAGATGGGGAAACAGTGGAAACAGTGTCAGACTTTATTTCTGGGGGCTCCAAAATCACTGCAGATGGTGATTGCAGCCATGAAATTAAAAGACGCTTACTCCTTGGAAGGAAAGTTATGACCAACCTAGATAGCATATTAAAAAGAAGAGATATTACTTTGCCAACCAAGGTCTGTCTAGTCAAGGCTATGGTTTTTCCTGTGGTCATGTATGGATGTGAGAGTTGGACTGTGAAGAAAGCTGATCGCCGAAGAATTGATGCTTTTGAACTGTGGTGTTGGAGAAGACTCTTGAGAGTCCCTTGGACTGCAAGGAGATCCAACCAATCCATTCTAAAGGAGATCAATCCTGGGTGTTCATTGGAAGGACTGATGCTAAAGCTGAAACTGCAATACTTTGGCCACCTCATGCAATGAGTTGACTCACTGGAAAAGACTGTGATGCTGGGAAGGATTGGGGGCGGGAGGAGAAGAGGACAACAGAGAATGAGATGGCTGGATGGCATCACCGACTCTGTGGACATGAGTTTGAGTGAACTCCGGGAGTTGGTGATGGACAGCGAGGCCTGGCGTGCTGTGATTCATGGGGTTGCAAAGAGTTGGACACAACTGAGCGACTGAACTGAACTGAAAGCTTAATTCTTAGTCTCTTCCTTTCTTAAACTCAGTGCATTTGACGGGGTCAATCCGTCCTTCCTTTCAGAGACACTGTCTTACTTGGCTCCCAGGGTACACTTTCTCTTAACTTCTCCCTTATCTTACTGATCCCTCCTGTAAGTAAATCTCTTTTATTACAGAGGCCCACCCACCCCCCTCAAAATTTTGGTGCATCCCAAGCCTCAGTGCTCAGATCTCTTCTCCACTCGCTCTATTTGCACTCACCTGCTTGTTGACTTCAAGTCTCAGCCGTGAAGTTCCACACAGACGTTGATCCACAGTTCCTATCTAGACTCCTGTCTGTGACTTCATCCTTGGTATAGCCGCTGAAGTTACATAGTAAACTTCTTAAATGTAGCATAGACAAAAGGGAACTCTTGAATCCCCTCCACATACCATTTCTCCTCTCAGGTGCCATTCACCTGGGTGTTTGGGCCAAACACCTGGCATCATCTTTCCCTCTTTTATTGTCTACCAGCAACACATGCCACACTCAACTGATCCGTAAAATATGCCAACACCTCGGCTACTGGCACTTGAACCTGATCTGCTGTCATCTGCATGACTGCAGTGGGTAACCTCCCTTCTTCCCGCCTTGCCCCCACGCCTCCCTCACTTAGCACAGAACGGCCTTTATTTGTTTAGAATCAGGATGTTTCCTTGATGAAAACCCTGTCATAGCTCCCAACCCCATTTACAAAGGAATCCAAAGTCCTTATTGTGACTTCTAAGGTGTAGCCCTAGGAAGGCTCTAAGGGCTCTAGATGCTGCCTCTCTCTCCAGCTTTCCCTCCTCTCCCTTTCCTTAGTCTGATTCAGCAACACTGGCCTTTCCCACTATTCCTTACACACTGTCTGTACTTTCCCTTCCTCGCTGCCTTTGCCATGACTGCTCTCTGCCTGGATTGCTATCCCCCCAGACATTCTCATGACTTATATCATTAAGGTCTTTGCTCTAATGTCACCTAATGACATTTGCTTCCTATGGCTCTCCTGTCTAATCTGAATTACTGTGTACCAACTAAAACCCATACTCCTTTTGACTTTCTCACCATGTACCCTGTTTTATTCTTCACCTGAGCACGGAGTGCCACCTGGTAGGATCTGTGGTTTCTGTTTGTTCATCACTGGGTCCCTCTGTTTACGGAAGTTCCATAGGGTCAGGGGCCATGTCTATTGGACTCAGTGTTGTTAACCCTCCATATAAAGAGCACTACTTTGCACAGAATAGAGGCTCAATAAGTGTTTACTGAATAAATTACTGAATTATTGATGAACTCAGAACTCTTACAACAGAGTGATGAGACATGGATTCTACTTCTTCCATTCTCATCACTGTCCATTCATTAGCTTCATAGTTCATAAGCCAGCTCTCCCAAATTGGAGAGTATATAAAAGTCAGACACCATGTCAGGTTATACGTAAATGGAAGCTAAAAATGAACCCTGATAGTTGTTTTCATCATTTTGATTCCTTATCCTCCTTCAGCAGTGGCTTTGAGTAATCCTTGGTTATTAAGAATTTATATTACAGTAATCAGAATGTTCCTAAAAATTGCATTGTAGCAGTACTTAAATTATGCTAAAATAAGTTCAGACTAGTCCAATATAATAATAATAGCTAACAATTAATAATTACCAGGACCTCAAAAAAGGTGATTTATTTACATTTTTTTGATCTTCACAACCATCCTGAAAAGGCAAAGTGTTACCCCCATTTTAAAGAGAAGAAACATAAGCTCAGAGTTGTCTGGTGATTTTCCCAAAGGCATTGAGCTGTGCTTGATTTGCTTTAGAGTTTCTGACAAGCTTTGGAACACACTCTGATATGATAGGTTCATTCAAGTTATACCTATTGGAAAAATTAACAACCAGAGTCTTGTTTTTTAATTTTATTTTTAATAGAATAGGCTTCACTTCTTTCTGTTAGGCCTTCTAGAACTATTCCAGATAGTTTTCCCTGATAGGTTTTTTCAAGCTGGTATCCTGAATTCAGGAATAATTTGCCAGATTCAACTAGACTAAAAAATGTCTGTGTCCCAACTTGTAACATATTTGAATAAAGGCAGCATCACTGTGACAAGGGGCAATTGACTATACAATACATGGAGAAAGAAGGTTAGTTTTTACATTTTTGTAAATAAGAATTAAGACTGGAATGTGCTACTTTCATTGTAGAAAAATAAAATTTTTAATAAACCTTCCTCAGAAAAAAAAAATTTGATTGTCTTTGTAATCATGGTATGATTAAAGAGACAATGGTGACATCAGTGGAAGAAATAAAAGATCTGGACTCCTTCATTGTTCAACTGCTTGATTGTTGAGCAAAAAGTTAAGTTAAAAACAGTATTTTAATATTTGCTTCACTAAATCCCCTCCACGTTTTCAATTAGAGAAACTGAAGTACAGGTGGGGATGTGCTGTGTGTTCATTTGTCTTGCTCTTTGGGGGCTGACTTTTAAGACGGAAATACTCATGTAATTGTGTTGAAATGAACAATGAGGAAGTACAGTAGTTCAGGAACGAAAATGTTAAATTAAATGGACCATGTTTAACATTGTTGTTGATCCTGAGGAACAGTTTTTCCAGTATATGGAGCATTTCAATTCCATCCAGCATATGTTCTCCACAGTTTTCTCTGCTCTAATTCATCTGTGTTTTTCGACAGCTCCAGATGGCGTGCTGCCTCCGAGGCTTTCATCTGCCACTCCAACCAGTCTTCAGGTTGTCTGGTCTACACCAGCTCGGAACAACGCCCCCGGCTCTCCCAGATACCAACTCCAGATGAGGCCTGCCCACTCCACCCATGGGTTTCTAGAGTGAGCATTCTACTTGTCTATCCTTGTGTCACCTGGGTTATACAGTTTAGCCATTAAGTCACTTTACCTTAACTTTGTAACAATAGGTAGGTCAGTTCTCATTTGCAACAAATAAAGGCCCCCTTTTAAAGAATCCAATAAATACACATACACACACACAAACACCCAAGCAGTACCCTAGGAGATAATTATTTGCTTTGCCAAAGTATCTATTTTTAATTTATAGAGGCTTAAAATAAGATTCCGTCAACCTTTTCATGAACACATGTATATGCCAAAAGCAAGCATATACCAGAACCCCACAAAAACTGCTGCCTAACTATGGCTACAAAATTATAATACTTATTCCACAAATTCCACATGGCATCAGTCTCAAGACTAGAATTTACTCCATACTAATAGAATTCCCTTTCATATAAATCAAATTATACAAACCCTTAGCCAAATAGCTACTTATTTTAAAAGAGATATCACATGATGACAGAAAATTGCAGAACTGAGAGGTACATTGACATCCCCTGAAAATTCTTTACAATAAGATTTTACTTTTGTTAAAATTTCTTTGAATGTCTCAGCCTTCCTAATTTTAGGATTTCATTCCTCATATAGGCTATTTTCCAATCCTTCTGCCTCGTTAAACTGTGAAGTGAGAGATCTCCAACCATACACGGAGTATGAATTTCGGTTGGTTGCCTCCAATGGATTTGGCAGTGCCCATAGCTCTTGGATTCTGTTCATCACTGCGGAGGACAGTAAGTGGTCTGAAAATCACACAGCTGAATATCTTCTGCCTTAGCACACCTTAAAGTCTTTAATTTTTTTCCAAAACAAAGAAATAAGCCTCCTGTATTCTCCTGATAATTGAGTGACAGTAGGCGTGCTGTGATTCATGGGGTCGCAGAGAGTCGGACACGACTGAGCGACTGAACTGAACTGAACTGAATCTTTTCTAGGACCAGGGTGGTCAGAGTCTCCAGAAAGAAGAAAAATGTGGGCTTGGAGGGTTGGAGTTAGGCCTACCGACAGGAAGACATAATTCACAGTAAATTATGATATGGCCCCATGCAGTCCTTCAGGGTAAATCTAGGTGTCCTGAAAGGAAAATGTTATCCTCGTCTATTCTATGGCCAAGTATTGCACAAGTTCTTTGCAGAAGAACATGAAATATGGACCCTACTTCATTAGGATGCTTAGAGGTCATTATAGATTGGGATTGTCTTATTCAACCAATACAGGGAATTTTCTAGATTGTTATGGAAGACTTACATTTGCATATACATATTTTTTTTTACTAGGTTATATAGAGAAAAGAAATACATGATTATCATATTGAGTTTTATACAAATTGCCTCTTGAAAAAACATATATATGGAAGTATAACTTTTTAGAAAAGTTAGAAATTAAATCAAGCTATACAGAGTGAAGGAGGACACTGTATCTTTGAACAATGAGGTTTTTAGGGCTAATCTTGTCAAGTCTTTTAATCAGAAGCTTCTTAGAAGATGTTGCTCTGTTGGCCAATTGCCATTCTAGCTCTATATTCAATCAGGACCCAAGTGACTTTCAAAAGGCTGGATATTAATCTCAAAAGGCACAGTATATGAAACAATATCAATTGTATATGAGATAGATTCTTTTATGTCTACACTATCCTTAATTATATTATTTTAGTGAGAATAAGACCTTAAATGAGATAGAATCAGAACTATCTGCCTTCCTTAAAGCTTACTTAAAAAAAAATAAAAACATATGAGCAATAATATATAATACTTCCTTCATTTCTCCCAAATTGTAATTACTCCCAGGGAACAGGCTAGGTACTTCACAAGGACACATCCAGGCGTTTCATCTCAAGGGTACCATTTCGTAAATTATCAGCACAGTGCAGTAAACGACACCCTCGGTCCAAAAGCATCAAAGGACGACTCAACGTGCCTACACCTCTTTTAGTGAGAACATTACATGCCCTCTGGCAAATCTGATAATATGAACACCAACTGTATACAGATGTCTGAACCAGAGAACTCACAACCAAACTAGATTTCTGAAGAAACATTTCTTTTTTAAATCAGCTGAAAAAATATTTTTACTATTCTTAGATAGCGCATTCTTGATGGCATGCGATGGAGGTTAACTAAAAATAATTATTCGCCCACTGAAGAGGTGATGACACCACAGAACTCCACATTGGAAGAGGAGAGAAATGACTCCTTTTTGGCATCCACCATTTCTGTTTTGATAAATCTGTTCCGATAGAGAGGGGACAGCACTTATATTTCCTCCGTGGTGATCGTTACTGAATAGGCGCCATATTTTCCTACCTACAGGCAGGAAGGCAGCGCATAAAGTCCCAGACACTGTAAAGGCCCAGTTAGCAGAGCGCCCTCTGTTGAGCAAACTTCTCTCCTGCCTCATTTTACCATGACACAGATTTTAGAGTCTATCAGTTCAGTTCAGTTCAGTCGCTCAGTCGTGTCCGACTTTCGGCGACCCCATGAATCACAGCACACCAGGCCTCCCTGTCCATCACCAACTCCCGGAGTTCACTCAAATTCATGTCCACAGAGTCGGTGATGCCATCCAGCCATCTCATTCTCCGTCGTCCCCTTCTCCTCCCGCCCCCAACCTTTCCCAGCATCAGAGTCTTTTCCAGTGAGTCAACTCGTCGCATGAGGTGGCCAAAGTATTGCAGTTTCAGCTTTAGCATAAGTCCTTCCAATGAACACCCAGGATCGATCTCCCTTAGAATGGACTGGTTGGATCTCCTTGCGGTACAAGGGACTCTCAAGAGTCTTCTCCAACACCACAGTTCAAAAGCATCAACTCTTCGGCGATCAGCTTTCTTCACAGTCCAACTCTCACATCCATACATGACCACGGGAAAAACCATAGTCTTGACTAGATGGACCTTGGTTGGCAAAGTAATGTCTCTGCTTTTTAATATGCTATCTAGGTTGGTCATAACTTTCCTTCCAAGGAGTAAGAGTCTTTTAATTTCCTGGCTGCAATCAGCATCTGCAGTGTAAGTATTAGTAACAATTGATTGTATAGCAGGTCCTAACTCATGAAACCCCGTCATCATTTTCATTGAAATCCTTTCTCTGAAACAATGACCTTGTCCTTCTTCTGCTTCACCTGTGATGTCACACACACTAGCAAAGGACTAAAGGCTGGCCTGTTTGCTCCTCCAGGTTAACTTACCAGTGCATGCTCACCCCTGAGACATAATGACAGTGTCCTATATATTTTGGGTGTCAGTGGAGATGGATACCATCTCTGAAAGGATGTACAGTTGAGTTGACAAAGACAGGGATTGGCACTTGGCACAAGCAGGTTTTCTGTCAAGGCTTCAAAGCCTTGATTATAAAACTACCCATGCTGACAGCTCCATCCCGGGATCACACTTCATACTTGATCCTAACCAGCACCTCCCATTCAGCAAAGTGCAATTTCCAATGTAGAGATTCTACATATCAGCTTACAGAATGAAACAGAGATGTCATCTCATACCCACATTTAAATTTCATACTATCAGTAGGCACCTTTCCACATCAGCCAAAGCCCCCAAACTTTCTAGTGCCAAAAAAAGGTCACCAGTAAGAATATTTTTCATATGATACTGTGATAGTGTGATTTCATCAAGTCTGTGATACAGCTGAAAGCAGAAAGAGAAACCTAGGCAGAAAATTACCTAGAGCTAGAGAAACAAATGCTTGCATGCTAAAACAGGTTCTCAGAGGTGGAGAAAGGGGTGTGAGAAATTTTAATAGATTTTCTTTTCAAATAATTTGTCATTTACATCAATGGACCACCAATATCCAGTTCTATGCATTTTAAAAAATCTAGTGTGCTTATGCCAAATAATAATAATGCATATTTCCTATGAATATTTTAAATCCAGTTAAACTTGTGTTAATAAAAGATGTTTGTTCCAGCCAACTTGGTCAGTATAGTGTTCGACTATTTGTAACCAGATAAATACAAACAATGCATGATTTTTTTTTTTAACATGCTGCTGGCAGTCTAAGTACCCAACATGCCTGCAGCCTACAAAAATGCATTTAGATTGTGATAGATTTAAAAGCATGGGATTAATAACATGAAGACACTTACCTATCAGCTGAAACTTTCTGATATCTATTAATCAGAAATAGCCATCTCTTCTGATTTTATTATTTGTCCCTCTCTCGAGTGTCTACAATTGTTTTCCGTGCAGTATAGGCTATAAAAATGGAAGTTGGCTGGAAGGGAAAATTTCCTCCAACTTCAGTTTAACTGTGCATGCCTTCTTCTGCCTACAAAAATGTAGGCACATTTTTGTAAAATATGAGATAACTCACTTTTCTTTAAAAATATGGATATCCTAGACTAGTAGAATTCAGCCTTTTCCCAGGGTTTCTTGGCTACCAAGATTAAAATATGAAATATCTCTGTATTTGAGTCATTCTAATAATGAACTTGTATACACAAACAATTAGGTCAATCTGATGAAAATGAGATTCTTTTCTAAAAATCACTTATCTACCTCTAAAACAAAACAAAACAGAAAAGACAAATTTCTTCTAGAATTGACCATTTAGTTGTCATATATTTTTAAAAGACTAAAAATTGAATGACTTTGTTAAATTTGTAGTTTAAAACTCCACATATATATTTTAACCATTCATCTAAGATGCATTATTAAGTAAAATATGTGGGATTTGGCTAGTTTATTCTATAGATTTGCTTAGATGATTTTTTCATGTGTTCATTATTTTGCTAACAGACTCATCATTCATGATCTTTGACTGAAATCTGCTAAAAAATAGAAAAATATATCTTATTACCAACACAGTGAGATTTTCAGTACTGTTAACATACTGTATCTACTTATTATATTAGTTGTTATTGTTATTTTTTTCCCACACTTTGAATGCACTGTGAATAAAGGATGTATTTGGATCCCATTTTACTTTTCTTATTAGCATTTTTGCTAATTTTACTTTTATTTTTACTTTTTTTACTTTTCTTATTTTACTTTTCTTATTAGCATTTTTGAGCAGTTTTCCCCTCTCATTCATGTTTAAGATTCTTATAGCAATTTAAAAAGCAATAGTCTTTCTTCTGAAGTAAAAGAGAAAGACCCTGTGACATTCATTGAAATCTATATCTAACAGAACACTTTTCTGCCTTATTTGTTGTCTAACAAAATTCTACTCATCCCTCAAGTCTCCAGTTCAAATGGTACCTTCTCTGTGAAGCCTTCCCTCCTCATTTCTACCTTAGGATTTTGGTTTATATTTACTTGTGCGATGTCAATATCTCCTTCTGAATTGTAATTTCTTGGAACCTAGGGTTCTGTCTCATTTATCTTTGTAGATCCAGTGCTTGGTGGTGGGTCTGATATAGAACAAGTGCCCCAAATTGTTAAAGTACTGATTAAAAAGAGTTTCATATAAACAAATCCATGAAACTACTGACTTCCCTGGTAGGTTAAATGGTAAAGCATCTGCCTACATTGCCTACAATGCAGGAGACCCGGGTTCAATCCCTGGGTCAGGAAGATCTCCTAGAGAAGGAAATGGAAACCCACTCCAGTATTCTTGCCTGGAAAATCCCATGGACAGAGGAGCCTGGTAGGCTACAGTCCATGGGGTTACAGAGTCGTACATGACTGAGGGGCTTCACTTTCACTTTTATGAAAACTGAAGCAAGCAAATATTAACTGGGTACCTACCATGCTGGAAGGACTGAAAGTTACAAGGATGAATAGGACTGTTCTTTACCTGAGTCGTCCACAGTCTGCTGGGAAGACATAGTAAAACAATAAAGTACTGTGTTCGAAGACAAGGGCAAGCTCAGAGGAGAGCTTCTCCCAACAGCACCGGGTGTCAGGAAAGCCTTCCCAGAGGAGAACACAAGGAGGGGAAATAAGAATGATTTCTATTTGGGGATCACATCAATATCAGATTTCCAATTTACTTCCTCACCATTGGTCCAGGCGAGGAAAGCTAGCTGACACAGGAGACAGGGCAGCTTGTAGAATGCTCCGCCTGTGATGTCAGCCTCTGAATATGAGACAAGAAGGGTGAGGATGAGAGGCAGATGTTAGAGAAGGAAATCCCAAAGGCGATCCTCATTCTTTGCCTTGGTCAGAGGCAGCCTGCTGGCTGTCCCTGTGATTCTGTCTCGACCAGGATAATGAATGTTCTAATCAGAAAGGTCTCTGCTAGCCCAAAACCATGTGCTACTTCAAAAGGAAGACAGATATATAGAAAGAGAATTCCAAAAGGAAAACATATTTTCTTCTTATTCTCACAAACTGTAATGGATAGAACACTGAGTCCTGGTGACAGAGAGGGGAAGTAAAGCTTTGGTGTGAAATGCGATCAGTTGATCATGTTATTGTACTTCTAGAGGGGGATTTTCCAATCATTTAATAAGTGTCTTTGTGCCTTTAAGAGGACTTAAATTTTACAACTAATATTGCATGGGAGAGATCTTTTTATTAGTGTGTTTTAGAATTTAAAGTCAGTCTGCATTTTAAGAGATTTCTAAGTGAGAGAAAAACAGAAACATTTGTAAATGAGGGTGGCACATATTTATATCAGTAGATTTTATTTTATTTAATGAAGAACTGCATGATGATTTTACTTTTCCAAACTTATTTCCTAATTGCTTTAAATATTAACTTCTGAATGCTGGCATGTTTATCTTTTCAAACAGTGATGCGGTCTCTATTTTACCCACAACAGAAAATCCATGATGCAAAGTAAATCATTCTGCTGATTTTGAGAGCAAAGTGGCTCTGTATGTATGTCCCCTGTTGCATAGATTCCGCCCCCACCAGATTCTTGCATTTCCAGAATTTATAAAACAAATTAGTATCTTTATAGTCTTATCTTTATACCCTAAGATCAAAAACCAAAGTGACCAACAGAAAAATCATTTGAAAGGATGAACCAATTAATGAAAAATTCTATCCACCTAACCTTCATTTCCCTCTTGAATTCTTGAATCTGTTTTGGGCACATAAACCCCACTGCTCTTCTAAATTTGGAACTTCTAGTTCTTTTAGGACTTTTTTCTTCCTTCATGAATTTTCACATTAACACATTTCATTCTCTGCCCCAAACTTTCAAGAAAGAATCTGCAGCCATTCACCATACAACACGTCCCCATTCTGGAAGATAAAACACTCTTCCTAACCTTCCTCTGCTGTCCTGGTCTCAGAAGAAATAGAGAAAACCGTTCCCCAATATCACCTACTTGCAGTCTATAAATTGTATCCTTTCAATTGAAGCAACCTTGTAGTCCTCAGATGTTCCTTTTATTAAGCAAAGATCCCCTGTTACACAGCCCTTTTCCTATTTTGTCAGTTGTCTAGAAGCTGAATATTCACATACATGCCAAATGGCAGTGCCCATTTGTAATATTTGTTTTGGGATACAACAATTTTACCTCTATATCATCACAAGGTTAATTATTCTTTATCTTTAATTTATTGGTCCTATTACTTAAGTCTTTTATTATAAGCTGTCAAAAAACTCCTTTTGGGAAGTAGTTGGGATATAAATAATAAATTGATGAAAGAATTCATGATTAAAGAGAGAATGGAATCCATCACTCCTCTCTTCTGCTAACATTTTCACAATGAATAACAAGAGACTGTACAAACAATTAGCACAGAGCATGCTGCTATGTATAATTATACATCCATGTATTTGCCACCTTGGTTTTTAATTCACTGGCAGATTTAGAGGATATTCATTTATAGAGTTAATATTACTGAAAAAGAGCTTTTAAGCCAAGTGAGTTTTTAATTAAAATGGCAAAAAGTGGCTTCAAGGCAGAAATGAGAAAACACCAGGAAAACTGAGTGATTGTGGGTGACTCGAGTAGCAAACGGGTTGTAGAAGACCCATGAAAACTACTTAAAAAACAGTTATAGACACACAACAGATGTGTCATTGCAATTGTTTATTCTTTCAAATCATTTATACACACACACACACGCACCCGTCCTTCCCAACATACACACCTGAGTATAAAAATAAATAAGCAGACCCCTCTGTGAACAATCTCATTACTCTCTTTTAGGCTGGGGCTGAACTTTTGAAGCTGATGAGTGAAATCGTTTCCCATAAAAGATAATTTCATTTGCCAAAATGAAACTACTTTCCATTATTAATGCTGTAATGAAACAGCCTGAAATATGAATCAGTGATCTGAGCAGAAAGGATGCTCCCGTTCCCCGCTCCAGGAGGGGAGTTCTCTAAACAATTACACCCATGGAAAGGGCTGTACGGTTGTATTTTCATCACTCGCCAGCTGAGCTGTGTGGCTGTCATACTTCTAGTCTCCCCTCCAGTGACAGCCGCATTGACAACATGTTATACTCCACATTGATTTTACAGTTAAGGAGCTGATTGTGATATATAGGGATTTTAAGAATTCAGCTGAGAGGCTGACTTTTGCCTTTTATCATTCCATTAAAATTTTATAACCATCTTTTTCATGTCATTTCATCCATGAATTCTTACTTTAGAAAGTGATAGCTACTGCTGTGAGCATAACTTTTCTCATGTTCAGAGCTTTTTATTGTATTAGCAAACTACCCCAATTATAGTTATTACTCATGTTTTACATAATTGTGGTGACCCTTTCAACCATGCAGTGGCACGCCAGTTGATTTGTATATAGAATTAGATGATTCGGCTTATCATTTTAAAGCACTAAATTGAAAGCGTGCCAGGAGTCGGGTTTTAACACTTCCTTAGCCAAAGGAGCTAATTAAGCTGCTTTCGGCATCCTCTCCTGAGTCGCCTACTTTAAGGACCCTTCCTGCCACAAGAGCTGGTAGCCTACTCAGCTAGAGCGGGAAGCTAATAAAATGTATTCTGGCTTTTAAGGGGGGAAATATCATGCAATTGAAATTGAACATCTCTTCTTGCCCAAGATAAGAGATCATCTTTAAGGAAAGGCTGTGTTCTGTAGGGGCTTGAAGTGCCAGTTCATCTCATTATCCTGGATGTTTCCCTGATAACACTTATCATCGTAGGCAAGAGAAATAAAAGGTTTATCCCCATCATAACAGAGAACAAACTGCATCATTTTTACTTTTCCCTGAAGAAGCTCACAGTTTGATAATGCACATATGATGAATAATTATGCAAGACCCCTGTGAAAACCCTAATAGAAAAATATTCTGATTTTTAAGTGTATATTACTCTTTTTTGAACAGGGAAGGGTGAGTTAGGGTTAGACTTGAAAGGCTCGATTCTCCACCATTGATTTTATGGACCCCAGTCTCAGAGGATTTCGTTTTACAAAACAACATTGATATCTTACAAGACTTGCGCTTGCTTTTCTTTAGGAAAGAGCCAAATCTGGATGACAAGTATAAATAAGAAAGGATCTGTATTCCTATTTCGATATAATAATTGCTACCGCTGTTATGTACCAGAGAGCAAAAGTAAGAAATGTCACAGTGGTTTGACGAAAGCTTCAGAATGAAAGCTAACAACAGACTAAAATGAAAAATGTGATCCATTTCGGGATCACTGTACTTTTAGGATTTTTCTCTTCAAATAGGATGCATTGCCAAATTGTCAGAAATGGCTTGATTTCAGGGTTAGTGCAGTGTAACAGCTTTCCTCTCTAAAAGTAATTATGATTCTGCCGTCACTCCAGTTGGTAACAAATATGTGAATCATGTTGTGTAAAAATATGCTCCTATCACCAGCTACAACTGTGGTCCTTGGCTCTGCAAAGCCGTGGTTGTGTTTAAACTTTAAACCTTGGTTATAACACTGAATCGCACACACACCCACACTCATGTCATCAGTGCTGTTTTAAACAATTACTAAATCCAAGTCTATCTTTTTTAAAGATTTTTCCATAAAATCTAATGTTCACAGAAAAATCTCATAAATGTTCAAATTGCTGTGGGCAGAAAAGGGGGATATAGGATTTTTCTTGATCTGTTGTAGCAATTTATAGATTTCAGGCCGTGGTTTATAAGAATGCTAAATGTTCTGGAATTACAGCTGTTACTGATCAGTGATTGAGCCAGATTTGTGTTATTGCACCATGTTCTTGCTTGTACCTAGAGAGCAGTAAAGCCTCAATATAATAAAAAGCACCTGCATTTTAAATGAAATTTCAATTGAAAAACTTAACAGCCCTTCAAATTGCAGAATTTAACGCAGCCCAGTAAAGCTTAAATAACACTTTGCCTCCGCAGGCTGAGGGGTTTGCATTCAAGGTGACTTGAGTGTGTCGCATGGTGAAATTATTTACAATTAAGGAATTTCTCTGGAGGGCTGCAGGATATTTGCTGCTCCACAACACCTAGGCGGGCATATGGCAGGCCTTTTTCAGTATTCATGGAGCCTCCTGAACCTTTATGATAATTGAATCAGTTAGAGTGCTGAGTGGAGCAAGCATTAAACCTGTTAACCTAAAGGTCAGATCTGTGCATTGTTTATTTATCAGTAGGTGAAAGAGCTAAATCGGCAGCTTCTGTCACAGTCACAGTAAAAAATCACCTATAATATTAACAGGGAGTAGATAAATTGCAAAACATGGATTAGAATGATAAACAGACCCAGGGATAATATGGAATATATAATGAGAGATGCTGAAGGATTTTACTGGGCTATAAAATATGCAGGTTTGTTATGATAGTGTTATTGATTATAATGAGTTACCAGAGTTCCAGAAAAGTGGGGCATAAGTTTGAACTTTGGTTTCAGCTGCCCTCTTGTGTCTTTCTCTCCTAAGGTCTTTATTTCAGAAGAGTCTTCGTGATGTTGGGGAATCCTTAGCTTTAATCAAAAGAAATGATTTAATAAAGTTATCTTACAGGAGCAAATGGCAATTGAATTCAATAATGTTCAACAAGTACATCTTACACATTTAAGAGGAAAGCAGTCATGAGCCTTCTCATTATGACACTTGGCCACTTACTCAATAGCCTTTACCAAGTGTCCAGTTTCATGTTCTGGAGGAGAGTGATCACTCAGTTCTGTTCTGAGGTGTGGGAAGTTTCAAAGAGGTATCACTACTTACTTTCTACTTTATAGGACCTGGACCTGTAGACCCTCCGATTATTCTGGACAAGAAGTCAAGAATGATGTTGGTCACCTGGCAGCATCCTTTAAAGTGCAATGGGCTCATTACCCATTATAACATTTATCAGCATGGCCGCCTCAGCTTGAAAACATCTGGAAATGTCACTAATGGCACAGTGACCCATTTACGCCCATATACGGCCTACATGTTTCAAGTAGAAGCTTGCACTTCAAAAGGGTGTTCCCTGTCAGCAGATTCCCAGACCGTTTGGACACTCCCAGACGCACCGGAAGGTATCCTGAGTCCAGAGTTGTTCTCTGATACCCCAACATCTGTGATCATATCTTGGCAACCCCCCATCCATCCCAACGGCCTGGTGGAGAACTCCACAATCCAGAGACGAGTCCAAGGGAAGGAGGCAGTTACCACCCTGGTGACTCTCCCAGGAAGTCATCCCAGGAGGTTTATCGACAAGACTTCTGCTCTTAGCCCATGGACAAAATATGAGTATCGAGTGCTGATGAGCACTGCTGATGGAGGGACAAACAGCAGTGATTGGGCAGAAGTGACCACGAGACCCTCACGACCTGCTGGGGTGCAGCCCCCCGAGGTGGATGTGTTAGGACCCGATGCAGCCAAGGTAAGAAGCTAAGTGTCTCCTCTGCAGACTAGGAATGTAGCCTGCATTGACTCCGTGTTAAACAGAGCCATCTACTGACAAAATGCACACATGTGTTGTTTTAGGCATTCATTGGAGAAACTGGGTTTTTGGCCTTTGGCCCAAACTCTCTCGAATTTGATGTCAGTTTTTCATTTCTCCCTGTATCCCCTTAATTATATTGTTGAGATACTTCCATTTGCCTCACACACCTGAAATCCTTTGAATGCCACCCTGGGATGCTTAGCTTAACCACCACGTCAGATCTAAATAGATCAGAAAATGAGAAGAGGTGGAGAAATGCGGGGGAAGGGATTAGCGTATTAACAAAAGTTCCAATTACCAATATTCTGATTTTTTTTTTTAATGATGAAAGAATCAAGAGGATGGGGGAAAGAAAGAAAAATAGCAGATTACGGGGCTATTTAGGAACTGTTCAATTATTCACTTCATTCTGCTGGGAATGAACTCTAGAGGCTATGATAACTACCATTGTTTTGGCTTGCATACAAACTTCATTCAAGGGAAATTAGTGTAACCAAACAGGAGGGAGTTTTGTAGCTTAGAAGCCTCTTTTGTGTAAATACACACATGCTTCCATGGATTCAGTCTTGTACTACTGCCAAAAGCACTGGTGCAGCAGCTTGCTCACCAGAGCACAAAACAAAGGACATTTGCATAACAGCAAAGTTCATCTGTTGAAATTATTACTTGAATCTCTGTTGTGTGTTCTCTCGTGCCTACGAAAAGCAAACACTGGGTGATGTTAAATAGTGTAAATCGTTGAAGAAATTTAATTGAACCTACATACTAAAATCTGTGTTTCAAAGTCTGCCTTCATTAGTTTCTGCATGAGATTGGTCAAAGCAACACAGCTTCTTGATAGAAATATCTCAAATGTATAGAATTCTGTTGATAAAACATCAAAAGGAAATCAATTTGAAGGACATGATGTACGGTGTTTACTATATGAATTGGGCAATCTTAAGAACTGTTCTTCATTCAAAGGAAAAGCAGAACAAACCAAAGGAAAACCCCAAACAAACCTAGAGTTATTAATCATTCCAGAAATGACTTTTCTTTTTAATCCTAAGGGAATTTTGCAAAACTTCGGTAGCAGTACCAATCAATATGATGTGACATAAGCATAGTCCTTCACAAAGGCAAAGCTAGGTAATGGACATTTTTTCTGGATTCTTTCTAACAAGATTTAATAGCTAGGCGAATCCAAAAGATGACAAATATTTTCAGAAAAGTAATAGCTCAGTGCATAATTCTATGTGATTCAGCATTTATAAATGATGATCAAAAGTATTCAAAGTATGCTGCCTGGAGTTTTCATTTGTGCCTTTTTTCCTTCCTCTTTTGATTTTGTAACCTCATCCAGAAATGAAACAATGTGCATGGCTTGTCAACCTGCTAAAGTACGATTTAGCTTGGTTTGAGAGCAGAATCTCACAGATACTCACCAGGCCTGGAATCTAAAAGTCTCTAAGAAGGTGCTTAGAATATACAGACAATGTATACTAGTGATCTTTTTTTTTAAATTCATACCTTTTACTAATCCTTACTTTATAACTAGAAAATCAAAAATTATCAATGAAAAGAGTCATCAGGATTATTTAGCTGAATCTAATATTGGACTATATGTATTTAAATAATATTAAAATGACATATTTATGCTTCAGAATTATTTGCTCACCTTCAGAAAGGTTCAGAAAGATCTTCAGATTGCCAGAATCAGTTCTAATGACACCACTTATCTGGTAAACAGAGGCAGTGTGACAATAGTACAGTGATTTCTTTTTATAAAAGATAAGATTTGAAAATTAAAATTGCAGATGGATAAAATCTGAGGAACAGCAGCATGGTCTTTAATATGTTGGGTAAAAGGTTCATTCAACATTTATCATATGGAGTCATTCCAAATATTAGGATGAGGAAAATTGTCAATAATATTATTGCAATAATAATAATAATTTCAGTTCCACCAACATTTATTGAGCATCTATACATCTTAGTGAGTGCCTCTTTTAGGCACTGAGGACCCAGTAAAGACCAAGATAAAACCTCTACCCTCATGGAGTGTACATTTTAGACAAAACATAAATAAATATAATGCTCAGAAATGGAAAAAACTTAGGGGAAAAACAAGTCAGGTTAAGAGGAATAAAGACTATAAGTTGACTGGTTGAGAGATAATACAGGAACTGGACTGGTATTTCACTCTAGTGCTTACCATTTTGCACCATCTGGTCTTTTCACCACCACTCCCCCTCTAAGAACTTGCAGTCTGATAGGGAAAATAAGGAAACTTCAAATACTTAGGCCAACTGGAAAATAACCCAAAGTAACATCTTTGTAAGTGTAAAAAGATGGGCTATGACTTGGCATAGATACGAGCCTTAAGAAGGGAAAGTTGCATAAATAACAAGGTCCTACATAGGGAATTATATTCAATATCCTATAATAAACCATAATGGAAAAGAATATGAAAAAGAATATATATATATGAATAACAATCACTTTGCTATATAGCAGAAATTAGCACAACATTGCAAATCAACGATACTTCAAAAAAATAAATTTTAAAAAAGAAAAAGGGGAAACTTGCACATCATATTATTAATATCTTATTTGATTATAAGGAAAACAACATATAATGTCAAAGAGGTTGTGTTATCTGAAAAAGTGAAAGCCACACACTTTGATGTTGCATTTATTCATTTAAGAAAATGCATTTCATTGTATAAAGTTGGTAAAAATACCAAAACCTGTAAAAGAGAGTTTAATAAAGCTCTAATTTGGAATTATGCTATAGATCCAAAACTTCTAAATAAAATAAAATATTAGCAAATTGAACAAGGATACTTATTCTTAGCCCACTCTCAACCCGTTATATTGATCTTCATAAAAACTCTTATTCATAAAGTTCTTTTTTCTTTATTTTTATTTGAAGGATAATTGCAATAGTGTTGGTTTCTGCCATAGATCACCATGGATCAGTCGTGGGTATACATATGTTCCCTTCCTCTTGAGCTTTTCTCCCACCTCCCATCCTAGCCCACCCCTCTAGGTTGTCACAGAGTCCTGACTTGAGTTCCCTGAGACATATAGCAAATTCCCACTGGCTATCTATTTTGTATATGTTAGCTATATGTAGTTTTAAAATGTGATTTGATGGAGTTAGAGAAATTAGAAGTAAATTACAATGTTTGTGTGTTTTTTCAAGTCTGAAGTCAATCAACTAAACCACCTTCATAAAGTTTTGTTTACGACCAGGATCATGCAGGTGCCTTAATTGTTTAGGGCCACACTTGAGAGATCTGATTGAGTAGGTGAAAGTCAGTAGTTCCTTAAACACCTACCCACCTGTCCTATCTTATGCAAATACATAGTAAATAAACAGAGATTTCCATTTGGAAATCCAAACAATTAAGAACCACACAAATAAAAGAAACTATTGTGGTCAACGAAGCATCTCTAAAATAAACATTTTATTCTAAGCCATAAATGACACTTTATTTTAAAAATTTCAGTGTAAGAGTCTTCTTTTAGAGAACATCTTTTGCTTATTAAGCGAGGAACATGGTACTTAGTCTGACTTTTTTGGGCTACAACAATATTTTATAATCCTTCATATGAGCAATAGATAAATAAAAGGCCATGGGAAATTAAACTGAAAGTTTTAATCTCACATATTTTGGCCACACTGTAATAAATGTAGAATTGATGCTTTTGAACTGTGATGCTGGAGAAGACTCTTGAGAGTCCCTTGGACTGCAAGGAGATCCAACCAGTTCATTCTAAAGGAGATCAATCCTGGGTATTCATTGGAAGGACTGATGCTAAAGCTGAAACTGCAGTACTTTGGCCACCTCATGCGACGAGTTGACTCACTGGAAAAGACTCTGATGCTGGGAAAGGTTGGGGGCGGGAGGGGAAGGGGACGACAAAGAATGAGATGGCTGGATGGCATCACCGACTCTATGGACATGAGTTTGAGTGAGCTCCGGGAGTTGGTGATGGACACGGAGGCCTGGCGTGCTGTGATTCATGGGGTCGCAGAGAATCGGACACGACTGAGCGACTGAACTGAACTGAAGCATTGGAAAGAACAGAATCCAATATTTCACTAACTGGCTCCTTACAAAGCTTGGTCACATTGATTTTTAGTAATAGCTCCAGGATGTTTTCAAGAGGATGATCAAATTAGATACCATTTCTGTTAGCCTACTCACTATAATGACAATGGCCTTTTCCACCTTGCTCTAAATTCCTTCTAAAAATTTTCTGTGGAAGTAGACTCACGTCTTCTAACTCAGTATTGTCAAAAAGATATATCTTCCTAAGTCTTTAACTTTTTAAGTGAGAAAAATAGCAAATTTCTGGATGCAGACATTTATAGTAGAGAACACAGGGATTTTTTAGCTCTTCAAATGACTGTCTTCAGAGTCATTACATCACATCTCTTAATCTCTGCAGAAGATATCTTACTCAGATTTTTATTTTATGAATGTTTTCTTAGCCTCAATAACTGAGTTCCAAATCAATTCACTCTCAGCTCAACTGCAAACACACACTACATCTAAAGTTTTAATTCTTTCAAGGACTGCCAAGCCTTGACCTGAACTCTCAGAATATTCTAGTTCCAGAGACAAGTGGTATTCCACATGTGAGTCAAGTAGAACTAAACTGTGATAACCCTTCCATTTTTTATTTGCAAGTACCAGGAAGCCCTGTAAGTTTGACCTTGACTCATTTCTTGAGCCCGCAAAGAACACTGTACCACCAAAATAAATAGAATCCTATGTCCGCTTTATAAACTTTGCTTAATTTAGGCCTCTTTGATCTCACCTCCATCCAGGCAAATCCTCTATGCTCATAAGGAACACATCTAAAACTTGTCTTCACCAGCACATTTTGGAACTCTTCTCCTAGAAGTTTTTAAAATCAGCAATGATTTCAAGCCATGTAGTAAAATTTCAGTAGATGCCAAGTCCAAGTCCTTGTTAATTATAAATTAGGACTGTAATCATCAAGCAGCTGCCCCAATGACATGTTGTTTAGTCACTTAGTCAGGTCCGACTGTTGGTGACCCCATGGACCAGGCTTCCCTGTCCTTCACTGCTTCCCAGAGCTTACTCCAGACTCAATCATGTCCATTGATTTGGTGATTCCATCCAACCATCTCATTCTCGGTTGCCCCCTTCTTCTCCTGCCCTCAATCTAAGTCTATTTTGTCTCCAACAATTAATAAGAGTACCCTACAAAAATCTCAGGTTAGATTGCTTCTGGAGGAAACTTTTTACCTTTAAGACAGAAAATTTTAGTTCATCCTTCTCTGTTCTAATTTCTCTATTACACGTTTCAAACTTTGAATTTATATAGAACAATGCTAAAGCTGAAACTGCAATACTTTGGCCACCTCATGCAAAGAGTTGACTCACTGGAAAAGACTCTGATGCTGGGAGGGATTGGGGGCAGGAGGAGACGGGGACGACAGAGAGTGAGATGGTTGGATGGCATCCCTGACTTGATGGACATGAGTTTGAGTGAACTCCAGGAGCTGGTGATGGACAGGGAGGCCTGGTGTGCTGTGATTCATGGGTTGCAAAGAGTCGGACACGACTGAGCAACTGAACTGAACTGATAAGTGTAGGTATCAATCTATCACTTTGTAGAAAACTTGTTTAAATTATCAAAATAGCTGTATGCTACGGAAAATATAATGCCATCAGCCATGACTGTAATTACTTGTTAAACTCCATCTCTGAGTATTTGTCATTAAATAAGTATACAATTTAGGCTCTGTTCTCATGAAGCTTACAGTCTATTTGGGAGATGAAATATACACTCTAAAATTTAAGGAACATTGCAAGGCAAGAAAAAAAGAGATGAAGCAGGATGGCATATAAATAATGGATTTTTAGTGAGCTATGTGCATTCTTCTAGGGTCTTTTCCCCCTATAAGATCATGAGTGGGTTAGCACAATCCCCTTACAATATTTAGTCAGGGAAGAAAACGAACAACCTTTGTTGTTTCTTTCTTCTGACGTTCATGTCTATGCCTTTCCACACATCTCTTCTGTTTGCGAAAAGGATATGTTGTTATTTATTTACTTGCTACATTGTGTACTAGAGAGATTCAGAAGCTCAATTTCACATTTTCAGAAAATGCAAAGAATGATTTCTGCACTCCCACCACCACCATCCAAAAAAAATAATAGTGGTATATTTAGAATACACACTTATAATGCAAAACAAGGAATTCTGATATTTCGTCTAATTGAGTTATAAAGAAGGACACTCTCAAATCCTGCTGCTGCCCTACTGATGCGTGTGGATGTGTGAATTCTCTCCATGTGTGTGCTCTGCCTCTTTCCGGACACCCATGGTGGAGATGAATCACTGAGGTGTGTATTAGTCTGACAGTCTTAGAACGTCTCCAGACTAACAGCCCAACCCAGGAAACAGCATCTCGTTTAGTTCCTGGTGTACTGCTAATTGATCTGAAAACTCTTCATTACTGTCTAGTGTCAAGGGCTAAGTCAAAAGTGGGTATTTTACAGTGACTTAACTGAAAACAAGACAGAGCAAAATTCTAGGCCCTGTGAACCTCTGCAGTTGCTCTGTTCCTATGTTGTCACATTGGTTCTAATTTTTCTTTCATTTCAGGTCACTTGGAAGCCCCCACTCATCCTGAATGGAGACATCCTTAACTATGAGATCCGCATGCCTGACCCTCACATCACGATCACCAATGTTACTTCTTCTGTGTTAAGTCATATCGTTACTCATCTGATTCCTTTCACTAATTATTCCGTCACCATTGTGGCTTGCTCAGGGGGTAACGGGTATCTAGGGGGGTGCACAGAGAGCTACCCTACCCACGTGACCACCCCTCCCGCCCTGCCGCAGGATCTTGGCCCATTGTCCGTGGTTCCACTAAGTGAATCATATGTTGGGATTTCCTGGCAGCCACCGTCCAGGCCAAACGGACCTGATTTGAGGTAAGAGACAGTGATGATGCTTTTGGATTTTGTTGTGATCTTCTCTCTCCGGGAAGGAAGGGAGGAGGCTCTTCCTCACATAGGAACATAGAACTAATTTCTTATTGGATATTCGTATTTGTGATTTTTTTCCTTATTGAACGAGAGTAGATTGACAATGTTTTGTTAATTTCTGCTGACCGCAAAGTGATTAAGTTATACATATATATATATACATTCTTTTTTGTATGATTTTCCATTGTGGTTTATCACAGGTTATTGAATATAGTTCCCTGTGCTATACAGTAGGACCTGGTTGTTTATCCAATTTATGTATAATAGTTTGCATCATCTGCTAACCTCAGGTTTCCAATCCCTTCCTCCCCCACGGCCTTACTCATAACTTTCATACAGTTTCACCTTGTGTATCTTGACATATGGGACCATGAAAAGTTTATCATAGTAAAAATATCATGATATTGTGGGAACTAAAAATGGATTAAAGGGGCTTCCCAGGTGGCTCAGTGATAAAGAATTTGCCTGCCAGTGCAGGAGATGGGGGTTCAATCCCTGGGTCAGGAACATGCCCTAGAGAAGGAAATGACAACCCACTCCAATATTCTCGCCTGGAGAATCCCATGGACAGAGGATCCTGGTGGGCTACGGTCCATGGGATCACAGAAGAGTGAAAACATGACTTAGTGACTAAACAACAACAAAAAAAATCCTTGAAACAACAATCAATATTCTCTAGATTCTCTGCACAATCTGTCTCTTAATTTTCAAAGTATATTCTTACTATATGATAAGCAAGTTTGATGCATGTTCTAAATGACACATTTGCACAAATATACCTCAAAATTCCAAAGCATTAGCCAATAATTCTTTGGTATGCTATTACTATCTGGAAACTTGTAAAGCATATGGTCAGGAATATAGATGAAAGAAAAGAATTGTGATTCTAAAATGGCTCTATAACAACTTGACATTTAGCCAAGACTATGAACTCAATAATATTCTTATTGTTTATAAAATATTGGTGGTAGAAGTCTTAGGAAGTCACTAACTTTATAACTTTTTGTGCTTCTACTTTGAAACTGACAATAAAGTAGTGGCAAATCTGACATAGAGGAAATCTAAATGTCATCATTTTACTGATAATAGTAAAATGTAAATGGAGCTAATTGTTCCACTTAGCTACAGAGATGGCACTTGTGCCAGAAAAAAATGATTATCAGAAAAAAAGAATATTAAGATGTTTTCTTTATGTTGACACATACACACCACACATTCATACCATGAGACCACCTGAATTTTGGTAATAATATTAGGTGATATAATCCTGATGTTTCTGCTTGTCTTTTGCTTCAGATATGAGCTTCTGAGACGTAAAATCCAGCAACCACTTGCATCAAATCCCCCAGAAGATTTAAATATGTGGCACAATATTTATTCAGGAACTCAGCGGTTTTATGAAGATAAGGGTCTTAGCAGGTGAGATTACAAAAACTATAAAAACAAATGCTGGCATTTAGTTTGGGGCATGTTGAATAGAGAATCTGAGTGTCTTCGTTGTGTGAGCAAGTTATCAGTTATGCAATAAAACATGTTAGTTATTATCGGTGGCATTAATCATCAAACTGCAACAGTCAGCATGTTTAATATTTGCCACCTTAACTGCACTCGTAAAATAGGCTTTTTGAAGTTGAGTTTGTCGGTGTTTGAGTCTTACCCTCTTGCCTCTGTCAAAGTTCTAATCAACACCGTAAGAGAAAAATCTGGAAATATTGAATATGTACAGAACTGGGAAAAGTTTGGGGCATTTGTAAAATGTTTGCTTTTCTAGGCAGTAATTTGTTGTAACTCATTGATTCAGTTCACAAAAATTATTTAATTCACAGGCTTGGGACTTGAAAGAATTCAATCTAGAGTTTGAAAAAACCAAAAACTGAGCAAATAGGTAATGTCAGTGAAGAGCACCCCATGGAAGAGAAAGGACTATGTTTGTATTCATCCTGTGCTGGCGAACTAGGTTTGCTAGCCTTGGGGGAGTCATTAAATTTCTCTGGGCTTCAGTTTCGTTGTCCAGAAAATGAAGAGATGGGATGGGGTTAAGTGAAGTTTAAATCTTCATGAATCAAGAAATGTAATGAAATTTTGGAGGGTCAGAAGTCACCATGCTGAGAGCAGTGTGGAGGTTGCTGAGTTTGATTTGAACCCAGGCAGTGACACAGCCCCCAGTCCTCAAGCTGACAGGCGGAGGGTGGGCCAAACTTCTCTCCATCCAGCGGGACCTCAAGTCCTGGCAGTCTCATCCTCTGGACCACCTGTAGATATGCCACCCAGAAACCAGTCCAGCAAAGCCAAGAAGATGACCTGCCCCTTTCCATGCTGCTGAAGGACTACCAGAACATCCCTGGAATTGCGAAGGTTGATGATGCTGTGAAAAGACTCCTATTTTTGGAAATGGCCAACAAGAAGGAGATGCTAAAAACCAAGAAAGAGCAGGTGATGAGCAAGGTCATGGAAAACCTGAAGGGCACCAGCTAATTGGAGGCTCAAATTGTTGCTTTGACTGTCAAGATCTGCAGTTATGAAGAACACATGCAGAAATCTTGAAAGGACAAAGCCCACAAGCACTATCTGCTGATGAGCATTGACAAGAGGCAAAAGATGCTCAGAAACCTCCATGAGACCAACTATCCTGTCTTTGAGAAGACATGCAATGACTTGGGGATTGAGTACACCTTTCCCCATCCATACCACCGAAAAGTCCACCACCACTAGGTGACCAAGAAGGCTCTGTGCATTTGGGTTTTCCAAGAGGTTCAAAAGCTGAAGAAGCAAAAAAGGGCCTTAAAAGCTGCAGCTGCAGCAGCTTGGAAACAAGGCCAGAGGAACCCAGAGAGCCCTTCTGAAGTCAGACCAGAGGCAATCAAAGAAACCCAATAAATGTTGTTAAAGTCAAAAACAAAAAAAAGAAAAAAGAAATGTAATGAAATTTCAAAGAATCACAAGTATTATTTTATGAAAAGTTTTCAGACTTATTTTTCAACAACTTTTCTATCAGGCTATTTTTCTAGACTCATCACTGACTAGATCTGCTCTGAAGTCTGTTTACAATCTGACTTTGCCCCTCTCCCTGGCTTCTATGCTTCAGCCAGTTTGTAATATGTTGGGTACCTCTAACAAGTGACCACATTCCGTCAAGCCTCTCCACCATGGCCCTTCCGTCTTGGGTGGCCCCACACGGCATGGCTTAGTTTCATTGAGTTAGACAGGGCTGTGGTCCATATGATCAGATCAACTAGTTTTTGTGATTATGATTTCAGTGTGTCTGCCCTCTAATACCCTCTCCCAATACCTACCGTCTTATTTGGGTTTCACTTACCTTGGTCGTGGAGTATCTCTTCACAGCTGCTCTAAGAAAGTGCAGCCGCTGTACCTTAGCTTGGACAAGGGGTATCTCCTCAAGGGCGCCCCTCCTGACCTTGAACGTGGAGTAGCTCCTCTCGGCCCTCCTGTGCCCGCGCAGCCACCGCCTCTTGGACGTGGGACAGCTCCTCTCGGCCACCGCCCTGACCTTGAGCGTGAGGTAGCTCCTCTCGGCCGCGCTTCTGTGCGTGGTCGGTTGTGCCGAGCCAGCGTCTCCTCCTCTCGCGTCTGCGCCGCCGGGGCCGGCGTCTCCTCCTCCCGCCTCTGCGTCTTATTTGGGTTTCACTTACCTTGGTCGTGGAGTATCTCTTCACAGCTGCTCTAAGAAAGCGCAGCCGCTGCGTCTGCGCCGGCAGAAAGTGAAGAGGAACTCAAAGGCCTTTTGATGAAACTGAAAGAGGAGAGTGAAAAGGTTGGCTTGAAGCTCAACGTTCAGAAAACGAAGATCATGGCATCTGGTCCCATCACTTCATGGAAAATAGATGGGGAAACTGTGGAAACAGTGTCAGACTTTATATTTTGGGGCTCCAAAATCATTTCGGATGCTGATTGCAGCCATGAAATTAAAAGACGCTTGCTCCTTGGAAGGAAAGTTATGACAAGCCTAGATAGCATATTAAAAAGCAGAGACATTACTTTGCCGACAAAGGTCAGTCTAGTCAAAGCTATGGTTTTTCTCGTGGTCATGTATGGATGTGAGAGTTGGACTGTGAAGAAAGCTGATCGCCGAAGAATTGATGCTTTTGAACTGTGGTGTTGGAGAAGACTCTTGAGAGTCCCTTGGACTTCAAGGAGATCCAACCAGTCCATTCTAAAGGAGATCAATCCTGGGTGTTCATTGGAAGGACTGATGCTAAAGCTGAAACTCCAATACTTTGGCCACCTCATGCGACGAGTTGACTCACTGGAAAAGAGTCTGATGCTAGGAGGGATTGGGGGTAGGAGGAGGCGGGGACGGCAGAGAATGAGATGGCTGGATGGCATCACTGACTCGATGGACATGAGTTTGAGTGAACTCCAGGAGTTGGTGATGGACAGGGAGGCCTGGCGTGCTGTGGTTCATGGGGTTGCAAAGAGTCGGACACGACTGAGCGACTGAATTGAACTAAACTGAACAAGTGGCACCCACCTCTAGAACTCTCTTCGTGACTGCCATTTCCCTCTATCATCCTTCAAGTCTTGACCTGGAAGTTTTCTAGGTCACCTCTTCCTGGTCTGAATCAGCTGCTTCTTTAATGTATTTCTATAGCACACCCCTTATATACCACTATTGTCTTTGCACTGATTTTACTGCTTCTCTGGACACCCCATTGTATTGTCAGGTCCACCCTGAGCAAGGCCTTGCCATTAAGACCTCTGTATTGCAATCCTCACCACAGTGCCTGGCACAGAGTGGGGGTTCCAGTCAATGAAGTGAAAGAATGTGTTTAGTTAAATGTAAAGGGTTGATTAGTCACTTCCCTGTGCCTTGGGATTCCTGGTGGCTCAAATGGTAAAGAATCTGCCTGCAATGCAGGAGACCTGGGTTTAATTCCTGGTTGGGAAGATCCCCTGGAGAAGGAAACAGCAACCCACTCCACTGGTTAGCCTGGAGAATTCCGTGGACAGAGGAGCCTGGCCAACTACATTGCATTGGATCACAAAGATTTGGACACAACTGAGTGACTGATTTTCACTTTCACTTTCAAAGCATTGATTAGTCATTTCCCTGTGCCTTAAGAAGATTAACTTTGGTGTTCTTATCTTTGGGGAATGGGTAAAACTAAGGAAAAGTCTCCTATTCATCTGAAAATGTCATTGTGGGAGAACAGATACTGTGAGATACTTGAAGGGAGGACTAGATAAATCTACTGAAAGAATAAAGTGAACAAAATGAACCATATAAAATTGCCATTTTTCAAGGCAAAAATGATCAAAAATGACATGTTATGAGCATATGCTTTTTGTTCAACCTAAATTATCATGGTCACTATTCTCCACTCTATTTGATTCACTATTTACTTAATCCAGAATTGCTATAAAATGATGACTTCAGTTGAAGAAATTAATTTTATTCAGCAATTTCATTATTTTTACCATATGCTGAGGGACACTGTGATAAGAAACAAAAGATGAATAGCATAGCCTTTTCCCTCAAAGAGCTCACAGTCTAGTGGAAAAAACCACGCACACACATATACTAATTGCTATAATATCATCACAGTTAACTACAGTTTCACCATCACTCCCTAGGGAAATCATACGGAAAGTAGTTTTTCATGATCTGTGGACTCTAAGTGTCTGAAATACAGCAATTTCCAAAATAAAGAGAACTTGACTAACATTACCGAATGGATTTTTAGCCATGAAACATTTGGCAGAAAAACACAATAAGTCTCAGAAAGTTAATTTTGTTTCATCATAGAAGCAATGAAAACTTATTAAAGAATTAGGACCAAAGTCAAAATTTCATTATTGAATTTTTAGTGATGCTTGTACGGATTTTTAATGAGAAGTCCAAATCAAAGATTTAAGGAAAGAAATTAAGTTAAATCCCTACAAATTATACTGAAACATAAGTTGACATAAACATATTGATGACAGCTGCTTCTAGAAAAGAAGTGTACCTGGGTCTCCTGCATTGCAGGCAGATTCTTTACTGTCTGAGCCACTGGGAAGCCCACCCTGGAACAAAATGTGTTGAGGTGATATTTTGACTAGCCTCATAATACTAAACATCAAATATTTTTCTTTTGTATCTCCATGTGCAAAGTAAAATATTGCCCTAATTATTCAGATAATTTAGTTTTTTATGAATTTAGTAGGTAAGGGGTAGTTTGTCCTGAGTTACACAACTAGTTGCCTAATTGCTGAATTTTGCTCTATATAGACACAAATAGGAACTGTAGGGGAACTGTAGGTTTATATTACCTGTCAGTTTCTAACTTTTCTTCCTTAATGTACAAAGTGGCCAAGTTATGGTTGTTAGGGGAACCATAATTTTGGGTTTCCTGACATTTTCATCACTTGGAAAATCTGGAAAACGTGCTGTTGTCATCTAATGCTTCTTCAGTGAGTCAAGTTGGGTTTAAAACACAAGGGCAAACACCGCCTTAATTTTAAACATCAGTCCACCCTTAGGATTTTCAGAGTCTCACTGTGCCTTGTCTCCTGAGTGATCTGATAAAACTTCTGCAGACTTAGTGATGGCATGCCCTCCTCTTTGTTCTGGATCTGACAAGGGAAGAACAAGCTATAAGAAATAATAGTTTCTATTTTAAGGAAAATGTTGACTTGTAGATTATAATAATTTAGCCACCATATAATAATTTAACCACCATTGAGTTTATGAATGGCTGTATGTTCTAACTCCTATTACTTTCAGTTATCTATAAATTCCTACAAGTATAGCTTTATCGATGGCAGTAAAAAGAGACCTTCACATGAGCATTCAAAAAAATTTTTTACAAAATTCTATTTACAAAGAATGACTGAACTTGACTGTTTTCAATTTTAAATGCTTAAGCTAAGTATAGTGGAAAATCTAAGTTTAAATATTAATGACACAGATTCTAATTTTTAGCCCTGCAAAATGAAATGTTTCAAGCCATTAAAGAGGACATAGTTACTAGAGAATGATAGTCTAAAGAATATGACATCCATTCCCCTTCTTTGTAATGAAATGTAGTCAGTTCAGTTCAGTTGCTCAGTCATGTCCAACTCTGCGACCCCATGAACCATAGCATGCCAGGCCTCCCTGTCCATCACCAACTCCCGGAGTCCACCCAAACTCATGTCTATTGACTCAGTGATGCCATCTAACCATCTCATCCTCTGTTGTCCCCTTCTCCTCCTGCCTTCAATCTTTCCCAACATCAGGGTCTTTTCAAATGAGTCAGCTCTTCGCATGAGGTGGCCAAAGTATTGGAGTTTCAGCTTCAACATCAGTCCTTCCAATGAACACCCAGGACTGATCTCCTTTAGGATGGACTAGTTGGATCTACTTGGAGTCCAAGAGACTCTCAAGAGTCTTCTCCAACACCACAGTACAAAAGCATCCATTCTTCAGCGCTCAGCTTTCTTTATAGTCCAACTCTCACATCCATATATGACTACTGGAAAAACCATAGCCTTGACTAGACAGACCTTTGTTGGCAAAGTAATGTCTCTGCTTTTTAATATGCTATCTAGGTTAGTCATAACTTTCCTTCCAAGGAGTAAGCGTCTTTTAATTTCATGGCTGCAATCACCATCTTCAGTGAGTTTGGAGCCCCAAAAAATAAAGTCAGCAAATGTTTCCACTGTTTCCCCATCTATTTGCCATGAAGTGATGGGACCGGATGCCATGATCTTCATTTTCTGAATGTTGAGCTTTAAGCAACTTTTTCACTCTCCTCTTTCACTTTCATCATGAGGCTCTTTAGTTCTTCACTTTCTGCCATAAGGGTGGTGTCATCTGCATATCTGAGGTTATTGATATTTCTCCTGTCAATCTTGATTCCAGCTTGTGCTTCTTCCAGCCCAGCATTTCTCATGATGTACTCTGCATATAAGTTAAATAAGCAGGGTGACAATATACAGCCTTGATGTACTCGTTTCCTGACTTAGAACCAGTCTGTTGTTCCATGTCCAGTTCTAACTGTTGCTTCCTGACCTGCATACAGATTTCTCAAGAGGCAGGTCACCCTGCTTATTATCTTGACAACTTCTTTTCCTATTTGGAATTAATTTGTAATGAGATTAAATATGCACAAATAACATTTTCTGCTTTTCTAATTTGGAAAGACTGGGTCAGTTTCATGACACGTGTTCCTATAACATAAACATATTCAAGTTGTAGGTATTAAGTAAAGGAGTTAGCTTCATGAACGTGGAAGGTGAATGGAAGGACCACCAATGTGAGGTAGATCCTGTTATTTTCTTCCTCAGTATCACAGCATGATATTGTCTTCCCTGGTAGCTCAGAGGTTAAAGCATCTGCCTGCAATGCAGGAGACCTGGGTTCGATCCCTGGGTTGGGAAGATCCCCTGGATAAGGAAATGGAAACCCACTCCAGTATTCTTGCCTGGAGAATCCCATGGACAGAGGAGCCTGGTGGGCTACAGTCCATGGGGTTGCAAAGAGTCAGACATGACTAAGCGACCTCATTTCACTTCACTTCATCACAACGTGAGTACAAGTTGGGTTTATAGATGAAATGGGCTTCTTTGGTGGCTCAGATGGTAAAGACTCTGCCTGCAATACAGGAGACCTAACTTCTGTCCTTGGGCCAGGACGATCCCCTGGAGGAGAAAATGGAAACCCATTCCGGTATTCTTACCTAGGTAATCCCATGGACAGAGGAGCCTGGTGGGCTACAATCCATGGGGTCATGAACAGTCAGACACAGTTTTCATTTCACTTTATAAATGAAGGCCAACTCTGTTACACTGGTGTACCATCTGTTATCAATGTACATATTTCAAAATGAGCAAATATGTATATCTATTTCACACATAATTTAGTAGAGTAACAGTGCTTTTTTCTTTTTTTTCTTCATTGTTCTAAGTTTGGCTCATTCTGTCCTTTTCTAAGTGTCATCATATTGAAAACTTACCTCATGGAAAAGCAACCCCTAAATCTGAAAGGAATGCTTTTGTTCATCGGAGGCTTTATTACCTAATGTTTTCTTTAAAAAAAAGAAAAAAAGAAATCGAGTTATTTTGCATTTCTTTTTCATGTTGATGATATAGTAGAACAGAGACAGAAATCACAGTAAGGTTATCTTGGGTATAACATTCTGGTAGAAATATAGATACCTACAGGAATAGGACAGCTGCAACTTTCACTCACAATCTAAAATGTATCATAACTTTCAAGTGTGATCATAATTACATTTCAATTTCCAAAAGCAACAGACCTTCAGCAGCGTTTTTAGGGAAAAAAATCTTTCAGCACCAGATCCATGAGGAAAAGGTATCCACCATCAATGAAAAATCTAAACAACTGCAGATTTAAGCAGTGGAAGTAGTGTTGAATTTTTGTTTGTCTGTGTATTCCCACAAAGGATTTGAGGATGTAAGGAATAGTATCTATCAGAGGTTTTGCAAATCCTCTAGTGTGTAATGTTGTACTAAAGCATGTGTTGGGTTGTGGCAGAAATGAAGAGTTAGTAAGAGGAGCAACTGAATAGCCTGAATTTTTGGAAACATGATTTATCTTGGTGACAATATTGGCATGTGAATTCTGTTAGGACATCAATAAATTTGACACGTTTTTAATTCTGATGAAAATCACCTGAGGCATTCTGTAACTGCACTGAAGAATTTTATTGGTTCCCAAAACATCAGACCCTCTCAAGATCTAAGTTGTCCACATATTTTGCCCTAAATGATGCTTCTTACTGACCAAATTACTATTTGCCATCCATAGCCCATGTTGTCTCCTCTGTGAAGACTTCCTGTCTAGATTAGGTTAAATTAGATGCTCTGTCTGATGTATGTGGAAAGAAAAAGGAATAAATGAATATGTATTTTAGAGGTCCCCATTTAAAAACATGTTTCTGTATATTGTATACACAAACACACACACACTCCAGTAGGACAGACCTTACATTCACTGTGTTTAGTATCTGGCATGTCGCTGTCGTTGTTCAGTTGCCCAGTCATATACAACTCTTTGCAACCCCATGGATTGCAGCACGTCACACCTCCCTGTCCCTCACCATCTCCTGAAGTTTGCCAGAATTCATTTCCATTGCACCAGTGATGCCATCCAGCCATCTCATCATCTAATGCCCTCTTCTTCTGCCCTCAATCTTTCCCAGCATCAGGGACTTTTCCAATGAGTTGGATGTTCACATCAGATGACCAAAATACTGGGACTCCAGCTTCAGCATCAGTCCTTCCAACAAGTTTTCAGGGTTGATCTCCCTTAAGATTAACTGGTTTGATCTCTTTGTTATCCAAGGGATTCTCAGCAGTCTCCTCCAGCACCACAGTTCGGTGGCATCAATTCTTTGGTGCTCTGCCTTCTTTACAGTCCAGCTTTCGCAACCATCTGTGACCACCAGGAAGACTACAGTCTTGAGCATATGTTGGCAGAATAATGTCTCTGCTTTTCAACACACTAAGTTTGTCATAGCTTTCCTGCCAAGGCATGTTGTTAGCATTAATAAGTATTTTTTGAATGAATGAACAAATTAATTAATGAATAAAGTAATGGTATATCAAACACAAGAAAGCAATATAATTTGCAAGGAAAAAACATCTTTCTAAATTTCAGTAAGGATCATTTCTTTATTGGATAGATAGACTTTTATGTCACTAGTCAGATTATATGTGACCTGAAAGTTATGAGACTGAATGCTTTAGTAACTATTTTGTATTCATTAATTTATTTATGAAATTATCTACTCAATAAACAGATTAAAATCTTCATCATCTAAACTAGTTCTCTCATTCATTTGAGTAATAACAACTGAACCTTGAAATGAGTCTTGTTCCATAAATAAGATTTTAATATGTATTATCTTTTACAAGGTAGGATACCAGAGTTATGTCTATTTTATAACAAGTTCATCATTTTCTGTGTGGATGAAGGGAGGGACTGGAGAATGATCTAAATCAATCATTTAGGGAATGACTAGTACAACACCCTCGTATTCCTAAGTAGACCTTCAAACAGCTTGTTTTACTGGCTGCAATATAGACTGAATACAAGTTTTCATTTACTTTGCAGATTTAAAAAGCTGTATCTTACAGGATTTGCAATAGTACATTTTTTAAAACATACCCAAACCATAATTAATATTTAGAGAAGATATTGATTGATCTACGTAAGTTTTGCATGAGTATATGATGTCAACTGAAGACATTTTTCTTTTAAAAGTATTTTATCATTAACTAAATGGAATTATCCCATTTGATATCAACACTGAAGTCTATCTTTAAAAAATCAATATACTAGAGAAAATGAACAAAATACTTGAAGCAAATGAATATTTTCTTCTTTGACATGAACTGGTGAAATATATACCAACCCATGTAGACAGAGGTATATGTACTTACTGACAAATATTAGGTTTCAGATGTCATGAAAACAGTATATTTTAGTTCACTTTAAAGAGTTCAAGATCTTATTACTTAAAATGTTAACTGAAAAATGAAAATTAAATAAAATGAAAAAGACAAATGCATGACATCCAGTGAAATGCCTACTGATTTCTCAACTCAGTAAAATAATAGTGAATAGTGGAAATAATTTAATATTAAAAATGAATAAAGTACAGGCCCACTTATCTTCTTAACTAGCTGTGCGACCTTGGGCAAAAGCTATTTACATAACATTCACATTGTGATAATAGTGTTACATAGTGTTTATATTATATTATGTATTATAAGAAATCTAGGCATTTAAAGAATGAAAAATGTATGCATACATCCTATGCAAAGATTATGCTATTTTTTATAAGGGGCTTGAGCATCTTCAGGTCCCTTATATAAATAGTCAGAACTGGACATGGGACAAAGAACTGGTTCCAAATTGAGAAAGGAGTACATCAAGTCTGTATATTGTCACCCTGCTTATTTAACTTATATGCAGGCTACATCATGAGAAATGCTTGTCTGGATGAAGCACAAGCTGAAATCAAGATTGCTGGGAGAAATGTCAATAACCTCAGATATGCAGATGACACCACTCTTATGGCAGAAAGTGAAGAGGAATGAAAGAGCCTCTTGATGAACGTGAAAGAGTGAAAAAGCTGGTTTAAAATTCAACATTCAAAAAACTAAGATCACAGCATCCTGTCCCATCACTTCCTGGCAAATAGATGGGGAAACAATGGAAACAGTGGCAGATTATTTTCTTGGGCTCTAAAATCACTGCAGATGGTGACTTCAGCCATGGAACTTAAAGACACTTGCTCCTTGGAGGAAAAGCTATGACAAACCTAGACAGCATATTAAAAAGCAGAGACATTACTTTGCCAACAAAGGTCCATCTAGTCAAGGCTATGGTTTTTCCAGTAGTCATGTATGGATGTGAGAGTTGGACCATAAAGAAAGCTGAGAGCAGGAGAATTGTTGCTTTTGAACTGTGGTGTTGGAGAAGACTTTTGAGAGTCCGTTGGACTGCAAGGAGAGCCAATCAGTCAATCCTAAAGGAAATCAGTCCTGAATATTCATTGGAAGGACTGATGCTGAAGCTGCAGCTCCAATACTTTGGCCACCTTGCGAAGAACTGACTCATTGGAAAAGACCTTGTTGCTGGGCAAGATTGAAGGTGGGAGGAGAAGGGGACGACAGAGGATGAGATGGTTGAATGGCATCACCGACTCAATGCACATGATTTTGAGTAAACTCCGGGAGTTGGTGATGGACAGGGAAGCCTAGTGTGCTGCAGCCCATAGGGTCACAAAGAGTCAGACACAACTGAGCGACTGAACTGAACTGAATTTGAGCATCCTCAAATTTTGGTATCCATGGGGATGCTGTAACCAATTCCCTGCAGATACTAAGAGGCAACTGTACTTTGAAAACAGGCATTCCAATTATATATATCTGTGTGGCCTAAATTTCTTCTGTGTAGACATGAATCATATATTTCATCATACTTAAATTATGATGAAATAGTTTCAAGTAACACAGGAAGAACTAAGGCCCTACAGAACTTATTTGCAATTCATCATTTTAGCACTGCCTGATGTTTTAAATTCCACTTGTAAAAAGAACCATGAAAATGATATCACTTTAAAACCATCAAGATTACTAACTGTATCATAGAATAAACATGTAGAAGAAGAATTTAAATATTGTAGGAGAGATTAGGGATCCAGACTCTAGCTAAGTTTCTTTTGAGATTTTGGGAAGTAAAGCACAATTAAAACTATTTTACCCAGGGACAGAGCTAATGATGGCAAGGTCGCTAGTTCATTTCCCATGAGAGCCATTAGCTGTGTTTCATTTGACTGTCACAGACTTGCTCCCCTCTTAACCATGAATCACCAGACTTCACATTCATACTGGTGGTTACAAAGGAAATTTGGCAAGATTATTTGGATGCGTAAGAAAAAGTTTCTCCAATCTGCCATAATAAAACTCAGAGATCAAGCCCCAGTGGTATGACATCATCTAGCTGACCATGGTGTTTTTTATTATCATCATCATTGTCATCATGATGATGCTGGCAATACAGCATCATGGGCAAAAGAGCAGGCTCTGGAATCAGATTGTCCAGGTTTGAGTCTGTACTCTCCCATTTCCTAACTCAACAACTTAGTCTAGTTATTTACCTTTCTAATTTTCAAAGCAGGTATTATAATAGTATGGTGAAGAATGAATGAGTTAATCATGTAGAAACTTCCTGATACGTATTATGTACTCAGTGAATACTGTTATTATTATCTTTCAGTTGTCATTGTCATGTAGGCATTTGTTGTTGTTGTTGTTTAGTTGCTAAGTCATGTTCTATACTTCTATGACCCCATGGACTGTAGCCTGCCAGGCTCCTCTATCCATGGGATTTCCCAGGCAAGAATACTGGAGTGGGTTGCCATTTTCTCCTGCAGAGGATCTACCTGACCCAGTGAGGGAACCCTCGTCTCCTGCTTGGCAGGTGGATTCTTTACCATTGAGCCACCTGGGAAGCCTATGGACTATTTATCACTTGCTAAAAAGCATATGTATGAGTTTCCTACCACTGTTGGATGGCTTAAAACAGAAGTGTATTCTCTTACAGTTCTGGAAGCTGAAAGTTTGGAATGTAAGTACTGTCGGGACTATGTTCCCTCCAAATCCTCTAGAAAATAATCATTTCTTGCCTCTTCCAACTGCTGGTAACCCCAGTTGCTCCTTGGCTTATGACAGCATGAAGCCAATTTCTGTCCCCATTTTCTCCTTATGAACATTTTCTTCCTGTGTGTGTCTGAAACAAAATTTCCCTCTTCTTTCTTTTATATCAGTCCTTTGGATTTAGAGCTCTCCCAAATACAGTATAAACTCATGTTAACTTGATCACATCTGCAAAGATCCCATTTGTAAATAAGGTCACATTTACAAGTACCAGGGATTAGGACTTAAACGTGTCTTGGGGTTGGGGGCACAAACCCACAATAGCATACAAAACTAAAAAAAAAAAAGAGAGAGAGAGTAAAGAAGGACACATGGAGATGAGGTAAAGCATAGAGTGCTAGTATTTATTTGGGGAAATAGTAAATAGCTTCAAAAATATTAGTAAGTCTTTACCTATAGCTGCAATAACAGAGCAAATGTGCCTGAGGACAAGCCCTGCAAAAATATCTTTGGGCCATGAATGAGAAACAAAGTTAGGCAAGCAGACTTCTATGGGTAGTGCCAAAATTCTGTGAACATCTTGATGTAATTTGGCTAAGTTATTTAGCACAGTCCTGCAAATGGCATCCTCTCTTTCTTGTCATTATTGAGGCAAATTCCATGAGCCCTGCATTGGATGTGATGATCTATGAAACCCAAAGAAAGTGATGATCTGAGGCCAGCATTTGCCCGAAGGCCTGGATACCCCCTGGAGAGGGTCTTCTGTTGTACAATGTGTTTAAGCAAGCTCTTGGTCTAAGCCATAGTCCAGTCAAAGCTTGACTGTGTCTGTAAATAGTATTTTCCTACCTGGGCAGTTTGACCCAAAAAAGGAGAATGTCTGATAAGTCTTCTGCCTGAAAGAGCCAAAAAGGATGAGAACTGGTGGCATCAGCCCATCATTGATTTAATATATGATTTGGGAAGTCTGCATCTGGTAGCTCAGATGGTTAAGAGTCTGCCTGCAATGCAAGAGACCTGGGTTCAATCCCTGGGTTGGGAAGATCCCCTGGAGAAGGGCACGGCAACTCACTCCAGTATTCTTGCCTGGAGAATTCCATGGACAGAAGTACCTGGTAGACTAATCCATAGAGTCGCACAGAGTTGGACATGACTGAAGTGACTTAGCATGACTTAAGACATCATTTCACATCACCACGTCTAGTTTTCTTCTCCTGAAAATCAGTGTTCAGCTTCCACTGTACTGACTCAAGTAATATGTTCTTACAATGGCAAAATGCAGCTCACCATAGCAAAACCTCAGTGGGAGTATGTTGTATACTTTGGTCACAGTTTTACAATTTAATTTAGGAGTTTATCTCTCTGCCAGTGAGATTATGCGACAGGACTACAGGTACAGGCAGAAAATGGTGATGAGAGAATCTGATATTTGAAATGGATGCGTTTCCCAAAAGAAGAGCATAAAACTCTCTGGATCAAATTCAGATAGAAAGCTGGCAGGATGCCAGATGTGTAATTGCATCTTGAACTGAACTGTAATCTTCACCGCTTATGAAAACAATAAGGATGAGAAAAACAATAAACCACATTTGTTTTGAACAATGGTATTTGCATAGCATTTCTTTTTTTTTTTTAGCATTTCTTATATAATATTTCCTTAACACTTTGATTAAGAATCAAGAGTTAGAATAATGATGCTGTTTCTGTGCAGGGAGGCAAAAGGAAATGTTTTTGGAGAAGGGACAAAATAGTTCATTCTGCAGGGGGAAGTCTGTATATTGTGAAGAAAAAGAAAATGCGTGTTGTTTTCTGGAAAGAGAAATTTATATATGTATTTTTTTAAAAAAAAACCTTTTAGGTTTACGACGTATGCGTATAAAGTCTTTGTACATAACAGTGTGGGTTTTACACCAAGCCAAGAAGCGACAGTGAAAACATTAGCTGGGCTTCCAGAGAGAGGAGCCAATGTCACTGCAGTTGTTCTTAACCACACGGCCATAGACGTGAGATGGGTGAAACCAAGTAAGTCAACTTTGCGCTTCTTTATTTCCCCTTCCTATATTTGTATCAAAATGAATTTTAAAAGAACATATTTTTTAAATGACAGTAATGAAAAGCCAAGTTCCCTGTGCTTTTCTTTTTCAAAGGAAGTTCTTTCTCCTCCCTTCCATTCTTGGACCTTCTCTTCCTTCTTCTGTTCCTTTTGGATTGGGAATGTAGTTTCTGTCACACCAGTCAATTTTGATAAAAGTGTCCACATATTAATTTTTTATTAGCAATCACCACTGTTCTTATTTTTATTGGAATATGGTTGATTTATGACTGTGCTAGTTTCAGATGTACAGTAAAGTGATTCAGTTGCTGTGGTTGTTCAGTAACCCACTTGTGTCTGACTCTTTGCAACCCCATGGACTGCAGCACACCACGCCTCCCTGTCACTCACCACCTCCCGAAGTTTGCCAAAGTTCATGTCCGTTGTATCAGTTATGCCATCCAGCCATCTCATCCTCTGATGCCCTCTTCCCCGTTTGCCCTCAATCTTTCCCAGCATCAGGGACTTTTCCAATGAGTTGGCTGTTCACATCAGATGACCAAAATACTGGAGCTTCAGCAACAGTCTTTCCAATGAGTTTTCAGGGTTGATTTCCGTTAAGATTGACTGGTTTGAGCTCCTTGCTTTCCAAGGGACTTTCATGAGTCTCCTCCGGCACCACAGTCTGAAGGCATCAATTCCTTGGCACTCTACCTGCTTTATAGTGTAGCTCTCACAACCATACGTGGCCACTGGGAAAACCATAGTCTTGACTATATGGGCCTTTGTGGGGAGAGTAATGTTTCTGCTTTTCAACACTGTCTAGGTTTGTCATAGCTTTCCTGCCGTGAGGCAATTGTCTTCTGATTTCATGGCTGCAGTCATCATCCATGGTGATTTTGGAGCCCAAGAAGAGGAAATCCATCACTACTTCCACCTTTTCCCCTTCTATTTGCCATGAAGTAATGGGGCTGGATGCCATGATCTTAGTTTTTTTAATATTTCATTTTAAGCCAGCTCTTTCACTCTCTTTCTTCACCCTCATCAAAAGGCTCTTTAGTTCCTGCTCACTTTCAGCCTTTAGAGTGGTATCATCCTCATATCTGAAGTTGTTGATGTTTCTCCTGCCTATCTTAATTCCAGCTTGTAACCCATCCAGCCCGGCATTTCTCAGTGTATAGGTTAAACAAATAGAGTGATAGCAGACAGCCCTGTCATTCTTCTTTGTCAGTCTTGAACCAATCAGTTGTTCCATACAGGGTTCTAACTGGTGCTTCTTGACCCACCTGAGGTTTCTCAGGTGACAAGTAAGATGGTCTGATGTTCCCATTTCTTTAAGAACTTTCCACAGTTTGTTATGATCTACACAGTCAAAGACTTTAATATAGTCGTTGAAACAGAGATAGGTGTTTTTCTGGAATTCCCTAGCTTTCCTTATGTTCCAGCGAATGTTGGCAATTTGATCTTTAGTTCCTCTTCCTTTCCTAAACCCAGCTTGGACATCTGGAAGTTCTTGGTTCCCATAATGCTGAAGCCTAGCATGCAAGGTTTTAGCATTACCTTACTAGCATAGGAGATGAGTGCAATTGTCTGGTGGTTAGCACATTCTTTAGTGCTACCCTTCTTGGGAATTGGGATGAGGATTGACCTTTTCCAGTCCTGTGGCCACTGCTGGGTCTTCTAGATTTGCTGACACAGTGAATGCAAAACCTTGATGGCATCATCCTTTAGGGTTTTGAATAGTTCTACTGGAATTCCATCACATCCACTAGCTTTAATTTACAGCAGTGCTTCCTAAGGCACACTTGACTTCACTCTCCAGAATGTCTAGCTTTGGGTGACTGACCACACCATCATAGTAATCCTGTTCATTAAGATATTTTTTGTAGAGTTCTCCTGTGTATTCTTTCCATCTCTTCTTGATCTCTTCAGTATCTACTAGGTCTCTACTGTTTCTGTCCTTTATTGTGCCTATCTTTGGGTGAAATGTTACCTTGATATCTCCAATTTTCCTGAGGAGATTCCTAGTCTTTCCCCTTCTGTTGTTTTCTTCTAGTTTTATGCACCGTTTGTTGAAGAAGGCCTTCTTGTCTCTCTGTGCAGGTTTTTTGGAACTCTGTGTTTAATTGGATATACCTTTCCCTTTCTCCCTTGTTTTTCACTTCTCTTCTTTCTTTAGCCATTTGTAAAGCCTCCTCAGGTAACCACTTTGCCTTCTTACCTTTCTTTTCTTTGGGGTGGTTTTGTTCACTGCCTCCTGTACAGTATTATGGACCTCCGTCCATAGTTCTTCAGGCACAGTGTTTATTAGATCTAATTCCTTGAATCTACTTGTTACCTCCACTGCATATTCATATGGGATTTGATTTAACTCATACCTAGTGATTTCCCCCACTTTCTTTAGTTTAAGCCTGAATTTTTCTATGAGAAGCTGATGATCTCAGCCATAGTCAGCTCCAGGTCTTTTTATTGACTGTATACAGCTTATTCATCTTCAGCTACAAAGAATGTAATCCGTTTGATTTCGGTATTAACCATTTGGTGATGTCCACGTGTAAAGTCATCTCTTGTGTTGTTAAAAAAGGGTATTTGCTTTGACCAGTGCATTCTCTTGGCAGAATTCAGTTAACTTTTGCCCTGCTTCTTTTTGTTCTCCAAGACCAAACTTGCCTGTTACTCCAGGTATCTTTTGACTTCCTTCTGTTACATTCCAGTCCCCAGTGATGACTAGAACATCTTTTTTACTTTTGGTGTTAGTTCTAGGAGGTCTTCTAGGTCTTCACAGAACTGATCAACTTCAGTTTCTTTGGCATCCATGGTAGGGGCATAGATTTGACTTACGGTGATGTGAAATGGCTTGCCTTGGAAACAAACCGAGATCATTCTGTCATTTTTGAGATTGCACCCAAGTACTTCATTTTGGACTCTTTTGTTGACTATGAGGGCTACTCCATTTCTTCTATGGATTCTTGCTCACAGTAGTAGCTATTATGCTTATCAAGATTAAATTTGCCCATTCCTGTCCATTTTAGTTCACTAATTCCTAAGATGTCAGTGTTTATCCTTACCATCTCCTGCTTGACCACATCCAATTTACCTTGATTCATGGGCTTAACATTCCAGGTTCCTATGCAGTACTGCTCTTTGCAGCATCAGGTTTTACTTTCATCACCAGACATATCCACAACTGAGCATCATTTCTGCTTTGGCCTAGCTGCTTCATTCTTTCTGGGGCTATTAGTAGTTCTCCTCCACTCTTCCCCAGGAGCATACTGGACATCTTCAGACCTGTGGGCTCATCTTTCGATGTCGTATCCTTTTGTCCTTTTACACAGTTCATGAGGTTCTCACTGGGGTGGATTACCTTTCCCTCCTCCAGCGCAGCAGATCATATTTTGTCAAAACTCTCTGCTATGACCCGTAAGTCTTGGGTGGCCCTACATGGCATGGCTCATAGCTTCACTGAGTTATGCAAGCCCCTTCACCACAACAGGGCAGTGATCTGTGAAGGGGATAGTTGATTTACGATGTGCTAATTTCAGGTGTACAGTAAAGTGATTCAGTTATACATATATATAAATATATTCCTTTTTTATATTCTCTTCCATTATATGCTATCATAAGATATTGAGTATAGTTCCCTGTGCTACACTTTGTTGTTTATCTGTTTTATATATAGTAATGTCTATATTTTAATACCAAACTCCTAATTTATCCCTCTCCCGACCTCCCCTTTGATAACCGTAAGTTTATTTTCTACATATAAGAGTCTGTTTTGTAGATAAGTTCACTTTTATCTTTTTTTAAGATTCTACATGTAAGCAATATTATATGATATTTGTATTTCTCTGTCTGACTTACTGTACTTGGTATGATATTCTCTAGGTCTGCCCACGTCACTGCAAATGGCATACTTTTATTCTTTTTAAGGGCTGAAAAATATTCCATTTTATATATGTAACACATCTTTATCCATTCCTCTCTCAAGGGACATTTAGGTTGTTTCCTTGTATTGGCTATTGTAAATAGTGCTGCTGTAAACATAGGGGAGGAGTATATCTATCTTTTGAATTATGTTTTTCTCTGGTTATATGCCCAGGAGTGGGATTGTAGGGTCATATGGTAGCTCAATTTTTAGTTTTATAAGGAATCTCCATACTTTTCTCTACAGTGGCTGTACCAGTTTACATTCCCACCAATAGTGTGGGAAGGTTCCCTTTTCTCCCCACCTTCTCTAGCATGTAATATTTGTAGACGTTTTGCAGATGCCGTTCTGACCAGTGTGAGGTGGTACCTCATTGTAGTCTTGATTTACATTTCTCTAATAATTAGTAATGTTGAGCATTGTTTTACATGCTTTTTGGCCATCTATACATCTTCTTTGGAGAAATGTCTTTTTAGATCTTCTACCCATTTTTTGATTGGACTACTTTTTTTTTAATATTGAGCAGTGTGAGCTGTTTATGTATTTTGGAGATTAATCCCTTATCAGTTGCATTGTTTGCAAATATTTTCTCTAATTCTGCAAGTCTTTTTGATACAGTATAATATTGTGCACTTTCCTACAGAGAGGTCTGCCCCCAGTCTTATAGCTCATCATTAATCAGCAAGATCCATTTACTAGAATTGCAGTAGTGATGGATCTTTCCAAGTGAATCCTCATCAGTACTGGTGGTAGCCAGAGTTCCAGCTTGACACAGGCAACAAAACCTGGCCACCATCACTGAACTTGATTTGATAACACAGGGACTCATTCAGAACATGATTTTACAGGCAGTGAGAAGAGCTCACACATGGATCTAGTCTGCTCTGGCGTCTTTGCTGCTGCTGCTGCTAAGTCACTTCAGTCGTGTCCGACTCTGTGTGATCCCAGACGGCAGCCCACCAGGCTCCTCCATCCCTGGGATTCTCCAGGCAAGAACAGTGGAGTGGGCTGCCATTTCCCCCTCCAGTGCATGAAAGTGAAAAGTGAAAGTGAAGTCACTCAGTCATGCTTGACTCTTCGTGACTCCATGGACTGCCTACCAGGCTCCTCCACCCATGGGATTTTCCAGGCAAGAGTCCTGGAGTAGGGTGCCATCGCCTTCTCCGACTGTATCTTTAGAAACCACATAATTGAAATTTCAGATATGGTTGGTCAGTAGAGTAGCATTTACCAGCTGATCTGTTAATTTTTAGTGATCCATGGTTGGACAACATCACTGACTCAATGGCCATGAGTTTGAGCAAACTCCAGAAGATAGTGAAGGTCAGGGAAGCCTGGCGTACTGCAGTTCATGGGGTCACAAAGAGTCAGACACAACTTAGCAACTGAACAACAAATGTCACAATCAGAAAAAAACAAGACTGAATATATCATGGCACAATATATTATAATCCTTCTTAGAAGTATCACTTTTGATCTGGCAAATAGTTAATCAGAACTTGCTAGGATACTACCAGATATTAAGAAATATCTGACTTGGAAATCCCTATTAAAATATTTGTTTTATGAAAGTAAATTGTATCTAGTAGGATAATCATCTGCCAGTATATAAAATGACGAAAAATGACTCCTGGTTAGGCAATTGTAACCTTCTGATTTTGATTTTGTTATAGCCTAAGAGAAACGCTTCCTAATTTATTGGGAACACTTTGAGTGAATTTGCCCCTGTTATATCAGTTATGGATTAAAACCAGTGTTAGGTGACATTAATTGTAAATTAAAATTAGCATTGGTTATGTTGATCTACATTGCTACTAAATAAGCCATTTTTATAAAAAACTGTTTACTAGGGTTTTATAGGTTGCAGATTTCTAATGATCTGTGTCACCTCTGTTGGGATCTCCTAAGCCATTTACATGGAAGAATATAAGTTAATTGATGCTTGTGATTACCTCCTGAGACGCTTCTGGGAAAAGATACAAAAGATTTTATATGGAGATGGATTTTTATGTGTAATATATTTTCACTCATCTCCTTTCTATTTCACCCTCGATACCTGATTCATCTTAAAAGCCTACTCGGAAAGGTGGATGCCCTCCCTGCATCTGACATTTGAATACTTCTGTTGAGATCCAGTGACTGAATTTTCACCAATATAGTTCCTTTATGTTATAATTGCATGCCTGAAATAAGCATGCTTATAAAAACTGACAAACCTAATAGATCTGAAGCAGCTCACTGAAGTTTCATTACCTTGGTAATCTGAACCTCTGACCTTCGGGATGTAGGTAATGCAATCTGCTGTTATTTCCATTCATATCTTAGAAATTTTTCAGATAACTATTTGTGAGTACAAAGGTTAACTCTCAGAAGAGGGTCAGCTCTGAAAGCGTGTTGCATTATCATTTTCTTTCTTCTTGCAACTGGCTATCCTAAGTAAATTAACAAGTCTCTGGGCTGTGAAAGGGCCATCTCTTTTTTGCAATTTTAATTTCAATTGTTTTCTTGATTTGTGGGATAAAATGGCACCCTGTCTAATATGCTAAAAGGAACAAAACTGTAAGTTGAACGTCATGAATAAACTTACATTTATTTAATAAAAACCATAAAATGCATTTTTAAAGTATGTTTTCTCTTAATTATGACCCTCCACATGGACACTCCATTTTCCAAGTAAAATATCTCTGGTAAATTTTTACTAATCACAGATTAATGGGGATAAGTTATTAAAGTTTTAAAACTGCCCACTTTAAACGTTTACATCACTATGTGAGGTCATCTGAGGAAAATGCATCCTGCATCTGTTCAGTTAATTTTTTAGGGCAAATATTACCAACTGGTAGCACATGGGTCATATTTACTTCCCCATCCTCCACACATTGTCTTGCTGGCAGTATTTGAAAAATAAAATAATACTTTGCTATCATTTAGCAATTAGAAGCTTTCACATAAAGATGATAATTTTGGAATTGATTTGAAAAACCCAGTAATTGATTGAAACTCTTCCCACATTGCTGAAGGGAGAATATCCCCTGACACTGGCTTCCCCTTTCCACAAGCTGCAGCCCCCATCTCCCTGGTCCCTAGAGAAAGATGTGGTTCTTGTTCCTACTTTCTATATAAAAGAAAATATTTCAACCTAAATGAAATATGATGAAAATAGATGATTTCATTGGAGAAAATTCACATTTGTATAGGAAGAGATACAAAACATCACTTAAGTTATTCACACAGCCCCATGAGTTAGAAACTGCAACTTGGTGACTTACCCCAAATTACAGTTAGTCAGTAGCACTTCTCCAACTTAAGCATCCCATTTTAGGCTATTTCTCCTGCATGTGACCTTAATGGTTATTAGCACTTTGTCAAGAGTGATTTAGGGAGATCCTTCCCATTTTGACTGCTCACTCCAAATAAATGGTGAAAAATGCCCACGAGGGAAAAGGGTAGAAAGGCAGCACCTCTTCTGAGGTCTCCTCACTAATGAGGTCATTGACGGGCAGAAAAGAGCAAGAAAATACTGGAGGTGGTGAGAGAGGAAGGTATTGAAATAAGAGGAAATGAAAAAAAAATCATCCAAATACTGTCCACTTGTCCATCTGTCAAGAGCTCCCGTCAACCTTCAGACATTCACACTGTTTCATATTGGGTTGGCCAAGAAGTTTGTTCAGATTTTTCCATAAGATGTGATAGACAAACCCAAATGAACTTTTTGACCAACCCAATATAATCTTTTTTGTCCATCTCTCCTCTTTCTCTTTTCCTTCCCTCTTTCCTTTTTCTCTTTTAGTTTCCTCCCTCTCTTTCCTTTCCTTCTTCCTTCCATGAATATTTATCCTTGACTTTTTTGTCCCAGGCACTGGGAAGGCAGAGATCAATGGCATAATTCCTGCCTTACATTATCTCACTGAACTCTGGAAGATTTGTAAAGCTGAAGGCATTACTCTTTAAAAAGTTTAAATCCACACAAAAAGCATATGCCTCATCTTGATCTCTTAATCAGAAACCACCAGATTTTGTAGACTTTGAACTTATCCTGTTCAGGTTTTGATACATACAAATCATCTCAAACCTCATCTCTTTTAAAAGCACCCACCATCATTGGCTCACCTTGTCCCTCTGTTTCCCTTACCACTGGTCCAGAAACCAAAACAAAAACTGGATTTGTCTGTCCAAGGGCTCCCCTCTTATTCATGTGTGTACCTGCTGTAACCTGACCTGCTTCCCTTACACATTGCTGATGTGGTCATCTAGAAGTCCGTCTCAATAATGGCTCACTCCAAAGTTCTCTTATCAGTGCCATCCTAGTCTGTTTCTCTGTGTTAGTGGGTCCATGAACGACCCCTCCTAACTCAAATGCTCCCTCCTGTATCACCAACTACTCTTGTCCTCATCCTCTAGACTTTCTCAAATTCTTCATGAGTATTTTTTACTCTCTAACTCTTCTGTTGGTAACTATATCTATTCCACTGTTGTAAATTCTCCTAACAAGAAAAATGGCAAAATTCTATGAAGCCATGGAGGAATGATTTTTAAAATCAGGTTTTGGGATCAGGAAAACTTAAGCTTGAGTCCCAGTCACACTACTTTCTAGCACTATGACCTAAAGCAAGTCACTTAACTTCACTATATCCTAGTTTCCTAACTCAGAATAGGAGGATCATAGTAACTGTCTTACAGTATTATGACAAAAATGAAATAATATGTTTTTCAGTTAGTAATCATTAGTATTGGTATAAAGTATTATTCTACCTCTTAAATGTTCACAGTGCTTTAGCAGCAGTTTTATTAAAAAAATAAAGGGAAACCATTTCTTTTATTTGTTTCTGTATTTTTGGGGGGGGCGATATTTTTTGGTTTTTGCTTTATGCTAGTCATTTAGAGTCCTTTATTCAAAACAAACAACTTGTGCGTGTGTGTGCACGTGCATGTGTGTAAACATAAGTTTTTATTTCTCTGGGATAAATGGCCAAATATTCAATTGCTGGACTGAATGGTAAGTCTAGCATAGTTTTGTTAACATTCTGCCAAACTGTTTCCCAGAGTGGCTGTACTGCTGCACACTCCCACAACAATGCAATGAATGACTGATCAATTTCTCTGCCTCCTGGCAAGCATTTGTGTTACTGCTATTTTTAGAGACCGCATTTACCAGCCTCCTTTACAGTTAGTTGTATCCATGTGACTGTGTTCATGCCAATAGAACATGCAAAGAAATGACGTGTGTCTTTTAGGGTCATAACCACAAAACACCAAGGATGTGTGTATTGTTCTGTCTTCTTCTTCTCTCTGGACTAGACCATAGACACAGCAGTGTTCTCTGTTTAAACTCTGCAGGCATGGCCAACACCCTTAGAGATCCAAAGCCACATAAGAGAAAGAACCTGGGTTCTTGAATGACCACATGGAGCACAATCTGATTCACCTACTTTGAGGCTATTGTGTGAGATATAAATTAATATTTATTTCATTTAAATCACTTTATTTAAGGACTCCTTGGTTACAGAAGCTTAGGTAACTAACTCCGTCCCTGTTTACCCTTATCCAGTTCACTTCCCAAGCAGGAATGTGCTGTCCTTTTTCCATTGCCAAATATAGAATGATGAATAATTAACACATTTCATATACATTTCCTTTAAATACAATATTCCCTGGTAGATTATTGAAAGGAGCTGGAACACAATGAAAGACTGAAGGACCTGGGGGCAGGGAGCGTTTCAAATACAGGTATTTGTTTTAGTTGCATAAACTAGATAGAAGGCATCTAGATATCTTGCTGGGGAAGATATGGAGACTGACTTGGATGTAGCTCTGGAGAATTTTCCCACTTCTTCCTGTGAGCACTTTTACCCTCAGCCAGAGTAAAAAATGTTCTCAAGAAGTGATAATATCAAGTTTTCCAAGAAGTACTTAGTTGATGACACAGAACTCTTCCCCATAGAACTTGGGCATCTGGACTCTAAGAATCTATGAGCAAGACAAACACTTCTATTATAAAACAGCCTTAGTAAGGTCCTTCCAGATTTTTACACTGAGGCAAGATTACCTCCCATTGAGCCTACTAATGATAAATGACTGAGGGAGTCAATCCTAGACAAAACTGGAGATCCTTTGAGTGGAGCGGTTTACTCTAATTGCTGGAGATCAGGGCCACAAACTTTTTTGTAAAGTGCTAGACAGTAAACCCTTCAGGTTTTGCAGGCAATATACATTATCTGTCACAACTACTCAACTTTGTCATTGTAGCATGAAAACAACAATATACAACTCTTCAACAAGTGTGCCTGTGTTCCAATAAAAATTTATCGTGAACAGTGAGATTTCATTTTCACAAAATTTTCACATGTCATGAAAAACTATTCTTTTGATTTTTTCCCCCAACAATTTAAAAGTATAAAAGCCATTCTTAGCTCACAGGTTATATACAAAGAAGTGGCAGGCCAGGTTTGGCCAAGAGGACAGATTTTTACTCAGGGTAAAATCCTGAGTTTGCTGACCCCTATTCTAGCTGATAAAGATCTAAAGGACATAATTGACATTGATAACAATCTAAAAATAATCAGACAGGGCTTCCCAGGTGGTGCAATGGTATGCAAGAGACATGGGTTTAGTTCCTGGGTCAGGAAGATCCCCTGGAATAGGAAATGGCAACCCACTCCAGTATTCTTGCCTGGGAAGTGCCATGGACAGAGGAGCCAGGAGGGCTACAGTCCATGGGGTCTCAAAGAGTCAGACACGACTGAGTGAATGAGCACACACAACACAAAAATAATCCAACAGCATGTACAGAGTATAATCCTTTTGCAAGAGGACTTTCAACCAGCCTATCTAACAACTGTTTTAAATTATTTGAAAACCCACTACATAGGAGAGGGGCTTATTCTAGATTTGAGAATTTGCTATGGCTAAGATCTTATTTCTGACCTAAACATGGAGAGCATCATCAAAAAGTGGCATTTAGTAACAAAGATTGTATCCATGGCTTTTAACCTTCTTTTTCCAACTCACTGAGATTGACCTGATGTGCTATAGTAAAGCAATACTTACTCATAAATTTCTGTGGTCTATAAAATATGGGTTACCCAGAACAGGATTAGAATCCCTGAGAAATACTTCCCAGTATACACATATTTAATGTAATCTCATAGGAAAACCTCATTCCATCCTGTTGCTTCAAATACATTTAGTATTCACAGCTTAACTCCAAATTACATGTATAACTCTAGTTCAAACATTCACACTTTTTTTTTTTTCGGTTTTTTTTTTCCTGTTTTTTTAATTTTTTTTTATTTTCTTTTTTTTTAATTTTTATTTTTATTGGAGGCTAATTATTTTACAATATTATATTGGTTGGTTTTGCCATACATTGACATGAATCCGCCCTGGGTGTACATGACTTCCCCCTCTCAAACCCCCCTCCCACCTCCCTCCTCCCCTTATCCTCCCTCTGGGTCATCCCCGCATACCAGCCCCGAGCATCCTGTAACATGCGTCAAACCTGGACTGGTGACCTGGTGGTCACAAAAACACTTCAAACTCAGGAATTCTCCAGTGAAACAACAGGTTTCAAATCCTCCATCCCATAGTTACATCTATATTTTCTGTCTTGTTTCCTAGGATTCACACGAGAACAAAAACCAAAATGTGAATTTTATTTAAAACTTTTCCTCGTCTCTTTCTAGACTCATCCTGGGTCACTTAAGGACCTTGGCTCTTTCCATTCAGGACATCCACATTCCCTTGTGCCTTGAAGTCCTTCTCTTGCTGGGAAAATCAGAGACAGTCAACTGGTCCTTAATACCTCGGGTGAGAAATGGCAAAAACTGGTCACATGATTTCACTCAGATGCAAGGAGCCCAGAAAATGTAGTCTCCCTATCTGACAAGAACAGAATCACATGGGTGTTAGTGAATGTTCTGGATCTTCACCACAACTTTTGTCTTCTATAGTGATTTTTCAAGTTTCATTGCTACTAATAGTGGTTAGTGATGTCTTTCTCTACTTTTCTGAGTCTTTGTATTTTATGTCTGATCAAGAATTTTGTGTACTCATACTTCCCTTGCCCTTCTCACCTGCTGCTTTCAATGTTCGGTGTATAAATTATTATATAATCATTTTTACATAATTCATTTCTCTAGTTTTGATATTTATCATCAATTCTTAAACTTCTCCAATCTTAGGTTCTGGAGCTTGCTTCATCTTTTTGTCTTTTAGATAACATTATTGGAAAATTTTTATAATTACAGTTAAATAAATAAATGAGCCACATGTTCTCTTAGAGCTCGTATGGTCAGTTGTGTCTGACTCTTTGTGACCCCTTGGAATGTAGCCTGCCAGGCTCCTCTGTCCACAGAATTTTCCAGGCCGGAACACTAGAGTGGATTGCAATTTCCTTCACCAGGAGATCTTCCCAACCCAGGAACTGAACCCAAGTCTCCTGAGTCTCTTGCATTGGCAGTCAAATTCTTTACCATTATGCCACCTGATTTTTGCTTAAGTAAGAACATGTTTCTGCTATCTTTGCACATTCTCTTAATTTTTACCTACATAAGAAAACCTTTCTGTCATATTTTCACATAAATATAATGACTTAGATGTATGTGAAATTCTTAGATCAAAATATTTTACCTCAGAACTTCTTGAAATTTTTCCATTGTCTTCCGCATTTAATGTTTCAGAGGATAAGTCTGAAAGTTGCCTGATACTTTTTCTCCTTTGCAGATTGTCTTTTAGATTTAGTTGATTTTCAAAATGTCATAAGTTTCTGTATGTCTTTGGATATGTTGCCATTATTTTCACTAATACTGTATATTAATCTATTCAATTTCTGGATATAAAACTTCATTTTGAGTCATGTTTTATGGGATATTTTAGATCCATGATTATTTATCCCATTTATTTTTCAAGTCAATTAGATTTTTTATTCTCTGTTCTCAATATCTATAAATTTTGACTTTCATTACCTTCTTACTCATTTTCCTTTTTATTTTTTTATATTGTGCATTTTTAACTCAGTATTTTTTCTGCTTTAAGTGCAGATTGTAATTCTGACACGCTTTTTAGGTTTTCTTGCTTTCCTTTCTTCTTTAAGAAGGTCATTTATTATCTCTGTTTTCACGTCTGTCTTTTCATAATTACAGGTACCTGTTTCCTAAAGCATCTTTTTCACAAAGACATGTCCCTTTTGTTATTTTTAAGAACACTATGCAAATGTTTTATAACACTTCCACTGATTCACCTAGAAGTAGTATATGAAAAACAAATTCTTCTTTTAAGGTTCTAGAAAATGTTTCACTTATGCTAATATATAAAGAAGCCTTGAAACTCATGTTTTTCTCTTTTAAAAAGGAGAAATATATTCAGGTCCAGTTTTTATCAATCCACAGGGAGGGTGGGATTTGCTGGGAAACTTCTCATTTCAGTTATTTCAATTCTAACAGTGTTCCGCTCTCAGGGTAGACTCAAGGTCAGCAACCTTGAATTTTGCGCTGGCCTGTAGAACTGAAGATGCATCTTCTGTCTCTAAGATGGTTTGCTGTCTTAGAAAGAGCCCACTGACATTTGAAAACCTAGTTTGAACGATGTAAAAGGACACTTCTGTGCATGTACCGCTCCCAGAACTTTTCATAAAACAACTAGGAATATGAAGATCATTTAATCTGTTTAATGTGTTTCTATGAGTTTTCTGTGTTTTGGCCTCTGCACCGTAACGTCAGTGAAGGGAGAGTGGCAAGCTGAAGCAGATGTTGGGGAGAAGCAGGGTGGTGCAGAAATCTGGCATTATTGTCTGGAGATGCTGCCTGCTTCCGGTTAGAAGAGCCTCTCTCTCATGCAGTAAGATATAACTAGTGGAACTGAATCCTATCTTTTCCTTTCTTCTTTGGGACAACAGATTTTGTTCTATTTCAAGGAGTTGACATACGGCACATGACTAAGAATGAGCATTTAATGACATTTCATCCACATATTGATATACGGTCCTCACTCATCTTGAACTTACTGTGCTAGTCCCAATATTTGCAATGTATATACACAGTTCATTCATTGGAACTTGACAGAAGAGATTTCAGGCACATTTAATAACTGTGATTAAAGACCCATTTATATTTTTAAGTACTTGAAAGTACTTCCTTAATATTATATCTTTAGGACTTGAATTTCTAAACAGCCTGCTCATGTAGCAAACTAAAATACAAGATGAACTTCAAATCTAGCACAATTTCTTTTATATCTTTGCTGCCATAAATTGATGAGGAATAGTACTATAGGGCAGCAGAAAATAATTCTAATGATAGAAGGAACTTTTACTCTCACAGAACCCAATTGCTTTGCTATACTTGAGGAATGTTATTATTTGGAAAAATATTGAGAGATATGAATAGTCGATTCCTGAAAATGCATAATAATGACCTCATTATTAAAGGTGCTGACATTTGTGACAGCAGAGAAAAGAAACATCTTGATTCCCAGAGTCTTCCAAAGTAGTTACTAAAGATTGCTTACTATAAATTCTTTCAACTATATTGATAAACCAGACCTTTCTAACTATTGCTGGATATCAGGTCAAAGCGGTAGTGCATTCAGGAAATAAAACAAAAAATTCAAATCAGCATTCAGTTTTTATGTAAGACCCCCCAAGATCTTAATGAACAATGATTCTTAAAGTCATAAAATCCCCCAAACCATATTCCTTTCCATGGCCATACCCCAGGATCTCATATACTTGAGACACTGTACTTCAATAACCATAAAGAGAAATACCACCTTTTCCTCCCCATCCTTGCTTAATTTTGTGGAACAATTTTAACACAAGCTTTTACATACAATTTCAGGAGCTTTCACACGCAAAACTCCACCTTTGTAATCCTGATACAAATCAAGGTGATAGATCCTGCTTCACGTCTTCAAAAGCAATGTTAAAGTAAGCAGAGCAGTAATTGCTTCCTAGCTAAGAAAATATGGGTATGGGGTGTTCTATATCTTCTTTTCAAAGCAATATTGTAGGAAGATCACAAAAAGCAGAACTTAGTGCAAGAATGGAGACATTGTGCGGAAAGGGAAAAAGAAAACAACAGACTGGACTTTGAAAGAGCTTTTCTATATCACAGAGATGCATGCACTAGGAGAAAAGCACGAGAACTTTGATCAAAATTCAGATATCATCCTAGGATCCTTAAGGAGAGCATACTACATTACTCTGGTACATCAACATTGCACATAATAGGGTAGCTGTCTAAGCAATCTTCCAGGTATCTCTCAGCAGATTTTGTTAGCAATTTAAAAAATCCTCAAGTTTTAGCATCTGTGTCAGGACATGCCCTCATGTATATTAGCATAGATTTCTTCTCTAGAACCATTACTTATGAACAGAGAGTTTGTTTTTTTTTTGTCCTATACTACATATTTTTACTTTACTCTTAATTTCCTTTTTCAGGTATTAATCAAAGTTTTGAAGATTAGTTGAATACTTATAAGTAGCATAATTAAAATATTTAAAGGAAATTTAAAAGTTTATTTTCCTGTGAAGTTAAGATTCTGTGCAATTAATTATGAGATACGGATAGAAACAAACTTTGTTAAAAATAATAATAATAAAACCCAGCACTTTTCTAAGGAAAGTTCTCTAAGCTTTCCCCTTTTGTCATTCTAGGAATAGCTAATGATAGAGTGTATTCTCTCTTTCCCCTGGGCCCTTTTATATCGGCTACACTTACAGTGTCCTGTGTTTATTGTTAACAGCTTTTCAAGACCTACAAGGTGACGTTGAGTATTATACACTTTTTTGGAGTTCTGCTACCTCCAATGAATCTCGAAAAATCCTCCCAGATGTAAACTCTCACGTCATTGGCCACTTAAATCCAAACACAGAATATCGGATTTTCATCTCTGTTTTCAACGGAGTCGCCAGCATAAACAGTGAAGTGCTGCATGCAACCACTTGCGACGGGGGTGAGTCCAGATTTCAAGGGAAACTCGGCTTCAGAGATGCGAATGAAATTGATTGATTCTCGCTGAGGTTGAGATCAGTCATCCTTCCATTATAAAATTTCCGGTGTTGGAGGGAAGGGGGTTGGAGCTAAAATGCTTAAGTGCTGGCTGTCGTCAAGTGGCAGATCAATAAGTGGTCCCACAGAGACAGCTGCAAGGCTCCAATCACTGGGTATTAGCCCAGTTTGTTCCTGTTCTTTTCAGTGTGTGCTTAGTTGGGAGCTGAATTCACATCAATACATGGTGACATTTAGAAACATTTTTTTAAGAATTGCTTTCAGAAGCAGGATGCTTTTCACAACGACAGCCAAGCACAGGGAGGGCCCTCCCTGAGTCACCAGAAATGGTAGGTGGAAGTTCAGCCACTGAGAAAAATTGCCTGTGACTCATTTCTAAGCCAGTTAGCAAGGGGGAGGAAGCGAGGGAAGCAACTTGTGAATCTGAAATGTGTTTGGAATGGTCTTTCTAATCTTTTTGGCTTTATAAAGTCTCATTATAAACATTATAATATCATTACCTCCCAAGCAAGCGTTCCAGGTCATTAGCAGAGCACTTTAAGTGTGGAACCCATTTCCCTCCGTGGTGCCAAAGGTCGACACCTTTTGTTTATAAAATAGAATGGATCACAAGGACAATTTTTCAACTAGTTAGGATGGGCTCTTATGATAAAAATAGGTCTCCGCATAGTTATTTCTGACATGCTTGAATAATTGTGTAATTTAACGCCAAGCAAGATTTTTTTTCCTAATGTTAGATTTCATCATTACCTATGGTAATCAACATTCAAAATCATTTACATAATGACAATATTGCATTATTGCTTCATATTGCTTGAGTTACAGCTAGTAACATCAAATGATTTTTCACGTTCCACCAGCCGCGATGTATTTGAGTTTTATTTTCTGCTTAAGGAGCAAATTTTCTTTTCTTTTTCCCTGGGAGGTAAGGAGTGAAGAGATGGGAAAAGAGACAAATAAGAGATATGTGTTAGTGGTGCAGACGGGTGATTAATTTATCATCATATCCCACTGGTCACATAGTATTGAAGATTAGCACTATGCTGGTGGTATAAAGCATTTTACCACCAATTCTTATGGTTTCTAACTGAGAGTATAATAAGCCAATTTACAGAGGACTACAGACTGTGATAACTTCATCAGAGGAAAGCAGATAAGCAACAAACCTTTTGCTCGACCTAAATACTAATCGGCATTTAGTTTAACAAGTGCTTTTTCAGAGACAGCTGGAGTTTATTCAGTTTCTTCCTTTAATTCTAGAGCCTCAGGGCATGCTTCCTCCAGAGGTTGTCATCATCAACAGTACAGCTGTACGTGTCATCTGGACAGCTCCTTCAAACCCAAATGGTGTTGTCACGGAATATTCCGTCTATGTAAATAATCAGCTCTACAAGACTGGAATAAATGTGCCTGGGTCTTTCATTCTGAGAGAGCTGTCTCCCTTCACTATCTATGACATCCAGGTTAGAACGTTTTTTCCAATGGCTAAGCTTATGGGTGTCTTAAATAAAACTTGCTGGGTTATGTCTCTTAGTGGATGTCTTCCACCTGGGTTACAGATTATTTATTTGGTGGGGAAGAGAGAAAAGAGGGAAAGTGATTGCTGTGGGCAAACACGGGAGTCACTGGAAGGAGATAACAGTAACATGGACAGTGGTGGTGAGGATGGTGGTGGTATTTTCACTGGCAAAATGAAGCAGCTCACGAGTTTGCAGTCTTGCCAAGCAGCTTGCCTTTGTCCTGGTTCTTTTACTGACATCAGAATCAGAGTTCAGTTCAGTTCAGTTCAGTTCAGTCGCTCAGTCGTGTCCGACTCTCTGCGACCCCATGAATCACAGCACGCCAGGCCTCCCTGTCCATCACCAACTCCCAGAGTTCACTCAAACTCATGTCCATCGAGTCGGTGATGCCATCCAGCCATCTCATTCTCTGTCGTCCCCTTCTCCTCCCACCCCCAATCCCTCCTAGCATCAGACTCTTTTCCAGTGAGTCAATTCGTCGCATGAGGTGGCTAGCTTATGATTAGAGAGACATTCTTTCTACTCCAATTTCACCATTTACTAAATTTAATAGCTTTAGGGAAGTTATATAACCTCTCTTGGTGTCAATTGTCTCTTTTGTAAGAGCAAAGGACTCGATGATTTAAAACATTCTATTAACCTCTAGAATTCTGTAATTCTGGATGCAGCAACAACAAAAATTAATATGTGGCAGATAAAAATATTAAAAAATTTTATTCAAGCATGAAAGAAAAATGTCTGTTCACCCTTCAACAAATATTCAATGACCCTTACCTGTATGAAGACAATTATATTTAAATTTTTTGCATTTGGTCCTCTTTGAGGATCTAATGAAGTCAGTGTACACTCTCCTAGAAAAGTGTGTATATATCTATATGACAAAAGTTAACACGCAGTTTCGGAGAGTGTGTTGACCATTTGAGAGTGAACTGCTAGGTCTATTTGAGATCTACTGATCTTAAAAGTAGAAAAAAATATAAAGGACACCAAGGCATATAAAACAAGAAAAAAATTGGGAATCTTGTTAGAGCAGGAGAATATAAAAGATAGCAAGGCTAAGGAGAAGGCAACGCCAACCCACTCCAGTACTCTTGCCTGGAAAATCCCATGGATGGAGGAGCCTGGTAGGCTGCAGTCTATGGGGTCGCTAAGAGCCGAACACGACTGAGTGACTTCACTTTCACTTTTCACTTTCATGCATTGAAGAAGGAAATGGCAACCCACTCCAGTGTTCTTGCCTGGAGAATCCCGGGGACGGGGGAGCCTGGTGGGCTGCCATCTCTGGAGTCACACAGAATCAGACACGACTGAAGCGACTTAGCAGCAGCAGCAAGGCTAAATGCAAAAATTAATGATAAAAACAATGTTTCAGAAGCTCAAAGTTTATAGAGAAGGGTTGCCATTTAGTAAATTTCTGAATAAACTGTGCACTTCTGGGGCTTCCCAGGTGGTGCTAATGGTAAAGAACTTGGCCGCCAATGCAGGAGACATAAGGAACACAGGTTCAATCCCTGGGTTGGGAAGATTCCCTGGAGAATGGCATGGCAACCCACTCCAGTATTCTTGCCTAGAGAATCTCATGGACAGAGGAGTCTGATGGGCTACAGTCCATAGGGTCGCAAAGAGTGGGACACCCCTGAAGCGACTTAGCATGCATACATGGGTGCTAGTCCGACTCTTTGTGACCCCATGGACTTTACAGTCCGTGGAATTCTCCAGGCCAGAGTACTGAAGTAGGTAGCCAATCCCTTCTCCAGGGGATCTTCCCAACCCAGGGATCGAACTGGGGTCTCCTGCATTGCAGGTAGATTCTTTACCAACTGAGCTTTTGGGAAAGCCCAAAATTTATAATAACTTTGTAAATAATTTTCAGAAGATATTAAGCATTAAATTTTTATTTGACCACAGAAAACTTTTCACTGGCTCTGTTCATTAAGTGAATATTTCCCCACCCCTCTTCCCCCCACATTTGAAAGTAAAACATTTGTAATCATCTAGTTACAATCAATGCATTAACCTCTCCCACTAAAGAAGAAAGGTACATTGCTTACTTTTTAGTACATTCCATGATTTCCATCTACCCACCTGAGTTTATCTTAGCATGGATCAGTGAACTGCTATTTCTCTTGATGACTCTTAGAGGGAATCTGTATGTAGGTGTAGATCATTAATCACCTTATAAAATAAAATCACATTCAAAATACTTAGAAATGCAGCTTAATGGACAAGTTAACATAGAAGGTTGTGAAAGATTTGCTGTATTTTCCTCTTTGGGGCCCTGGTGGAGAAAGCCAGCTGAGTCCTTGAAAGGCAGTCTATTCATTTGCTTTATCAGGACTCAGAATACATCTGGGGCAGGGGTGGGGGGATGGTTGTGGTGAGATCACTGGATTCTGTGCATGCATATCCAGTGCCGGCCTTCTGACCATGAAGCAGGAGTGGATGTGTAAACATTCCAGGCAGGTTCCACTCTGACAGGCTTCACTCAGATCTGTTTGTTTGAGTTGCTAATGGCCTAAAGTGAAGAGAAGTGAAAGTTGATCAGTTGTGTCCGACTCTTTGCGACCCCATGGATTATACAGTCCATGGAACTCTCTAAGCTAGAATACCAGGAATCTGCATTTCAGGCAGATTCTTTACCAACTGAGCTATCAGGGAAGCCCACTAATGGCCTGAAGAGAGTGTATTTTGATCTGATACAAGGAAACAGATGAGGAGACAAAAGACCAAATGAGAATCTAATACTTAAATTTTGTGATTGGTGACTAAGATATTCTTAATAACTGTAAGTATATTTTTGTGACCCTCCTCCAAGTCCGTAAATAGTGTACTTGAAATAGTTATTGCATTACTGGAAATTTGGTTTTTATCAAATTTCAAAGATTTTTATTTATGATGTCAAAGATAATTGGTCTCTGTTTAAAATGTGCACTTAACTGATAGGCCTAATACTTTAAAACTAAGATTCTCTTTACTAACCGCCACTTTAAAATAGCCATTGATTTTAAATAAGACATGTAGATGCACCACAATGTCTGTTTTTTAAAGAATCATTCTGCATAGACCTTTCTAAATGGACTGCTCATTCAATTTTTTCTTAAATTTTTTCTCTTTAGTATTAATATGTAAACCTTTATATTTGTGTTTCTGTGTTTAAGATTCATCAGCATGTAATATCCTCCATTTATGTATTAGACACAGAAAGTAAATTATCATTGGTAAAAGTGCAGTTCCTCTTTGGTTTAACCTTTAATGGAGAGCAGAAGAGTGTCACTTTATGGATGGTCCACAAGCAATCTCTTACATGTTCATCTGTCTCTCCCCTGCTCTTGTTGAATATGTTCTTTGTGTTACTAATGCTCGATGAACTCAATTTCTAATCTTTAGTTATTCCACCCTCCTTGGTTTTTATTCAGATTAGGTGGCAGAATTAAAGGGTGAGTGACGAGTTTCTGCTGTGATTAAGGTAGAAATACAATTGCAGCTGGAACAAATGGATATAAAATAGCTCAGCCATATTGGAAGTCTTCCCTAGACCTCATTTTTCTTCCATTAGAGATTAGCATTGAGGCTATTTGTTGTTAAGTGTCAAGACTTCCAGAAAATATCATCATTGCCCTACCTGGTTATAGATCCAGAGACTAGTATGCAGTGATGACATATTATGCTTGCCAACTGTCAACTAAGCATCTTCCCTTCCTCCTTAGTTGTACTCCAAAGAGATGAATATGTCTGTCTGTTTCTGAATAGTTGGAACTAGAAACAAAACGTTACCATTTGAATCACTATATCAATTGTCCCAAGCTCATTTCCTGACTCTATTTTGAGTTTGTTCCATTGGACTCAACGTAAAATATTTAAGACTTGGTAAACCCCAAGATCGGAGAAGGCAATGGCAAGCCACTCCAGTGCTCTTGCCTAGAGAATCCCATGGATGGAGGAGCCAGGTGGGCTGCAGTCCGTGTGGTCGCTAAGGGTCGTACACGACTGAGTGACTTCACTTTCACTTTTCACTTTCACACATTGGAGAAGGAAATGGCAACCCACTCCAGTGTTCTTGCCTGGAGAATCCCAGGGAAGGGGGAGCCTGGTGGGCTTCCGTCTATGGGGTCACACAGAGTCGGACACGACTGAAGTGACTTAGCAGCAGCAGCAGTAGCAAACCCCAAGATGCCATAGAGAATTATAAGAAGCACCTGTGAAATGAGAGTGGGTGGGTTTCAGTCCATCAGCTGTCTGTATTCTGAAAGTAGTTGCAATTATTGTTTTCTAAACTAACACTTGCAGGTTGAAGTCTGCACAAAATATGCCTGTGTAAAAAGCAACAGAACCCAAATCACCACTGTGGAAGATACTCCAAGTGATATACCGACTCCCACAATTCATGGCATCACTTCAAGGTACCAATTCTTTATCAATTAAAGAACTGACCATAAGCAATTAAAATAAAAATCAAAGCTATCATTCCTACCATGACAATCTCATTTAGTAGATTACTATAAATACGTGTGTAAATCAAATTTTTTATATTATTAGGTATTGATCCTCAGTGGACACATCCCCTAACATTTAAGCTTTGATCTTTCTGATTGTCCAGCTTCACTTCCTTTTATTAGTAATCTGTGAAAAATGTTGGAGTGCACAGAAAAGTTGTCCTTCAGTAAATTCTTTTGTGAGGCAAATAATACAATTTTAATTAGAATGACTACCTCCCAACTTAATCTCTTTGACAAAAATTAGACTTAGGTATATCAGATTTCCCTAAAGCTAGAAATAGCTGTAAAATAATTAGGGGAGATAAATTATTGGATAATCTTTACAATTGTATCAGATTCTTCATGGAATCCCTTTACTTTTGTGTACTCTTTTGTTGCTGAGCAATGACCATGGTTTGAAAGTGATCCTCTTTCAATTCAAAATTAGCAATTTAAGAGAAAAAAGATGTAACATCAAGGTTTCCAAGTCAAAAGTAATATGAAATTTTCACCTCTTTGTGTCAAGTCAAGGGCAGAGAAAGAAATCTGAGTATTCCCACGTCATAGTTTTGCCCTAACCAAATGAATCGCCTTTCATCTACACACACGCACGCACACACACAGTTACATCCCATATACACACATGCACACGGACTGAAATAATCAACATGTTATAAAGTATTTCAATTCTGAAGGATTCCTTTATGGCATATTGAAAATTATAGGTCTTTTAAAAATCATTTCAAAAATAATCTATACCGATTTGGAGAACCAGTGATTGAAATAATTAGAAAAACTCAAATAATTGAATTCTTAGATGTTCAGGGCAAAAATACTCCTTTCTTTTTGAGTATATCTTCTGTCAAACACATGATGATATCTGTCTAATGTGCAAAGCGTGCATGATAAGTCATTTCATTGGTGTCCTACTCTGCGATCCTATGGACTATAGCCCTCCAGGCTCCTCTCTCCATGGGATTCTCCAAACAAGAATACTGGAGTGGGTTGCCATGCCCTCCTACAGCTCATGTGGGATATGTTAATTAATTGATAATTCCCTCAACAGATTTTTCTCATCTATCCACATGATTGCCTACCTTTTCAGGGGAAAATGGTCAAGTTTAAGGGACACCAGAGACCTTTATTTTTTCAGCAAACATACTTGTGGGTATAATAATATAAGAGGCAAAGGTAATACAAAGTAGTGTAAGATACGGCTCTAAATTTTCACAGTTCCAGTCAACTGTAGGAGACGTTTCCCTAAACAAACATTTATAGAACAGAGTGAAAAACACTATGATAAAAGTTTATAATGTGCAAGAAGTGCATTAAAAAAAAAAAAACCCTCAACTCTGCCCATAATTATCAGTGAAGACATCATGAAAGATGTGACATGTGAGTTCATTCTGAAGAACTCAAGGAAGAAGTATAAGTAGGTAGGTGGATGTTGTCAAATTTCTTGTCTGTTACCATCCCCATGACTCAAGCCTAGGTGAATGGCATAAGGGAATATGTCTTAGACTACATATTTTTATGTAGCTAAAAATATGTAAGGTTTTTCAGAAACTGAGCAAATATACATTTGAGACTCTAAGACATCTTTAAGAAGATTCTTGTGGATGATAACAGAAAAAATATTTTTAGTTGGATTTAAAGATTGCTTCTCCCCAAATATATTAAATTGGCGCCAAAAACAATTAAAAGGGCATATTTATTTTTTTAAAAGAGCAAGGAAAATGACAAAGCAGATGACAACGAGAGAAGATAGATTTTTAACACAATTATGAAAGCAAAATTTGCCCTGGGAGAGGCACTTGTCAAAGTGGTAGTTGGCAGAGGGAGATGATGACACAAAACAAACTACTTTGCTCTGCAGAGAACCTCAGTGTCTGAGCACTTAACAGACTTTCAGGATTGTGAATAAGGGCAAGATGGGTTAAAGTTCAAAGCTGAAATCATGGGATTAGCTGGAAGTCTTAAAAAAATAAAAAAGAGTGCTTGGGACCTATAATTAGTCAGGGTTCTCCAAGAAAACAAAACCAAATGGGTCTAGTCCCAGTCCATGTCCAAAGTTTTGAGAATTAGAGGAGCTAATGGTATAAATGACACCACCCCAATGGCAGAAAGTGAAGAGGAACTCAAAAGCCTCTTGATGAAAGTAAAGAGGAGAGTGAAAAGGTTGGCTTGAAGCTCAACATTCAGAAAACAAAGATGATGGCATCTGGTCCCATCACTTCATGGGAAATAGATGGAAAAACAGTGGAAACAGTGTCAGACTTTATTTTTTTGCAGGGTGGGGGGGCTCCAAAATCACTGCAGATGCTGATTGCAGCCAGGAAATTAAAAGACGCTTACTCCTTGGAAGGAAAGTTATGACCAACCTAGACAGCATATTAAAAAGCAGAGACATTACTTTGCCAACAAAGGTCCGTCTAGTCAAGGCTATGGTTATTCCCATGGTCATGTATGGATGTGAGAGTTAGACTGTGAAGAAAGCTGAGTGATGAAGAATTGATGCTTTTGAACTGTGGTGCTGGAGAAGACTCTTGAGAGTCCCTTGGACTTCAAGGAGATCCAACCAGTCCATTCTAAAGGAGATCGATCCTGGATGTTCATTGGAAGGACTGATGCTAAAGCTGAAACTGCAATACTTTGGCCACCTCATGCGGCGAGTTGACTCACTGGGAAAGAGTCTGATGCTGGGAAGGATTGGGGGTGGGAGGAGACGGGGACAACAGAGAATGAGATGGCTGGATGGCATCACCGACTCAATGGCCATGAGTTTGAGTGAACTCTGGGAGTTGGCGATGGACAGGGAGGCCTAGCGTGCTGTGATTCATGGGGTCGCAAAGAGTCGGACACGACTGAGTGACTGAACTGAACTGACCTGAATGGTATAAATCTTGGTCCAAATCTGAGAGAGAGAGATTGATTAAATCAAGTAGTCAATCAGAGAGGAGGAATTCTCCCTTGCTACAACTTTTTCTTTTACTCAGACCCTCAACTGATTGGAGGGTTGAGGGTAGAGCCCACCTACACTGTGAAGGGCAATGTGCTTTACTGAGCCTCAGATTCAAATGCTTACCTCATCAAAAACAACCTTGCAGACACACCTAGAAATCATTTTTAACCAGAGGTCCTCAACCTTGTGGCCCAGTCAAGTTAACACAAAATTAGCCACTATAGAATTCAAGGTCCCCTACCTCTATATGGGCTGGAAGAAGCACAAGCTGGAATCAAGATTGCCGGGAGAAATATCAATAACCTCAGATATGCAGATGACACCACCCTTATGGCAGAAAGTGAAGAGGAACTCAAAAGCCTCTTGATGAAAATGAAAGAGGAGAGTGAAAAGGTTGGCTTGAAGCTCAACATTCAGAAAACAAAGATCATGGCATCTGGTCCCATCACTTCATGGGAAATAGATGGAAAAACAGTGGAAACAGTGTCAGACTTTATTTTTTTGGGCTCCAAAATCACTACAGATTATGATTGGAGCCATGAAATTAAAAGATGCTTACTCCTTGGAAGGAAAGTTATGACCAACCTTGATAGTATATTAAAAAGCAGAAACATTACTTTGCAACCAAGGTCCATCTAGTCAAGGCTATGGTTTTTCCCGTGGTCATGTATGGATGTGAGAGTTGGACTGTGAAGAAAGCTGATCGCCGAAGAATTGATGCTTTTGAACTGTGGTGCTGGAGAAGACTCTTGAGAGTCCCTTGGACTGCAAGGAGATCCAACCAGTCCATTCTAAAGGAGATCAATCATGGGTGTTCATTGGAAGGACTGATGCTGAGGCTGAAACTGCAATACTTTGGCCACCTCATGCGACGTGTTGACTCACTGGAAAAGAGTCTGATGCTGGGAAAGGTTGGGGGTGGGAGAAGGGGACGACAGAGAATGAGATGGCTGGATGGCATCACCGACTCGATGGACATGAGTTTGAGTGAGCTCTGGGAGTTGGTGATGGACAGGGAGGCCTGGCGTGCTGTGATTCATGGGGTCGCGGAGAGTCAGACACGACTGAGCGACTGAACTGAACCTCTATATTATTCATCAAAGTGTTGATTTCTCTTTCTCCTTGTGGAATAGTCCACCAACAGGAGATCAGAAATTTTTTTCTCAAGAAACTGAACAGAGGTATTTAGGAATTAGGGCTACTAGGCACAGTGGAAATCTGGAATGAGGGGCAAAGGTTAAAATCATGATAAAGTGTAGACTACAATTAAAATGATTGCACCTTAGCTGCTTTCCCCAGCTCTGGTTTTACAAACAAATATTGAGTCATAAATGCTTCCATACAGAAGGGCATTCTCTGAAAAAGTCTGAGTGACTCCAGATAAAATACTTCCATAAACTAGCAGATCAGGATCCCCTAATAGAAAAGATAACTTGCCAACTGGTCACACAGTGGGGAATTTCATCAATCAACAAGCCCCACTCATATATAAATCTTCTTGTCACCATTTTTATCTCAAAGATTAAAAGAAACAAAATTAAAACAGAAATAATTCAACAGACATAGAGACAATGCAGGATGAGGAAAAAAATACATAACAACCTCAGAGGGATAAAAAGACATCCTCTATCTATAAAACAAAACTAAAAAACAATCCTACTTGGAAAAAATCAAAGTAAAGCAGGACTTTGGGGAGGGATATCTCATGGAAATTAAAAGTCTTAATTTTTAATTAACTGAATTAAAACTTTGGAAGAAAGTTTAAAGTCTCTGAAAGTGAAATAAAAATCAAATCTGTTACTAGAAAAGAAATTAAGGAAAATCTTGAAATCCAGGAAATCAACTATTTGGATAATAAGAGTTCCAGAAAGAGAGAACAGAAGAAAAAAGGGAAGAAAATAAAGATGACAAGAAAATATTCCCAAATCAAGATACCAGTAAGTAGATCCCAAGGTGTTACAGATGCCAGGAAAATGACTGAATCATAACCATATAAGGGGATATCATCTGGAAATTTCAAAATACCAGATTAAAAAATTGCATTCAAAAAGTTTCCAGGGAGAGAACAAGATGGCAGAGGAGTAGGTGGATGTGGAGTGTATCTCTCTCCACAGATACATCAGGAATACACCTTCAGACACAGAAGTGCATGCAGAACACCAGCTGAGAGTACCTGACCAGCAGAAAAGAATATATAGTACCACACAAAACTCGGTAGGATGAAGGAACTAGGGGGGAAAATGGGAGTGTTAGTAGGACTGGACCTGCCCTCAGTGGGTGGGGGAACTGAAGCAGGGGTCCAATCCCTACATTGGGGCAATTGTCTGAGTCAGAGGAGAAACATTTAAGGCTGAGAGTGAAACAGCTGATCTGTGGCAGCCTGAACGGAATGAGAATCAGACAGTCCTTGCCGCAGCCATACATTCCCTGGACAGGGATGCAGGTCCACTAGAAGGCGCAGCGGCTGGGAGCTGCAGTTTAGGGATTGTGGAGCAACCCCAGGGCGATGGCTGCTGTTGACTGCAGAGAGACGAGTTGAGAGGATGTAAGGGAGGAATTTGTGGTGGGAAACGCCTGTGGAGGAAAGCCAGGCCACCATGGAAGCAAGGCAAGATACTGCTGAGTCACTCAAGGGGGTGGAGCCATCACCATAGCCTCTCTGCCCCCACATGCCAGCATTGGCGGCTGAAAAATAGAGAGGCTGGCCCATCAAACGCCTGATGCACTGAACTACAGAGTAGGACCCCACCCAGGTTGCCCCTTTAAGTGCCTGACATGCAGATCCACAGAATAGGACCCCAGCCAGGGGGGACCCTCTATGTGACTGAAGTGGTGAACAACAGAGAAGGACCCCAGGAAAGGGAGCCCTCTAAGTGCCTGAATGGGAGGAGCTACGGCCAAAGAGGCCAAAGACTGGCCAAAGAGGCCTTCTGCTTGCCAGCTACAAGAGGCTCAAGAAAAGACTCTGATAGGGCCATAACTCCTGTGGTGGAGGCAGTCCATGTCCCTGCACACTTAGTGTTGCCAGGATCCCTGAAAGCCAAGCAGCTGTGCCATCTTCATGCTCAACTCTCACTGGGGCAGGGCTGCCACAGGACAAAAAAGTCTTGTGTCTATGCACGCAGGCTCACTTTGGTCATGTCCAAATATTTGCGACCCTGTAGACAGTGGCCTGCCAGGCTTCTCTGTCAGGGGATTCTCAGCAAGAATACTGTAGCATATTTGCCAATACTGATTGCCATGCCCTTCTAAGCACTATATTTCCTGCTGCCCTAGCCACCAACCTCCCTGAGTACCTGATGCTGCCAGAACCCCTGCAACTCAAGCAGCTGTACCATCTCCACAACTGGCTCTCACAGAGGCAACCCCAAGTCCTCCAGGGCAGCCTCAGGAGCAAACCCCAGTGGATGACCCACATGCAAAGGTGGAAATAAAGCCACAATAGAAACCCAGGGGCAGTGTGGCTAAGGAAGAAGACCCAAAACCTTCCCACCAGCTGCAGATTAAATCCACATGATCAACAAGGCGGGCTCTATGTTTATGTAATATATAAAAGGGCATTGAGAGTTCCCACAAAAAGAACAGGAGTAGGACCAGGTTAGAATGTGAACTGTCCCACAAAAAGAACAGGAGTAGGACCAGGTTAGAATGTGAACTGTCCCCACAGCAGGTCCAGAAATCACCACAGTGTTGGAGGGCATCCTAGGGAGGTTAGGTGGACTGTGACTCCCAGTAAGGGAAAGGACTCTGACAGCAGTGACCCCAGAAAAGCATTTATTATTCTTATGTTTTGACTTATTCTGTGGATTCTTTTGTATTTTTTTTTCTTTCTGTTTTTCTCCCCTTCTGTTGTAGTTGTCGATTTTATTGCCACTGTGAAATCTAATTAAGCTTTTGAGCTTTCTTTTATTCTCAGTCACATTTTTTAATTGTTGTTATAAACCTTTACCTCTACATTGCTCTCTTGCAGTTCTGTGGAGTTTTCCTTCTTTTTTTTTTTTCTTTTCTCTTTTCCTAATTTTTTAGACCTTTTTTTTTTCCCTACATTTATTACTTTGTTTGATTTTCCTACTGTTCTTTCCCCCTTGCAGTTAATTTTTGATGTATATAAATGTTCTTTATCTATATCTATTTAACTTTGCATATCTATTCTTTCTTTCCATTTCTCTCAACATATTTGTTAATTTTATTTTCATTGCTTTATTTCCCCAATTGGCATCTTGCTTTAGATTTGTTTTCTAGTTTGTGCTTTAGTTAGTTTTGTTCTTAACTGTTAGATATAATTTTTGGTTTCCTTCATTTCCCGGGTCAATCTATTGTACTTTATTTTTTTTTAAACTGTTTTGATATTTGCGTATGGGTATATATGAGTATGTGTATTTTCAGTCACACTTTTTATTGTCATTATAAACCTCTGCCTCTGCATTGGGCTTTTGCAGTTCTGTAGAGTTTTCCTTTTTTTTTTTTCTTCTCCTTTTTATAATTTTAATTTCTTTAAACCTATTATATTTTTTTCTACATATAGTCCTTTGTTTTCCCTTCCTCCTGTTCTTTTCCCTTGCAATTAATCTTTAAAGTATATAAATTTTCTTATCTACTTCTATTTAACTTTGCATATCTGTTTTTTCTTTCCTTTCCTCTCAACATATTTATTAGTTTTGTTTTCACTGCTTTATTCCCCACTTAGCACATTGATTTAGTTCTGTTTTCCAGTTTGTGCTTTAGTTTTGTTCTTAACTGGTAGATATAATTTTTGATTTCCTTTATTCACTGGGTCAATCTATGGTACTTAATTTTTGTTGGACTGTTTTGACTTTGATCATTAGTGTATATGTATGTGTTTATTCCAATATTTTAATTATTATTTGCCTGATTTTGTGACTGCCATTTGGCTAGGGTTCATCTTTGGTTCCTCATTTTTGGGTATTTGTTTTAATCTCATTTAATGCTATAACAAACCACTTGTGGAATCTTCATTCCTGACCAGAGATCAAGCTCTGAGTCTTTGGAGTGGGAGCAGTGACTCCAAGACCTTAGAGTACCAGAGAACTAACCCTAGGAATTATCAAATAGTGAGAACTCACACCAAGGAAACTACCTGAATACAAAACATCACCCAACAACCAGTAGCACCCTGTGCAGGAAGCCTCATGTCAACAACAAACAAAACAAAATACAAACCCAATCATCAGCAGACAGGATTATCACCTCACCCAGCCTTACCCATCAGAGGAAAAACAATCAAACAAGCAAGCAACAACAACAACAAAAAAAACTCAGCACAAATCTCAGCCTATATGAAGCTTACACAAACCACTAGACCAACCTTAAGTGAAAGTGAAAGTGAAGTTGCTCAGTTGTGTCCAACTCTTTGTGACCCCACGGACACCAGGCTCCTCCAACCATGGAATTTTCTAGGCAAGAATACTGGAGTGGGTTGCCATTTCCTCTCCAAGACCAACCTTAGGAGGGCAGAAACCAAAAGGAAGAAAGAACTCAATTATGAAGCCTCGGAAAAGGAGAACTCAAACACAATAAGTTAAAAAAAAAAATTAAAGGCAGTGAAATATTACACAAATGAAGTATCAAACTAGAAACACAGAAGTCCAAATAAATGAAGAGGAAATAGCAAACTACCTGAAAAAGAATTCAGAATAATGATAGTAGAGATGATCAAAAACCTTGAAAATAAATGGAGAAAATGCAAGAATCAATTAACAAAGACCTACAAGAATCAAAGAATAAACATACTGAGACAAACAACACAATTACTGAAATTAAAAATACTCTAGAAGGAGTCAACAGTAGAATATCTGAAACAGAAGAAAGAAACAGTGAGCTGGAAGACAAAATGGTAGAAATAACTTCTGAAGAGCAGAATAAAGTCAAAAGAATGAAAAGAACTGAGGATAGTCTCAGAGACCTCTGGAACAATAGCAAACACACCAACATTCGAATTATAGGGGTCCCAGAAGAAGAGAAAAAGAAAGGGTATGAGAAAATTTTTGAAGAGATTATAGTTGAAAATTTCCCCAACATGGAAAGGGAAATAGTCAATCAAGTTCAAGAGACACAAAGAGTCCCATACAAGATAAACACAAGGAGAAACACGCCAAGACACATACTATTCAAACTAACAAAGACTAAACACGAAGAAAGAATATTAAAAGCAGCAACGGAAAAGCAACAAGTAGCATGCAAAGGAAACCCCATATGCTGAACAGCTGATCTTTCAGCAGAAATTCTTCAGGCCAGAAGAGAATAGCAGGATATATTTAAAGTACTGAAAGGGAAAAATCTACAACCAAGATTACCTAGCAAGGATCTCATTCAAAATTGATAGAGAAATAAAAAGCTTTTCAGACAAGCAAAAGTTAAGAGAATTCAGTACCACCAAACCAGCTTTACAACAAATGTTAAAGGGACTTATATAGTCAAGAAATACAAGAGAAGAAAAAAGATCCACACAGTCAACCATAAACAATCTAAAAAATGTCAATAGGAGCATATATATCAATAACTACTTTAAATGTAAATTGATTAAATGCTCCAATCAAAAGACACAGACTGGCTGGATGGATACAAAAACAAGACCCACATATATTCTGTCTATAAGAAACCCACTTCAGACCTCAAGACACATATAGACTGAAAGTGAGAGGATGGAAAAATATATTCCATGAAAATGGGAAGCAAAAGAAAGCTGGAGTAGCAATCCTCATATCAGACAAAATAGAACTTGAAGAAGATTACAAGAGATAAGGAATGACACTAAATAATGATCAAGGGATCAATCCAAGAGGAAGCATAACAATTGTAAATATCTATGCACCCAACATAGGAACACCTCAATACATAAGACAAGCACTAGCAGACATAAAAGGAGAAATTGACAGTAACACAATCATAGTAGGAGACTTTAACATCCCACTCACACCAATGGACAGATCATCAAAACAGAAAACACAAGTCTTTTTTTTTTTTTTTTTAGAAAACACAAGTCTTAAATGATACATTAAATGAGATGGATCTCATTGATATCTTCAAGACATGCCATCCAAATGCAAAAGGATACACCTTCTTTTCAAGTGTACATGGAGCATTCTCCAGGATAGACCACATCTTGGGTCACAAATCAAACCTCAGTAAATTTAAGAAAATTGAAATCATATCAAGCATCTTCTCCAACCACAACAATATGAGACTAGATTTCAGTTACAAGAAAAAATACTGTAAGATACACAAACACATGGAGACTAAACAACACATTTCTAAATAACCAACAGATTACTGAAGAACTCAAAAGGGAAATAAAAAAATTTCTAGAAACAAATGCCAATGAAAAAATGACAGCTCAAAACCTATGGGATGAAACAAAAGCAGTTCTAAGAGGAAATTTTATAGCAATACAATCCTACTTCAAGAAACAAGAAAAACATCAAATAGACAACCTAACTTTACACTTAAAACAATTGAAATAAGAAAAAAAAAACCCAAAGGTATTAGAAGGAAAGAAATCATAAAGGTCCAAGCAGAAATAAATGAAAATGAAAGAAACAATAATAAAGATGAATAAAAGTAAAAGCTGGTTCATTAAGAAGATAAACAAGATAGACAAACCTTTAGCCAGACTCATCAAGAAAAACAGGGAGAAGAATCACAACAAAATTACAAGTGAAAAGGAGAGGCTACAACAGACAGTGAAGAAATACAAAGGATTATAAGACTGTTATGAACTGGATAACCTGGAAGAAATGGACAGATTCTTAGAAAAGTTCAATCTTCCAAGACTGAACCAGGAAGAAAAAGAAATTATGAACAACACAATTACAAGCACTGAAATTGAAGCTGTGATCAAACAGCTTCCAAAAAACAAAAGCCCAGAACCAGTGGCTTCACTGGAGAATTCTGTCAAACATTTAAAGAAGAGCTAATGCCGATCCTTCTAAAACTCTTTCAAAAAATTTCAGAGGAAGGAACAGCTCCAAACTTGTTCTATGAGGCCACCATCACCCTGACACCAAAACCAAAGACAGCACAAAAAAAGAAAACTACAGGCCAATATCACTGATGAACACAGATGCAAAATACCCAATAAGATTTTAGCAAGCAGAATTCAGCAACACACCAAAAAGCTTATACATCATGATCAAGTTGGGTTTATTCCGGGAATGCAAGGATTCATCAGCATACGCAAATCAATCAGTGTGATACACCATATTAACAACTTGATAGATGAAAACCATATGATTATCTCAATAGATGCAGAAAAAGCCTTTGACAAAGTTCAGCACCTGTTTATGTTAAAACTCTTGTGACTCAGACAGTAAAGCGTCTGCCTACAATGTGGGAGACCTGGGTTTGATCCCTAGGTCAGGAAGTTCCCCTGGAGAAGGAAATGGCAACCCACTCTGGTATTCTTGCCTGAAAAATCCCGTGGACGGAGGAGCCTGATAGGCTAGAGTCCATGGGGTCACAAAGAGTCAGACACTACTGAGTGACTTCGCTTCACTTCACTTCACCTCAACATAGTAAAGGCCATATATGATAAACCTACAGCAAATATTATTCTTAATGGTGAAAAACTGAATGCATTCCCCCTAAGATCAGGAACAAGAAAAGGGTATTCACTTTTTACCACTATTATTCAGCATAGTTCTGGAAATCCTAGCTACAGCAATCCGAGAAGAAAAAGAAATAAAAGGAATCCAGAGCAGAAAAGAAGTAAAGTTCTCACTGTTTGCACATGACATGATACTGTACATAGAAAATCCTAAAGATAGTATCAGAAAATTACTAGAGCTAATCAGTGAACTTAACAAAGTTGCAGGATACAAAAGCAACACACAGAAATCACTTGCATTTCTATATACTAACAATGAAAAATCAGAAAGCAAAATTAAGGAATCAATCCCATTCATCATTACAACAAAAAGAATTCTATGTCTAGGAGTAAACTTACCTAAGGTGGCAAAAGATCTGTACAAAGAAAATTATAAGAGACTAATGAAAGAAATTAAAGATGACATAAACAGATGGAGAGATATTCCATGTTCCTGTGAGGAACAATCAATATTGTGAAAATGACTATATTATCAAATGCAATCTACAGATTCAATGAGATCCCTATCAAATTACCAATGACTTTTTTCACAAAATAGAATAAAAAATTTCACAATTCATATGGAAACACAAAAGACCCCAAATAGCTAAAGCAGTCTTGAGAAAGAAGAATGCAGCTGGAGGAATCAACCTTTCCGATTTCAGATTATACTACAAAGCTACAGTCATCAAGACAATATGGTGCTGACACAAAAACAGAAATATAGACCAATAGAACAAGATAGAAAGTCCAGAAATAAACCCATGTGCCTATGGGTACCTTATTTTTGACAAAGGAGGCAAGAATATGCAATGGAACAAAGAAGCCTCTTCAGTAAATGGTGCTGGGAAAACTGGACAGCTCCATGTAAAAAAATGAAATTAGAACACTTCCTAACACCATATACAAAGATAAACTCAAAATGGATTAAAGACCTAAATGTAAGACCAGAAACTATGAAACTCTCAGAGGAAAACATAGGTAGAACACTCGATGACATAAATCAAAGCAAGATCCTCTATGACCCACCTTCTAGAGTAATGGAAATAAAAACAAAAGTAAACAAGTGGAACCTGATTAAAATTAAAAGCTTTTGCACAGCAAAGGAAACTATAAGCAAGGTGAAAAGGCAAGCCTCAGAATGGGAGAAAATAATAGCAAATGAAACAACTGACAAGGGATTAATTTCCAAAATATACAAGCAGCTCATACAACACAACACCAGAAAAACAAACAACCGAATCAAAAAGTGGGAAAATGACCTAAACAGACATTTCTCCAAGGAAGATATACAGATGGCTAACAAACATGTGAAAAGATGCTCAACACTGCCCTTTATTCAGTTCAGTTCAGTTCAGTTCAGTCACTCAGTCGTGTCCGACTCTCCACGACCCCGTGAATCACAGCACGCCAGGCCTCCCTGTCCATCACCAACTCCCGGAGTACACTCAAACTCATGTCCACAGAGTTGGTGATGCCATCCAGCCATCTCATTCTCTGTCGTCCCCTTCTCCTCCCACCCCCAACCTTTCCCAGCATCAGAGTCTTTTCCAGTGAGTCAACTCGTCGCATGAGGTGGCCAAAATATTGCAGTTTCAGCTTTAGCATCAGTCCCTCCAATGAACATCCAGGATTGATCTCCTTTAGGATGGACTGGTTGGATCTCCTTGCAGTCCAAGGGACTCTCAAGAGTCTTCTCCAACACCACAGTTCAAAAGCATCGATTCTTCGGCGATCAGTTTCTTCACAGTCCAACTCTCACATCCATACATGACCACGGGAAAAACCATTGCCTTGACTAGACGGACCTTGGTTGGCAAAGTAATGTCTCTGCTTTTTAATATACTATCAAGGTTGGTCATAACTTTCCTTCCAAGGAGCAAGCGTCTTTTAATTTCATGGCTGCAATCAGCATCTGCAGTGATTTTGGAGCCCAAAAAAATAAAGTCTGACACTGTTTCCACTGTTTTTCCATCTATTTCCCATGAAGTGATGGGACCAGATGCCATGATCTTTGTTTTCAGAATGTTGAGCTTCAAGCCAACCTTTTCACTCTCCTCTTTCACTTTCATCAAGAGGCTTTTGAGTTCCTCTTCACTTTCTGCCATAAGGGTAGTGTCATCTGCATAGCCCTTTATTAGAGAAATGCAAATCAAAATTACAATGAAATATCTCCTCACACCAGTCAGAATTGCCATCATCAAAAAGTCTACAAACAATAGACTGGAGAGGGTGTGGGGAAAGAGGAATGCTCTTGCTCTCTTGGTGGGAATGTAAATTGATATAGCCACTATGGAAGACAGTATGGAGAGTCCTTGAAAAACTGGGAATAAAACCACCATATGACACAGCAATCCCACTCCTAGGCATACACTCTGAGGAAACAAAAATTGAAAAAGACACATGTATCCCACTACAGCACTATTTACAATATCTCAACATGGAAGCAACCTAAATGTCCATCAATGGATGAATGGATAAAGAAGTTGTACATATACAGAATGGAATATTACACAGCCATAACAGGAATGCATTTGACTGTTCTAATGAGGTGGATGAACCTAGAGCCTATTATACAGAGTGATATAAGTCAGAAAGAGAAAGATAAATATTGTATTCTAATGTATTTATACAGAATCTAGAAAAATAGTGCTAAAGATTTTATTTACAGGGCAGCAATAGAGAATAGAGTTATGGACATGGGGAGAGGGGAGGAGAGGGTGAGATGTATGGAAAGAGTAAGATGGAAACTTACATTCAGTTCAGTTCAGTCGCTCAGTCGTGTCCTACTCTTTGCGACCCCATGAATCACAGCATGCCAGGCCTCCCTGTCCATCACCAACTTCTGGAGTTCACTCATACTCATGTCCATCGAGTCGGTGATGCCATCCAGCCATCTCATTCTCTGTCATCCCCTTTTCCTCCTGCCCCCAATCGCTCCCAGCATCAGACTCTTTTCCAGTGAGTCAACTCATCACATGAGGTGGCCAAAGTATTGGAGTTTCAATTTTAGCATCAGTCCTTCCAATGAACATCCAGGATTGATCTCCTTTAGAATGGACTGGTTGGATCTCCTTGCAGTCCAAGGGACTCTCAAGAGTCTTCTCCAACACCACAGTTCAAAAGCATCAATTCTTTGGTGATCAGCTTTCTTCACAGTCCAACTCTCACATCCATACATGACCACTGGAAAAAGCATAGCCTTGACTAGACGGACCTTGGTTGGCAAAGTAATGTCTCTGCTTTTTAATATACTATCTAGGTTGGTCATAACTTTCCTTCCAAGGAGTAAGCGTCTTTTAATTTCATGGCTGCAATCAGCATCCTCAGTGATTTTGGAGCCCCCAAAAATAAAGTCTGACACTGTTTCCACTGTTTCCCCATCTATTTCCCATGAAGTGATGGACCAGATGCCATGATCTTTGTTTTCTGAATGTTGAGCTTCAAGCCAACCTTTTCACTCTCCTCTTTCACTTTCATCAAGAGGCTTTTTAGTTCCTCCTCACTTTCTGCCATAAGGGTGGTGTCATCTGCATATCTGAGGTTATTGATATTTCTCCTGTCCATCTTGATTCCAGCTTGTGCTTCTTCCAGCCCAGCGTTCCTCATGATGTACTCTGCATAGAAGTTAAATAAGCAAGGTGACAATATACAGCCTTGACGCACTCCTTTTCCTATTTGGAACCAGTCTGTTGTTCCATGTCCAGTTCTGACTATTGCTTCCTGACCTGCATACAGGTTTCTGAAGAGGCAGGTCAGGTGGTCTGGTATGCCCATCTCTTTCAGGATTTTCCACAGTTGATTGTGATCCACACAGTCAAAGGCTTTGGCATAGTCAATAAAGCAGAAATAGATGTTTTTTGGAACTCTCTTGCTTTTTCCATAATCTAGGGGATGTTGGCAATTTGATCTCTGGTGCCTCTGCCTTTTCTAAAACCTGCTTGAACATCTGGGAGTTCACGGTTCGCATATTGGTGAAGCCTGGCTTGGAGAATTTTGAGCATGACTTTACTAGCATGGGAGATGAGTGCAATTGTGTGGTAGTTTGAGCATTCTTTGGCATTGCCTTTCTTTGGGATTGTAATGAAGACTGACCATTTCCAGTCCTGTGGCCACTGCTGAGTTTTCCAAATTTGCTGGCATATTGAGTACAGCACTTTCACAGCATCATCTTTCAGGATTTGAAATAGCTCAATTGGAATTCCATCACCTCCACTAGCTTTTTTTGTAGTGATGACATTACTATGTGTAAAATAGATAGCCAACGGGAATTTGCTATAGGACTCAGGAAACTCAAGCAGGTGCTCTGTATCAACCTAGAGGGGTGGGATGGGAAGGGAGATGGGTGGGAGGTTCAAAAGGGAGGGGATATATGTATACCTATGGCTGATTAATTTTGAGGTTTGACAGAAAACAGCAAAATTCTGGAAAGCAATTATCCTTCAATAAAAATAAATAAATAAGCTTCCAGGAAGAAAAGACAGATAATGTACATTCAGCACTAGGAATTTGGATGACATTATCAGACTATAAACAGCAAGATTCATTGCTAGGAAAGCAATGAAATAACACCTTAAATTCTGAATTAAAAAAAAAAACTTTCATCTTATTATTCCATATTTAGTCAATATCAATTACATATTGGGTCAGAAGAGAGGCAACTTAAGTCATGTGAAGAGAAAAAATATATATATATATATATATTTTTTTTTTTTTAATTGAGAACTGACAAGAATATAAAGAGAACTACCTAGTTTTAACAATGAATTACTGGAGCCTATTATACAGAGTGAAGTAAGCCAGAAAGAAAAACACCAATACACTATACTAACACATATATATGGAATTTAGAAAGATGCAAATGATAACCCTGTATACGAGACAGCAAAAGAGACACAGATGTATAGAACAGTCTTTGGGACTCTTTGGGAGAGGGTGAGGGTGGGATGATTTGGGAGAATGGCATTGAAACACGTATGTTGTCATATGTGAAACGATTCACTAGTTCAGGGTCAATGCATGTTATAGGATGCTCGGGGCTGGCATGCGGGGATGACCCAGAGGGAGGATAAAGGGAGGAGGGAGGTGGGAGGGCGGTTCAGGAGGGGGAACTTATGTAAACCCGGGGCAAAATCATATCAATGTATGGCAAAACCAACCAATATAATATTGTAAAATAATTTGCCTCCAATAAAAAATAAATTTATTACCTAAAAAAAAAATAAAAAAATAAAAAAAACAATGAATTAAACTTCTGAAAATGTTCTGGATTTTCTAAATTTGTTTATTTTTTAGTTATTCTCTAAATTTTTAAAATTTGTTTTTAATGTACACACAGTAGAAGACATTCTTTTTTGCTTCACATTTCTGTAAGTTTTGACAAATATATCGAGTTGTGTGAACACTGCTACAATTAACATATAGCACTGTTCCATTACGTCAAAATATTTCTTCACACTAGCCCCTCTATAGACAATTCCTCCTCCACCTGCTCCCATACTAAGGAAGCACTGTTCCATTTCTGTAAGTTTGCCTGTTTCATGTTGTCATATAATTGGAGTCATACAGTATGTTGCCATTTCAGCCTGACTTCTTTCACTCTACATAATGCATTTAAGATTCATACATATTATCATAAATATCAATAATTTGTTGATTTTTGATACTAAATAGTATTCTATTGTATCAATATACCACAGTTTGTGTATCATTTGGGTAGCTTCCAGTTCTTGGTGACTATGAATAAAGTTGCTGTAAACATTTATATACAGATTTTTATGTGAACATAGATTCTCATTTCACCTGGGTAAATGATGAATTGGACTGCTGAATCATATAATAAGTTTATATTTCACTTACTTTATAAGAAATTGCCAAACTGATTTCCAAAGTAACTGGATATTGAATTTTGTTAAATACATTTTCTTCATATTAATGTGTTAATGTGTTTAATTTCATTGATTGACTTTCAAATAGTTAAGGCTATATTATCTGAATAAAGCCCACTTGGTTGTGATGTATTTTCCTTTTAATATATTCCTGGATTCAATTTGCTATTGTCTTGTTGAGGATTATGGTTATCCTTACAAATTATACTGAACTATTTTTATTTATTGTAATGTCTTTGCCTGCTTTTGGTAAATATCAATTCTGGGCCCCAAAAATAAGCTGGAAAATATACTTTCCTTTTCTATTTTCTGAAATAGATTTTGTGAAAATGGTATTTATTTCTTAAATGTTGGTAGAATTTACCAATGAAATTAGCCTTTCGCTAGAGTTTTTCTTGTTGAGTGGTATTTTACTCAGAATTCAATTTCCTTAATAATGTAGGATGATTCAAGCTATCTGCTTCTTCTTGTGTGAAATTTGTTACCTTGTGTTTGCAAAGAACTGGTTAATTTCATTGAATTTGTCCAATTTATGGACAGAAAGTTGCAATGTTTGTAGAACCTGCATTGATTTGAACTGTTTCATTTCTGATAATGGTAAGTGTCTCTCAATCAGTCTAGAGTTTTATCCATTTTGTGAATCTTTTCAGAGAACCATCTTTTGGTTTTATTGGTTTTGTCTATTGTTTTATGTTTTCTGTTTCATTAATTTCTGCTCTTTATTGATTTCTTCCTTCTTGCTTTGGGTTTATCTTACCCTTCTTTTTTTAATTGCTTAAAGAGGAAAGTGCGTATTATTGATTTGAGACCTTTCTTCTTTTTGACTAGAACTATTTAAAGTTAAGAATTTTCCTTTAAGCCATGCTTCAGGTGATTCTCATGAAGTTTGAAATGTTGCATTTTATTTCATTTAATGTTTCAAGATAGTTTTTAATTTCCTTAATACTTCTGCTTTGACTCATGAATTATTTAGAAGTGATTTGCTTAATTCCCAAATAATTTTTAGTTTTTTCAGACATATTTAAGATGTGAGTTTCTAAAGCCATTCTGTTATGGTCTGAAACATGGTTTTATTGCCTATAATGAGATCTATCATGGTGAATATGCTATGTGTACTTGAGAATGTGTATTCTGCTGTTGTCAGAACATTTTATAAATGTCAATTAGGTCAAGTTGAGTGATAGTGATGTTCAGGTCATCTGTACACATAATGATTTCCTTCCTGGGCATTCTATCAATTATTGTGAGAGGAATATTGAAATCTCCAAATATAATTATGGGCTTATTTATAATAGCTTTTTTTTGAACTCTTAGTTTTTGCCTCATGTATTTTGATGCTTTACTATTAGGTTCATGTACATTTAGGATTGTTATGTCTTAGTAAATTGACACTTCTATTGTGTAATATTCCTTTTCCTTCCTGATAACTTTTTTAATCATCAAGTACATTTTGTCTGATAATAATATAGCCACTCCAACTTGCTTTGGATTAGTGTAACTTTGAGTGATTTTGGAGTATTTCCTGGATATTTAAATATCAGGTTATCTTCATGTGTAGAAGATTGGAGGTTTTGTGTTTTTTTTGGCAGGTGACCAACTTGGTTAGCTTCAGACTGAAATTTTTGTCTTAGCTTGTGTGGTCAGCAGCTCTAATGTTAGTTCATTTTTTGAAAGTTTCACCGTGCCGCTTTATGTCTGCCCCATTCATGCACCTTTCAGTGGCCTATCTGGTGTTTGGTTGAGGGACTATGTAACGGTTCAGATCTCAAAGTCTTTGCTCTGTGCTCGTGCTTCCCTTTGCTTATGAGGCAGCCATGTGTGTGCACTTTGGAATTAAGACGTGTTGTTTTATGCACAGAATTAATAGACTGCTTAGCTTTCTCTTCTTTGAGAGTTCCTCTGTGTTTTCCATACCCCTTAGACTTCCTTTTCCAGATCTTTGGCTAGAAAGACATGGTTTCTCTGCAATTTTAGCCTCCCACAGTAGCTCACAGTTTACGTCAATGGAATTGTTTGAGGGGCAAAGAAATTAGAGAGAAAATATTGGGGGAAAAAAAAAAGGTAGGAATTTTTGTGCCATACATTCTTTGGGCCACAGGGGCACTTTTCCTGGTTTCCCTGGCCAGAAAGCTAGATTTTTCTTAGGATTTTTGATTCTCATTTGGCCACAACTGCCATCACTCAGCTCCTTATCTGGAATCATTCTCAGAGCAGGAAAAAAGAGGAAACAAAATGAAACAGGGATATTCATCACACCTTCTGGCTTGCTAGGCCTTTTTATATTCTGGTCATAAAGATTAGATTGCTCTCAAACCTAGACAGCATATTAAAAAGCAAAAACATCACTTTTCCAACAAAAGGTCCATATAGTCAAAGGTATGGTTTTTCCAGTAGTCATGTTCGGGTGTGAGAGTTGGACCATAATGAAAGCTGAGTACCAAAGAAATGACGCTTTCAAATTGTGGTGCTGGAGAAGACTCTTGAGAGTCCCTTGGACAGCAAGGAGATCAAACCAGTCAATCCTAAAGGAAATCAACCCTGAATATTCACTGGAAGGACTGATTCTGAAGCTCCAATACTTTGCCCAACTGATGTGAAGAGCTGCCTCATTTGAAAAGACCCTGATGCTAGGAAAGATTGAAGGCAGGAGGAGAAGGAGACAACAGAGGGATGAGGTGGTTGGATGGCATCATCGACTCAGTGGACATGAGTTTGAGCAAACTCTGGGAGACAGTGAATGACAGGGAAGCGTGGTGTGCTGCAGTCCATGGGGTTGCAAAAGTCAAAGAAAACTGAGCAACTGAACAACAACATAGGTTTTGCTTGCCCAGTGCATGGTTCCACAGTGGGGCTGCTCTTCAGCTGAAGATGGGGACAATAAAAGGAAAAACAATGGGAAACTCATCCTATAATGTTTGCTCTTCAAATATTGGCTTCTTTCCTCATTTGCCAGTATTGTTAACTTTTCAAAGTCCGTAAGCGGTTGCTTTTTGTAATCTGAGCTGACTTTTTAGCAATAATCAACAGGCATGTGTGTGTGTGTGTGTGTGTGTGTATGCTCAGTCATGTCCAACTCTTTGTGACCCCATGGATTGTAGCCCACCAGCATCCTCTGTCCATGGGATTATCCAGGCAATAATACTGGAGCAGGTTGCCATTTACTCTTTCCCACCCAGGAATCACACCCACATCTCCTGCATTGGCAGATGGATTCTTTACCACTGAGCCACCAGGGAGAGAGGCTATAAAGGACTTTTCCATATTGACCAGCACAGAAACTACCCCTCCCCCATATTTTTCTATATCCCAATGCCTTTGACAACTTTATTTCCTTTTTTTTCCCTTTTTTGGGGTCAAAGATCTAGCAAAAAAAAAAAAAAGCTGATTTAAGTAATTAATAACTGAATATTGGCATGTACAGTCTTTCCTTTCCTAAAATGATCTATCATAGCACAGCAACATTTTCCAAAGGCAAAACTCTAATGAGCACACGTAGGCTGCCAAGCCATTAATCAAAATTACACCAACACCAGAGCAGTTAGCCTCCTGTGTGCATGTTATTGTTTGTGTAATTTCATTATACTTCTGGCAACGTGTACATGTCAGTTGTTTCTAGTTTGGTTTAAGAAACTCTCTTATATTAGCAATAGGAAAAATCAAGTGTGAAATCCTTCCAGATAAATGTCAGTAGACAAAGTTTGCTTCTATAGCACTCAAAATATTTTGGTTTCTAATAACGCACATATTTCTTAGATCATCTTTGCTAAAATGTCATAGTCAGCAAATTTTTAACTTTGGTATATTTTAATGACATATACAGATAGCTTACCAGCCTGTTTGATTATAAGCATGGAGTGCATCATCTTTGGCTTTGGCCTTAACCTACACCTTGCTTTTGACTACAACGTCTTCCACACAAGCACTTATGTATGGTTTTCCCAATTATATATAATCCAGAAATGCCCTTGCACACAAATGTAGAAAGATCAGATGAGCCCTCTAGTTTTATAAGCTACTCCTCCAGAAACAAACTCTGTTTCTACATCACATTTTCCATACTTGTCATATTATCATCAGCTGCTTCTACATACCCGAAGAGAGCTAACGACTGATCGATAGCCCGGACATGTCTGGCCGTGGCCTACACGTGCCCTGGGTAGTTCATTTATTTGCCTCGGTGGATTTGCTGGAGTGGAATTTAATCAATAGCTAATTCATTAATTCTGGTCCTCAAGAATGTAGAGACTGCGCTGGATGAAGATAGCTGTCTGGTGCTGGCTTTGATTGAAATATGACAGACACTGCAACTGACAGTTTCACTTGGTACTGGGTTGCCTCTTAAGTTCATTTATTTATTCTCTATAAGTGGATAAGGAAGAAAAGAACATGAACCAGGAACAAGTTTTACTCCATGACTGCTAGTATTCCAAAATGCGTGATTTACAGGCATGAGGCTCCAGGGAAAGAAGAGAAAGAGAGAGAAAGAACACAGATCATGTCTCTCATTGCCTTTAGTGGGAACCATGGCAGTTTTTATAGTTCCAGATCACTTTGGGGCTGTATTATTGATGAGAAGTCAGAGGCATAATGTCTTTGTAGTACTCACAAATAATTGTTTAAAATTTTGCCTCAAGCTCCTGAATAATATAAATGATATTTTTGCCCATCAGCTTCTGAGAAGTCTTCATGATAATAGCACAGATTCTGTGTCTCTAAATGACACTTAAGCCACTATCATCATTTAGTAATCCCCCTGTCTGAAAATTTCAGAGTACATAACTGGGGATTGAGGATGGCATGAATGGTCATAGCTGGTTGAAAAAGAACTTTCTCTTTTCTGCCTCACCAAATTTGAAGTGAAACTTTGAGGCTTCTATATTTTTATACTATGGCGCTGGCTATCAGGAAATCTCTTCTATGATTGTTTTCCCTCTCTGACTTTTTCAGTGACTGATAGCTTGAATACTGAAGTGATTTTACAATTAAACATTTTTAAGTCATGCTTTATGTTATGTTTTTAAATGAGGAGTATGCTGGGCTGTAGATGTAGAATTTCAGATCACCTCTTCACCCATATTCTAAATTTTACTTCTTGCCAGTATGGACAAGTTGAGACAGCTTCTTTTTAATTTAATTTTTATTGTATATTGAAGTATGGTTGATTTACATTGTTGTGTCAGTTTCAGGTGTACAGCAAAGTGAGTCAGTTATACATATACATATATACACTCTTTTTCAGATTCCTTTCCCATATAGATTATTATAGAATATTGAGTAGAGTTCCCTGTGCTATACAATAGGTCCTTGTAGGTTATGTGTTATATATATAGTAGTGTGTGTATGTTAATCCCAATATCCTAATTTATCTTCCCCCCTCACCTTTCCCCCTGATAACCATAAATTTGTGTTTGAAGTCTGTGGATCTGTTTCTATTTTGTAAATAAGTTCATGTGTATTATATTTTTTAGATTCCACATATAAGTGATATCATGCAATGTTCGTCTTTCTCTGTCTGCCTTACTTCACTTAGTATAATCATTTCTATGTCCAATCATGTTGCTGCAAATGGCATTACTTCTTTCTTGTTATTATTGAATACTATTCCATTATATTGATATGTATACGTACCATGTCTTTATCCATTCCTATGTCAATGAACACATATGTTGCTTCCATGTCTTGGCTCTTATAAAAAGGGCTACAATGAGTATTGAGGTGCATGTATCCTTTTGGACCATGTTTTTCTCCAGATACATGCATGTGCTGTGCTTAGTCGCTCAGTTATGTTCCCACTCTTTGTGACTCCATGGACTGTAGCCCTCCAGGCTCCTCTGTCCATGGGGATTCTCCAGGCAAGAATACTGGGAAGGGTTGCCATGCCTTTCTCCAGGGGATCTTCTCAACCCAGGAATCGAACCCAGGTCTCCAGCATTGCAGGCAGATTCTTTATTGTCTGAGCCACCAGCGAAGCCCCCAGATATATGCCTAGGAGTGAGATTGAAGGGTTGTATGGTACCTCTATTTTTAGTTTTTGAGAGAACCTCTACACTGTTTTCCATAGTGGCTGCACCAATTTACAGTCCCACCAACAGTGTAGGAGGGTTCCCTTTTCTCTACACTCTCTCCAACATTTTTTGTTTGTAGAATTTTCGATGATGGCTGTTCTGACCGGTATGAGATGCTACCTCACTGTATTTTTTATTTGCTTTTCTCTAATAATAAGTCACTCAGTCATGTCCAACTCCTTTCGACCCCATGGAATAGTATATAGAATTCTCCAGGCCAGAACACTGGAGTGGGTGGCTTTTCCCTTCTCCAGGGTATCTTCCCAACCCAGGGATTGAACCCAGGTCTCCCACATTGCAGGCAGATTATTTGCCAGTTGAGCCATAAGGGAAGCCCAATAATTAGCAATATTGAGCATCTTTTCATGTGACTCTTGCGCCATTTGTATATCTTCTTTGGAGAAATATTAATTACATTTTCTGCCCATTTTTTGATTGGGACTGGAATTTTCTGTTTCAGTCTAAAAGATATAAGAACACCTCTCAAAAGGCATCACTTGGAGTGTATCTAGTACTGTTGTACACATTCAATCAATAGTCTTACAATCATAATGGCTTTCAGTAAATATTATTTTTCTGACGGCCAATGAATTCTGATCATCAATCTCATTGTTTGATCAGAAGACCTTACAGAATATTAAGCTTATTCTTAAGACTCTGCCTGTCTTAAGACAGACAGTCAAGAAATAGACTATTTCCATTTTCTTACTTCCTTCTCTTTCCCAAACTCCTTCTAACTTCTCTACTTTTTGCAGCTCCCAGAGAAGCAGCTCAGTCACTGAGATTTTGAGAGGCCTTGTATGCATCTCCACAAAATCCAGCTTTCCTCCCAATTTACTCTACTCATTGGTTTCTTTCATTGGTTTCATTCCAAACCCATTCATTGATTGTGGATGTCCTCAACAGAAAGACTGTCTCCTACTCAAATAGTTCATTCTCACAGTTTGCATCGTACTGATGTCTCAAAGATCTCTAGACCCATTTTCTCCCTAAACTCTAGTCTATTCAGTTTTGTATCAATGTTCTATAGTGATAGCCATCCATCACTCCTATAACCTCAAGCCTCAGAAGTTAATTTTCAGCTAACTCATCTTTTCCAACATCTAGTTCTGCAGAGGTACCACTACCTTGCATATGGTCACAGACATCTAACTTTGATTTTTTAATCCCCTTATTTCACTCAATATCAATTTTAGTCTGTCTTTTGGAGCATCTTCTCCTATCTGTCCGTCTTCTTCATTTCTACCATCATAACCCTAGTTCATCCTTTTATCATTCAGGTTGATGTACCTATCTTAATTCAATGAGATACAAGAAGGAAAGGTTTTACTTTTGCCTGTTCCTTGCTACCTAAACATAGTCTTTTGGATGTCCTTTTCCTAACTCTTGAAAAACCTCTCAGAAACATCTTATGGCTTTCACACTGTTTTTAGTTATGAGCCTCACTTTAGTAGTTAAGATTCATGATCAAGTATTAAAAGTTCATTCCATCTCCAGCAAAATATGAAGTTCACATATGATTCAACAGCCCTACCATTTCACAGGCTCAGAGCTGATCCCAGCTTGCTCTTTCTCTCCTCCTACTCTTTCTTGCCTATTTCCTTTCATCCAGCTGTGCCTCTTTCTAACATTATTACTTTACTGCCACTGCTGGGTAGCCATCCAAGCCCTCTGTGTGGCAGGTAGCACTTTCTTGGACAATTCTCTGTTTTCCTTGAGAGGACTTTTGAGAATATCCACAAAGTCAAGTTCCCTGATATGAATGTTGTCTTCTGCAACTGATCTGTGGTGGCAACAGAGGAACATCCCAAAGAGTCTCCTTACTGGAGTTCCTTCACACCAAAAGCCTGCCATGGTAGGTGGTATATGTAAAGGGGGCTCACACTTCACCATTTTGCAAGATATCCATTGGCTCATGGGAAACTCATTCGTTTGTGCCATGCTAAAGATTGATGGTATACCAATACTGTCTTGCCTATCATTACGGCTGCTCTGGACAATATCTGGCCATTATAATTCTCTAGCTGAAAAACAAGCACCTGTTCTTTGGTCATACAGGATGCCAGTCCCTATGTCAAGCTGTCCCCTAAGTTTCTATATTCCCCTCCAGGGACAGTAGCAAATTTGGCTTAGATATTTCTGTTTCTCAGGAGGTACCAACCAGGAGAAGCAAGTGTTTCCAGTTTTTCTGAGTGATGTATTTAGAATGTCTTCCTCAGCCTAGAGTGTGTTTAGGGGTGGGCTGGGGATGGATTTTAATATCACTCTTCACTAAATAAATCACTCCTCTCTTACTCTGTGGCTCAAAAATTTCCAGTGATTTTCCAATGCACTCAAAAAATGAATCCAAAGTTACTTTTATGTTCTATAAAACCCCGCATGGTCTGCAGTTCCCCGTCCCACCCTCCCAACACCCACCTGATTCATTTTCCATCATTTTCTTGCTCACTCCAGTTCTTTCCCACTAGATTCTTTGATTGTCCTGCTACAAGTCAAGTGAATGGTTATCTCAGAGCCTCTCTACCTCCTGATCTCTCTGCCTGGAAACTCCTGTTCACATGCTTTGTCCTTTCTCCCTGCACAGAAGAGCCAGGCCTTCTCAGACTACCAGTTTGACATATTGTATACTTAGGTATATGTTTCCTCTTTCATCTAGTCCCAGCAAAATGTAGGTTTTATGAAAAAAGGAACTTTGTCTTATTCATTCATAATTATATTATTAGAACAGTGCCTTACCTATAGGAAATCCTTAATAAATATTCATTAAATTTCCTTCTTTCAAAAACTCTCCAAGATTTCTATTTATTTCAGATTAGTTTGGGTTTTGCATCAATGTTAATGGATAGTTTTATCCTCAGAACTCAGCAGAATCTTTCTGATCCCTTATCAGTCCCTAAAGGGAGAAACTCATCTGTCATCCTCAGCTTGGAGCTAAATTGGAGTTCCTAAACAAGAGAAAGCTCCATTAAACATTCCTTCACATTTAAATTCCTGATGTAGCTCACCGATATTTCTCCCTACCCCTCTTCTGTTCCACTCTCATCTGCCAGGTTATCAGTTCTAAAAGGGCTTTTTATTCTGCTAGTGACATCCTGCACAATCACCTTATTTCACCATCAAACTCCTCATCGTAGTATTTGAGGAGCTTCATAAACTTTCTTCTTAAATTCTGATTGACCTTCCATTATTGCTGGATGTTGATCATTCACTCATCGAGTTGGTCCCATTACTCTTCTATATATGGATAGGCTGTTTCCTCCCTCTTACTTTTGCTTTTGTGTGTCTTCCTGCTCAGAATTCTTCCTTCCTCCTGTTCCAATTCAAGTTCACATCTCCTTCTCCGATGAAACCTTCATTGTTAGTCTAGGCACAATGATCTTTGTTTGATGTCTCTGTAATACTTCAAGGATATATATACAATCATTCCTAAAGGAAATCAACCCTGAATAGTCATTGGAAGGACTGATGCTGAAGCAATAATATTTTGGCCACTTGATGCAAACAGTAAACTCACTGGAAAAGATCCTGATGCTGAGAAAGATTGAGGGCAGGAGGAGAAGGGGGTGACAGAGGATGAGATGATTGGATGACATCACTGACTCAATGGACGTGAGTTTGAGCAAATGCTGGGAGATAGTGAAGGACAAGGGAAGCCTGACGTGTTATAGTCCATGGGGTCACAATGAGTCAGACTTGACTCAGTGACTGTACAACAACAGTGTAATAGTTTTAGCTTGAACTACATGCTTAAACACTTGACTTTACACTGCTGTAAAGTGTAATTTGACATGTTTCTGGTATGCATGTTTTATATCCCCTAATACTTAAGGACACAGAGTTCTACCTTTACTTACTACCAGTCATGCCAAGGCTTCCCTGGTGGCTCAGACGGTAAAGAGTTTATCTGCAGTGTGGGAGACCCAGGTTCGATCCCTGGTTTGGGACGATCCCCTGGAGAAGGAAATAGCAACCCATTTCAGTATTCTTGCCTGGAAAATCCCGTGGAGCGAGGAGCCTGTTAGGTTACAGACCATGGGGTCACAAACACGACTGAGCATCTTCACTTCTTCTCAGTTACGCTAAGGCTTCCCAGGTGGCACTAGTGGTAAGGAACCCACCTGCCAATGCAGGAGACATAGGAGATGAGGGTTTTATCCCTGGGTCGGGAAGATGCCCCAGAAAAGAGCATGGCCACCCACTCCAGGTTTCACGCCTGGAGAATCCCATGGACAGAGGAGCCTGGTGGACTACAGTCTGTAGGGTCACAAAGAGTCAGACATGACTGAAGTGACTAAGCACATAACACATAGTTATGCTAAACATTCTAGTGGAGAATTAAACATTCAATAGCTTGATTTGAGAGCAGATAAATAATATTGTCATCATATTACATTTATTTAGTCTTAAAAGTACCCTGATCATTTTTGATAACCACAATCTGGAATAGTATTTGAAGAAGCTGAGTGCACTGATGAAAATGACCTCGTTAAGTAGGCATTTTTAAAAGGCCTCTGTAAACAAGTTCGAGGAATCTGGAGCTATTTATAACAATTTATGGATAAATTAGGGCTTCCTTGGTGGCTCAGATGGTAAAGCATCTGCCTGCAATTCGGGAGACCGGGGTTTGATCCCTGGGTCAGGAAGATCCTCTGGAGAAGGAGATGGCAACCCACTCCAGTACTCTTGCCTGAAAAATTCGATGAAGAGAGGAGCATGGTTAGCTACAGTCCATGGGGCTGCAAAGAATCAGACACAACTGAGAGACTTCCATTTCTTTTTCTTTCTATGGATAAATTGCTTGTAAAAGACAAACTTCAGATTGTCTCCCCAATATTTCACATTAATTCATATGGTTTAAGAATGTTCCTTCTATTTTACTTTCCAACATCAAAGCAATGGAGCCGTTAATCCAGTTAATGTGTGTATTTCTCAGAGATGTCTTTCATTTCAAACCGAAAGATTGTTTCAGTGTCACTCTCATGGGCTCTAATGAGAGGTGGACAGGTGCTAATTTTCTTTGATTATGTATATTAGTGTACCTAACTCAGATCCTCAACATCAACACTTTTCATGCTAGCACTAAAAATACAGGTAGTCTCTCTTCCTGGTTATGCTGTGCAAAGAAAAAAGAGAATTTCACTGACTAGAAATGGTATTTTCTAGACTTTGCTAGTTTACCAGCTTTTGTAGATAAGTCATACCCTTGAATGTCACTTAAAGGTAGTCTTTTCTGTAGCTGGTTATGCAATGAATACAGAAGAGGTATCTGAAAAAATGTGGAGTTGATTTTGAGAGTTGTATAAAGACCTTAGAATAATAATGGTGAATATACAAGTCACCTATGAAACTGTTCTCTCATAGGTGACATTAATTTCTTATCTACAGAGTCTTATTAGTGAATGTGTTATGTTTGTACCTCCAAGAAAACGAAATAATTTTCTTTTTTTTCTTTTTCAGCAGTCTATTAAAATGTCAAGGTTTATCTTGACTGCTGCTTTTTAATGTAAATGTTTGGGCCTAATTGAATTCCTAATATGTAATGTCACTTAGAATTCTGATAGAGTTCAGTAATTTGGCCTGTAAAGACATGCTTTTTCTTAAAATGGAAAGTATAACAAAAATATTATTTGACACAATGTCAGAATGATGGTCAACATAAGTTATTGTGATAATATTTTAATATTGCTCAAGTATAAGGACTAAGCTCCCATGTACTTGTTATTCTCAAAGTAGTTATTGAAATGTTTCATAGGTAAAGCTAACCTATAACTATGTATGAATGGTTGTTGTGGTTGAAGATTCTAGAATTATAAAAATCAATCTTGACTGTCAGAGTTCCATTCCTGTTTTTGAAAACAATAAGATCAAAAGTAATTATTTTACCTTTGTCAGATGTTCTGCAGATAGTAGCCTTTCTTTACCCTGCTAAATTGCAAGAACATGGCTTATCAAAACCTCTGGGGCTTTATTAAAGTCTTTACTTTTTGTTTATCAGTTCAGTTCAGTTCAGTCACTCAGTCGTGTCCAACTCTGCGACACCATGCATCACAGCATACCAGGCCTCCCTGTCCATCACCAACTTCCAGAGTTCACTCAAACTCATGTCCATTGAGTTGGTGATGCCATCTCATTCTCTGTCGTCCCCGTCTCCTCCCACCCCCAATCCCTCCCAGCATCAGAGCCTTTTCCAGTGAGTCAACTCGTCGCATGAGGTGGCCAAAGTATTGGAGTTTCAGCTTTAGCATAAGTCCTTCCAATGAACATCCAGGATTGATCTCCTTTAGAATGGACTGGTTGGATCTCCTTGCAGTCCAAGGGACTCTCAAGAGTCTTCTCCAACACCACAGTTCAAAAGCATCAATTCTTCGGCGCTCAGCTTTCTTCACAGTCCAACTCTCACATCCATACATGACCACGGGAAAAACCATGGCCTTGACTACACGGACCTTGGTTGGCAAAATAATGTCTTTGTTTTTTAATATACTATCTAGGTTGGTCATAACTTTCCTTCCAAGGAATAAGCGTCTTTTAATTTCATGATTGCAATCAGCATCTGCAGTGATTTTGGAGCCAATAAAAATAAAGTCTGACACTGTTTCCCCATCTATTTGCCATGAAGTGATGGGACCAGATGCCATGATCTTTGTTTTCTGAATGTTGAGCTTCAAACCAACTTTTTCACTCTCCTCTTTCACTTTCATCAAGAGGCTTTTTAGTTCCTCTTCACTTTCTGCATATCTGAGGTTATTGATATTTCTCCCGGCATTCTTGATTCCAGCTTGTGCTTCTTCCAGCCCAGCCTTTCACTTTCATCAACAGGCTTTTTAGTTCCTCTTCACTTTCTGCATATCTGAGGTTATTGATATTTCTCCTGGCATTCTTGATTCCAGCTTGTGCTTCTTCCAGCCCAGCGTTCCTCATGATGTACTCTGCATAGAAGTTGAATAAGCAGGGTGACAATATACAACCTTGACGTACTCCTTTTCCTATTTGGAACCAGTCTGTTGTTCCATGTCCAGTTCTAACTGTTGCTTCCTGACCTGCATACAGGTTTCTCAAGAGGCAGGTCAGGTGGTCTTGTATTCCCATCTCTTTCAGAATTTTCCACAGTTTATTGTGATCCGCACAGTCAAAGGCTTTGGCATAGTCAATGAAGCAGAAATAGATGTTTTTCTGGAACTCTCTTGCTTTCTCCATGATCCAGCGGATGTTGGCAATTTGATCTCTGGTGCCTCTGCCTTTTCTAAAACCTGCTACGGTTCCCATATTGCTGAAGCCTGGCTTGGAGAATTTTGAACATGACTTTACTAGCATGTGAGATGAGTGCAATTGTGCAGTAGTTTGAGCATTCTTTGGCATTGCCTTTCTTTGGGTTTGGGATGAAAACTGACCGTTTCCAGTCCTGTGGCCACTGCTGAGTTTTCCAAATTTGCTGGCATATTGAGTGCAGCACTTTCACAGCATCATCTTTCAGGATTTGAAATAGCTCAACTGGAATTCCATAAGCTCCACTAGCTTTGTTCATAGTGATGCTTTCTAAGGCCCATTGACTTCACATTCCAAGATGTCTGGCTCTAGGTGAGTGATCATGATTATCTTGGTCTTATAGATCTTCTTAAAATACTAAAGATAGTACAGGTATGTCATCTAGGCTGAATCATTCTGACAAGTAGACGTAAGTGCTAAAATAAAGTTGTGTATATTAATCTGAGAGTAAATAATTTCATTCTGAATTGACTCTTCTTTGAAAGAACAATGAGATCTGAATGATCTCATTCAGAACAGCAGATGAAACACTAATAGATCATTGAAAATGCAGTTTTGGTATGATATTATGCCTCCATTGTTTACCAAACCACCAAAAAAAAAAAAAAGGATGCTTATGTGTTTAGAATAAATTGTGGCTCAATTTTTAAAACTCAAACATCTTCAAGAACATAATGATATAAAGAAGTTTGTTATGGGAATCTCCAATTCCCGATTTTCTGACCACAAAGCATATCTGATCATGGTATATAAAGAACTATTGGAAAATTAAATTTTTTTTTGTGAGTCAATAATTAAAGTATATTTGGAAGGAGCATATCAATTATATCAGTTGATAAAATGTATAAATATTGTGTGTTTATAAATAAATTTATTGATAAATGTTATCAATTGTTAACTTATCAACTGATAAAAAGATTTTATCAATTTGGTCATGTACTTTGTCTATGTGACAAAATAACCAACAGTAGAGGCTCAAGTAAGTAGTTCTAGAGTTAGATTGTTGTTGGCATTGGTTCAGTTATACCAAATACCTCAGGAGCATCTTTGTGCTTTGCATGGCCTTTCTCAAATGATTGCAATATAATTGAAGTGACTGCTGAAATTTCAGACATCATATTTAGCAGAAAGAAAGAAAAGGGGAAAAGGCCACAGCCACATCAAGGAAGATAAAATTTCCTAGGGACCTTAATTAGACTCTTAACATCTTCTGGTTGCCTCTCTTTGAGCAGCAGAGGGTCACATGGCTAGTCCTAGCTGAGAGAAGGAAGGCAAAGGAGTAGAAATTTTGAGTAGGGTTTAGGTCTGCTGCATATTCTAATTTCCATGCTATTTACTTTGTGTGCCTGATAAGTAGTTTCAGTCCTGTCCAACTCTTTGCAACCCTATGGATTATAGCTTGCCAGGCTCCTCTGTTCATAGGATTCTCCAGACAAGAATACTGGACTGGATTTCCATGCCCTCCTCCAGGGGATCTTCCCCACTTAGGGATCTAACCTGTGTCTCTTACATCTCCTGCAATAGCAGGCGGGTTTTTTACCACTACTGCCACTTGGGAAGCCCATCCTATTTACTACATCACATTATTTGTGTCTTATTTTTACTTATCAACCAAAATTTTCTGTTGATTTTACTGACTAACCACAAACAATGATACATTCTTTTTGCCTCTGAAATTTAAAGTGGGAGACCACCAAACTCTTGTCATGGTGTTATTCTCCCAAGAGCGTAAATAATTTTGGTTGATTCTCAAAACATAGCCTATGGTGGTAGCATATGAGTGTATATATTCTTTTGCTCCAGCTTTTTCATTAGGAAGTTGTTGATGAAATAGACCTTTTGACCAAACTGGAAGACTAATTGAAAAGTAGATCAGGCTGATAGCAGCAAAGTCAAATGTTGTCTTTTTCAGAATTATTGATTATTCTGTCCATTGCAGATCCCTTCAAATTGATTGGATGTCTCCAGGGAGGCCAAGTGGCATCATTCTTGGATATGATCTCTTACGGAAAACATGGCATCCGTGCCCTAAAACTAAGAAGTTAATGAAGGACCACACTGGTGGATTCTGCAAGGCAGTGGAGTGTCAAAAACATGAACCTCTTTGTGGAACCAGGTGCTACTCCCCTGAGGCTAAGGTAAATCTTTTCAAACGAGTCAGTAAAATATGTTTTTCCCACTAAATTCTCCAGGCTGAAATCACTTGCTTCTTAAACCATGGTTTATCATGTTCAGTATTTCCGCTAGTCTAACAAGAAGACCCTGTGGAAAAGAAAGGATGCCTCTAAAAATCTCATCTTCCTTATGAGCGTTTTAGCCTTCTCATTTTTCATCATTTTCATAGAAAAAAAAAATGAGCTTATTGAAATGATAAGTAACCTCCCAAATTTGTGCTTGATTGAGTGAGTTGAATATTCTTTACGACAAATTCGTTCAGCTACAAGTGGCTGTTTTACACGACACTGATGAGAAACTGTGAGCCGGACCTTTCATGGTTTGTCTGAAATATTTTTAAACTATGGCCATTTGCAGATTAATGTTCATATTAGCTTCAGTTTAAGAATCAGATCAATAATACAGCTAGACAGAGGAGTTTATAAATGGTTTTTATTGACAAATGATGCAGAAAATCCTTAGTTTGAAGATAGGATTTCACATAACGAAATAACATTCCTATTTGTCAACAACATCACACATGCAATGACTAAAGCTACTACTAAATTCAAAAGATTCACTGCAAAAGGACTCAGTAATTAAGAAAGTGAGTTGTTGAAGTAATATGGATCAAAATGCTTATTATTATTGCTGACACTGGCTAAGCAGTTTTTATCTAAGAAATGTTATAAAACTAGTAGTTACTAACTATACTTTTCTTTGACGTTTAGGCTCCAGAATTTTCATTAAGCCTAAGTTCTATATCATTTTAAGCCATTAAATATGTGCCATCTGGTGAATATACTTTCATAAAATGAAATGAAATTAGGATTTCTGAGAGAAAAACATGCTAGGATAAATTTTCCTATTAAAAACGTTCTCCAAGAGAAAGAAAACTTTGATGCATTGAACAAAGTCTTACTTTCAGTTTAAAGATTAAGGGCACATGCAGGTTTTGTCAGTGAAAGAGAATAAAGGAAGTCAATTACAATCTTAAGAGAAAAAAATTTGTTCATAAATATCTGTCTGCGGTTAACAATCAATATGTATTTCTTGGGTGAGAGGTTGAAGGGAGGTAGAAAATAGACTTCTTGTGAGTCTAAGAGCCTTTTGGCTAAATCATTATATACATCAGAATCACCTGTAATAGTTATACAAGTTTCCCCATTTGATTACACCTATGGATCTCAAACCCCAGTAAGTATCATACCTGGAGGTCCCACCCCCAGAGTAAGTCTTGGATAGAGCATGAGAATTTGCTTTTCTAACAGGTTTCCAGGTGAGGTCTCCTTCATCTGGTCCAGGGACCTCACTTTGAGAATCACTAGATTGCAGAATTACTTCTAGAAAACCTAGAGCAAGGAACAGGCTGCCTATTTCAATATTAGCTACACCTTACCAGCTCAAGTTACTAAAATTGTTTTCTCAGCCAATGAACTTTAAGATTAAATTAGAAGGTTAAGAAATACTCTGTTTGGGGGCAAACATCTCAAAAGAAATCATTTCTTGAAAATGTTCCCTTTGGGGCCCCCTTGATGATTGAAACCAGAGTGTGTTAGAGGAAAGGCATAAGTTTTATGTGACTGAAGGAGCCTGAGAATGGCATTGACAATCAACATATGGAAGGAAATCAGATGTGATGACCCATCAATAAATAAATACTTGAATATTTAAAAGAATGGTAAGTCCTAGAGACTCTGAAGGAAAAGACTGGTGGATGTGCTTTGGTGTCCAAGAACTCTGTATGTGAATGGAACTTTAATAGATGCGTTAAGATTATACAACGCATGGCACAATTTTAGGTTACTGTCATAAAAAAAGAACAATATGTGTATTGTTTTACCCTGCAAGCAAAAATGACCACCATTCCTAAATCCCAAATACACACAAAGAGTTTTTCCTTAGTTCTTTAAAATGGAGCATAATTTGAAATTTTACTTTTCACTCAGAATGTGGCATCAAAGAAAGGAGTCACACAGTTTGTCCTTGGAATCAGATTGATTTTGAGTCTTCATTGCTGATAACTAAAGAACAAAACCCACTTATTCCAGTTGGTTTACTAGGGCTACCTGAGGAACCACAGAAAAAGGTTTCTGCCCAGTTTCTTTGCTCTTTGGTCACTTCTGAGAAATGAATGAAGTACTAAGCCTGCCTTCAGACTTAGTTATTCCATACTCCACTCCCTTTGGATAGAGCATGAATCAAATGTTGGTGCAGGCTGCAGGAGCAATGAGTAAAGAGGAAAAAGAGAAGCACCTCTTAAACAGTGGTTGATTTTGTCTGCCACAGGAAGCATCTGTCTAATTAATGTAACTTATGCCAAGTACAGGTTCTGAGGCTACATCTCAGCACTGTTTAGTGTCTCATTTGCTCTAGATACAGAGTGTCAGTCTCTCAGACCTCAAGTGAGCATGCAAAGTAATTATCTGATTGTTCCAGCACCTAATTTGTTCCACAGTCCTGGAGAAAACACATTGTTAAAAGGGCTTTTCAAAATTAATTTCCATATAAATTTCCTTTTATATAGATACATGTATATACATACATTTTATATATATATAAATGTAGGGCACTGTTGAGATTGCCTTGTCTGAAGATTGGGTTCACCAATAAGTGATTATATAAATTAGTATAAGGAAAATGCAAGCTATTAAAAAAAGATCAATAAGAGATAGGTTTCCATAGATGTGGTGCTGTTCAACAATCATTAAAATAAAAACATATATACAAAAGAAATTGTTCATTTGCAACTCAAAATCATCTTCCTATTGGAAGCACTGACATTCAAAAGATAATTCATATTTATAGCATGTTATAATAGAGCACGAAGCATGGTTGAAGGCTAAAAGAAGCTACATTGTGTTGAATTGCAATGACAGAATTTGAATGATATTCAGAATATGTATTTTTTAAACCTTTGAATTTTTATCAGAAATATGCTACATTTGATCTAAGGTTAAGGCCTTATTAGATAATAACAGTATCACGTAAGATATGGTGGTATAATACTCTTAATAAAACTCTTTCTTTTACACCTGACTCCCAAATTTCAGGTTTGTTGTAATGGAGCTCTCTATGACCCTCAGCCTGGACATGCCTGTTGTGAAGAGAAGTACATAGCAATTGTTTTGAACTCAACTGGAGTTTGTTGTGGTGGCCGCATACGAGAGACACAACCAAATCATCAGTGTTGCTCAGGGTATTATGTTAGAATTCTGCCAGGTGAGGATCATTTCAGGTGTACTCAGTAATATTGGGAACCAGAAAAAGCAAACACATGACTTATGTCAGTGAATTGTTTTAAGCACCTCCCCACAAAAAAAAAAAAAAAAACATATAGCTAACAGTAGCCACTAACACGTAGCCAATGTTTGGCTTTAGATATCATTTCTTGCTCCAGCTTTCTTTAAATATAAGCAAGACAAAGCACAAACCAGAGAGGAAATACAAGGGACTCGTTATATATACTACATAAAGAAATATATCTGGAGAGCTGGATAACTGCCTTTGTTGTGACTTATTCACATGGCTGAGTACTTCATCATAAACTCTGAATTTCTTGCTATATCACTCCATGAAACTGTTCTCCATTTTCTCCATTTCTATTCTGAATGGTGCATACATTGTTCCTTCTTGTTGCTGTTCAGTTGTTCAGTCATGTCTGACTCTTTGTGACCCCATGGACAGCACCTTGCCAGGCTTCCCTGTCCTTCACCATCTCTCAGAGCTTGCTCAAACTCATGTCCATTGAATCAGTGATGCCATCAACCCATCTTGTCCTCTGTCGTCCCCTTCTCCTCCTGCCTTCAATCTTTCCCAGCATCAGAGTCTTTTCCAATGAGTTGGCGCTTTGCATCGGGTGGCCAAAGTATTGGAGTTTCAGCTTTAGAATCAGTCCTTCTAATGAATATTCAGGATTGATTTCCTTTAGAATTGACTAATTTGATCTCCTCGCAGCCCAAGGGACTCTCAAGAGTCTTCTCCAACACCACAGTCTAAAAGCATCAGTTCGGCACTCAGCCTTCTTTATGGTCCAACTCTCACATCTATACATGACTACTGGAAAAACCATAGCTTTGACTACGTGGCCCTTTGTCAGCAAAGTAATGTCTCTGCTTTTTAATATACTATCTAGGTTGGTCATAGCTTTTCTTCCAAGGAGCAAGTGTCTTCTTATTTCAATGACTGCAGTCACCATCTGCAGTGGTTTTGGAGCCCAAGAAAATAAAGTCTCTCACTGTTTCCATTGTTTCCCACTTCTATTTGCCATGGAGTGATGGAACCACATGACATGATCTTCATTTTTTGAATGTTGAGTTTTAAGTCAGTTTTTTCACTGTCCTCTTTTGCTTTCATCAGGAGGCTCTTTAGTTCCTCTTTGCTTTCTGCCATAAGGGTGGTGTCACCTGGATATCTAAGGTTATTGATATTTCTCCTTGCAACCTTGATTCCAGCTTGTGATTCATCCAGCCTGGCACTTTGCATGATGTTCTCTGCATAGAAGTTAAATAAGCAGGGTGACAATATATAGCCTTGATGTACTCCTTTCCCAATTTTGAACCAGTCTGTTATTTCATGTCTGGTTCTAACTGTTGCTTCTTGACCTGCATACAGATTTCTCAGGAGGCAGGTAAGGTTGTCTGGTAATCCCATCTCTTTAAGACTTTTCCACAGTTTGTTGTGATCCACAGTCAAAGGTTTTAATGCAGTCAATGAAGCAGAAGTAGAGGTTTTCTGGAATTCTCTTGCTTTTTCTATGATCCCACATATATTGCCAATTTGATTTCTGGTTCCTCTGCCTTTTCAAATCCAGCTTGAAAATCTGGAAGTTCTTGGGTCATGTAATGTTGAAGCCTAGCTTGGAGAATTTTTAGCATTTCTTTGCTTGCATGTGAGATGAGTGCAATTGTGTGGTAGTTTGAACATTTTGGCATTACTTTTCTTTTGGATTGGAATGGCATTGTTCTTAGGTGGATGGTTATCACAAATTCCATTTATCTGAGGCTAGCCCATTATCCGGAGAAGGCAATGGCAAGCCACTCCAGTACTCTTGCATTGTTCTTAGGTGGATGGTTATCACAAATTCCATTTATCTGAGGCTAGCCCATTATCCGGAGAAGGCAATGGCAAGCCACTCCAGTACTCTTGCCTAGAAAATCCCATGGATGGAGGAGCCTGGTAGGCTGCAGTCCTACCAGTCGAAAGCGACTTCACTTTCACTTTTCACTTTCACACATAGGAGAAGGAAATGGCAACCCACTCCAGTGTTCTTGCCTGGAGAATCCCAGGGCAGGGGGAGTCTGGTGGGCTTCCGTCTATGGGGTCACACAGAGTCGGACACGACTGAAGTGACTTAGCAGCAGCAGCAGCAACAGCAGCAGCCCATTATCAGTACCCCTTGTTACTCTACACCTGGCAAAGCAAGGTGGGATTAGTAAAGAGTAGCAATCAGGAATTTTTCCCTCCTCACCTTCTTTTCCTTCTATCTTATCAGCTGACTGAATACGCCATTTTCCAAATTCAACTACACAAAACAGTGTCCAATGACTATAACTGAAAATAAAGATAACAATTGGCATTTATAAAACATTTATGAAACAACAAGCATCTGGCAGGCTCTGTATTCAAGATTTTAATTTTGATATGATACCATATATATTTTTCACAACTGTAGGACACTGGTATTATATCTAAAGTTTCCAAACACTGAAAGAGGTTCGAGAAGAATCTATAACATGCCCAGATTCACATAGATTCATTAATTAATTTTGAAAACCTACCTTTGTTAAAGTACTTTTTTATGATTCTTCCACAAAGATGCTTTCATAATTCTTTGTAAAAGTACTGTTTTTTATAATTATTATGCAAAAAAATACTTTCATAATTAAGGAACTCCTAATCAACTGGATTTTCCAAGTAAGAAAATACAATGGTGATGTAACTAAGGATTAGTCTTAATTTTGTTATTCTACAAGTCATAGTGTTAGGCAACAAATCAGACACTGTCAAATGCTTTACTCTCTCAAAATAATTTGCACTTCGGGAATTTTCAACTATATTTCACATCTTTCCTCCTTTGCAAAAAAAAAAATTGCCTTGAAAATTACAACCACAGATGTGAGATGAAAATTTGCTGCTGTCCCATCCTTCCCATTCTTCAGACCAATAGGTCATATTAGGCTTTTCCCTAATTGCATTTTCATCTCCAAGTCACATTAAAATTTTTAATAAGTTGTGATTTGCAAAGAACTGCCCCGACTCTGAAAAATATCCACTTTGCCTTAAAATTGATGAAAATCACTTGGTCTCATTTGTCAAAGCAATGAACACCTAGGAGATTTGCCCATCATCTTTCTCAATCCTAACACAAAGTGTCAGATCTTGAACTAAGAAAACAATCTGCTTTTATTCTATTTCCAAATAAAATTCAACTTTTTTTCCCCAAAGAAGGTCCAAAAATGAAATAAGTCCTGGAAGCTCAAAGGTCATTTATTGATACTATACAAGCCTTTCTATTGAGTATTGGCCACATTTAGATCTTTTAAGTGGTTAATTTTTCAGAGGATTAGGATGCCTACCTTGATATCAAAGGGAAAAAATGCAATCTTATGGGATAATCAAAGAGAATGTTTGCTCCAATCACTAATCTCAATGTATCTAATTGAAGATATTATATTGTGACTTCAGTCTTCAGCCAGTGGTCTTTATTACCTGATTTAACACTGTTCACGTCATTAAAGAAAGACATGTTGATCCCAAACCATCTTACTGTTTCGTGGTTTTAGTCACTAAGTGTGTCTGGCTCTTTGCAACCCTGTGGACTGTAACTTGCCTGGCTTCTCTGTCCATGGGATTTCCCAGGCAAGAATATTAGAGTGGGTTGCCATTTCCTTCTCCAGGGAATTTTCCCCACCCAGGGGTCGAACCCACATCTCCTGCATTGCAGGCGGATTTTTTACCTCTGAGCCACCAGGGAAGCCCCAAACTATCTTATATTTCAATGTAATTAAAATTCACTCAGTAGTCTGCCAGTTCAGGACTGAGACAGATCTAGGCATTTTGGTATTTCTAGACAAGTTTGAAATATTGGTGAATAATATTTACCTCATTTTGGTGAATAATGTTGACTTCATTTTTTCTCACAACTTTCCTCCATAGAACCCCATAACAAAGAGCAGCAGAGAAAAGAATGCACTTTCTACTCCCCTTTTTTATAAATATGCTAATGACCTCAAGCTAAATGTTAATGTGGGTCATTCTTTGATAAGAATAACAATTAACTGTTAAGACTGCATGGTATCTTTTAAAGAGAAAACATTTTCAAGCCTGTCGTGAAATAGATTCATTTTGAGAGGTTAATGAGAAGGTGACTGATCCTTGTATCTTATGTCTAATAGCCCTTTTTTGAGGGGAAAAAAATCAGTTTTACTTCTCATTGATATAATCCACACCTCTTTTTATGAAGCCTTTTCTTCTGTCAGTAACTGAATAACATTCTGAGGGATTCAGTAAAATATGACTGAAATTTCCAATTGATATTTGTTATACTCAGAAGTGGATTTTTTTAAAGGATTGGTTTTCCCCAATACAAGTATATAGACCATTCTTCTAAGCCCACCATTGTCCTAAGTGATGTTTAATTAACTGATGCTGCCTCTGGACCATGTGACACATTATGGTAAAGAAAGTCTGCCAACAAGAGACACTGTGCATTCTCTAGCTGTAAAGATTTAAGAATGGGAACTACATTGCAGAACAGAGAAGAGAAACCTCTCACCTAGAAAAACATAACAAATACAGTAACTTCACTGTTTGCAGTAAATCCTTTCTCCTTTTCCCTAGGTACTTCATATAAGTAGAATCATATAATATTGGTCCTTTTGTGACTGGCTTATTTCACTTAATGTTTTCAAGGTTCATCCATGTTGTGGCACACGTCAGAATTTCCTTCCTATTTCAGGTTGAATAATATTCCATTGTATGTATTTACAACATTTTGGTTGTCTGTTCATCTGAGGATGGACATTTGAACTGTTTCCATGTCTTGACTGTTATGAATAGTTCAGTTCAGTCGCTCAGTCGTGTCCGACTCTTTGCGACCCCATGAATCACAGCACACCAGGCCTCCCTGTCCATCACCAAATCCCGGAGTTCACTCAAACTCATGTCCATCAAGTCGGTGATGCCATCCAGCCATCTCATTCTGTCGTCCCCTTCTCCTCCTGCCCCCAATCCTTCCCAGCATCAGACTCTTTTCCAGTGAGTCAGCTTGTTGCATGAGGTGGCCAAAGTATTGGAGTTTCAGCTTTAGCATCTGTCCTTCCAATGAACACTCAGGACTGATCTGCTTTAGGATGGACTGGTTGGATCTCCTTGCAGTCCGAGGGACTCTCAAGAGTCTTCTCCAGCACCACAGTTCAAAAGCATCAATTCTTCGGCGCTCAGCTTTCTTCACAATCCAACTCTCACATCCATACATGACCACGGGAAAAACCATAGCCTTGACTAGACGGACCTTTGTTGGCAAAGTAATGTCTCTGCTTTTTAATATACTATTATATTAAAGTCCTTGCTTTCAGTTTTTAGGCTATATACCCAGAAATGGAATTCCTATATTATATATATTATATGGTAACTCTGTGTTTAATTTTTTGAGGAACTTCTATAGTGTTTTCCACAGCAGCTGCACCATTTTGCATTCTCAACAGCAACGCACAGGGTTCCAATTTCCCGGTTTTCTTGTTAACACTTGTTTTCTGTTTTTGTTTTGTTTTTATAGTAACCATAACTGGGTGTGAAATAGTATCTCATTTAAAGATAATATATAGTATATCATACATATATATCTTTCTTTACATTTACTTCTTCTGCACATTTCTGCACTATTTCTGATACACATTTCCCTAATAATTCATACTATTGAATTTATTTGTGCTTATTGGTTATATGTATGTGTGTGTGTGTATATATATATATATCTTCTTTAGAGAAATGTCTACATGTATCCTTTGTGTGTGTGTGTGTGCTTGATTGCTCAGTTGTGTCTGACTCTTTGCAACCCCATGGACTGTAGCCTGCCAGGCTCCTCTGTCCGTGGGGATTCTCCAGGCAAGAATGCTGGAGTAGGTGAGTTGCCATGCCCTCCTCCAAGGGATCTACCCAACCCAGGGATTGAACCAAGGTCTCCCACATTGCAGGTGGATTCTTTACCATCTGAGATACCAGGGAAGCCTATCCTGGTATCCTTTGCCCATACTTTAATTGGATCGTGTTTTTGCTATTGAGTTGTAGTTCTTTATGTATTCTGCATATTGGTACCTTATTACATATATGATATACAATTACTTTCTCCTATGAGTCATAGTTTTAATCAGTTGGTAGTGTCTTTACATGCCTAACACTTTTTAATTTTGATGAAGTGTAAATGATCTATTTTTCTTGCTGTTGCCTATGCTTTTGGTGTCATATCCAAGAAATTATTGCCAAAGCCAATGTCATTAAACTTTTCTCCTATGTTTTCTCCTTAAAAATGTATAGTTTTAGTTTTTACATTTAGGTCTTGGGCCCATTTTTGTTTAATTTTTGTATATAGTATAAGATATGGGTTCAACTTCATTCTTTCCATTTGGATGTCTAGTTTTTCCACTGACATTTGTTGAAAAGAGGGTCCTTTCCCTCAGTGAATGGTCTTGACATCCTTTTGGGAAATCATTTGATTATATATGCAAGGTTTTATTTCTGAGCTGTCTGGTTCCATTGGTTTATATGTCTGTCTTTGTACTAGGATCACATCATTTTGATTACCGTAGCTTTACTGTAAGGTTTGAAATCAAGCAATGTGAGATTGCCAACTTTGTTCTTTTTTAAGATTGTTTGGTTCTCTGAGGTACCTGGAGATTCCATTTTAATATTAAGGTTGATATTTCTATTTCTGCAAGAAGTATTATTGGGATTTTTAATAGGAATTGCATTGAATCAGATCACTTTGTATAATATTGACATTTTACAATATTAGGTCATCTAATCCTTGAATGTGGAATATCCAAGTTAATTCTAATTTCTTTTAGCCACAGTTTGCAGTTTTCACTATACATTTCCTTTACCTCCTTGATTAAGCTTATTATTAGGTGCTTTTATATTATTGTAAATGAAATTGTTTTTTAAATTTCCTTTACAAATTTTTCATTTTTATTTTTATAATATATATTTTGTATGTTGACTTTATATACTGCAACTCTGAATTCTCTTATTAGTTCAGATTGGGTTTTGAGTGTGAAATCTTTAGGGTTTTCTACCCATGAAATTACATTGTCTGTGAACAGAGATAAATTTTACTTCTTCCATTTCCGTATGGATGTCTTTTACTTCTTTTTCTTGCCAAATTGCTCTGGTTATCCTTTAAATATTATGTTGAATAGAAATGGTGAAAATCAGATCCTTGTCATCTTCCTGATGACAGGGTTTTCTGATGTACGGTTTTCTCATATGCTTTTTATTGTGTTGAGGTATTCTCTTCTACTTCTGGTTTTTTAAATGTTTTTCTAACAGAAAAGATTTTAATTTTGTCAAATGCCTTTTCTGTACAAGTGAGATGGCCATGTGTTTTCCTTCTTTCATTCCACTAATATGGTCGTATTACACTGAGTGATTTTTGTATGTTGAATTATCCTTGCATTTCAAGAATAAATCCCACTTGGTTATGTTGCATAATCCTTTTAATGTGCTACTGAAAGAAAGAAAGAAAGAAACAATGTTTGGGAGAACTCTCCAGTGAAGCCATCTAGTTCAGGACTTTTCTTTGCTGGAAGGTTTCAATTAGTGATTCAATCCTGTTACTAGCTATGAGTCTATTCAGATTGTCTATTTCTTCATGATTTAGTCTTGGTAGGTTACATGCTTCTAGTATTTGTCCATTTCATCTAGTGGGATGGGTTTTTGACCAATAAATTTTGGACAAGAAAGACCTCGGGGATAACTGCTAAGAGTTCTTGTCCTATTTTTGTGCTCTTTATAAATCTGCCCATAGTTAAATATTGTCCCATATTTTAAATATCATTTTGGTTAGCAGTTCATCTTGCTTCTACTGACCAAGTTTTGGCATATCCTGGATTCATAAGAAGATGAGTTAATTGACAGAGATCAGGGAGTCAAGGACTATGAATTCATGAGGCAATCCTTAATTCTTCATGGATCTTGTGACTTTTCTGAAGAAAGTCTGGCAAGTTATTAACTAGATTATGCAAATCTTTTCTGGACCTTGATTTAAATTTGTAAAACCTGCCAGGTTGGCCATCATATTCACATACCTTATAAGATTTAATGAAGGGATAGTGTCCAGGGATAAAGATATGTTTAAGAAGAGGCAGTGAAGGAAAGAGAAAAGGGTCTGTTGAAGATGTGGGAAGGAGAAAATTAGTAAGGCAAAAGGGAGAGAAGGTCAAGGTTCAGGGGGTTAGGAAGGAGGTCAACCCAGAATTGGTCATGAGATACAAAAGGAAGATGAAGTTTGATTTTCAGGTCTTCCAATTTCTTATTAGTCTTTTCTAAGATATCCTTCAGAAAATCCATTAAAATTTTTTTTCTGTCTTTAGAGTTTTCCTATCTTTTAGATAATGCTTCATACAAAAAAAAAAAAAAGCAGACTACTGATATTTAGAGTATTTGAACCCTTTCATCCCAAGGCACTTGGCAAAAGATTATTTTATTCTTATCTCAGGTTTTCCAGAATATCATGTGAAGGGTAAATGTCGATGTAACTATATCAGTGAAATTCAGTGTCCACCATAGCTCAGCGAAATAGTAATATGCAGACTTGAATATAGTATTTTTACCTCTTCTCACTTAATTAACCTTTTCACTGAAAATATTTTTTATTAAATAAATATAGTTTAAGTAAATTGTAATCAAAAGCAATATGAATTTATCAAGAATTGTTTTCTGAATCCATCCCACTTTCCAAAAAAATTTATACTAAATAGATAGAAGAGTATTTCTACACAGATCTTTTTTGTAACGCCACTTAATGTGAACTTCATGTGCTCATGTAGTGGCAGTCAGAGAGAAAATAGGCAAGATAGCCTTGCCTCTAAGTTCGCATATGTTTATGTCATGTTTATACACCTTCAACATGTTTGTTTATACATGTTTATCACCTTCAGTGCAAAATTGAAACATGTTTATACACCTTCAGTGCAAAAATGTTCATACACCTTAATGTAAAAATTTTGAAGTTGTATTGAGATTTTGTATCTCCGGTATGACAATATCCTGTCAATTGGTTGGCATCTGCAAGATCGTTGTGATAACATTTAGTTGTGAGTCAAAGCATATTTTTTTAACTCATGCAATGATGGTTATTGTCCTAAATTGACAGGTGAAGTATGTTGTCCAGATGAACAGCACAATCGGGTTTCCGCTGGCCTAGGCAACTCCTGCTGTGGCAGAATGCCGTACTCCACCTCAGGAAAGCAGATTTGCTGTGCTGGGAGGCTCCATGATGGCCATGGCCAGCAGTGCTGTGGTGGACAGATTGTGAGCAAAGATTTCGAGTGCTGCGGGGGAGAGGAAGAGGGTGTGGTATACAGTCGCCTTCCAGGTAAGGGAGCCTTGTCTACTTTTCAGTAAACAGAGAATCTGTGAAGCAGAGAAGTTGACAGATTTACCTTAGCTATAAAACATATAAGTAATGAAAGTTTATTTAAATTAAATCTGATGCAACAACTAACTACACAGTATCTAATAAAGAAAATGTAATCTCACATTTTTATGTGCATGTGATGTATTTCATAAAAACAGACGAAAACTCTTTCTTCTTGAAAAGTGTCATGTCCACCAAAAAGCAAACAAACACATGAATGCATTGATTCTGGACCAAGAGAATAATTCACAGCAATACTGATAAGATACAAATTATTATTGATGATGTTGTGTACAAATTCTTTTACTCCCTTTTTGCTATAGCTATTAAATTAACATTAATAGCAATCATTGTCATTGAGTACTTCCTACCCAGGAGGTACCATGCCCAGTGTTTTATACATTATTACCTCAATTAATCTTTACAAAAGGGTTACTATTATTATTCACGTTTTTAAATGAGGAAACAGGCACAGAGATTAGACATTTGCACAAGATTACACATTTAGTCAGATCTAGATTTGGGTGTGCCTTAAAGGTATAAAATTGGGGCAGTGGTCTTTAAGAAAACAAGATGATGAAGACAAAACAAAATGTAAAAGTAAATATTTCTAAGGGAAAAATATAAGAATTATAATTTTAATTATATAACTTCTGGCATCTCTATTTTTTTCCCCTGACATGTTTAACTTACACCCTTGGTCACCTTTTCATATAAAAATGGCTTTGTACTATAATTATCTAGATAGAATAGAAAGATATTATCTAGAAAGAGTAGATAATTCATTCTTTTCTGTTACACAGTTGATCACAATATTTTTTAATGATTTTAAGTTTATAGAAGTGACTTTAAGCTTCACAACTCATCATTATAATTTTATAGAAATGTTTCATTGTTGTCAAATTTGGAGAAATACCCATAAAGTTTTTTTAAGGTTTTAGGACATTTTAACTTTTTTTGTCTTAAGGTGATTTGCACTGACTTGTCTTAGCTATTTGTTGACTTGACAGCATCATTACCAGTTTTCCTGGATATCCTTACTGTATGACTGAATTTATAAGTTGTATTTTGTCATAGATGCCATTGTTTTATCTACAAATGAGGATGAAGTTTAGATTTTTCCAGTGAGTTATTTCTGTTCATAATTTGTATGATCAAAGTAATCAAATTGCTTATGCATTGCTTCAATCCTAGATCCAACATTTTCTTTTAATAGTTTCCTACTTTGGGTATGATTTGAAATTTATCTTGTTACAGTTTTCTTCTTGATGTTGGAATATTTCAGTTGATTCCATTATTCATTTTTATAGCTTTTGTCTCATATTATATTAATTTTTCTATCTGATCTTTCTTTAAACCTTTCCTTTACATGCATACAAATTAAAAGTTTGTGATTTCTCACATTCCTTGTCTTTCCAAATTGTGGTTAAAATGACATATTTAAGCCTTGAAAACTTTTTTAAGAAAGTGACTGAAATCATATTAGCTACTAAACCCAAACTAAATATTCCCCAGACTCAACTTCCTCTTGGTTTGAGTTCAAAAGGGTCCATGGCTACCCCAATCTTAATCAATATGAGGACACATATAACAGAGGGCAAGTTAAAAGGGCAAGAGACAGCGGCCGAAACAAATTGTAGTTATATATCATACATTTGCAAATTTCATAAAAATGTATAACCATGATTTCCTTGGAAGGGGCTCATGCAAGCAAAGGACCTTCATGATCAAGTTTCCTGAGCTTTATGGTAAATCTACCCCTACAACTAGTATGTGTTGGAAGTCTAGCCCCTCCAAGTTAAGATTTCACAATGTCATAGTATCTTGATGGAGATGAACTACGAACTCTCCACTATCTTTCTATAATTTCTTCTCTTTTCAAAAAAATCAAAGAATTATCCATAATATAAGTAACAATTATTTAAACTATTATAGTTTTATTGTTAAATACCATGTTCTTGTATACATTCTCTTTTCTGTAAAGTTCTGATGTAAACTATTAAGAGGAGCTCTTCAATAATGAAGTTAATCAAAATTATTGAAAGTATTGATCCTGGCTATACCAAAATCTTGTCCCTTAATAAGAATATAGACTCTCAGTATTTTGGTAGCCCTTATATAAATAATAAACGCTAAATTTAATTAAAATAAATTTTAAATTAAAAATAAATTTAATTATTCATAATTAAATTTCAATCAAATGTAGGAAAGACTAATCTTTGAACCAAAAAAAAAAGCCTGATTTATGGTTATTTATTTTTATCTTTGAATAGCTATCAAAGGTATCTCCAAGGCATTTACTATCCTGTGAAGTTGTAGATCACCTCTCTGGATCCACAATTACATCCATCTTAGGCATTTTTAAAATCCAAACCAGTGGGATATATCTAGAGGAAGATTTTAATATATATGCTGTCAAGTTGGCTGATAGTCATATGTCACTATGTTGGTTTCCATCAACTGTCCAGAAAATAGTAAGAGTGAATAGTTGTCTACATACAACAGAATTAGGTTTCAATTATGAGATTTTCGTTGACCTGACAGATTTAAGGATTACCTCTGGATCTGTCCTATAAGTTAACAAGAAGCTTGACTTTGCCAGGAAAAGCAAACAAAAACAAAAAGGAAAAACCAAGCTCCCAAGATCATCTTCAAAATTGAATGTTATATTAGATAATACATACACAAGTGTCCAATGTAGACGCACAGTCATTTAAGAAATCTCCTCCATGGATAGTAGCTGTAAGAAACTAGTATTCTAAATATAGTTAAGAAATGTAGCCAGTCGAGAAATCCAGGCCAGTGTCTCTTTGTTGTTATTCAGTTGCTCAGACGTGTCTGACTCTTTGCGACCCCATTGACTGCAGCACACCAGGCTTCCCTGTCCATCTCCTTCTCCTGGAGCTTACTCAAACTCATGTCCATTGAGTCGGTGGTGCCATCTAACCATCTTGTCCTCTGTCATCCCCTTCTCCTCCTTCCTTCAATCTTTCCCAGCATCAGGATCTTTTCTAATGAGTCACCTCTTCACATCAGGTGGCCCAGAGTATTGGAGCTTCAGCTTCAGCATCAGTCCTTCCAATGAATATTCAGGGTTGATTTCCTTTAGGATTGACTGGTTTAATCTCCTTGCAGTTCAAGGAACTCCAAGGTACTGTTTACTGGCTAAAACATGTACACAAAGAGCAGGAGACAAATTATAGCAAGGATTTCCCCGGTGGCCCAGTGGTTGAGACTTTGACTTCTAGTACAAGGAGCAGCGGTTCAATCCCTGGGCAGAGGAACTAAGATCCCACATGCCTCATGGCCAAAAAAACCAAAACATTAAAAAAAAAAAAAAGAAAGAAATATTGTAACAGGTTCAATAAAGACCTAAAAATATTACAATATGAAAAAGTAGGCAACATTCCATTTTCACTGTTTGCCAAGCTGAGTTCTATATGCTTCATATACATTGCGGAGAAGGCAATGGCAAGCCACTCCAGTACTCTTGCCTAGAAAATCCCATGGACGGAGGAGCCTGGTAGGCTTCAGTCCATGGGGTCGCTACGAGTCAGACATGACTGAGTGACTTCACTTTCACTTTTCACTTTCACACATTGGAGAAGGAAATGGCAACCCACTCCAGTGTTCTTGCCTGGAGAATCCCAGGCTCGGGGGAGCCTGGTGGGCTGCCGTCTATGGGGTCGCACAGAGTCGGACACAACTGAAGTGACTTAGCAGCAGCAACAGCATATACATTGACATGTTTCATCCTTAGAGCAAACCCTATGAGATAGGTACTATTATTATCTCCATTTTACAGATGAAGAAACAGAAGTACTTCTAATGGAAGTTAAAAACTTTTTCCAAATCACACGTCAAGTCTGGCTGTATTACTTCAGATATCACTCATCATCATTGTAAATGAATCTCAAAATTTATAAAGGTCCATGGAGGTTCATTTATTTCCCATATATTAAGACTGTGATGTGAATGTTGTCATCCAGGTAGCTCTCTTTCCCACAACTGTTCTGATTGTTGAAAGTGCTGCTGTTTTCAACACATAGGGTCTCAAATTACCTGGGAATTGTATCCATTCCTGCAATCATAAGAAGGAAAAAGTATAAAATAACAGATGTGGAATATTTTTTTTATTGGCCAGACCTAGGAATATCAGATATTTTTATTAACAGTATATTGAAACACAACTATCTATAGATACCTAAACGCAAGGGAGGCTGGGAGATTTGCCTGTGAATCTCCTACCTCTATGACTAAGAAGTGTTGCTAACTCCATCCCTATCGTTAAGCTCTTAACCTTTATGAACATTCTGATAACTGAACAAGCATTGGATACTTTCCAACCCAAACCATATCAATGTTTATCAGAACAGATGAGCAGGCCCAGTAACTACCAAGTTACAAACATTTTTGGGATAACCAGAAAAAAAAGAGAGAGATTGATTGCACACCACACATGTGCCAAAGTTAGAAGAAAAGGTGCTGTGAATGTGAGCTAGGCTCTAAAGCAGCAACTTTTAAGTATGGCCCAGGGAATTCTGAAGGTGAGATCAAAGCTATTTTCACGATAACACTAAACTATTGCATGCTAACCTATTCACCTTCATTCTCTCATACTATATAGTGGAGTTGTCCAGAGATTGCATGACATGTAATACTGCAGAAGAGTTTTCTGGTTTTCTTAATTGAAGTATAGTTGGTGTACAATATTTTATGTTATATGTATACAATACAGTGATTCACAATTTTTAAAGGTTGTATTCTATTTTGGGGCTCCCCTGGTGCCTGAGACAGTAAAGAATTAATGAAGAATCCTCCTGCAATTCAGGAGACCTGGGTTCAATCCCTGGGTCGGGAAGATGCCCTGGAGAAGGGAAAGGCTAACCACTCCAGTATTCTTGCCTGGAGAATTCCATAAACAGAGGAGGAGCCTGGAAGACTACAGTCCATGGGCTCCCAAAGAGTTGAACATAAATTAGCAACTAACACTTTCACTTCCATTCTATTTATATAGAATTATATAAATAATTATAGTTATTATAAAATATTATAGTTATTATAAAATATTGACTATATTATATATATAAAATATATATTTTTTATTTTATAAAATAATAAAATAAATATATATTTTTATTTTATCCTTGTTGCTTATTTCTATACATAGTACCTTGTATCTCTTAATCCTCTACCCTTACTTTACCTCTTCTCCCTTCCCTCTCCCCACTGGTAACCACTTATTTGTTCTGTATCTGTAAACCTGCTTCTTTCTTGTTATGTATTCACTAGTTTGTTGATTCCACGTATAAATGATAACATATTGTGTTTGTCTTTCTCCGTCTGATGTATTTCACTTACTATAATGACCTCCAAGTCCACCCATGTTACTGCAAATGACACAATTTCATTCTTTTTTTGTGACTGAGCAGCATTCCATTATGTATATATATATGCCACGTCTTTATCCATTCATCTGTTGATGGATATTTAGGTTGCTTCCATGATATTGCAAGAGTTGAATGTACAAACAGGAGAATTCAGGTAGTTCTGTTAAGCCAGATGTTAAAGAGACTTTCAAAAATGTAAAACAATGTCATTCTTCTTGCTAATTTTTCTCAGTTTGGAAATGCATTTATTTTTCAAAAATATTTATATTAACATGTTATATATTTATTATTATTTTAGGTGAATTAATGAATACCTATTTCAAACATTTCAGTATTAAGCTCTAATCTAGTTCAGTTCAGTTGCTCATTTGTGTCCAACTCTTTGTGACCCCATGAACAACAGCACACCAGGCCTCCCTGTCCATCACCAACTCCCTAAGTCCACCCAAACTCATGTCCATTGAGTTGGCGATGCCATCCAACCATCTCATCCTCTGTCGTCCCCTTCTCCTCCTGCCCCCAATCTTTCCCAGCCTCAGGGTCTTTTCCAAAGAGTCAGCTCTTCACATCAGGTGGCCAAAGTATTGGAGTTTCAGCTTCAACGTCAGTCCTTCCAGTGAACACCCAGGACTGATCTCCTTTAGGATGTACTGGTTGGATCTCCTTGCAGTCCATGGGACTCACAAGAGTCTTCTCCAACACCACAGTTCAAAAGCATCAATTCTTAATTGCTCAGCCTTCTTTCTAGTCCAACTCTCACATCCATACTTGACCACTGGAAAAACCATAGCCTTGACTAGACAGACCTTTGTTGACAAAGTAATGTCTCTGCTTTTTAATATGCTGTCTAGGTTGGTCATAACTTTCCTTCCAAGGAGTAAGCATCTTTTAATTTCATGGCTGCAGTCACCATCTGCAGTGATTTTGGAGCCCAAAAAAATAAATTCAGCAATCTAATCAAGGAGAAAAGTACCTGTATGGTTAAACATAGGCATATGAGAAGGATGAATATATAAGCATAGTCTTAAAACTGAGTGATCAGTCCATCCAAGGTGATGAAGAAAGCTAAACTACTGAATCAGAACCACAAACAAGGAGTGGGATTTTGAGATTCATGGATGGAAGAAGGATGTTTCAGCTAAAGGGCATAGCCTGAGCTGAAGTGTGAAATTAGCAGCCTGAGCATCTGCCTGCAATGCGGGAGACCTGGGTTCGATCCCTGGGTTGGGAAGATCCCCTGGAGAAGGAAATGGCAACCCACTCCAGTATTCTTGCCTGGAAAATCCCATGGACAGAGGAGCCTAGTGGGCTGTACTCCACGGGGTAGCAAAGAGTCGGACACGACTGAACAACTTCACTTCACAAAGCATGTCTAGGTAGGGGTGAACAATTGGGTTTATTGTAGGTAGACACAGCGTGTTAGCAAACAGAGGGAGATAAACCTGAAGAGCCAAATGGATTTGAACCTTGTTTGGTACTCAGGGAAGAGTTGATGAGATAATAATAACTGTGATTTTAGATAAATCAGATTTGAGTGGCAAAATGGATGTGAAGGAGACATAAAGATAAGTGCCTTAAAACACTATTGCCAAAAACAAAAACAAATTTAAGTCTGTTAAAACACTGTTACCAAAAGTGCCTTTCCTAAGCATAGACTGTCCACTAGGACAAGGGTTCTGAATCTTTTGAATGTTGTACACTCCTGGTAGAGTCTTTTGAAAGTGGCATACCCTCACTTCAAATAGTAATATGTAGGATACACACAAAAATTTGCCTGCCATTTCACATGCCCTTGAAGTCCATTCATGGGTCCAAACTTCAGAATCCCCAAATTTCAATAAGATACCCATACTATCCAAATATTTCTTAAGCAAACTCTGACATTCCTCAATTCCTGTGACTCAAAATTAGCTCCACAGTCCTCCTGACCTTCGACAGTTCTGCTAACTCTAGTAATCATGGTGGACTGAAGAAATGAGCCTTTTAAAAAGGAAAAAAAAAAATCTCTTTTTAGTCTCTTGACCTCCCTGCAGGTTTCACTGAAAATAGACACATTGCACATGTCTTTTTTCCTCTCTCTGTTGCTGCTCTCTCCTGTCGCCCCTAATGATTATGACCTCAATGACCTTCCAGAATATCCATATGGCCCTTTCTCTCCTCAACCTAGCAGCACCATACCTGCTGCATGAGGGTTTGGATCTCATAATATTGTTCCTAAGCCTGGCCTCTCTCCCTGCCTGGCATTGTGTGCCTGCCTGGCTCATAAAACATCTCTTTATGTACTTTATTACTTAAACTCTTTTATTTGCCTGCAGGAGCCCTTTAACAAAATCACATTGAATTGACTTTCTCACACCAAATCAAATCTCCCTGGTCCCAGTTCAGTTGTCTTTGTCAATATGTATTTTATAAATGGAGTGAATTAACAGATGCTGTTGGAACAGAAGTGCTGGGGTAGCGTTTATGTTTTTAGTGCTCTCTCTGGGCAGATGAGTTGTGTAGGAGTGTTATACAGGTACCTCGGGATGAAAGTCATGCTCGTCATTTCGGTGGATATGTATTCTTAACCATTTTCTTTGACTATATTTTCAACCTCTTTATTACTCTTTTTATTCGTAGTGTTTGCTTATATGGTTCTATCATTTGTGCCATCAGTCTTGGGTTTGACTTGATTATACCCCTTCATATTAAAAGATGAAAATTAAAGCCTCTCTGTCATGCTGAAAGGACAAGATTTTCTGCTAGCCAAGAGGAACTGATGATGACATACCTTTGGAACAGATTGCTTTAGTTCTATTATCCATGTTGCCCATGCAGTCTTGGGTATGAAACTCTGGGTTGAAACTCTTCTAGAATAAGGTTCTGAGTTTCCATATCCTTGACTGGGACAGCTATGGCTAATCCTGTTACATAGATGGGATTTGGGGACTTTGCAAAGAGGAAATACATTACAGAAATCCATTGTGTAAGACTTGTATTGAAAGAAGAGTTCCCAGGAAGATTCCATATGACATAATGAACTTTTAAAAAGTGTAATGTGTAAACGTTATGAAATACACTGCAATGATTTGGGAAATGTTTTCACCCTACCCTGCCTCAGTTTTGTGGGGGTAGTCATAGAGCCATCTGCTGGTGAAGAAAAGATGCATTTCTTTTCTTTCATGTTCTGCCATCAACTTTCTGTTTGTCCTTAGAATGACTAATCACAAGTCTTCTTTTTTTTTTTTTAACATTCTTCTAAACCTGAAATATAATCCCATGGCTTGGTCAATCCCAGAGTTCCACAATGATTTGTCATATTCCAGACTCTGTTTTTTATGACTATATTATTTTTATCTCAAAAGCATGCTAATTCTTGGGCTTTTTTTTTTTTTAATGGAGCACTTGTTTTATAGAATTAATGGTTTAGAAACTAATCAGGATTAGATGTTTATAAATGCTCTCCTTTCAGCCATAGACAATAAGTAAGTATTGGTAACATATTGGAAGTATTCATAGTATTATAAGTAAAAAAATTATTTCCTTCACTATTTTTCAGTTGTATCCCATACAGTGGAAGCTATCCATTGGGTATATATGCTGTTTGGAAAACCAATATAGGTTGTTTGAACTCAAAGAGAAATATCTAATAGTTCAGTGCATACTCTACCCCCTTTAATAATATCTGCATCTTTTTCAAAGAGAATCTCCACATTTGTACAAATTTAATGAAGAGCCTCTGGAAGTATAGATCAATCCATCAATAATACATGACCCATTTTGTTTTTCTTTGGGCATATTTAAAACTGTGCCTTCTCTGTGTCAAAGTTCAAAAGTCAAGTGCTCCATGTGATAAATTAGGTAGGGTCAAAAGTTATTGCAATGCAGTTTCAGAAGATTGTCTGTCTCTGAATTTGCAGCTCATTCATGCTGAAGTGATGCACTATGGGAATTACTACCAAGCTCTGCTCGGCAACATCTGCTCTCCCTAAGTGAGTTAGTGCACGTCAGACATCTTTATGTCAGAATATTGCAGTGATGGATGCAGTCTTCAGAAAATGCTGCATAAAAATCTGGTGTGCCGTTCTGGCCATTAAGTGAAATTACTATTTAAATTAATGGCACTGTCACAGTTTATCTGTGCAAAGAATGAACGCTGATTAGGGTATTAAGTAATTAGCAATTTATCACACTGGAACAAGGTTGATAATAATTAAAGAAGTAATGGTTTACCAAAGAAACTAGAAAGGGAGTCACTTCTTGTTATGTGAGTGAAATCTTGGTTGAAAATTTTAATTCAGTGAAACAAAGATGAAGCTCTTTGTGAAAGAATGCATCTTTTTTTTTTCTAGTGTAAAAACAGTTCGTTATCAAAATTTTAGTTGACCTGTCAAAAGTCCCTCGGAGCGATCAGATGACTGATTAGGAGTTTGGAATTAGGTCAATGTCTGCATTTTTATTTTATACTGAAAGCATGGTGGAACCATAAAGTAATTTGGGAGTGGAAGCGGAGAATGTATTCTGCTCCCTAAAGGGCCGGTTTTCAGATTTTGATTGCTCTTTAAAATAGAAACATGAATTATTTTAAGAAAAGTGCTAGAGAAAAAAAATGACAGCAAAGAATCCAAGGTTGTATTTAAATGTCTGATCAGAAGGCAGCAGAAAAAAAACATGCGCAAACAATATAAAACTTGAAGCTGTGGATTTTTGTGTGTGTGTGTGTGTGAATTTTACCCATCGTAATCAAGACTCAGACTAAAATGATAGCCCTGCAGTGTGTATTTTTCTAAAGGAACTTTCCCTGGAAATGCTAAAAACAACTAAAATTAATAGTAAAGTACCAAAAAAAACCCACAGTTTACTTTTAAACCAATTACTTTGGACACGTATCACCTCTAAACATGGTGATGAAATGCAGTAATGATCAATGTATATTATTAATTAAAACTTAAAATGTTTTAATATTGAACTTTTTTTCAAAGTGGAAAGGTCAGTGAGAGGGTCCTTTGGAGTCATGAGTGGACAAACATCTTTCTTGAGGCATGTGTCAAATCAGTGTCTACTTTCAGTGATTTTATTTTTTATAATCTAAAAAGTACTTAAAGTTAATTTGTCTGTTATTAGGGGGCTATTTCATAGTGTAGGTATATGTACAGGACCAGATTAAACAATTTAGGACCCCGGGGCACTTTGAAGTTGAGTCTGTTTAAGTTATGAGTCAGGACTAATAATAAATACAATTATAATTAAAATAAATCATTCATCACATTGCACTGCTGTGTAACTGGATATAAATTCTGCTATGATAGCCCGGTGACATGGGGTATAGGTACCTTAATTTCTAGTTTAATCTGACTCTAGAGCATTGTTTGCTTATTCAGCCTTTTATGTCTATATTTTTGCTGTGTCTCATCTATGGCAAGATCTAAATGATGTGAACTCAGGAAGTTACACTGAATTGGGTGGGAGAAAGGAGGCTCTTTGGTACTTCAGGTACTGTCTTTCATTGAGAAGTGAGGGTCAATGATTGTCCCTACAAGGTCTTTCTGCCACCACCCTGCACCTCTTACCCACATCTAGCAATGGATCTACTTGCAGCTGAAAAAATGCTGGCCAACTGGTTTACCTGATCAGTGAGCATGATCAACTGGTTTTGAATACAAATTTCTCTTATGATCCGAGGATGGCTACAGTTGCTGCTGGATTCACAAGGAGCGTCTATCTGTATCTTAGACAAAGGCAGGCCGAAACTTACAAGATGCTTAGGCAATGTCTCCAGTTCTAGGATGGTGCCCCCTCTACACTGCCTAGCCTCTTATCCCAGAGTGCTTGGGTGACTTCTTCTCCCTTGTGAATTTCTAGAGATTTCTTCTGAGTTCCTGTGGGTTAACTACCACTTCTTCCATAACAAGATGTTATCATCACAAAACGGGCAGGTAATTCTCATGACAAAAATCAGATCATTTTTTTGTATGGAGCTTCAGAGAAGTTTGGCCCCCTGCTGAATGATTTTTAGTACACTTCCTCTTGTGTGTTCTTTACCTAATTAGTGTCTAGTGCTCTTGGTCAGAAGGACCCCTGACTGTACATTTAAATCACCATGCTAGGGAAATGCTACCTGAGCTATTGTACCATTTCAGCCTGAGTCTGACATTTTTATACGAAACTTTATAGCAGCCTCAGTTTTCTTCTCTTTTTTTAAAATTTCATATTCATATATAACATTTTATTGTTGCAGGGATGTTCTGTTGTGGGCTGGATTATGTGAATATGTCAGATACCATATGCTGCTCAGCTTCCAGTGGAGAGTCTAAAGCACATGTTAAAAAGAATGACCCAGTGCCAGTAAAATGCTGTGAGACTGAACTTATTCCAAAGAGCCAGGAATGCTGTAATGGAGTTGGATATAATCCTTTGAAATATGTTTGCTCTGACAAGATTTCAACTGGAATGATGATGAAGGTAATTGATGGAAAACCTCTCAGAGGCACTTATTTGACAATGGAAAGAGAAATACATTGTTCATAACTATTTTTCTAAAATAGGAATATAAAAACTCCTGTGTGCATTATTCATTTTCACATTACATCCATATTAATACCAAATGAGTTCGCTATGATTGATGTTATTGCAATGAATTCTAAAGGAATTAATAATGATTAGCTGTTCTCAGGAAGCTTTACCAGCACTTCAGATTAGTGCAGACAGAAAGTCTGAGATGCTGAAAGAGCGGGCATGATGTTGTGGATGGAGATGAAAAGAAATTTAGCTTCTTCTCTTAGTCCCCCCACCATAGGACTTCACTCTCTTTTAATAGAGACTTCAGGTCCAGCAGATTCACTTAGTTGTGTTTATTTCATATTCCTACAGACAGTGCAAGTTCAGCAAAAGCTAGCCAACCACAAAAATGAATAAGCCTATGGGCACCTCATTTATGTCTGTCCGTTGAGATGCTTCACTTGCAGCCATGCCTTGTTAGCATTAAACTTGACCCCAGACTCCAGAAACCCACCATTTTAAGGAAAGGGCTAGGAACATTTATTTGTCATTAGGAGATAGCTAAAAATGGCTATTTTCATCAAAGACAATGGAAGAGATCTTGATGACTGAAGTAATTATACAATCTTTGTGTGAACATCATGGACATGGAATGGACCATAAGTCTTGAGAGTTTTAGGGCCCTCGCAAGCACTTTGCAGCAATGAATATTAACACATAACACTGTTGAAGAGAATAGATACTTCATGGAAGTGAATAATCATACAAAATGCTCAATAAAAATAGTGAGGTTTTTTGTCTACAAAATTTTTTAAAAGTCAATCTGATTTCATAGAGAATAGACTTGTGGACACAGTTGGGGAAGGAAAGGGTGGGACAAATTGAATTAAGAAAGTAACATTGAAACATATACATTCAGTTCAGTTCAGTCGCTCAGTCATGTCCGACTCTCCGCGACCCCATGAATCACAGCACGCCAGGCCTCCCTGTCCATCACCAACTCCCGGAGTTCACTCAAACTCATATCCACAGAGTCGGTGATACCATCCAGCCATCTCATACTCTGTCGTCCCCTTCTCCTCCTGCCCCCAGCCTTTCCCAGCATCAGAGTCTTTTCCAGTGAGTCAACTCGTCGCATGAGGATAATCAGTGGGATTTTGCTGAATGACTCAGGGAACTCAAATCTGGCGTTCTGTGACAACCTAGAGGGGTGGGAGGTGAGAGGGAGGCTCAGAAAAGAGGGAATATGTGTATACTATGGCTGATTCATGTTGATGTATGGCAGAAACCAACACATCATTTTAAAGCAATTATCTTCCAATTAAAAATAAGTAAATTTTAAGAATTGGTCTGATCTGAACAAAACTTTAATTAGCCAGTTCTACAAAGGAGATCAGTCCTGGGTGATCATTAGAGTGACTGATGCTAAAGCTGAAGCTCCAATACTTTGGCCACCTCATGCGAAGAGTTGACTCAATGGAAAAGATTCTGATGCTGGGAGGGATTGGGGGCAGGAGGAGAAGGGGACGACAGAGAATGAGATGGCTGGATGGCATCACCGACTCGATGGAGGTGAGTTTGAGTGAACTCTGGGAGTTGGTGACGGACAGGGAGGCCTGGCGTGCTGTGATTCATGGGGTCACATAGAGTCGGACACGACTGAGCAACTGAACTGAACTGAACTGATGAAAGAAATATAATCAACACTATGTTTCTAAAGTTTAAGTTTATTCCAGGGCGGTGTTTTCAGAAGTTTGGACTAGGACATTTTTCTTAAGTAATACTTTTAGTCTTAAAAACTGGTAATGTTGCAAGAATACGCCTTTGAAATAACAAGTTAGGAAAGATCTATGTAGAAAACTCTCCATTTTTCATATTTGAAAAATGAAGATAGAAAACCTATTAGTTTCAGAAATGGCACCATCATTCACAACTCATCTCGTGTTAGTAGCTCAGTCGTGCCCGACCCTTTGTGACCCCGTGGACTGTAGTCCACCAGGCTCCTCTATCCATGGGATTTCCCAGGCAAGAATACTGGCATGGGTTGCTATTTCCTTCTCTAGGGGATCTTCTTGACTCAGGAATCAAACCCAGATCTCCTGCATTGCAGGCAGATTCTTTACTGGCTGAGCCACCAGGCAAGCCTCATTCACATCTATATGTTTCAGTATTGTCCACCTCACATTTGATTCCCAGGCATCTGGTTTTGGTCAGGAAGACACAGCTTCCATTATAAGGAGACATTCAGGATATACCTGTGATGTTTTAAGGTGGCTCGAATTGGCTCTATGAAGGTGAACTAACACTTGTATTTAAAATTCATATTTAAATGATTGTGATCAGGAGAATTCTTTTAAAAAAGCTGAATCAAGTAGTATGTCATAGGTAAAACTTAATCTCTAGATTCAATTTTGTTTCCTGAAGACCTTCCTGAGTCTTCCAACTCCTGCTCCAGTCTGGACTGGATCTCTGCGGGGTTTCTGCATGGCTGTCCCAGCCAGTTTCCCAAAGCTGTCTCTTTGGGAAATCTCTTTCCTCCTTCTCTGTGTTGGTCTCCCTGTCTTCTGAGCCCCAAATGTCCCTTCTTTTTGAAGAATTGACTCTCTGGGTGTAGGTGCATGGAAGGCAAATATTTTGAGAGCTTGATGTCTGAAATTACTGTAATTCTCCTTCCCACTGGATTGATAGCTTGTTCAAGAGAAAAAAAATTATTTCTACTCAGGATTTTGAATCCTTTTCTGATTTTTTTAAACTGTCATTGCTATTCCAATTCCTGTTTCTTTGTAGGTAACCATGTTATTTTTCCTGAAAAATTTTAAGACGTCCTCTTTTTTCTCCTTTTCTACAATTTCATGATAATGTGCCTCTATGGATATGCTATTATCACCGTTATTAGTATTGATAATGATATAGTTCTTGTGGACTTTTCAGGGTGGAGCCTCATGGTCTGCAGTTCTGGGGAGTGCTATTTGATTATTTCTTTGATAATTTGCTCCCTCTTTTGTCTCTCTTTTCACTGATAAGTTGGGTGTTGGACTTCCTTAACTGATATTTTAATTTTTTCCTTCTTGTTTCTTGCCCGTTGACTCATCTTTTTCAATGTTATAAGATATTGTCTTAACTTTATCTTTCCACCATTCTATTGATTTGTTGTGGAGTTTTATTTTGGCTGTCTTTTTTTTTTTTCAGTTTTTGATGGCTCTATTACTTATTTATGGCATCCTACTCTTTTTTTTAATTTTTATTGGAGGCTAATTATTTTACAATATTATATTGGTTGGTTTTGCCATACATTGACATGAATCTGCCCCGGGTGTACATGAGTTCCCCCTCCCGAACCCCCCTCCCACCTCCCTCCTCCCCTTATCCTCCCTCTGGGTCATCCCCGCATACCAGCTCCAAGCATCCTGTAACATGCATCAACCCTGAACTGGCGATTCGTTTCACATATGATAATATACTTGTTTCAATGCCATTCTCCCAAACCATCCCACCCTCACCCTCTCCCACAGAGTCCCAAAGACTGTTCTATACATCTGTGTCTCTTTTGCTGTCTCGTATACAGGGTTATCGTTTGCATCTTTCTAAATTCCAGATATATGCGTTAGTATATTGTATTGGTGGTTTTCTTTCTGGCTTACTTCACTCTGTATAATAGGCTCTAGTTTCATCCACCTCATTAGAACTGGTTCAAATGCATTCTTTTTAATGGCTGAGTAATACTCCATTGTGTATATGTACCAAAGCTTTCTTATCCATTCGTCTGCAGATGGACATCTAGGTTGCTTCCGTGTCCTGGCTATTATAAACAGTGCTGCGATGAACATTGGAGTACATGTGTCTCTTTCAATTCTGGTTTCCTTGGTGTGTATGCCCAGGAGTGCGATTGCTGGATCATATGGCAGTTCTATTTCCAGTTTTTTGAGGAATCTCCACACTGTTCTCCATAGTGGCTGTACTAGTTTGCATTCCCACCAACAGTGTAAGAGGGTTCCCTTCTCTCCACACCCTCTCCAGCATTTATTGCATGTAGACTTTTGGATAGCAGCCATTCTGACTGGTGTGAAATCGTATCTCATTATGGTTTTGATTTGCATTTCTCTGATTATGAGGGATGTTGAGCATTTTTTTATGTGTTTGTTAGCCATCTTTATGTCTTCTTTGGAGAAATGTCTGTTTAGTTCTTTGGCCCATTTTTTGATTGGGTCATTTATTTTTCTGGAATTGAGCTGCAGGAGCTGCTTGTATATTTTGGAGATTAATCCTTTATCCGTTGCTTCATTTGCTATTATTTTCTCCCATTCTGAAGGCTGTCTTTTCACCTTGCTTATAGTTTCCTTTGCTGTGGCATCCTACTCTTATTTCATCCATGAAATGTCTTTTTTTTTATCATTCTGAAAATATTCATTCTGTTGTTGCTTTTTAAATTATTTATTTGCTTTGTCCTTTGAATTGTCTTGCTTGTTTGTTTGATACTATTTTTTTGCCTATAAAATTTTGGCTTTCTCATTTACTTTATTGAAGTATAGTTGATTTACATGTTGTGTTCATTTCTGCTGTACAGCAAAGTTTTCAGTTTTATGTGTGTGTGTGTGTGCTTTTTCATATTCTTCTCCATTATTGTTTAAACTTGGTACTGTTTCATTTTCGTCTTTTCCTTGTTTTGTTTTTGCTTCCTCTGACTTTTTTTCTATTGTTAAACTTCTTTTTTTCCATTGGAGATTGACTGATATGTTGCTATATGTAGAAATCCATTGGTGGGGAGCACAGTAGGGTCCTCATTATGGTAAGATGGCTTTTTGTCAATAAATCACATTACCAAGAATCCTCAATAGGTGTACTTACTGAAGTATCCTTAAGTGCTCCATCCTAGGTCGGGATGGGATACATATCCAGCCACCATATGGGGAATCCAGTAGAAAAGAGGGGTTCTCACTGAGAAATATGCAGACTTTTATTTAGTTTTCCTGCTCTGGCTTATATCTTTCAAGGAACCCTCTATTCTTTTTAAAGCTTCACAAATTATTTTCTAAGTTTCTCTCAATTTTTTAATACTTTGTCAATTGCAGCCATAACCACACATGTACACAGGCTCATGTACTAGCCTATGCTGTCTTGCCCAGAGCAGTGAACTCAGGAGTACCTGGCTTGCTTTGACAGTCATCCCAGGGCTGAGTATTGCCAAACATTTAGCCCCAGCATAACAGAGCTTCTCAGATTCCCAAAACTCATACAAATTTCTTTGCCATCACTTGCTTAACCTGAAGCCAATGCCACTTTATACTTCAGGGTTTTGTTGTTGTTATTAAGGAAACATTCAACTTCAAAGCACTAAATTATGTTTTTGCTATAATACATCAAACAATGCCAAGGTAAAAACAGACATCTTCGTGTATGGAGTGGGTCCACAAAAGGAATTTTTTTAACTTTTCACAGGTTAGTCCAGTGCGATTTCAGAAGCTCTCCTCCATGCAACGTCTCAGGAACCCAAGTCCCTTCCATCTTGTGAGAAAAGGGAAAGAGTGGATGACTGTACACGTAGGGTTTTCCCTGGATGCGAAAAACATCTCTTCTGAACACCATCACACAGACATTTCTGGTCACGTGACTCCTATCTTGTAGTCAGACTGGAAAAGCTGGTGTTCCTAGGAAGAAAAGACAAAAATGGGCATTCCTGGGCACATACCATTGTCTCTGCCGCTTACATCCACATCCCCAAACATAGGTGTTAGTTCTCTTCCTTAGACTTTCTATATTCCTTTACTGTCATTTGGTTGGGCTTTAAGAGGAAGTGAAAATAAACGCATGTGTTCAATTCACCATATTTAAGTGGAAATCCAACTATATTTTTCTGAGCAGCTTTATTTTCATGATCTTTGGGAAAATTAACTTATTTTAGATAATAGGGAGATTCAATGTAGACCACTTTTAAATAGTAAGAATGATTTAAAATAAGTTATGCTACCTATATAAAAGGAAAATGAAGTAGAATTTTGCCTTGTAGAAATACTGCCTTATTTCTATCTCCTGTAATTTCAGATGATGAAGTATTTCATTTTCTGAGATTAAAGCCTACTTAGAAATGGCAATCCACTCCAGTATTCTTGCCTGGAGAATCCCAGGGACGGCGGAGCCTGGTGGGCTGCCATCTATGGGGTCGCACAGAGTCAGACACGACTGAAATGACTTAGCAGCAGCAGCAGCAGCAGCATGTATGTCAATAACTACAAAAAGCCCAGAGATTCACCAGATAAAAAGTTTATACATATAAATAATAATTATTATAATGGCAGTTTATGAAACATTTCAGTTCAGTTCAGTTCAGTCGCTCAGTCGTGTCCGACTCTTTGCGACCCCATGAATCACAGCACACCAGGCCATGAAACATTTAAATTTTATAAAACTCAGATGTAGAATATTTCTCATTGTTCCAACATTCCCAAGAGCACATGAAGCACAGATTCTCAAATTTCACATTCTTTATTTTATTTTTTCTCTAAAATTCCATCAGGAAAGTGTCAAAGTAACAATAATAAAATAATGACTACTTTTATTATTTACAGTGTATCTACTAAGTGTAAGGCATTTACATTCTGTCATTTGAGTCATGCAACAAATCTGTATAGTAAATTGAACTTCCATTCTTTCACGGAAGAAGCTGAGGCTTTGGAAGTATAAGAGACATTCAAGGTCACAGCACTAATAAGTTGCAAAACTGGATGATGAGTCTAAATCTGTGTCATTTCAAAGTAACTTCTCTTTTGAGTAATACAGACTGCCTTCATTTCTTTTTTAAGAATTTTGAGATAGTCACTCATGAACTAAGCAGAAGAAAATTTCATTTGAGAGTTGTAGAAACCTAGCCCAACCATGTCTAAATGAAAGTTTTAAATCTCCTCCCTCTGCCCCCACTCTCCCCACCTCTACCACCTGACTTAGGAAACAAAAGCATGCAGAACCCTCTGCCCGACATCCATGGAAGCCACAGCACACTGCGGCCGGTGTGACTTCAACTTTACCAGCCACGTTTGTACTGTGATAAGAGGATCTCACAATTCTGTCAGGAAGGAATCAATGGAAGAAATATGTTCATCTGCTGAAGAGACTGTTCATACGGGAAGTGTAAACACACTCTCCTTCACAGGTAACAGAGAGGGAGCCACCTGCCTATGGCTTAGAAAGGAGAGTGACAGACTGTTGAAAATGCAGATTTATTTCCCTCTGACCTCATCTCTTTCCTTCACCTTGTATCAATTAATTCCATCATACTTAGGAGCCTGCTAGTTACCAGATAATTAAAGGTACAATCTAGAACTGTTCAAAGTTAGTAGTTTAAAACACTTTTAAGTCTAACTTTAAATAAGAATGTATGTTATTTTAAAGTAAGCCCATAGAGAATAAAGAACAGAGGGATAAATTAGTTTTGTGACCTTTTATGGTATACACAGTTAATTTTAAATAAGCCTAATCAAAAGTTTGAATGCAGGCTTTCAACAAATGCCATGAATGAATGTTGTTAATGTTATTCTTGCAAGCAGAAAAGAGTCAGAAACATGCTTGTTCATTAAGACCTGGCAGCATCATTCCGAGGAGGAGACAGACTGCTCAGTGAAATCAGTATTCCCTTTCCTCTTCAGTCTGGGTCCAGAGGCTGTGCTCTCCCATAGTCTTTTGGGGAGTGTTCCTCAAGACGGCCACCATCTTGGGAGTAGAGCCTTCATGGTTATGGAAAATAGTAATTTCTAAGCCCCATCTTGGCCTTAAAGCATTAGTTCAAAATAGTGATTCTCAGGCTTAGCTGAGTGTAGAGAAAAATGCTATGAATTTTAGGATTATCTTCAAAATAGTTCTACCATCTATTCAATTTTTTTTATTCAACCATTTACTTAAGGCCCTACTGAAGTTTCTGTTTTTCGAAAATTAAATGTGTGTGTTCAACTGTGTGTGTATATGTGTGTACACACACCTACTGTTTAGAGTGAAATAGAATACATGTAAGTGACATAATTCAAGCATGCTAAACAAATAAATAAAATCCACTCCATTCCATCATGACTTCATTGCCTTACCCAGCCACTGATAGGTGCTAATGGCAAATCTTGAGAAGGAAAATAATAAGGCAGGATATTGGGAGGAGAGGGATTAGATTAGGGAGGGAAGGTAGGGAAATAAAGTTTACTGAGTATTATTTAGTTCCAGTGTTGTGCTAGGCATTTTTTTGAAGTATAGGTGATTTACAGTGTGTGTTAATTTCTTCTGTACTGCAAAGTGATTCGGTTATGTGTGTGTGTGTGTGTGTGTGTGTGTGTGTGTGTGCTTTAAAATTCTTTTCCATTATGGTTAATCACAGGATTTTGAATATAGCTCCCTGTTCTCTACAGTAGGACTTTGTTGTTTGTCTCTTCTATATATAATAGTTTGCATCTGCCAACTCCAAAATCCCAATCCATTCTTCCCTCCCCGCCACAAACACCACCACCACTTTGTGCTAGGCATTTTTAAACCTTACCTAATTTACCCTCAAAGCAATCAGGTAAGTATGAACATTTAACAGATGAGGAAACCAAAGGTCAGATCTGTAAATAAAAGTAACTTGTGGGAAAAGTGAGGTTCATATCACATCATTGTTAGGAGCAGCAGACATAAGAGGACTCCACACAGTGTAGGGCTCCTTTCTGGGTGCTCCCAACCTCCTTCAAGCTGTTTGTTCCACCTAAAATGTGTTTCTTAGCTGTCACACTCAAGGACAAGGTCAGAATTCACGTCTTCAGTGAAGACTTCCCAAGTCCAGCCCCCTCTCCCTTCTGTGCCTCTGTGACACATGGTCAACCCATTCACCACCTCTACCATGCCTCATAGGCAGCTGGACACTTGTCTTATCTCTCCCACCAGGTTGAAATATCCATGTGAAAAGAACAGCCCTGTTTACCTTTTAGATTTGTCACACTGTAAGCAAATAAAAAATATTTATTGTAATGCCTTTAGTTGGGAAAAGCCTCAGGATAGAAGACAGTTGGACCACTAATCTCCTCCCAACCTCTGTTATAGATTTAATTAATGAACCCTTATTTAAAACTTACTTTGTTTCCTTCTAGGAGGATTCTCTACTTTTATCTGCCTTTTTTAAGCAGGGTCAAGATTTTGAAGGATTTTTGTGACATATTTGCAACAGACCTCTCCAGAAGTGAACAGTTGTTTCCAACTACTGATATAATATTTTGAGAGCTTTTAATGACCATATTTCAGATCTTTTTGCCTACTGGAAAACAGTATAAATTGAAAATGAAAAATGACAAAATTTTCTTCTTCATGAAAAAGTTTAAGCACTCGAATGATGTTCAAATTCCACTGAGACCAATTTAGACTAAAACGTCATTTTTTTTTTAAATTGGCAATTTAAACCTACCACCACTAGTGCTAACCAAAATTCACTTGTTCATACAATCCTTTATTTATTAAAAAAGTTTATTAAATCCTTACTAATAACCAGTCAGCATACCAGGACAGGCAGATTCTTTACCATCTGAGCTACCAGTGAAGCCCTTCATACCAGGACCTTTAAAACAAATAGGAATTTCCATCAGGGATTTGAAGCTAATAGGAAAAGATGGGGAAACAAATATGTAATTACATCCAATATGAGGAATGATGTACAGATAAGTTCTGTGATAGAGGTTGCTGGTGCTGCTGCTGCTAAGTCGCTTCAGTTGTGTCCAACTCTGTGCGACCCCATAGACGCAGCCCACCAGGCTCCCCTGTCCCTGGGATTCTCCAGGCAGGAACACTGGAGTGGATTGCCATTTGATAGAGGTTAGCATAGGATAATTTTGAAGAGTATGACAAGGACACCTAACCCAGATTGGAGAGGTAAGGAAGGAGGAAAGACTTCAAGAAGGATATTATGCCTGAGGAGAGAACTGAAGGACAAGTTGGAGTCTATCAGGTTAAGGGGAGGTGAACCAGGCAGAGAGAACCACATGCAAAGTACAGGAAGCAAGAGGAAGCTGAGCATGTCTGAAAAACAAAAGTACCTCAATATGGATGCAGAATATATAAGCCAGAGAAAGTCATGGAGAAGAGGACAGAGAGCAGGGGTCATATAATGAAGCCTTTTGAGGCCACACTAACGAGTTCACCTTTATGCAACAGTGAGTGGATAGTAAAACTTTTTAAGTAATGAAATGACACAGTTATATACACATTTTTGGAAGGATTGTTCTGTCATCTAAAAAAATTGAAGACAAGTATGTATGGGACATTTCAGCAGTTAACAAGTAAATATGAACAAACGTATACCCCTAATACCCATCACCCACAATTATCAGAATATTCAGTTCAGTCAGTTCAGTTCAGTCACTCAGTCGTGTCCGACTCTCCACGACCCCATGAATCACAGCACGCCAGGCCTCCCAGTCCACCACCAACTCCCGGAGTACACTCAAACTCATGTCCACAGAGTGGGTGATGCCATCCAGCCATCTCATTCTCGGTCGTCCCCTTCTCCTCCCGCCCCCAACCTTTCCCAGCATCAGAGTCTTTTCCAGTGAGTCAACTCGTCGCATGAGGTGGCCAAAGTATTGCAGTTTCAGCTTTAGCATCAGTCCTTCCAATGAACACCCAGGATTGATCTCCTTTAGAATGGACTGGTTGGATCTCCTTGCAGTCCAAGGGACTCTCAAGAGTCTTCTCCAACACCACAGTTCAAAAGCATCAATTCTTCGGCGATGAGCTTTCTTCACAGTCCAACTCTCACAACCATACATGACCACGGGAAAAAGCATTGCCTTGACTAGATGGACCTTGGTTGGCAAAGTAATGTCTCTGCTTTTTAATATACTATCAAGGTTGGTAATAACTTTCCTTCCAAGGAGCAAGCGTCTTTTAATTTCATGGCTGCAATCAGCATCTGCAGTGATTTTGGAGCCCAAAAAAATAAAGTCTGACACTGTTTCCACTGTTTTTCCATCTATTTCCCATGAAGTGATGGGACCAGATGCCATGATCTTTGTTTTCTGAATGTTGAGCTTCAAGCCAATCTTTTCACTCTCCTCTTTCACTTTCATCAAGAGGCTTTTGAGTTCCTCTTCACTTTCTGCCATAAGGGTGGTGTCATCTGCATATCTGAGGTTATTGATATTTCTCCCAGCAATCTTGATTCCAGCTTGTGCTTCTTCCAGCCCAGCTTTCCTCATGATGTACTCTGCATAGAAGTTAAATAAGCAAGGTGACAATATACAAACTTGACGTACTCCTTTTCCTATTTGGAACCAGTCTGTTGTTCCATGTCCAGTTCTAACAATTGCTTCCTGACCTGCAAACAGGTTTCTGAAGAGGCAGGTCAGGTGGTCTGGGATTCCCATCTCTTTCAGAATGCTCCACAGTTTATTGTGATCCACACAGTCAAAGGCTTTGGCATAGTCAATGAAGCAGAAATAGATGTTTTTCTGAAACTCTCTTGCTTTCTCCATGATCCAGCAGATGTTGGCAATTTGATCTCTGGTGCCTCTGCCTTTTCTAAAACCTGCCTGAACATCTGGGAGTTCACGGTTTACATACTGCTGAAGCCTGGCTTGGAGAATCTTGAGCATGACTTTACTAGCATGTGAGATGAGTGCAATTGTGCGGTAGTTTGAGCATTCTTTGGCATTGCCTTTCTTTGGGATTGGAATGAAGACTGACCTCTTCCAGTCCTGTGGCCACTGCTGAGTTTTCCAAATCTGCTGGCATATTGAGTGAAGCACTTTCACAGCACCATCTTTCAAGACTTGAAGTAGCTCAACTGGAATTCCGTCACCTCCACTAGCTTTGTTAGTAGTGATGCTTTCTAAGGCCCACTTGACTTCACATTCCAAGATGTCTGGCTCTAGGTTAGTGATCACATTATCGTGACTATCTTGGTCGTGAAGATCTTTTTTGTACAGTTCTTCTGTGTATTCCTGCCACCTCTTCTTAATATCTTCTGCTTCTGTTAGGTCCATACCATTTCTGTCCTTTATCGAGCCCATCTTTGCATGAAATGTTCCCTTGGAATCTCTAATTTTCTTGAAGAGGTCTCTTGTTTTTCCTATTCTGTTTTTTTCCTCTATTTCTTTGCATTGATCGCTGAGGAAGTCTTTCTTATCTCTCCTTGCTATTCTTTGGAACTCTGCATTCAGATGCTTATATCTTTCCTTTTCTCCTTTGCTTTTCGCCTCTCTTCTTTTCACAGCTATTTAACTCTCCTTCTTTCATCTTTAACTTGCAAACTCAAAATCATTTTATACATTACATGGTGCTAGTATCAGAATATCAGAATATTAGCACCATGTAATGACATTGTACAGGAGACAGGGACCAAGACCATCCCCATGGAAAAGAAATGCAAAAGAGTGAAATGGCTGTCTGAGGAGGACTTACAAATAGCTGTGAAAAGAAGAGAGGCGAAAAGCAAAGGAGAAAAGGAAAGATATAAGCATCTGAATGCAGAGTTCCAAAGAATAGCAAGGAGAGATAAGAAAGACTTCCTCAGTGATCAATGCAAAGAAATAGAGGAAAACAACAGAATAGGAAAAACAAGAGACCTCTTCAAGAAAATTAGAGATTCCAAGGGAACATTTCATGCAAAGATGGGCTCGATAAAGGACAGAAATGGTATGGACCTAACAGAAGCAGAAGATATTAAGAAGAGGTGGCAGGAATACACAGAAGAACTGTACAAAAAAGATCTTCACGACCAAGATAGTCACGATAACGTGATCACTGACCTAGAGCCAGACATCTTGGAATGTGAAGTCAAGTGGGCCTTACGAAGCATCACTATGAACAAAGCTAGTGGAGGTGATGGAATTCCAGTTGAGCTATTTCAAGTCTTGAAAGATGATGCTGTGAAAGTGCTTCACTCAATATGCCAGCAGATTTGGAAAACTCAGCAGTGGCCACAGGACTGGAAGAGGTCAGTCTTCATTCCAATCCCAAAGAAAGGCAATGCCAAAGAATGCTCAAACTACCGCACAATTGCACTCATCTCACACGCTAGTAAAGTCATGCTCAAGATTCTCCAAGTCAGGCTTCAGCAGTATGTAAACCGTGAACTCCCAGATGTTCAGGCAGGTTTTAGAAAAGGCAGAGGCACCAGAGATCAAATTGCCAACATCTGCTGGATCATGGAGAAAGCAAGAGAGTTTCAGAAAAACATCTATTTCTGCTTCATTGACTATGCCAAAGCCTTTGACTGTGTGGATCACAATAAACTGTGGAGCATTCTGAAAGAGATGGGAATCCCAGACCACCTGACCTGCCTCTTCAGAAACCTGTATGCGGGTCAGGAGGCAACAGTTAGAACTGGACATGGAACAACAGACTGGTTCCAAATAGGAAAAGGTGTACGTCAAGTTTGTATATTGTCACCTTGCTTATTTAACTTCTATGCAGAGTACATCATGAGGAACGCTGGGCTGGAAGAAGCACAAGCTGGAATCAAGATTGCTGGGAGAAATATCAATAACCTCAGATATGCAGATGACACTACCCTTATGGCAGAAAGTGAAGAGAAACTCAAAAGCCTCTTGATGAAAGTGAGAGAGTGAAAAGGTTGGCTTGAAGCTCAACATTCAGAAAACAAAGATTATGGCATCTGGTCCCATTACTTCATGGGAAATAGATGGAAAAACAGTGGAAACAGTGTCAGACTTTATTTTTTTGGGCTCCAAAATCACTGCAGATGCTGATTGCAGCCATGAAATTAAAAGACGCTTGCTCCTTGGAAGGAAAGTTATGACCAACCTAGATAGTATATTAAAAAGCGGAGACATTACTTTGCCAACCAAAGTCCATCTAGTCAAGGCAATGCTTTTTCCCGTGGTCATGTATGAATGTGAGAGTTGGACTGTGAAGAAAGCTGATCGCTGAAGAATCAATGCTTTTGAACTGTGGTGTTGGAGAAGACTCTTGAGAGTCCCTTATACTGCAAGGAGATCCAACCAGTCCATTCTAAAGGAGATCAATCCTGGATGTTCATTGGAAGGACTGATGCTGAAGCTGAAACTGCAATACTTTGGCCACCTCATGCGAAGAGTTGACTCACTGGAAAAGACTCTGATGCTGGGAAAGGTTGGGGGCGGGAGGAGAAGGGGACGACGGAGAATGAGATGGCTGGATGGCATCACCCACTCTGTTGACATGAGTTTGAGTGTACTCCGGGAGTTGGTGATGGACAGGGAGGCCTGGCGTGCTGTGATTCATGGGGTCGCAGAGAGTCAGACACGACTTAGCGACTGAACTGAACTGAACTGAATGTATAAATGATTTTGAGTTTGCAAGCTAAAGATGAAAGAAGGAGAGTTAAAAATTCTGGCAAGGAACAAAGAGCTCTGAGAAATGAGAGAGATGATTGAGGAAAGGTAAAGTTTCAACAAATGATTTCTTATGTGTAAACCAAAAAAAAAAAAAAAAGCTTTTATGGGCTGGGACTATCTTTGAAAAATCAGCCCTCATGGGAAAATACAGAAACAAGGATAAGACATGAGAGAGTCAAAGGAGAATGAAATACAGTGGAGGAAAGAACAGGATGAAGTGTGGAGAGCTGCCATAGATAGAAATGGAAACATGGGCCTGAAATGTACAGAATCACAGGGACTTGTAATGAGTAGTTTAATCTACTGTAACAAGATATTCAAAACTCGAGTTAACATCTGTGGGTCAGTGGATGTTCTGGGCAACTCACTCCCACAGGGTCATTCAGGATCTAGATTCCTCATCATGCTTCCAAGTGGTACAGCCTGAGTCACCACAACACCCTAGTTCTAGCCCATCAGAGGGGATAAGAATGCAAATGGAAGGCAAGTGATTTTCTCTTTAAAAAGTGATGCACAAATTGCCTATGTCACTTCCCACGCTCCTTCCATTGTTGATAAGTCATGTGACTATACTAAACTGCAACTTGGTGATTACACCAAGTTGCAAAGGTAACTTGGAGAAGGAAACGGCAACCCACTCCAGTGTTCTTGCCTAGAGAATCCCAGGGACGGGAGAGCCAGGTGGGCTGCCGTCTATGGGGTCACACAGAGTCGGACACGACTGAAGCGACTTAGCAGCAAAGGTAACTAAGAAATGTAGACTCTGGCCAAGAGGTCTCTGGACAGAAGGGAGATCTGGAAACTCAGTGGAGGTCATCACAGGTACAAAGCAGCAGTTAGCCTGAGAAAAATGAAGACAGAAATACATTTTTATAGCAATTGATATTTTATGAAGTTCTGCAACATAACTTACTGAATTTTATTTTCATACTAATTCTATAAAAGAGGCAGAGTAGGGTTTATTGTAAGGAGATGCATGTAAAGAGAATGTGATAAAATAACCCCAGTGGATGGAGCTGAGAATTAACCTAAATCCAATGGAGATATGGCAGGTAGCCTGGCAGTCAAGGAGGACCTCTTCTGACCCTCCTAAGAAAGAGTTATCAGAAAATGCCACACAAAAATACACATGTGCATATTCAAAATTCACAGAATTAAGTGGAAAGCAGATTTAAATAATTAAACTTTCAAGGAATGTTTTTGGTAAATTTGTAGCATTTGTACTTCCAAAGTTATTAAAACTCAAAATTGAACCAAGATGTTTCAGATACCTTTTGAGATACCATTGAATCACATGGATGATTATCTAAAAGTTTAGCCAGACCAAAAATCGTAGCAAGTTGACTTTGTTGTTTAATTAGATTGATTGGTTTGATTTTTGTTTTCTGGCTTGGTGGAAGATGGAAGGAAGAATATGTAGTGCAGTAGATACAGTATGTATAATGGAGTGTGAATTCATTTCTGTTCACTAAAATGGTATCATGATGTGCTAAGTTTCAATTCCTGTATCTCATAACAACTACATTATAATTCATATAGTAATTTAATAAAGTAATATTCACAATGTAATAATTGTTAAAGCTTATAATAATAAAATTATAAAAGAATGTTGCCAAACCCACCACATGCAGAAGAGATCATGAACTTGGGAAGCATTAACATGTAATGTACCTTAGTTGAATGCTTTTATTTTTCAATCTGTTTTCTAATGTATCCATAGTTCTCTATTCAGACAGGTGAATTCTACTGTCTGCAATTTCAGATCTCTGTGTCTTTCATATTTCTAAATATTGTAATAAGCACAAGATTCAGGAAGTAAAGACATTCATGTTTTTATTTACATACACTGGGATATGAACATTAGGCATTTATTTTTAACTCTTTAAAGGTTTTGACATTCATTTTCAATAGGATGGTAAAAAGTTATTTGATTTTTTGAAAAAACTTCACTCTCTGATTTTCTGTCTTTCCAGATGTGAACCTGGAGCCCTACGTGATGTATGAGTATAGGATTTCTGCATGGAATCGCTATGGGCAAGGATTCAGCAAGGCAGTTAGAGCCAGAACAAAAGAAGATGTGCCTGAAGGAGTGAGTCCCCCCAGGTGGACAAAAATGGATCATCTTGATGATGTAATAGTCTTAAGCTGGAAGAAACCTATACAATCAAATGGTATTAAACTATTTTAAAAATTGAAATAACATAATCCCATTAAATCCATAAGGAAACTGAAATTAGTGAGATGCATATAATTGGCATACATCTAACCACTAAAAAGGGAACTTCAGTTTTATGGGGAAATATGTCAGACTTTATTTTATTGGGCTCCAAAATCACTATAGGTGGTGATTGCAGCCATGAAATTAAAAGACGCTTACTCTTTGGAAGGAAAGTTATGACCAACCTAGATAGCATATTAAAAAGCAGAGATATTACTTTGGCAACAAAGGTCCATCTAGTCAAGGCTATGGTTTTTCCCGTGGTCATGTATGGATGTGAGAGTTGGACTGTGAAGAAAGTTGAGCACCAAAGAATTGATGCTTTTGAACTGTGGTGCTGGAGAGGACTCTTGAGAGTCCCTTGGACTGCAAGGAGATCCAACCAGTCCATCCTAAAGGAGATCAGTTCTGGGTGTTCATTGGAAGGATTGATGCTGAAGCTGAAACTCCAATACTTTGGCCACTGCATGTGAAGAGTTGACTCATTGGAAAAGACCCTGATGCTGGGAAGGATTGGGGGCAGGAAGAGAAGGGAATGACAGAGGATGAGATGGCTGGATGGCATCACCGACTCGATGCACATGAGTTTGAGTGAACTCCGGGAGTTGGTGATGGACAGGGAGGCCTGGCGTGCTGCGATTCATGGGGTCGCAAAGAGTCAGACACGACTGAGTGACTGAACTGAACTGAACTGAATCATTCATTTGTGAATTAGCCCTCACAAATTTTTAGCCCAAAATTATTATTTTCCTTGAATCCCAGCATATATCTGAGCTGTTTTCAAATAAGCAAAGCATGTTATGGGAGGGCAAAATAGTTTTGAAAGTAAATGTTTGATAGTTGAAGGGAAATAAACAATTGACTCTGATTATTTTTGTCAAGAATCTATCTCCTCCATCAAGAATGAGTGTAATTAAGAACTGCTTGAACATAGCAATGTGATAGCAAATTAAAATTAAATAATGCTATATTATCCCATTTCTTCAGAACTCTAAGCCATCTAATTTGTTTGCAAATAGTTCAAAGAATCCCACACTCAAATTCAGGCATTTGTCTGTCTCTTTTAGGTCCTATTATTGCCTACATTCTTCTCCGAAATGGAATTGAATGTTTTCGGGGAACATCACTGAGCTTCTCTGATACGGAAGGAATTCAGCCCTTTATGGAATATTCATACCAGCTGAAAGCTTGCACAGTTGCTGGCTGTGCTACCAGCAGCAAGGTAAGAGGAGTTTGCCTAAACTCTGGACAGAATTGCCCAGTGTTAAGACTGTAGGAAGGTCCAGGTTATGAGTAATGTTCCCAGGGACAGAAAACTGTGTCCACCCCAATAAAGTAGGGTGTCCATATGGCATCTCAACTGAGTACCAACACTTCCATCTGAACGGATAGATCACTGAGAGATTTATTCAAATATCAATATTTCCTTCACAAAAAGAAAGAAACTTGAACTGATATTATCCTCTTAATCCCCTTCTCCTTCACCAACCAGTTTTTAGTTGGTTTTCAACAAATTCATAATAATTCCCAAGCCATTTCTCAGTTTAAAAACAGAAATTCTATTTAAATATCATATCAACAAAAATTGCCATTTCTTGTAAAACAGAGAAAAGGGCAAAGGAGTCTGACATAGGGAAATAAAATAGTTCCAAGGCTTCTCCAACAGCCTTGACAAGAATCAGTAGTCAACTGTATGTAAGGGAATAAAAATGAAGTATCATAGGTATTTTCAAAGTATCTGGCTTGAAAAATTGGTATGTCATGGTGCCATTTTGCAAGCAAATCAAAAAACAAAAATATATATTCAGAGTATATATATATGAACATTACTCAGCCATAAAAGATAATTAAATAATGCCATTTGCAGCAACATTGACGGGCCAAGAGATTATCATACTAAGTGAATAAGCCAGAGAAAGACAAATAATATATGATACTACTTACATGTGTAATCTAAAAGAATGGATACAAAGTCTTTTCTTTGTAAGAAAGGACATATTTACAAGATAAAAACAGTTTCACAGACATACAAAACAAGTTTATGGTTACCAAAGGGGAAAGTGGGGAGAAAGGATAAATTAGGAATTTGGGATTAACATATACACACTACTATATATAAAATAAACAAAGACCTACTGTATAGCATAGGGACCTATGCTCAATATTTCATAATAATCTGTAGGGGAAAGAATCTGAATAAGAATACACACACACACACATATTATATATATAACTGAGTCACTTTGATGTATGCCTGAAACTAACACAATTCAGTTTTTTTAAAAAAGAAGAAAATTTAAAAGTAAAGAATGATTAACATTTTTAAAGCTTTCAAAAATATATTTAAGAGGAGGAGAAGATAGCATAATGGTTGTTGTTCAGTCACTCAGTCATATCCGACTCTTTGCAACCCCATGGACAGCAGCACGCCAGGCTTCCCTATCCTTCAGTATCTCCCAGAGTTTGCTCAGCTCATATACATTGAGTCCATGATGCCATCCAACCATCTCATCCTCTGTCACTCGCTTCTCCTCTTGCTTTCAATCCTTCCCAGCACCAGGGTCTTTTCCAATGAATCAGCTCTTTGAATCAGGTGGCCAAAAATTCAGAGCTTCGGCTTCATCGTCAGGTCTTCCAATGAATATTTAGAACTGATTTGCCTGGTTTGATCACCCTGCAGTTGAAAGGACCCTCAAGAGTCTTTTCCAACACCACAGTTCAAAAACGTCAATTCTTTGACTCTCAGCCTTCTTTATAGTCCAATTGTCACATCCATACATGACTACTGGATAAACCATAGCTTTGACTATAAGCACCTTTGTCAGCAAAGTCATGTCTCTGCTTTTTAATATACTGTCTAGGTTGGTCATAGCTTTCTTCCAAAGAACAAGCATCTTTTAATATTATGACTGCCGCCACCATCTGCAGTGATTTTGGAGCCCAAGAAAATAAAGTCTGTCACTGTTTCCATTGGTTCCCCATCTATTTGCCATGAAGTGATGGGACCAGGTACCATGATCTTAGTTTTTTGAATGTTGAGTTTTAAGCCAGCTTTTCACTCTCCTCTTCAACTTCATTAAGAGGTTCTTTCGTTCCTCTTCACTTTCTGCCATTAGGGTGATATCATCGGCTTATCTGAGGTTATTGATATTTCTCTCAGCAAATTGATTCCAGCTGGTGATTCATCCAGCCCGACATGTCATATGTACTCTGTATAGAAATTAAATAAGTAGGATGACAATATACAGCTTTGACATACCCCTTTCCCAATTTTGAACCAGTCCATTGTTCCATGTCTGGTTCTAACTGTTCCTTCTTGACCTGCATACAGGTTTCTCGGGAGGCAGGTAAGGTGGTCTGATATTCCCATCTCTTAAAAATGTTTCCACAGTTTGCTGTGACCCATACAGTCAAAAGCTTTAGCGCAGTCAATAAAGCAGATGTTTTTTCTGGAATTCTCTTGCTTTTTCTATGATCCAACGGATGTTGGCAATTTGATCTCTGGTTCCCCTGCCTTTTCTAAATCCAGGTTGTACATCTGGACGTTCTCGGTTCACATACTGTTGAAGCAATATTATTTGGTACTTTAAGTGAAAGTGTCTAGTCAGAAGCTGGATTAAAAGGTGACTGAAATTTGTTGGAAAGATCTATAGAGGAAGTTGAAGCAATGAGTTTTAATGTGATCATTTAAGAATAGACAGAGGGACAAAAACCAAAAACCACAGATGACCAGCCACCTTGAGGGAGCTACTAAATGAAGAAAGGAAAAAGCAATCAAACAATTTGGGAGGAAAATAAAAGAGCCATTTCACCAATGCCAAACTAGTCAGAGGAAATGCAGTTTTCATATGGTTTAAACTTGAGAAGCTCAGCATCTTTGAACACTGTTGAAGAACAATCCAAATACAATGTTCATTCAGAACCATCAGTTGCACCCCGCCATCTAGACAGATGGCAGCTGATTGGCCCAATCAAAAATTATGGTCCAAAGGGTCCTAGAACCATTCTGTGCTTTTCACATAATGCAGCTCCTTCCTACCAGATGCCAAAACAATCCGTGTAAAAGTGAAATCAGACTTAATTCTGTGAAAAAGCAAAGGCAGCCAATTTTTCCACCCAAATATATTTTGACAATGTTGAGCAAATCACTGGTTGATTTACCCTTTTTTTCTTCTCACTTGGTTCTCTTTCTAGAACATTGGTGCAGACACTATAAAGTCATCCTGGGTATCATAGGAGGAGTAGCAAAAACGCTGCCCATTTACACTGTTCAAAGTATATTATATGCAAGCAAGTTCAGATGTGGGTTTTGCTCCAAATTTACTGGTGCTTAAAATGTACAAAATCAGGCTGTTAAAATGCAAAGACACCGATGGGCCATATGGAAGAGAGTTATCAAGAGTTCTCTAGTAAGACAGTCTGCCAGCCAGATTTCACTTGTTTAAACTGAGGACTGCACTCTGCCATCAAAACTGTTGTTGAACCATTGTGATAAATGGTAGTGGAAGACTTACAGAATACATTCAAGGTCAGATTTCATTGTTTGAATAGGATGGTAGAGAAAGAATTTTAAAAAGAGGGACTGCTTCTCCAAGCCCCGCTAATGATATGCCAAGCTAAGACAACAACATTTTAAAACAAAAGTGACATTCTCATTGATCAGAATACCTAGTGTACTATTCCAAGAAATTGCTGTTTAATTCCTGTGTTTTCAGGTCGTTGCAGCTACCACCCAAGGAATCCCGCAGAATATTCCTCCGCCTAGAGTCACGGCCCCCAGTGCAGAGGCTCTGCATGTGAGTTGGCATGTCCCTCCGAAGCCAAATGGCGTCATTAAAGAGTACCAGCTCAGGCAGGTCGGGAAAGGTCTCATCTACACTGACACCACTGACAGGAGGCAGCATACGGTCACAGGTAAAAAAAAATAGGAAAACCTACCGGAAGAGTCTGTCACTGTGGTTAGGGGGGCAAAGCCTCCCAGGGGTGTGTGTTTGATATATGAGGTCACTTCGAGAGGACGTGTTCTCTTGACATATGGTCAGGTCCCACTTATCCATGCTAATAGAAGAGCCCACACTGGCAGCAATAAGCCACAACAGCAGATAACTTCAGAAATAATTTATATTTGGCTTTGATATGCATTATGTGTAGGGTTTTTGCATCAGTATTAAGGTTTGTTTTTTTTTCCCCAGACTAACTGTAAGATACATTTTCATTCCCCAAGGATATACTGGTAGTTAATGGGACTAGGAGAGCCAGGAATGTACTTGAAGGAAGGAGAAAAATCAACCAGAGGCTAACATTTATCTACTGCGTGGGTAATTAATACACAGAATAGTTGACAGTTGATGGGTTGTGACAATTTGTTGTTATTATTAACATTAATTAATAGTAATTGTATTATTTTGTTGCTTATTATAACATGTATTATAATTAGATTTAATAATATAATAATAGTACAGTATTATAGTATAGTGTCAGAAATTACTAGCAGTGATTGTAATAATAATTAACATGTTTTAGTCTGAATTTCACTCCTGAATAAAAGCAATTTCTAACTTACCCAGTCTAGATCAGCTTTGCTAATACACCATCACATCACCTTGTTTTATTTTCACCACAGACCTTTCATTGCCTGACAGTGTTTGCTTTTTATTTGCCTTTTTTGTCCTGCTCCTTTGTAAGTATCTCTACCTACTTCAATCCCGTACCTTGAGCACCCAGGACAATCCTTGGCACAGCAGTAAGCGCTAAATAAATGTTTGAGAATAAGTGAATTTAACGTGTTGAATACTGTCCTAAGCCTTGGCGTTTACTGTTTAATTTGATCCTCATCACAAACCTATGGGGCAGAGAGAATTATTACCCCCATTGTACGGAATAGAATGCTTCAAGAGAATTAGCAACTTAGCTCATCATTTAGACTATTGAATCATCCCAGACAGCTGTGTAAATTTATTTAGTTTCTGAGAACATAAGCAAGAGTTTACAAACTTTCACTCTTCCCCTATTGTCAGAACCCCCCCCAGTCCCCCCAACCCTTCCCACCCTGCACCCACACCCAAACCCACCCTCACCCCTGCCATAGTCTTCCTAAGTGAATGAATGCCTTCCTTCCATTGGACCGTATACTTAGCAGGGGACATTGATACCAGGGATGACGAAATTCACACAGAAGTGCAGGAAGGCCTGGAAAAGCAAACCTGATTTTTCCTTAGAGGAGGCGCAGGCTGTGCTATACAGGTGGAAAAAATAAATTCATCATGATTTACTCTCAACTGGACAATTCCCTGACACACAGCAAGCACTCACTGACAGATGTCCACTGTTTTCCAAAAGTGCCATAAGCCTACGGAAGGTGCTTAATAAAATATTTGCGGACTAGCACATTGCAATCCTGATCTGAAGATCCTGAGCTAAGCCGATGATAATGGGGATGGGAAAGCCCTCATCCATTTAGATGATCAAATGTGTTCCTTATTTCAGTAAAAATGAAAACCATCACTAGTAATTAAAATGATGTTATTTTCCATGATAAAAACTTACATGTATATGGTGATTTATAATTTTAAAGAACCATTGCATTTTGACTCCCGTGATTCTCATTGCAACCTTGTAAGTGAGGGATGTTTTAAACACATTACTGACCAGGGAATTTTTGCAGAAACTAATACCTGTAGCGTTAATACATCTCTGGTGGATAATGTGTTAATATCCACATTTGAAAGATAAAGGTGAAAACTGGCCTACTCGGGGTGCCCAAGGCATTCACTGCTTCCATCTATAAGGAAATCAGAATACCATTTCATTCAAAAAAATAAAAGGTAGCCTGCTTGCTGTGTTCTAGATAGTATATTAAGTGCTCCAAAATTGGACTGCTGCTCTTGAGAAGCTCCCAATACTAGTGACAAGTTAAGGATTAGCTTGTGTAGTGATGCTCCAACAGAACTCTGTACCGAATGGGGTAGAAGAAATCAAAAGAATGACTTAGAAAGGCCATGGATGTTAATTTACAGAGTTTTGAAAGCAAAGTTAAGGTCCATGAAGACTTTGTAGCAATAAAAGTTTCACCATAAACTGGGATACAAGGATGAAGAATTCTCTTCCTACAGAATCTGTCTACTCAATCAGCAGAGGCTTCACACTATTGCCAGCTGTAATGGTTTCCATTTTTAGAAACCAACAGTTACATGCCAGAATGGTGTTGTTCACATCAACAGAATTGATAGCCTCCTTAATTATAAAATAATTGCAAAGATTTTTATTTAAATACTTTCACTCCACCAGTTCTTCTATTATCATCTTTTATGACTTTTTTCATGTCAGAAAAGATTTCATGTGCGTAACTTAATGCCAAAGTTCCTGTTTTATTGGGATAAACATTTTAAAGTTTTTCCACCTAATTTCAGTTCTTTTAAGACTATAAAAGGGGAAAAAATTCTGTTAGAATTCATTTCATACATCCTTCTGTATTATTTTAGACAGATTTAGAAGGCACTTCACTTGGACAATATAGTCCTAAACAGATTTCTTTGTTAAATGAGTAAATATACCTTTATTCAAAAAAACCTTACTAAGTATACCCTCATATATGTAGTTCCTATGGGACAGGTGTGGTGCTTGGCATTAGAAAATCTGAAACCCGAGACCTGTGAAGTGTTCACGCATTTTATCTGCCAGGGAAAATTTAGTTCCATGGTTAGTTGACTGATCAAATTCAGTAGGGAACTGTTTTATGATGGGAATGACTATTTTATTGAGTTTATGAAATGAACTAAAATAATCAAATTTATTTCACATTCAATCTCAAACATTTGATTGAAGAGCTGCCCGAGCCCCCCCAGAGATAAAGGTTTTGATTTTTCTCATCATTTCCAAAAACACGGCATTCCCTGAGTCACAGTCAAATACTGATGAAGCTGTAGCTCTAGTCATCCAGGAGCCTGAGAATCTAGGTCCCTAGAAATGACAGAAGGGAAAGAAGGCACCTAGCACCAGCCCCATTGTCTCCATGCTTATTTTTAATTACCTCAAAGCTTTAGAAACATGATCCCGTAAATGCTTTGTGGGAATAGAGGCAAATGCACTCATCATGTGAAATCCATAAATTGCTTATAATCCTCTCAAGATGTTAAAAAAAAAAAAAAAAAGCATTAAGTAATTGAAGACAGGAAGTCCTCAGTTAATTATTTAGAGGTGTTATCAATGCTCTAAGTAAACCAAAGCGCTTTCTGCTATCTCACTGAGCCCAGTACCATGGGGACCAAGGCTAGCAGCCATCATCTTCTCAGATTCGCTAATGCAAACAGTGCATGGCAGCTTGTCAATAAAAGACCTTTTCATATCATTTATTACTAGACATGCCCATCATCCTGCACAGAACAAATAGGACGTCAGCGATGGCATTGTTTCACTTTGGGTTGCCACACTTGAAACGTGGACCTCCTAATGTGGGCATCGGGGTAGAGGAGAGCAGGGAAAGGATTAACGAAATGATTAGGGACACCGAGAACAAGATGAATTAATCATGTCCTCTTTAGCAGCAGACATGATAAGGGCTTATATGTCTCTTAACTCTGGGGGAAATGTTTTCCAAATAATTCATTGAAAGTTGCTCATTGTTTCATTTCACTGAAAGTGGAAGAGTTACCAGCCTTAAGTTAACAAGGAAAGAATAATCTGTCTTCCTTTCTCATATTATTCAGTTCAGTTCAGTTCAGTTCAGTCGCTCAGTCGTGTCCGACTCTTAGCGACCCCATGAACCACAGCACGCCAGGCCTCCCTGTCCATCACCAACTCCCGGAGTTCACTCAAACTCATGTCCATCGAGTAGAAACTTGTAAAAACCTTCTGTGATAAAACAGCATAAATCCTACCAGGGCTAATTGTAGCAGAAAGTGTGCTACTAATGTACTGAAACAGATATAGTACATACCACTTTTGAAACAAAGAAAACATAGTTTGACCATCCATATCCCAAAATGTGGACATTTTTTACATGAAGATTTTACATTTAGGTAACTTCATCATGTGTTCCTATAGTATCCTACACTTGACTCTCATGATATTTATTATGCTTCATTGAATATCCTTTTACTTGTCTCTACTCCTCAACCAGAAGTTAAAGTTTTTAAGAACAGAGGCAGCAGCTTCCTTTTGCCATTGTGTTACCTGTACTGTGACCTATCACAGTACCTAACAGACATTAAATGTTTCGAAAATCCTTGTTGAATGAATAAATGTTGAGTAGTAAACTCGGGTTGGCCGAAAATTCATTCAGGTTTTTCCATTACAGCTTACAAAAAAATCCAAACAAAAATTTTGGGCAACCCGGTAGTATCTCAACTAGATTCCATATTGGTTGGATATAAAAATCACAGTCAGACACAGCTAAAGCTTAGGATGGGTGACACAATTTGCGAAGCCCAACGCAAAATGAAAGCATAGGGCTCCTTTGTTCAAAAATCATTAAGAATTTAAGGATGATGAAAACTGACCCATGCTCAGGATCCTTCTAAGCATGGTCTGAGGTTACTGCATAGCTTTGTGCCCTGGTCTCTGGCAGTTTGAATTTATTGGCAGTAAACTTCTTTTTTAATTATATTATAGTTGATTTACAAGGTTGTATTGCTTTCAAGTATACAGCAAACTGATTCATATGCGCACACACACATATACACATATATCCATTCTTTTTCAGATTCCTTTTCCTTATAGGTTATTACAAAGTATTGAGTAGAATTCCCTGTGTTATACAGTAGGTTCTTGTTGATTATCTATTTTATATATAGTAGTGGTCACTATGAACAAAGCTAGTGGAGGTGATGGAATTCCAGCTCAGCTATTTCAGATCCTAAAAGACGATGCTGTGAAAGTGCCGCACACGATATGCCAGCAACTTTGGAAAATTCAGCAGTGGCCAAAGGACTGGGAAAGGTCAGTTTTCATTCCAATCCCAAAGAAAGGCAGTGCCAAAGAATGTTCAAACTGATGCACAATTGCATTCATCTCACACTCTAGCAAAGTAATGCTCAAAATTCTCCAAGCTAGACTTCAACAGTACATGAACTGACAATTTCCAGATGTTCAAGCTGGATTTTGAAAAGGCAGAGGAACCAGACATCAAATTGCCAACATCTGTCAGATCATAGAAAAAGCAAGCGAATTCCAGAAAAACATCTGTTTCACTGACTATACTGAAGCCTTTGAGCATGGAACAATGGACTGGTTCCAAATTGGGAAAGGAGTTCATCAAGGCTGTATACTGTCACCTTGCTTATTTAACTATTATACAGAGTACATCATGAGAAATGCCAGCCTGAATGAATCATAAACTGGAATCAAGATTACTGGGAGAAATATCAATAACCTCAGATATGCAGATGACACCATCCTTATAGCAGAAAGTGAAGAGGAACTAAAGAACCACTTGATGGAAGTGAAACAGAAGAGTGTAAAAGCTGGCTTAAAACTCAACATTCAGAAAAACAAAGATCATGGCATCCGGTCCCATCACTTCATAGCAAATAGATGGGGAAACAATGGAAACAGTGATAGACTTTATTTTCTTGGGCTCCAAAATCACTGCAGACGGTGACTTCAACCATGAAATTAAAAGAATGTTTGCTTCTTGGAAGAAAAGCCATGACCAACCAAGACAGCATATTAAAAAGCAGAGACATTACTTTGCTGACAAAGGTCTGTCTAGTCAAAGATACGGTTTTTCCAGTCATCATGTTTGGATGTGAGAGTTGGACCATAAAGAAAGCTGAGTGCCAAAGAATTGATGCTTTTGAACTGTGATTATGTAGAAAACTCTTGAGAGTCCCTTGGACTGCAAGGAGGTCAATCCTAAAGGAAATCAATCCTGATTTTTTATTGGAAGGACTGATGCTGAAGCTGAAGCGCCGATACTTTGGTCATCTGATGGGAAAAACTGACTCATTAGAAAAGACCCTGATACTGGGAAAGATTGAAGACAGAAGGAGAAGGGGACTACAGAGGATGAGATGGCTGGATGGCATCACCGACTCAGTGGACATTCGTTCGAATGAACTCTGGTAGTTGTGATGGACAGAGAAGCCTGGCATGCTGCAGTCCATAAGGTCACAAAGAGTTGGACACAACTGAGCAACTGAACTGAACTGATACAGTAGTGAGTATCTTTAACTGAAACAGGGTGAAAACTGGGATGGCTATTGTGTCCTCAGAGCAGCTTCAGGAGCCTCTGTTGTCATGTATGATACTCTGTGCTGTATTTCCCCCACTACCACCTGACCACTGGCCACCAAGCCTCAGACCTGTGAAAGCAGATGTGAGAATTCATTTTATTTTCATTTTTCAAATTCCAGTTCAGTTCAGTTCAGTTCAGTCGCTCAGTTGTGTCCGACTCTCCGCGACCCCATGAATCACAGCACGCCAGGCCTCCCTATCCATCACCAACTCCCTGAGTTCACTCGAACTCATATCCACAGAGTCGGTGATACCATCCAGCCATCTCATTCTCGGTCGTCCCCTTCTCCTCCCGCCCCCAACCTTTCCCAGCATCAGAGTCTTTTCCAGTGAGTCAACTCGTCGCATGAGGTGGCCAAAGTATTGTAGTTTCAGCCTTAGCATCAGTCCTTCCAATAGGAGCCTAAATACTTGCAAAAAAATAGCACAACATCAACCACTATTTCTTGTCTTTTATCATTCTTACAGATATTATAGCCAAAGCATTATATACATCAGCTGTCTAGACACCAGTACTTAAAGGAAAAAAAAAATCCCTTGGAATCCCAGATATTCCAAGGTACTTTGCCTGGGCAATCACTGCTTCTGTTTCATTCCCAGCAGTTCTATCCAGTTTCCTTCTTCTCTGAGATGTATGTCTTTGTTGGATCATTTAAGCATCTACAACCTTGTTCTAGAGAAGAAGGTTCTGATTGAAAATGTAGGATAAAAGAGGCTTTGGTCTAACACAACACCAAACTCCAAGGCAGAAAAATATTTGTTAATACAGTGATACAAAAATCAAAAGCAAGGGTCTTTCCTTGGGTTATCTTATTAATATTCTTAATGTTAATATATTTGGAAACAGAGCCTGCCAAATTAGTGACTCATTCAGGAAGTGCTTCTTATGATGAATCTGATCACTCTGATACTAGGGAGAGGAGATTAATCTCTGGTGTAGACTTACACATTAAATACAGAATTAAGAATGCAAATAAGCTTTGTAACAAGTAGTCTGAATTGAAAGTTCTAAGTTATTTTGCTGGTATTTGCAAATGCAAGAGCCCCCTAGTTTTGATGTTTTGATGTCTGGTTCATATGAGACATCAACTGAACTCATACGTCAAAGCCTTGATGCACGAAATGGACAGTGCCAATGGCTTCTCTCAGAGAGGCAAGAAATTGGCTTGACTAAGAAGGATGGACACTGCTGAGATCATGATGGATGATACTATCAGGGAAAGGGGACCCTAGCTTGTGAGCTCCTGAAATATTTCACAATCAAATTTTGTGACACAAACCATAATTTAAATGCACATTTGGTGTGTCTAAAGTGATTCCATGATCCCTTGGTGTACCAGTTTTTTAATATCTCAATTTTCACGTGGAATCAGGTTAATCCAAAGTCGAGCCTTGACATAGCTCTACTCATCACAGTGAATGCTGGATGTTCCTGGCTATCTCCACAAGCAGAAATGTTCTTGGGTGAGGGAGGGGAAAATCATTTAATGAGATCCCAGGCAGGTAGAGGCAAAAGACAGCTCTTTTCAACAGTAAAACTAGATTTGTGGTTCACATGGGCCAGGGCAAGCATCTAGTTTGGGTGAACTGGTGCCAGGAAAAGTAACTGCCCACAGGGTGGGAAATACCTGGTAACCACGTAACAAAAGGTTTTTGAAGTAATTCAGGCCTCTCAGCACTTGAGCTAATCACTAACCAAGTTGATTGAGGAACCTGTGAAATTACATATTCTCTAGGATTATTTGGTAATTCTTCAGAAGAATAACAGATGATATTTAGGACAACTGAACGACTATTTTTAGGTAGCACTAGCTATCTGAAACTGTAATGAACAAAAAGCCTTTTCGTGACTGCCTGGAGATTAAACATGAGAAACAAGCTGTTCTTTATAGAGTACATCCAATGTAACTTACAGAGCTATGAGTTTTGTTTTCCAAATCATCTTTTTATGATCCATAGGCAGACTTTTTGCAGTCTCTTTTTAACACATATTTACTCTTGAAAGGAATGTTACTTGAAAGTGTAATTGTAATGAGTTTGGTTATAGTATGCCTCTTTCCTTTAAAAGAGAACATGATTCCCTGTAGGGAAATTCAGGTAATTTGCAGCCACAGTAATCTCCACTCCACTGAAATGTTAAATACTTGGCTTTTCTCCATGCGTTTGTCTTTCTCTGTTCTACAGCCACTATTTCTTACTATTTTAATTCAATGCTGAGCAGTTGAATGATGTTTTCTTTTCTCCTTCTACTCTTTGACTTTAGGATTAAGTTACAGTCAGAACGGTTCCTTGGAGACATCTCTTTATTTCCCTCTTCTCATCCTGATCAATTCATGAGTAGTTTTCAATTGGTGTGCCCTTTTCACTGCCTGTTGCTAATATTTCAAATATATCTCACTTTAAGGACTACCAATAGGGGCTTCCTTAAAGTGACAGCAAATTCCAGTTGAAATGTGTTGATTTTATTGAGTTTTACACAGTCATATATATGAAAGGTCATCCAGTTCATGTAAATCATCTATGCCTTGTGGCAGTCCACACTTTACTTACAGACTATTGGAACCAAGTCTATTAATAAATCAATCCTCTAACAATAGGAAAAATACAAGACCTAAGAAATTGTTGTTCAGTCACTAAGTCATGTCTGACTGATGAGTCAGTAATGCTATCTAACCATCTCCTCCTCTGTTGTCCCCTTCTCCTTTTGCCTTCAGTATTTTGCAGCATCAGGATCTTTTCCAATGAGTTAGTTCTTCATATCAGGTGGCAAGAGTGTTAGAACTTCAGCTTCAGCAACAATCCTTCCAATGAATATTCAGGGTTGATTTCCTTTAGGATTGACTGGTTTGATCTTCTGGCAGTCCAAGGGACTCTCAAGAGTCTTGTCCAACACCACAATTAGAAAGCATCAATTCTTTAGCACTCAACCTTCTTCATGGTGTAATTCTCACCTTTGTACATGACTACTGGAGCTAAGAATAGAATATACAAATGTTGGATTCATCTGTTGTCTTCTTTCATATTAACCTGTGGTTCAATTAAGCAGTCTATATTCCTGTGCTCACAGTTTACATATATGGGAACTGAGGTAAAAAAGCTGGTTTGTGGTAGTAGCTGATAGGTAGATAAGGATTAGACCCAAAGAGTTTAATTTCAGACTGCTAAGCTGAGTCTGCCTCTGTACATGAATTGTGCTCATATTCCAAATGAAAATTTTCAAATACCTAGCCCCATGTGGATTTTTTATATTAACAGAAGTGTTACTAGGCCTTGAAGGATCTGTGTCATTTTATTTAGAAGCCTCATAGAACTGATCCAGCTGCTCTGGGTCACATGTTTCAGCCCAAAAAGAAAAGAAAGAAAGTGAAGTCCCTCAGTCATGTCTGACTCTTTGTGACCGCATGGACTTTAACCTACCAGGTTCCTCTGTCCATTGGATGTTCCAGGCAAGAATACTGGAGTGGGTTGCCATTTCCTTCTCCAGGAGATCTTCCCAACCCAGGGATTGAACCTGGGTTTCCCGCATTTTGGTCAAACACTTTACCGTCTGAGCCACCAGGGAAGTCCCAACTACCCAGAATTGCATCCTGACCTCACCCTTTCTTATCTCTGTCATCAAAGGTGAGTTCCTTCATCTCTCTATGCGTTGGCTCCTGTTATCTGAGCAGAGAACAGCAGTTCCTCTGGGAGTAATTGTCTTACTCCCCAAGGGCTTTAATGGTGTCAATTAATGTCTAGGAAGTACATGGAAGAAGACTTGCAAGTAGTAAATGTTCAGTTCAGTTCAGTCGCTCAGTCTTGTCTGACTCTTTGCGACCCCATGAATCACAGCATGCCAGGCCTCCCTGTCCATCACCAACTCCCGGAGTACACTCAAACTCATGTCCATCAAGTCGGTGATGCCATCCAGCCATCTCATTCTCTGTCGTCCCCATCTCCTCCCACCCCCAATCCTTCCCAGCATCAGAGTCTTTTCCAGTGAGTCAACTCGTCGCATGAGGTGGCCAAAGTACTGCAGTTTCAGCTTTAGCATCAGTCCTTCCAATGAACACCCAGGATTGATCTCCTTTAGAATGGACTGGTTGGATCTCCTTGCAGTCCAAGGGACTCTCAAGAGTCTTCTTCAGCACCACAGTTCAAAAGCATCAATTCTTCAGCGATCAGCTTTCTTCATAGTCCAACTCTCACATCCATACATGACCGCTGGAAAAACCATAGCCTTGACTAGACGGACCTTGGTTGGCAAAGTAATGTCTCTGCTTTTTAATATACTGTCTAAGTTGGTCATAACTTTCCTTCCAAGGAGTGAGGGTCTTTTAATTTCCTGGCTGCAATCAGCATCCGCAATGATTTTGGAGTCCAAAAAAATAAAGTCTGACACGGTTTCCACTGTTTCCTCATCTATTTCCCATGAAGTTAAGTAAACTTTAGTTTCAGATATACCCATCTGAATGCAGAGTTCCAAAGAAAAGCAAGGAGAGATAAGAAAACCTTCCTAAGTAATCATTGCAAAGAAATAGGGGAAAACAATAGAATGGGAAAGACTAGAGATCTCTTCAAGAAAATTAGAGACACCAAGGGAACATTTCATGCAAAGATGGACACAATAAAGGACAGAAACTGTATGGATCTACATAAGCAGAAGATATGAAAAAGAGGTGGCAAGAATGTACAAAAGAACTATACAAAAAAGATCTTCATGACCCAGATAACCACGATGGCATGATCACTTACCTGAGCCAGACATCCTGGAATGCGAAGTCAAGTGGGCCTTAGGAAGCATCACTACAAACAAAGCTAGTGGAGGTGATGGAATTCCAACTGAACTGTTTCAAATCCTAAAATATGATGCTGTGAAAGTGCTGCACTCAATATGCCAGCAAATTTGGAAAACTCAGCAGTGGTCACAGGACTAGAAAAGGTCAGTTTTTATTCTAATCCCAAAGAAAGACAATGCCAAAGAGTGTTCAAACTACCGTACAGTCACACTCATTTCACACTCTAGTAATGCTCAAAATTCTCCAGGCTAGGCTTCAACAGTACCTGAACCGCGAACTTCCAGATGTTCAAGCTGGATTTAGAAAAGGCAGAGGAACCAGAGATCTAATTGCCAACATCTGTTCAAGCACAGAAAAAGCAAGAGAATTCCAGAAAAACATCTACTTCTGCTTCATTGGCTGTGCTTAAGCCTTTGACTGTGTAGATCACATCAAACTGTGGAAAGTTCTTAAAGAGATGGGAATACCAGACCACCTTACCTGCCTCCTGTGACACTGTATGCAGGTCAAGAAGCAGCAGTTAGAAGTGGACATAGAACGATGGCTCCAATATGAGAAAGGAGTACATCAAGGCTGTGAGAAAGGAGTACATCAAGGCTGTATATTGTAACCTTGCTTATTTAACTTATATGCAGAGTACATCATGCAAAATGGCAGACTGGATGAAGTATAAGCTGGAATCGAGATTGCCAGGAGAAATATCAATAACCTGAGATATGCACATGACACTACCCATATGGCAGAAATTGAAGTGGAACTAAGCAGCCTCTTGATGAAAGTGAAAGAGGAGAGTGAAAAATCTGGCTTAAAATTCGACATTCAAAAAACAAAGATCATGGCATCTAGTCCTATCACTTCATGGCAAATAGATGGGGAAACAATGAAAACAATGACAGACTTTATTTTCTTAGGCTCCAAAATCACTGCAGATGGTGACTGTGGCCATAAAATTGAAAGACACTTGCTCCTTGGGAGAAAAGCTATGATAAACTTAGACAGCAGTATCAAAAAGCAGAGACTTGACTTTGCCAATGAAGATCTTTTTGTCAAAACTATGCATTTTCCAGTATGGATGTGAGAGTTGGACTATAAAGAAAGCTGAGTGCAAAAGAATTGATGCTTTTCAACTGTTGGAGATGACTCCTGAGAATCCCTTGGACTGCAAGGAAATCAAACCAGTCATTCCTAGAGGAAATCAGCCCTGAATATTCATTGGAAGGACTGATGCTGATGCCAAAACCCAAATACTTTGGCCACCTATTGTGAAGTACTGACTCGTTGAAAAAGACTCTGGTACTGGGAAAGATTGAAGGCAGGAGGAGAAGGGGACAACAGAGGATGAGATGGTTGAATGGCATCACCAAGTTGATGGACATGCGTTTGTGCAAGCTCCAGGAGTTGGTGGTGGACAGGAAAGCCTGGCATGCTTCAATCCATGGGGTCCCAAAGAGTTGGACGCAACTGAACTACTGAACTGTAGAGAACTGAAACTTCACTTGGTATGTTCTTTATGCAATCAAATAAGCAACTTCCTTAGAGAATAACTGCATTTCTCAAAAAATACATTTAATTAATGTATAGAATTCAGTGAAAAGAGGAGAAAAAATGAAATAAAAAATACCCAATTTTGGTTTTTAACTTTTGTATTAATTTGTGTTTTAAATGAAATCCTTCCATTGTATTTCTTTTTTTTTTTAGAAATTTTACTTATTTTTTTTTAAGTAATTAATTTATTTTTTATTGGAGGCAAATTATTTTACAATATTATATTGGTTGGTTTTGCCATACATTGACATGAATTCGCCCTGTGTTTACATAAGTTCCCCCTCCTGAATCCCCCTCCCACCTCCCTCCTCCCTTCATCCTCCCTCTGGGTCATCCCCGCATGCCAGCCCCGAGCATCCTATAACATGCATTGACCCTGAACTGGTAATTCGTTTCACATATGACAACATACGTGTTTCAATGCCATTCTCCCAAATCATCCCACCCTCACCCTCTCCCACAGAGTCCCAAAGACTGTTCTATACATCTGTGCTGTGTCTCTTTTGCTGTCTCGTATACAGGGTTATCATTTGCATCTTTCTAAATTCCATATATATGTGTTAGTATCCTGTATTGGTGTTTTTCTTTCTGGCTTACTTCACTCTGTATAATAGGCTCCAGTTTCATCCACCTCATTAGAACTGATTCAAATGTATTCTTGTTAATGGCTGAATAATACTCCATTGTGTATATGTACCAAAGCTTTCTTATCCATTCGTCTGCAGATGGACATCTAGGTTGCTTCCATGTCCTGGCTATTATAAACAGTGCTGCAATGAACATTGGAGTACATGTGTCTCTTTCAATTCTGGTTTCCTCGGTGTGTATGCCCAGGAGTGCGATTGCTGGATCATATGGCAGTTCTATTTCCAGTTTTTTGAGGAATCTCCACACTGTTCTCCGTAGTGGCTGTATTAGTTTGCATTCCCACCAACAGTGTAAGAGGGTTCCTTTCTCTCCACATCCTCTCCAGCATTTATTGCATGTAGACTTTTGGATAGCAGCCATTCTGACTGGTGTGAAATGGTATCTCATTGTGGTTTTGATTTGCATCTCTCTGATTATGAGGGATGTTGAGCATTTTTTCATGTGTTTGTTAGCCATCTTTATGTCTTCTTTAGAGAAATGTCCGTTTAGTTCTTTGGCCCATTTTTTGATTGGGTCATTTATTTTTCTGGAATTGAGCTGCAGGAGCTGCTTGTATATTTTGGAGATTAATCCTTTATCAGTTGCTTCATTTGCTATTATTTTCTCCCATTCTGAAGGCTGTCTTTTCACCTTGCTTATAGTTTTCTTTCCTGTGCAGAAGCTTTTGATTTTAATTAGGTCCCATTTGTTTATTTTTGCTTTTATTTCCAATATTCTGGGAGGTGGGTCATGGAGGATCCTGCTGTGATTTATGTCAGAGAGTGTTTTGCCTACGTTCTCCTCTAGGAGTTTTATAGTTTCTGGTCTTACATTTAGCTCTCTAATCCATTTTGAGTTTATTTTTGTGTAAGGTGTTAGGAAGTGATCTAGTTTCATTCTTTTACAAGTGGCTGACCAGTTTTCCCAGCACCACTTGTTAAAGAGACTCTCTTTTCTCCATTTTATATTCTTGCCTCCTTTGTCAAAGATGAGGTGTCCATAGGTGCGTGGATTTATCTCTGGGCTTTCTATTTTGTTCCATTGATCTATATTTCTGTCTTTATGCCAGTACCATACTGTCTTGATGACTGTGGCTTTGTAGTAGAGCCTGAAGTCCGGCAGGTTAATTCCCCCAGTTCCATTTTTCTTCCTCAAGATTGCTTTGGCTATTCGAGGTTTTTTGTATTTCCAAACAAATTGTAAGATTATTTGTTCTAGTTCTGTGAAAAATATCGTTGGTAGCATGATAGGGATTGCATTGAATGTATAAATTACTTTGGGTAGTATACTCATTTTTACAACATTTATTCTTCCAATCCATGAACATGGTATATTTCTCCATCTGTTAGTGTCCTCTTTGATTGCTTTCAGTAGTGTTTTATAGTTTTCTACGTACAAGTCTTTTGTTTCCTTAGGTAGATTTATTCCTAAGTATTTAATTCTTTTTGTTGCAACAGTGAATGGAATAGTTTCCTTAATTTCTCTATTTTCTCATTATTAGTGTATAGGAATGCAAGGGATTTCTGTGTGTTGATTTTATATCCTGCAACGTTACTGTAATCATTGATTAGCTCTAGTAGTTTTCTGGTAGAATCCCTAGGGTTTTCTGTGTAGAGGATCATGTCATCAGCGAACAGTGACAGTTTTACTTCTTCTTTTCCAATTTGTATTCCTTTTATGTCTTTTTCTGCTCTGATTGCTGTGGCCAAAACTTCCAGAACTATGTTGAATAGCAGTGGTGAGAGTGGGCACTCTTGTCTTGTTCCTGACTTAGGGGAAATGCTTTCAGTTTTTCACCATTGAGGATAATGTTTGCTGTGGGTTTGTCATATATAGCTTTTATTATGTTGAGGTATGTCCCTTCTATTCCCACTTTCTGGAGGGTTTTTATCATAAATGGATGTTGAATTTTGTCGAAGGCTTTCTCTGCATCTGTTGAGATAATCATATGATTTTTATTTTTCAGTTTGTTAATGTGGTGTATTACATTGATTGATTTGCAGATATTGAAGAATCCTTGCATTCCTGGGATAAAGCCCACTTGGTCATGATGTATGATCTTCTTAATATGTTGTTGGATTCTGATTGCTAGAATTTTGTTACGGATTTTTGCATCTATGTTCATCAGTGATATTGGCCTGTAGTTTTCTTTTTTTGTGGGGTCTTTACCAGGTTTTGGGATTAGGGTGATGGTGGCCTCATAGAATGAGTTTGGAAGTTTCTCTTCCTCAGCAATTTTCTGGAAGAGTTTGAGTAGAATAGGTACTCAGTTCAGTTCAGTTCAGTCGCTCAGTCGTGTCTGACTCTCCACTACCCCATGAGTCACAGCACGCCAGGCCTCTCTGTCCATCACCAACTCCCGGAGTTCACTCAAACTCATGTCCACAGAGTCGATGATGCCATCCAGCCATCTCATTCTCCGTCATCCCCTTCTCCTCCCGCCCCCAACCTTTCCCAGCATCAGAGTCTTTTCCAGTGAGTAAACTCGTCGCATGAGGTGGCCAAAGTATTGGAGTTTCAGCTTTAGCATCAGTCCCTCCAATGAACACCCTGGAGTGATCTCCTTTAGAATGGACTGGTTGGATCTCCTTGCAGTATAAGGGACTCTCAAGAGTCTTCTCCAACACCACAGTTCAAAAACATCGATTCTTCAGCGATCAGCTTCCTTCACAGTCCAACTCTCACATCCATACATGACCACGGGAAAAACCATTGCCTTGACTAGACGGACCTTGGTTGGCAAAGTAATGTCTCTGCTTTTTAATATACTATCAAGGTTGGTCATAACTTTCCTTCCAAGGAGTAAGCGTCTTTTAATTTCATGGCTGCAATCAGCATCTGCAGTGATTTTGGAGCCCAAAAAAATAAAGTCTGACACTGTTTCCACTGTTTATCCATCTATTTCCCATGAAGTGATGGGACCAGATGCCATGATCTTTGTTTTCTGAATGTTGAGCTTCAAGCCAACCTTTTAACTCTCCTCTTTCACTTTCATCAAGAGGCTTTTGAGTTCCTCTTCACTTTCTGCCATAAGGGTAGTGTCATCAATGGGAATCCCAGACCACCTGACCTGCCTCTTGAGAAACCTGTATGCAGGTCAGGAAGCAACAGTTAGAACTGTACATGGAACAGCAGACTGGTTCCAAATAGGAAAAGGTGTACGTCAAGGTTGTATATTGTCACCTTGCTTATTTAACTTATATGCAGAGTACATCATGAGGAACGCTGGGCTGGAAGAAGCACAAGCTGGAATCAAGATTGCTGGGAGAAATATCAATAACCTCAGATATGCAGATGACACTACCCTTATGACAGAATAGGTACTAGCTCTTCTCTAAATTTTTGGTAGAATTTGGCTGTGAAGCCGTCTGGACCTGGGCTTTTGTTTGCTGGAAGATTCCTGATTACAGCCTCTAGTTCCATGCTTGTGATGGGTCTGTTCAGATTTTCTATTTCTTCCTGGTTCAGTTTTGGAAAGGTGTACTTTTCTAGGAATTTGTCCATTTCTTCCAGGTTATTCATTTTATTGCCATATAATTGCTGATAGTATTCTCTAATAATCCTTTGTATTTCTGTGTTGTCAGTTGTGATCTCTCCATTTTCATTTCTAATTTTATTGATTTGGTTCTTCTCCCTTTGTTTCTTGATAAGTCTGGCTAGTGGTTTGTCGATTTTATTTTGGCTTTGTTGATTTTTGCTATGGTCTCTTTTGTTTCCTTTGCATTTATCTCTGCCCTAATTTTTACGATTTCTTTCCTTCTACTGACCCTGGGGTTCTTCATTTCTTCCTTTTCTAGTTGCTTTAGATGTAGAGTTAGGTTATTTAGTTGACTTTTTTCTTGTTTCTTGAGGTGTGCCTGTATTGCTATGAACTTCCCCCTTAGCACTGCTTTTACAGTGTCCCAGAGGTTTTGGGTTGTTGTGTTTTCATTTTCATTCATTTCTATGCATATTTTGATTTCTCTTTTGACTTCTTCTATGATTTGTTCATTATTCATCAGCGTGTTGTTCAGTCTCCATATGTTGGCATTTTTAATAGTTTTTCTCCCATAATTGAGATCTAATCTTACTGCATTGTGGTCAGAAAAGATGCTTGGAATGATTTCAATTTTTTTGAATTTACCAAGGCTACATTTATGGCCCAGGATGTGATCTATCCTGGAAAAGGTTCCGTGTGCGCTTGAGAAAAAGGTGAAATTCATTGTTTTGGGATGAAATGTCCTATAGATATCTATTAGGTCTAACTGGTCTATTGTATCATTTAAAGTTTGTGTTTCCTTGTTAATTTTCTGTTTAGTTGATCTATCCATAGATGTAAGTGGGGTATTAAAATCTCCCATTATTGTTGCATTGTTGTTAATTTCCCCTTTCATCCGTTCCGTTCCGTTCAGTCGCTCAGTAGTGTCCGACTCTCTGTGACCCCGTGGACTGTAGCCTATCAGGCTTCTCCGTCCATGGGATTCTCCAGGCAAGAATACTGGAGTGGGTTACCATTTCCTTCTCCAGGGGATCTTCCCGACCCAGGGATCGAACCCAGGTCTCCTGCATTGAAGGCAGACGCTTTAACCTCTGAGCCACCAGGGAAGCCCTTTCATACTTGGTAGTAATTGTCTTACATATTGCGGTGCTCCTATGTTGGGTGCATAAATATTTATAATTGTTATATCTTCATCTTGGATTGATCCTTTGATCATTATGTAGTTTCCTTCTTTGTCTCTTTTCACAGCCTTTGTTTTAAAGTCTATTTTATCTGATATGAGTATTGCTACTCCTGCTTTCTTTTGGTCTCTGTTTGCATGGAATATCTTTTTCCAGCCCTTCACTTTCAGTCTGTATGTGTCCCTCGTTTTGAGGTGGGTCTCTTGCAGACAACATATATGGGGGTCTTGTTTTTGTATCCATTCAGCCAGCCTTTGTCTTTTGGTTGGGGCATTCAACCCATTTACGTTTAAGGTAATTATTGATAAGTACGATCCCGTAGCCATTTTCTTTATTGTTTTGGGTTCGAGTTTATACACCCTTTCTGTGTTTCCTGTCTAGAAAAGATCCTTTAGCATTTGTTGGAGAGCTGGTTTGGTGATGCTGAATTCTCTCAGCTTTTGCTTGTCTGTAAAGCTTTTGATTTCTCCTTCATATTTGAATGAGATCCTTGCTGGGTACACTAATCTGGGCTGTAGGTTATTTTCTTTCATCACTTTAGGTATGTCTTGCCATTCCCTCATGGCCTGAAGAGTTTCTGTTGAAAGATCAGCTGTTATCCTTATGGGAATCCCCTTGTGTGTTATTTGCTGTTTTTCCCTTGCTGCTTTTAATATTTGTTCTTTGTGTTTGATCTTTGTTAATTTGATTAATATGTGTCTTGGAGTATTTCGCCTTGGGTTTATCCTGTTGGGGACTCGCTGGGTTTCTTGGACTTGGGTGATTATTTCTTTCCCTATTTTAGGGAAGTTTTCAACTATTATCTCCTCAAGTATTCTTTCATGGTCTTTCTTTTTGTCTTCTTCTTCTGGGATTCCTATGATTCGAATGTTGGAGCATTTAACATTGTCCCAGAGGTCTCTAATATTGTTCTCATTTCTTTTAATTTGTTTTTCTTTTTTCCTCTCTGTTTCATTTATTTCTACAATTCTATCTTCTAGCTCGCTTATCCTGTCTTCTGCCTCTGTTATTCTACTGTTTGTTCCCTCCAGAGTGTTTCTGATCTCATCTATTGCATTATTCGTTGTATATTGACTCTTTTTTATTTCCTCTAAGTCCTTATTAAACCTTTTTTCCATCTTCTCAATCCTTTTCTCCAGGTTATTTATCTGTAACTCCATTTTGCTTTCAAGATTTTGAAACATTTTCACCACCAAAATTTGAAATTCTTTATCAGGTAGATTCCCTATATCTTCCTCTTTTGTTTGTGTTGGTGGGCAATTATCTTGTTCCTTTACTTGCTGGGTATTTCTCTGCCTCTTCATCTTGCTTATATTGCTTTGCTTGGGGTGGCCTTTCCCTCTTCTGGCCATTTGTGGAGTTCTCTTTATTATGTAGTTTCCTCGCTGTGTGTGGGGTTGGACAGGTGACTTGTCAAGGTTCCCTGGTTATGGAAGCTTGTGTCGGTGTTCTGGTGGGTGGGGCTGGATTTCTTCTCTCTGGAGTGCAATGAAGTGTCCAGTAATGAGTTATGAGATGTCAGTGGGTTTGGAGTGACTTTGGGGAGCTTGTATATTGAAGCTCAGGGCTAGTTTCCTTTGTTACTGGAGAATTTGCATGGTATGTCTTGCTCTGGAACTTGTTGACCCTTGGGTGGTGCTTGGTTTTAGTGTAGGTATGGAGACGTTTGATGAGCTCCTATCGATTAATGTTCCCTGGAGTCAGGAGTTCTTTGGTGTTCTCAGGATTCGGGCTTAAGCCTCTTGCCTCTGGTTTTTGGTCTTATTCTTGGAGTAGCCTCTAGACTACTCTATCTGTCATTTCCAAGGTGGTTCCCTCTGGTTTAGCTTCTGTTTGCTGGTCTCTTCAGTGTCTAATTTCCACCCTGATACTAGGGGGTGGGTGAACACTTTTTAAGGCTGAGTTGTTCAGTCCTGTTCTGGGAAGAGAGGAATGCTGCAGACGAATACCTCTGGAGTCTGTGGGGAGTGCTCGCAGCGTCTCGGCCACACTGGGTTTGCCCCTGCTCTCAGCGCATGTGTTGTCCCAGTCTACACTGCACAGGCTCTAGGTTACTCTGCTGGGAACTGTCCGAGGCCGGCGCCAGGTTGTATGCACTTCCCAGGTCTGAGTGGCTCAAGTTCAGGTTCTCAGGTACTCCACAAAGGCGCAGACTTGGTTAGGCCTGCGTTTTCTGCCTTCCCCGGTCCGAGCAGCTCAGGGAACCAGGTGTTTGGCGAGCGCGGTCTCTGCGACTTATCGCCTCCCCAGTCCCCGCCACTCAGTTTTCTGGGTGTACAGCCGGCACATCTTCTCAGGGGGATATCAACCGGCCCGAGCTCAAGAAGTCCTGAATAGCAACAAGCCTGTCTGCAGTTTGTATCAGATGCCTTTCTGGGGCCACGGTTGCCCGCTCCGGCTCTGGCTGACCTCCCTGCCTGTCTCGGCAGGGGATGGGGGATGGGCCGACCGCAGCCGGCTCGCTCTGCTCAGTCCTTTATTCTGTGAGCAGGGCTGGCTGAGTCTTAGGTTAGAGCTTTCCACCTTTTCGTGGGGAAGCTATCCCAGTCTGCTTTGCTCTCCCCAGTTCTCTCAAATTGTTCTCACGGCATTCAAGCCCAGTCCTCTCTCGAAGCAGTTCAGCCGGCTCCTCCCTGCCCAGCCCCCGCTTGCTAATGGCGTATGCAGGCATCTGCTTCTCCACTGGGAGTTACCTTTTGGCGGGTAATCTGTGGGTTTTAAAAAAATCTTAAAAAAAAAAGAGGGTTATGTGGCCCTCTGAGATTCCAAGGCTCACCACAGATTCGCTAGTGAGAGTGTTTCCTGGTGTTTGGAAACTTCTGTCTTTTTAAAGCCTCCCTTCCCAGGACGGAGCTTCTTTTGTCTCGCTTTTTATCTTTTATGTTTTTTCCTACCTTCTTTCGAAGGAGACAGCAGACAATGGGCTGCTTTTCTGGGTGCCTGATGTCCTCTGCCAGCATTCAGAAGTTGTTTTGTGGACTTTACTCCGCGTTCAAATGTTCTTTTGATGAATTTGTGGAGGAGAGAGTGGTCTCGCCGTCCTATTCCTCCACCATCTTGTTCCTTCTCCCATTGTATTTCACTTTAAGAACAACCGCAGTGGTTTCTACCCCTTTTATATCATTCAGACACTATTTAATCTTTAGAGGGAAGACAGTCATTTAAAATTTTCAGTGTGTTTGATATAACTCTTATGTGATGGTGACAGCACAGGACTTGGTGTTAAAATCATTGGTTTGTCCCTACTCCAACCCGACCATTTGTTTACCGTGTCCCTATTTGATTCTCTGAACCTGTTTTCCTACCTTTGAGGCAGGAACAATATTTCTTGTTCTGGTGATGTTAAAGGTGAAACCTTTTCACCAGACTTTTTTGTGTTCTTGCTAATTCTCTCTCCCATTATCTGGTACCTCTTTCTATCTCATATAAAGCCAGATCACCTCATACACAATAATAATAGCTGCTTATGCTCGCTGTGTGTAACATAGAAGACTCTGACCCTGTGTGTACATATGTAACATTATTAGCAATTATAATAGTAGTATCACTCTCATTTATAACTCTATTTCTTGAAGGTTACCAAAAACAGTTCAACCACGATTCACAAATGGACACTTAGATTGGATTGAACTGAACTGAACTGAACTGAAAGGCTCACGAAACCAACAAACAAAAATCATGTGTAGACTTTAGATGTGGCTCACTCAAGGTTACCAAATGACATCAGTTCAGTTCAGTTCAGTTCAGTCATTCAGTCGTGTCTGACTCTTTGTGACCCCATGGACTGCAGCACGCCAGGCTTCCCTGTCCATCACTAACTCCTGGAGTTTACTCAAACTCATGTCCATTGAGTCAGTGATGCCATCCAACCATCTCATCCTCTGTCATCCCCATCTCCTCCCACCTTCAGTCTTTCCCAGCATCAGGGTCTTTTCTAATGAGTCTGTTCTTCACATCAGGTGGCCAAAGTATTGGGGTTTCAGCTTCAACATCAGTCCATCTGATGAATATTCAGGCCTGATTTCCTTTAGGATTGACTGGTTGGATCTCCTTGCAGTCCAAGGGACTCTCAAGAGTCTTCTCCAACACCACAGTTCAAAAGCATCAATTCTTTGGCACTCAGCTTTCTTTTAGTCCAACTCTCACATCCATACATGACTACTGGAGAAACCATGGCTTTGACTAGACAGAACTTTGTTGACAAAGTAATGTCTCTGCTTTTTAATATGCTGTCTAGGTTGGTCATCACTTCTTCCAAGGAGAAAGCATCTTTTAAATTTCATGGCTACAGTCACCATCTGCAGTGATTTTGCAGCCCCCCAAAAATAAAATCTGTCACTATTTCCATTGTTTCCCCATCTATTTGCCATGAAGTGATGGGACTGAATGCCTTGATCTTAGATTTCTGAATGTTGAGTTTTAAGCCAACTTTTTCACGCTCCTTTTCACTTTTAAGAGGCTCTTTAGTTCTTCTTCACTTTCTGCTGTAAGGGTGGTGTCATCTACATATCTGAGATTATTGATACTCCTCCTGGGAATCTTGATTCCAGCTTGTGCTTCATCTAGACCAGCATTTCTCATGATGTACTCCCCATATAAGTTAAATAATCAGGGTGACAATATACAGCCTTGACATACTCCTTTCCCTATTTGGAAACATTCTGTTGTCCCATGTCCAGTTCTAACTGTTGCTTCCTGACCTGCATACAGATTTCTCAAGAGGCAGGAGGGGTGGTCTGGTGTTCCCATCTCTTGAAGAATTTTCCAGTTTGTTGTGATCCACAGAGTCAAAGGCTTTTTCATAGTCAATAAAACAGAAGTAGATGTTTTTCTGGAACTCTCTTGCTTTTTCAATGATCCAGTGGATATTGGCACTGTGATCTCTGGTTCCTCTGCCTTTTCTAAATTCAGCTTGAACATCTGGAAGTTCACAGTTCTTGTACTATTGAAGCCTGGCTTGGAGAATTTTGAGCATTACTTTACTAGCGTGTGAGATGAGTGCAGTTGTGCGTAGTTTGAGCATTCTTTGGCATTGCCTTTCTTTGGGACTGGGATGAAAACTGACCTTTTCCAGTCCTGTGGCTACTGCTGAGTTTTCCAAATTTGCTGGCATGTTGAGTGCAGCACTTTCACAGCATCATCTTTCAGGATTTGAAATAGCTCAACTGGAATTCCCTCACCTCCACTAGCTTTGTTTGTAGTGATGCTTCCTAAGGCGCGCTTTCCTTTGCACTCCAGGATGTCTGGCTCAGGTGAGTGATCATGCCATCATGGTTATCTGGGTCATGAAGATCTTTTTTGTGTAGTTCTTGCTACCTCTTCTTAATATCTTCTGCTTCTGTTAGGTGCATACCATTTCTGTCCTTTATTGTGTCCATCTTTGCATGAAATGTTCCCTTGGTATCTCTCATTTTCTTGAAGAGATCTCTAGTCTTTCCCATTCTATTGTTTTCCTCTATTTCTTTCCTCCAAATGACATCTCCAGGACACAGTTTCTTTTTTCTGAGCTCTCCTCCATTCTCAAGCTTTATATGGTGGAAAAAGAACCATATAAAAATGAATGAAAGTTCTGTTTCTAAGCCTAGCTTTCAGTGGCCTGAATGAGGTCACAGAATGCTGCTACCACTGCTCAGAATTGAGTGTTGATCTGTGTCCTGGCCTGGGGGAATTCAACTCTCAACCAAGCACATGGCCTGATAGTGGCCAAAGACTGGTTTCTCCAACGAAAATTCAAGTTTTGTTATCAAAAATGTATGACTATACTCTGGAAGTTAAATATTACAGGTGTAGAGTTGCATGACACAAGCTAGTGAATGTCAGTTGAAATGAGTCTGAGTCTATGCTTGGCCCACCTGGTCCTTTCACCTGGTGAGATGCCCAGCACTGCAGGGGCAGAAGCATCTCTGGGAGACAAACTGCCCACGAATAAGCCATCATCCCTGCCCCCTTCACTTCCAGCCTCATGCCTCCCACTCTAATCTTTCTTGTTCTTCAAACTTTGCTTCTTTTCTCCAGTTCCCTACTTCCACTCCTTTTGATTTGGAGATGTCTTTGAACTCTTATGATTTATTTTTGTAAGTTTTTCTTTTTGAAGTATAGTCAATTTACAGTGTTTCAGGTATACAGCAAAGTGATTCAGTTATATATGTGTATGTATGTGTGTGTGTGTATATATATATATATATATATATATATATATTTCAGATTCTTTTCCATTATTGGCTATTACAAGATATTGAATGTAGTTCCCCGTGCTATATAGTAGTACTTTGTTGGTTATCATTTTCTGTATCAGTTCAGTTCAGTCACTCAGTCACGTCCGACTCTTTGCAACCCCATGGACAGAAGCACACCAGGCTTCCCTGTCCATCACCAACTCCCGGAACAAGCTCAAACTCATGTCCATGGAGTCAATGATGCCATTCAACCATCTCATCCTCTGTTGTCCCCTTCTCCTCCTGCCTTCAATGTTTCCCAGCATCAGAGTCTTTTCCAGTGAGTCAGTTCTTTGCATCAGGTTGCCAAAGTATTGGAGTTTTAACTTCAGCATCAGTCCTTCCAATGAATATTCAGGTCTGATTTTCTTTAGGATGGACTGGTTTGATATCCTTGTTGTCCAAGGGACTCTCAAGAGTCTTCTCCAACACCACAGTTCAAAAGCATCAGTTCTTCAGCACTCAGCTTTCTTTACAGTCCAACTCTCACATCCATACATGACTACCAGAAAAACCATAGCTTTGATTAGATGGACCTTTGTTGGCAAAGATACACACACACACACACACACACACACACACATACAGAAAAATATTTTCTGTATAGTTCAGTTCAGTCGCTCAGTCGTGTCCGACTCTTTGCGACCCCATGAATCATGCCAGGCCTCCCTGTCCATCACCAGCTCCCGGAGTTCACTCAAACTCATGTCCATCGAGTCGGTGATGCCATCCAGCCATCTCATTCTCTGTCGTCCCCGTCTCTTCCCACCCCCAATCCCTCCCAGCATCAGAGTCTTTTCCAGTGAGTCAACTCGTCTCATGAGGTGGCCAAAGTATTGGAGTTTCAGCTTTAGCATCAGTCCTTCCAGTGAACACCCAGGGTTGATCTCCCCTAGAATGGACTGGTTGGATCTCCTTGCAGTCTGTATAGTAGTATAGTATAATATTATAGTATATAATATAGTATAGTATAATATAGTATAATATTTTCTGTATAGTAGTGCGTGTCTGTTCATCTCAAACTCCTAATTTATCCTTCCCCAACCCTTTTCACCTTTGGTAACCATAAGTTTCCTTTCTAAGTCTATGAATCTATTTCTATTTTGTAAATAAGTTCACTCGCATAGTTTTTTTTAGATTTTACATACAAGTGTTATCATATATGTGTCTTTCTCTCTCTGACTTACCTCACTTAGTTTGATAATCTTTCGACTTTTTGACCAATGCTCTCTGCTTAATACTAAGTTCTACATCCTGCCCACCACCCTTAATTCTGGTATTCCAGTGTCTCCAAGAGATGTGTATTCCTTCACTAACTCTGGCCTGATCCTCTACTAAACCACCCCACCCCTCTCAATTTAAACACCTTGTGACAGATTACTTAGGTGCACCTTCCTTGGTCTATCAAAACTTCTTTAAGGGCTGACTGGTCTGCTGTTGTACCACCTCCATACACCTGTATTCTAGTGTGAAACAGATGACACTCAACCCCCTTTAGAAAAATTTTGTAAGGAAAAAACAATTTCTATTTTTATATATGTAGATTTTCTTTTAGCTACAGTCATCATTACAAATACCTTCAATCTTCTAATCAATCTTAGTACACCTCTGGAATGATGTTTTCTCTTGTTTTCCTAAGACCGTCCTAAATTGTCCTTCAGAAGTCTGAAACCAGACCAACCAGAATACAAAATGCGGAAGAGAACAAAAGGTTATTTTGTCAGACTATTCCAGAGAAAAATCAAGGATTGCTTATTTTTGCTAGCCATACTTAAGCCTGACATTTGGAAAAAACAAAATCTAGAAAATATTTACTGTTCATAAATTATATTAATTTTGTTTTTATTTTAATAGTGTTATGCAAGTAGAGAAGAATCTCCTACTCAATGAAATTGATGCTGTGAACAAGGGTCCCTATGGAATTAAGAGGAAGGGCCTGTTTGGTCACATCACACTGGTGATGGTACATGGACATATCATAGCATCACAGCCGTGCCATCCTTATTGGATGCTTTTATGCCCTGGTCTTCCTTAAACAATTTTTGAAACACGTTGAATACTTGGGGAGAAATGATTTTAAAAACGTTCAAAGATACTATCCTTACTCTCAAAGGGCTTACCTTCTAAGTGAGAAAGTAAGATATTCAGATACAATGGTGTTGCAAAGGTCAAGACTCCATTTTTCAGTAATGGGAGTAAAGAAGGCAGCTTTTTCAGACTAAATCAGTCACAGCTATCCCTGACCTTCATTCTTAAATATTTCCTTCCATTTTCTCTTGAGCTCTGTATTTTATAATCTTGAGCATTTTCCTATAAGCTTTTATCAAACCCACAAGACTTGGAAATGGCCTAGATCTTTCATCATATTCCTCGTCTGTAAATCAGGTAAATATCAGAAGTATGTAAATCCTCCATAGCAGCCAAGTAGAAGATTATAATCAAATAAGTATCCACATCTTATCATTACACTGATAAGGAAACACTAAGGATTTTGAAGCTGAATCCCGGAGCAGCTCTAGCTACAGAACATTATGGCTTTAGCAGAGAAGCCAGACTATTGCTCCAATTCTAACTGAACTAGTTAATTAAATTTTTCCTTCACTTAACGAGCACCTACTTTGTGCCTGTCACTATTCAAAGGATACAGTTGTGGGCAAAACCAAGTCCTTGTTCTTTTTGAGCTTATGTCTCAGAGGTGGAGACAAGCAATAAATAAACAAACATAATAAAACATCAGATAGTGTGGAAGGCTATTAAAGAAGAAAGTAATTTGAGAGGATAAAAAGTACTGGTTGTTGTGTGTAGATAAACTGACCAAAATCTTCTAAAATATAGCATTTGAACAGATATACGTAAAATGACAGAGTGACACATAAATGTCTGAAAGAAGAGTCCGCTCACCAAAAGAACAGAATATGTGAAAATATAATTCAAAATTCATAAAAATATAAGTATAGAAATTTATTGGGTCCATGTTGTAACTTAGCCCAATTATTTGACATAGATATTGTCCTGTTATTTTATCAGAAAATATTTTTAAAGCTTTGGCTTTGTTTTACTTTTCCCAGGAGTCAAGGGAAGGATGTTAGCCTTGATGTATTCTTGTTGAATGCTGCTGAGTCTTAAAGTTGCTTCTACTAAAATAAAGTACTACCCTAAGTACTTCTCAACAGCCTTAGAGACTAGATGCAGTGATTCCTTATTTTACAGATCAGTAGATCAAAGCAGAATGAAGCTAAGTAACTTCTGAAAGGTCACTGACCATGCAGTGGTGAAATCTAACTTTACTTTGTATTTGGTTATAGCTGATTAACAATGTTGTGACAGTTTCAGGTGGACAGGGAAGGGATTCAGCCATCCATATGCATATATCCTTTCTCCCTCAGACTCCCCCTTCCATCCAGGCTGCCACATAACATTGAGCAGAGGTCCCTGTGCTATGCAGTAGGAACTTGTTCGTGATCCATTTTAAATATAGTCTGTCTGTGTACAGACAGAGAAGGAGAAATAGCAAAATGACATTCCTTATATATGGAATCTAAAATTAAGTGATACAAATGAACTTACAAAAGAGAAACAGACTTAGGAAATGAACTTATGGTTACGGGGGGCATGGAGGGGGCACAGTCGGGGGAAAGGATACCTAGGGAGTTTGAAATGGACATGGAACAATATTTAACTGTTATCTGTGGATTGCCAACAGAAATCAGTATGTCTGCTGTCAGTGGATTGCTCTTCCTTCTTTTCCTGAGAATTTATTGAGCAATTACTGTGCTACATCATACATCTTATTATAAAAGAAATAGTAAATACTGTTCCCTCTTCATAATATGTCTAATCTATGTGTTAACACAAAAACAACATGCCTTGCAAGAAACTACAGAATTGTGAGATGGTACAGTAGGAGCATATATGGTGAAGAAATGCAAAGTTAAAAGAAAAGTTAATATGAGCTGAATATGGCTTGGGGCTAAAAATGTTGACTCTAACCTTTTTATTTTTTTCCTCCCTGCCCCTGTTCATATAAGAAGCAGTTACAGAAACTGGGATGGTTAGCCTGGAGAAGAGAAAACTCAGGGGGGATTTGATAACTGTCTACAAATATTTGAAGAACTGTCAAGTGGAAAAGAAATTAGATTTGTTCTCTGTGTCCCTAGTGGGTGGATGTGTTAGAAAGAGTTCACCACAATATAAAGAAGGACTTTCGCACCAAACAAAGAGGACTCTAGAGCTCTCTAGAGATGGAATAGGTTGTTTGGGAGATGGAGCACCTCGATCATTTAGGCAGGGGAGTCTCTTCAATGATACCTAGTACAGGGGAATTGATGGAAAGATGGATGGATGGATGGATGGATGGATGACGAGAATTTTCAGATCTCTTTGAAGGCTTAGAATTTATTGTTTTATCAGTTGAGAAATGAAATGTCTTTTAATACTGAGCTGCTTATGAAGTTCCTTTCCCCCTTGGAGTGTTTTCTGTTCTTAAAATTTTTGGATATCATATCTGCAACTCTGCATGTGACTGCTAGTGTTTACCTGATAATAAATAATCCTCTCAAGAGGTATCTGATTTCTTGTTTGCTCTTTCTAGGTCTCCAGCCATACACCAACTACAGCTTCACACTTAGAGCTTGTACATCTGCTGGATGCACTTCAAGTGAGCCTTTTCTAGGTCAGACTCTGCAGGCAGCCCCTCAAGGTAATTAAAAAATACCCATGGTTGGGAAAAAGAAGTTTTCATATGGTATTTTGATATGAACTCTATAAACTCTATCATAACAAACAAGGAAGAAGAAATAAAGTATATGGATCCAAAATAATATTCTAGCTTCCTGTTTTTCAAATTTAGTTAAACTATAAATCTCCCAAGGCAGTTTGCTTTCAATTCCTTAGATGTGGTTTTCCTTGAAAGAAAAAAGATATTATGTACTTGGATATGAAATTCCTCCAAAAATCAAAGGTTAAATATTCCCAGTGCAGCTAAAATGTAACAAATACCACAGTCCATGTTGAAGCTGATAAAAATATTCTCTGCCCACAAGAACTTGCAATAAAGTAGAAGTGATAGGGTAAGTAACCAAATTGACATAAAGAGAGAGAATCTTAGAGTTGATGTTAAGAGAGAATTAATGAACAGAATGCTCAAGTTAATTTTGGAAGGGAGAGATTACAACCCATCAGGGCCTTCAAGAAAGATCTTAGAGGGTGGATGCCTACTGAGATGGACAACAAGGATCAAGGAACTTGACAAGTGAACAGATGGAAGAAATACACTATCAAACACAGCTTTAGGGATTGGGAAGTGGGACCATCATCTTAGAAATCAAATTGGCAATGTCTGTTAAATGTAAAATGTTGATTCCCCATGACAGAGCAGCTTCAAATTCATTATCTAATGCCAGAAAATAACACTTCCACAACTGCACAAGGAGGCATGTACCAGGATGTCTATTGAAGCCTTTATTGTTGTTGTTGAATGCCAAGATATTGGGAGCAATCTAAATGTCTTTGAGTCGGGGAATTGCTAAATTTATTCAGATATATTCCTGTTATGGAATTACATCAATTTAAAGAAACAAGGTGATCTGTACATATAATGTGGAGTTATAGAACTGTGTAATATATGGCATCTTTATGTATAAAGCCACACATAGAAAATTCTATTCGTTTCTGTAGATAAATGCATAGGAAAGATTCTGGAAGCATGCATATCTACCTGATAACAATGGTCTGTGGGTTAAGAACTAGAACAGAGAGTATAATTTACTTTTAGAAGAAAAATATGCTCAGAAACTTGGGCTAGTGATCAACTAATTATTTTGTTAATCTTCATTATCTGCTGTTTTCCATGTGGGGAAACAAGAGGCATAAATAAGCTTCTGAACAGAAATGTAGTATTAATGCTCATCAAAGAGTCCTGAACTACTTGTCCATTACTCTTCTAATGAAGGGGTTGTTGTACCTCAGAATATTAGACCTGAACTTCCTACCAGTAAATGGGGAATAAAATGGAAAATTCCACATATGGGGCATATGGCTCCTCACCAGGAATTCACTAATGATGTTTTCTATATAAAGAATGTTTCATGTCAAAAAGCTTAGTGTTCCTTTGAAAGGAAGAAACCAGCAGTGGATTTTTTGGAAAGGTAAACTATCAAATGGATACTTTGATGATAATGGATAATTTCTAAAGGATCTATCAATCAGTTTTGGCTGAAACTCAAGCCTGATAGAAGAACAGGGTCTTTCCATTTTGCTCATCCAATCCATATATTTAAATTCTTAGGAAATATGGATCTCTACCCTCACTATGTCCAAAACAAAAAACATTTTCTTGAAAGAGCTCAGATTTCATGACTTAAAAATTATAGCTTTCAACAGCTCTGGGGAGTATGAGATGAGAAATGTTTTACTTGATTTGTTTTTTTAACTTTATTCACCTTTCCTTTAACACAAATAACTGTGCAAAGAAACAGTAAACTAAATGGGCTTTCCTCTGCAGAAGGAACATGGATTTAGAATCCATTTTCCGGCTATATAAGTGCCAATTGTGAATAACTTGTATGAGAAATAAATGTAGTCTGAGTGCTTAACTTGGAGTTTGTAAGGGAACAAAGCAGCAGTAACGTTAAGTTGTGTTATTTTGCTCAAGTTGAAATAAACATATTATATCCTCTTAAATTAATAATCCAAGTGTAACTAATTTTAAAAAGGCCTAGTTGAGTGATCAGACATAATTTGACGGTCTAACGTTTGAGTGTCTAAGTGGATATGGAGAGAATTAAAGGAAGCATTTGTTCACAGCCACCTTGAGAGTTCCTTATGTCTGTCATTTTCAATCTATTTAAAAAAGAAGCTAAAACATATTATGACATCATTGGTAAGCTGGTCCTGATTCTCTATAATTTTGGCCTCCTGGAAAACACTGTACCCTTAGTCAAGTAGTGGAAAGAGCTTGAACTGGATTATTGCTCTCTTTTAAGAATTGCTGCCTGGTGTCTCAAATGGTAAAGATTCTGCCTGTAATGCAGGAGACCTGGGTTTGATCCCTGGGTCAGACAGTTCCCCTGGAGAAGGGAATGTCTACCCACTACAGTATTCTTGCCTGGAGAATCCCATGGACAGAGGAGCCTGGCAGGCTACAGTCCATGGTGTCACAAAGAGTTGGATATGACTGAGCGACTAACACATTTATTCATGATATCCTTCCTTGAAGAATAAAGGCTATTTGTTTTTACCCATATATCCACAGTGCTCAACACAAAAAAATGACACATTTGAATAGAATGTTAAATCAACAAATGAACAAATATCAAACAGTCCAGAAGTCAATGTATTTCTGACATTAGCCAATAAAGAACTGGTTCTTTTTATTAACTTCCAAGGGAAAGCCAATCCACAAAAATTGTTGGTATTTTTTACTTGGAACGATTCATATGGATTTAAGAAATGGGTAATATTGCATTTCACTCAAGACTAAGTTAAAACAAATCCAGTAGACATGTTCCTGTTTTAGCAGCTATTATATCAAGAGAGCAACCAAGGTTTCCTTCTGACCTTTCCCCCTTAAGCCTCTCAGCTACTTTACCTGCTCCCCACCCCACTTCTAGAAGATTTCCCCCATGACTATCCATTTCCTTCTCTTAAATTGCCTCAATTCTGCCCTCCCATTGTGTCGAGTGGTTTTCTGATGTCACTGAGACCCAGGGCTCTGTGAGGGAGGTAGAGTCTTCACATGAGACTTAATAAGACCTCTCACCAAAGGCAAGTCTTCTTCTATCAATGATTTCTTGCAGTTGCCAAGACACTTCTGTGTCTCCACATCATTCAGTTCAGTTCCATTCAGTCGCTCAGTCATATCCAACTCTTTGCGACCCCAGGCCTCCCTGTCCATTACCAACTCCTGGAGCTTGCTCAAACTCATATCCACTGGGTCAGTGATGCCATCCAACCATCTCATCCTCTGTCTTGCCCTTTTTCTTCTGCTTTCAATCTTTCCCAGCATCAGGGTCTTTTCCACTGAGTCATCTCTTCACATCAAGTGGCCAAAATATTGGAGTTTCAGCTTCAATATCAGTCCTTCACCTGAATATTTAGGACTGATTTCCTTTAGGATAGACTGGTTGGATCTCCTTGCAGTCCAAGGGGCTCTCAAGAGTCTTCTCCAACACCACAGTTCAAAAGTAAAAATAGAGCACTTATTAGTTTTTCACGCATTCCAATTTCATCTTATAGATCAAACCAATGGATACAGGGTTATTAGCAAATTGACAGAGCTTTCTCCAGCTTATATAAATATAAAACTCAAGTTTTATTTAAAACATAAGCAACTCCAAAATGTGGCTTCATTTTATTTCATTGACTCCTCTCTACCTACAGGCTACACAGACTGATTCAAAACAGAAACTAAGCAATAGTCTTTTCTAGTACAGTAGTGATATTTTAAAACATCCTTCAAGGCGAGAAAAACAGGACTGCAGGGAGCAGATTATGAACCAAAGCTTTATACTTTATCTCTTAAATCAACAAATTAACATCATGTTTAAATCAAAACTCTAATTAGTTGGTTGAGTCATTTAGCAGCTGTTGGCAGAGAGACCCAGACATAAAAGTATGTTATGATTTGTATATTTGTCCAAGTATCTAACATAAAGTGAGAACAAAATGAACTACTTTCTTCTCAGATGTAGGTTGTTCTTAGAAAATCAGTACGTTTGAGCCATGTTTAAGTCTATCTTGATTCTTCCAGAATGTTGCAAATAAATTGCATTTGAATGCCCTGAGATTTTTTTTCTTATAAAAGTGTTGAAATCTTACCCTTTACTGAGTAACTTACACAGGAGATACAATCAATCAGATGTATAGAACAGTCTTTGGGACTCTGTGGGAGAGGGTGAGGGTGGGATGATTTGGGAGAATGGCATTGAAACACGTATGTTGTCATATGTGAAACGAATCACTAGTTCAGGGTCGATGCATGTTATAGGATGCTCGGGGCTGGCATGTGGGGATGACCCAGAGGGAGGATAAAGGGAGGAGGGAGGTGGGAGGGCGGTTCAGGAGGGGGAACTTATGTAAACCCAGGGCGAATTCATGTCAATGTATGGCAAAACCAACCAATATAATATTGTAAAATAATTTGCCTCCAATAAAAAATAAATTAATTACCAAAAAAAAACTATTGATTATTGGGAACCTAATATTGAAATGAGTTTTTAAAAGCTGAAGAAGAGAGTTACAGTGTCTATTCAGAGCATGAACAGACGACAACATGAAATAGGAGATTGATCTTTCTCATTGCTAGGTTCTCATCAATATGTTTTTATACTTATAAAGAGTACTTAAATGTTTGACCTTGAATTACATTTGTTTGTATATACGTTTTATCTTTTATACAGAAGGGTATCGATTCCTTGTAAGAATGAGCCATATCTTAGTCATATTTGCATTCCATAAGTATAATAATTTGCAGGATATATATTTTCAATAAATTTATTCATTTATATTTATTAGGCATTGTGCCTTCATGGGGCTAGCTTTGTATTAAAAGCAGGAGAGAGAAATAGTCATAAAAACATGAAAATAATGATGATATAAAAAGATTATGATGTTATGCATATTGAGAGGAAAATAGAAAAGAGTATATATATATGATCAAGAGGAACAAGGTGGGGATCACTTTGGATTGTGTGAAAGTTATGGTTATGCAATAGTGGTCAAATAAGCCCCCCCGATAAGATGATATTTACACAGGTCACTGTAAAACTCAGTGGTGTGAAAGAAGTTGAAACATTCTTAGGCTAGAAATGTGGTGTGGCTGGAGTTTTGTGAATGATAGAGAGAATGGTGCCAGGTAGGCCAGAGCCAGAAAAATGAAGGACCATACAGGTAATCATAAGGAATTGGAATTACACTCTATGAACAATTTCAGAAGAGTTGTATATTTTACGAAGATTCAGTTCAGTTCAGTTCAGTTCAGTCGCTTAGTCGTGTCCGACTCTTTGCAACCCCATGAATCGCAGATTACATAAGCTTAAATGCATGCTTTATATACTTTTATAAAGGTTACAATGAAATAAAGATGGACAAGATTTAAAACATGGACACTACTTTATCACAGGAGTTCATGAGAGGGAGAAATGTAGTTTGGATCAAGAGAGGTAAAAATATAAGGACTGTGCACATTCAGAGTAGAATCTGCAGGACTCAATGATAGATTCCATTTAGAAGTGAAAAGCTAAAAGCCTCCAGGATAATTTTTTGTGTTTTCCCCAAGAAAATGAATAGTTGGATAAGAGTGGAAGACAAATGGATAGTAGACCAGAAAACCAAGAGTTCCATTTTTAGATGTTTTAGGTTTTTGAAATGTAATTAGTCATAAAACTGGAGGTAGTGTTAGAGAGTAGAATTCAAGGGTGTGACACTTAGGAGAGAGCTTTAGCACAGAGTTGGGCATCGGGCAGTGCTCAACATATAGACAATGTTTAAAATTGAGACTAAATGATCATCTACAAAGAGAGTGTTAGGAAAGGTGAGGACAGGGAAGTGTAGAGAGTCTAGTTCTCTAAGGCACTACATCATTTTGGAGTACAAGAAGGAAAGAGAAACCAGTAAATGAAAATGAAAGAAGTAGCCAGAAAAAAGAATCAGAGTGCAGTGTCAGAAATGCAAAGCATGCTTGTTCATTGAATTTGAGAATTCAGGCAAACACTGGATTATGATTCCAAGTAAATAGGCATCAAAGTTGAGAATCCCTAGATAGTCTCTTAGGCCTTCATGACACTCAGATTAACAGCCAACATAGAGAAACTTTCCACCCCTAGTTGTCGGGCACTTTCTAAACGTAATTCATAATAATAATAATAATTAAAGCATTAAAAAATATATTTGCATCCAATTATATATCTTAACTCCAAAGCAAATAAAATGTACTTTTGTTGCTCACCGTGATATATATATACTTTTTTGATATATATATTTTTATCAACAGATTAAAAATATCATAGTATGTGAGGGGATGGTATGACTTTTGATAATATGCTTATCTTATCCTAACAATAAAAATTCATCATATTATCTTTGCCAGGAGTTTGGGTGACACCTCGACACATTGTCGTCAATTCTACGACAGTGGAATTATTTTGGAGCCCGCCAGAAAAGCCCAATGGCCTCATTTCTCAATATCAATTGAGTCGTAATGGAAGCTTGATTTTCCTGGGGGGCAGTGAGGAACAGAACTTCACTGATAAAAACCTGGAGCCCAACAGCAGGTAAACTAAAAGAAAACTTTACCAGTCATACAGTGAGAATTTTAGATTTTTCCAGGATCAAGAACAAGTCCATCTCCAACTGAAACAATATTATATCAATTGGTTGATTTTTCTCCTCATGTATTAGCTATTCCATAGCTAACGAGATCTCTTAATCTATTTCAGACTGAAGACCCAAGCACTAGCTCATTATACTAGTCCTCAGAGGATGTGAAGTTCCTTTAAAATGTAAATAAATAATTAGCCTTTTATTTGACATGAGAACTTTTAAGTATATAAAATATACAAAGCATTAAATTTTTTAAATTATCAAAAACATGCATCCCTAAACTAGCAAGAAAAGAGATTTAAAGAGGTTTGTTTTACATCAACAGCTTTTATTTCTGGTATAGTGTTTTCTCTACCTGTGATACTATGTATAGACATGAGTGGTTTTGGGGGAAAGTTCCACATATTTGCAATTCATTCCCATTCATTTCTCAGCAGAGATAAAATATATCTTGGATCAACAGATGTTTTATTGCAGGGAGTAGAGTTCAATTTAGTTTTATTGTAGAGAGTAGCAGATCAATTTAGAAACATCTTTCTCTAAACATACTTCCCTAAACTCTAAGCCATTAAAGATGGAGAAGATTGATTTGAATCCTCCACAATCCACCGGCACACTCCAAGACTTTCCTGAAATGTTTAAGAAAAGCAATTAATTACTCAAGGGTTAAAAATAAAATGGGAAAAGGACCAAAACAGTGGAGAGAGCGATGCCTGTGGTAGGAAAACTATAAGCTCTATAGTAAAGTTTCTGAATAGGAAGCAGGGTTTTGCAGTTTGTCACAAATTTAGGACTAAGCAATAGATAGAAAACTCAACAATCGATGTTCAGTTCCCTCTGCATTGCTTTATCATAATTCTTTCTTTTTGAAATATAGATATGTTTATAAGTTAGAAGCCACAACTGGAGGCGGCAGCAGTCCAAGTGATGAGTACGTTATACAGACACCTATATTAACGCCAGAAGAAATCCACCCTCCATATAACATCACAGTAATCGGGCCTTATTCCATATTTGTAGCTTGGACGCCACCAGGTAAGAAATAGAACTAGTGCGTGTGTATAAAACATTTTAGAGGAAATTAACTGGAGATAGGATTAAGTCAGAAGGACACAATCTGTCTCTGGATAAGTATAAACAGAATAAACCAAACCACACTCACAAGTGTTCATATGCATAAGCATTTATATACATACATACAGATAGATATAGGTGTAGGTGTGCAGATAAAGATATATAGATGCTTAGATATATACATTTCTATCAAAGCGATACTTTCAAATACCAGCACCTAAATATCTCTTCTTGTTCATACATATTCAAGGTAAGTCATATAGGTCTGAATTACCTTGAACATTCATTTCTGCAGGATCCCTCAGATTGAATCATTGGTGTTATAGTAGTGAATGGGGATTCAGAAAAAAATAGACCACTCCACCCATATACCTTCAGTTGTGACCAGTTGTGGTAGCTGAATTTTACCTCTTTGAGCTCTGTAGCCTCCATCAAACCATTGACTGAATAGTGGGTTGCTTTTGTAGTTTAGTGCATTATTATTTGGAATGTAATAATCATCCTTAGCCAAAATTCTGATTGCATTAACTCTGTGGGTTAAAGATTACAGTGAAATTTTCTTGCTTTGTCTTTTAACATGCAAGGTATATGGAAGTTTTGTTTCAGTAAAATTTAAAACTGATTTTTATTGTATTATGCACTTTGAAGATATGTGGTTTTATTTTGAACATCTAGTCTTAATATGAAGTTGAAACATGAAATGAACACAAAACCCTGTTGTCCCCATCAGATTAACTTTAGCCACCTTTCTACATGGTACTGAAAATAATTGGTTAACAGTCATTTGGCTATCAACAGATCTGTTTTGTAAAATAATTAACAAAGACTTATTTTTCATTGAATAGAACATGATTCAGTCAAAACTAGGTAATATAGTCATAAACATAACATAAAGGCCTAAATGTATAAAACTTAAATTCTCATGAACCAACATCCTTCTGCTGTTGGTTTTAAGAACAAAGTAAAACATAATCTAAGAACAAAGACAAAAGGGTCTTTTTTGAGTCACATCCACAGACAAAAATCTCTCAAGACTTTCTAAGCAAAGAAAACCTAAGGTGCTTAATATATTTAGTTGTTAAATATAAATGATTCCTTTCACCTTTGTTTTAAAATGAATATGTAACACACTAAATTAAACAAATCAGGAGATAATCAATAGCACCAGAATGTGTCACCAAGTGCTGTAATCCTTATCTCAGTTTTAGAAGCATAGATATTCTTGAACTCTGCTTTTAATTTTAACAGAGGAAAACCCAAATCTCCTACTGTGAAAAATATATAAATTTAAGGACTTCCCTGGTGATCCAGTGGGTAAGACTTGATGCTCCCAGTGCAAGAGACCTGAGTTTGATCCCTGCGTGCTGCAAATAAGACCCAGGGCAGCCAGATAAATATATATTTTTAATCTGCAAATTGACATGTTCTCTTATGGAATTGATTTCTCTCTTCATGGAAGAGCGTGACTATGTTGCCTCTTTTTAGCGTGCTTCTCCATGGCATTTTCATGGTGTCGTGATGTTTTTGCCCCACAGAGTAAAATGAGGCATCACAGAGCCAGCCTAAGGTCAGATTCAGCCTGTTGCCTGGAGACTTCTCAAATTTGGTCCATGGTCTTCTACTATCCAGGTTCTCAAAGAACATGAAAGTTCAGGGTGATAAGTAAAGTTGATGGCTTCCTAGCCAAGCAGCCAGGAATTTTCCATGGTATATTAAATTCCTTGTAATGTTCACATTATGACATACCTAAATTGCCATTGCTAATCTTAAGACTTTACACTCAGTAAGGATTTGAAAACTTCTTTCTTTTTTTTTTAAATTTTTTGGGAGTATAGTTAATTTACAATGTTGTGTTAGTTTCTGCTATACAGCAAAATGAATCAGTTATACATATACATACATTCACTTTTTAAGATTCCTTCCCTATGTAGGCCACTACAGAGTTTTGAGTAGAATTTCTTGTGTCCTTATTAGGTCCTTATTACTTATCTATTTTATAAACAGTAGTATGTATATGTCACTCCCAGTCTCCCAACTTGTCCCTCTCCTCCCTTTTCTCCTTGGTATCCCTAAGTTTGTTTTCTACATCTGTGACTCTATTTCTGCATTGTAAATAAATACATTTGTAGCACTTTTTTAGTTTCCGCATATAAACAACTTCATATATTTGTACCATCTATTCAGTTCAGTTCAGTTCAGTTCAGTCGCTCCGACTCTTTGCAACCCCATAAATCACAGCACACCAGGCCTCCCTGTCCATCACCAACTCTCAAATTTCACTCAAACTCATGTCCATCGAGCTGGTGATGGCATCCAGCCATCTTATCCTCTGTCGTCCCCTTCTCCTCCTGCCCCCAATCCCTCCCAGCATCAGAGTCTTTTCCAGTGAGTCAACTCGTCGCATGAGGTGGCCAAAGTATTGCAGTTTCAGTTTTAGCATCAGTCCTTCCAATGAACACCCAGGATTGATCTCCTTTAGAATGGACTGGTTGGATCTCCTTGCAGTCCAAGGGACTCTCAAGAGTCTTCTCCAGAACCACAGTTCAAGAGCATCAATTCTTTGGCGATCAGCTTTCTTTATAGTCCAACTCTCACATCCATACATGACCACGGGAAAATCCATAGCCTTGACTAGACGGACCTTGGTTGGCAAAGTAATGTCTCTGCTTTTTAATATGCTATCTAGGCTGGTCATAACTTTCCTTCCAAGGAGTAAGCGTCTTTTAATTTCATGGCTGCAATTGGCATCCGCAGTGATTTTGGAGCCCCAAAAAATAAAGTCTGACACTGTTTCCACTGTTTCCCCATCTATTTCCCATGAAGTGATGGGACCAGAGACCTTAAATAAGTCAGTTTGTCTGAGTCTCAATTATCTCCATCTGTAAAATGGAGATAATTATAGCACCCACATGTAGGGTTATTGTAATGATTAAATGAGAGCATTTATATAGTTGACATATTATCTGGTCTGTATAATATTCTATGTGTGCAGACTGCTGCACTCAGTCTCTTGGTCATGTGAGACTCTTTGTGACACCATGGACTGCAGCCCACCAGGCTCCTCAGTCCATGGAATTTTCCAGGCAAGGATATTCTATAGGTAGTGATAATTTGGGGATAATTAGTTTTACCTTTAATTATTTTTAAATTAATTTTATTGAAGTAGAATTGTTTACAATGTTATATTAGTTTCTATTGTACAAAAATTCATCAGCTATACATATACATACACCCTCTCTTTTTTGAATTTCCTTCCCATTTAGGCCACCAGAGACAGTTGAGTAGAGTTTTCTGTGCTGTACAATAGGTTCTCATTAATTATCTATTTTATACATAGTAGGGACTATATGTCAATCCCAATCTCCCAATTCATAATATCCCTCTCTCTTTCCCTGCTTGGTATCCATGTTTTTTCTCTATGTCTGTGTCTCTATTTTGCAATTAAGTTTATCTATACCATTTTTTATGGATTCCATATATATGAGTGTTAATATATAATATTTGTTTTCTTCTTTCTGACTTACTTCATTCTGTATGACAGTGTCTAGGTCTATCCACATCTCTACAAATTTTAAATATGTATTTGTCCCAAGATCTGTTAGATCCCAAGGCCCCCACTTTCAAAATGATAAAACTGTAGACTCCAAAACTGGGTTTGTAAATTTTGAGACTTCTTTCCTAGAATTTTGACTTTTTTTTTGAGTTCAGCATCATATTTCTATGTTTAATGTATAATGTTTCTGCTTTAAAAAAGGATCATTGTGAAATAAAACACGAATTTTGCTTTTTTAATGTCACCTTAACCCTTACCCACCTCAGGCTTTGTAGAAATCGTTGTAGCCCATCCTGAGGGATATCATAGAAATGCTTTACGTGCTAACTCTAACACTGTAACCAATGGTTAATAAATCTATAATATCCAGACCTGTCAATCTTTTAGTTTCAGATGCACAAAATCCATTACAGAAACCCTGTAATATATGGAAAGATTAAAATCTTAAATTAAACTTTTTTCCTGGTGCCTAGAAGGATTTTGAACTCAGTAAACAGGCAGATGATTTTGACTTGTGTATAATCTACAGTTGATTTTATTGGAAAGTACCTCATGCTGTGTTTTGATTTAGATAATAAAAACATTTTTCTGTTCCTGAAGAGTCACAAATATATATTTTAAACAGGAAGAAAACAAACTTGTTATAACTGGAGGTTGTTTAATTGCTGACAATCAAGAGCTTTCTAAGTATTCATCATAGGATCCTGCCATTACAAAGTGATTACATCATACACAGAGCTGGAAAATGGACAGTCCATGCCTATGCTTCCCTAACCTGAGTGAACATTAGAAGCACCTGGAAAGCTTGTGCAAAGATAAGCTCTCAAGCCCAAGTTTATGAATAAAAATGTCCTGGATGGAATTAAGTGCCCTAGGTCAGCAGTCCCCAGTCTTTTTGGCAACAGGGACTAGTTTCATGGAAGACATTTTTTCCATGGACCCAGGGGGCGGGGGATGGTTCTGGAGTGACTCAAGCACGTTACATGTATTACATTTTGTGGGCATGCATGCTAAGTTGCTTCAGTCATGTCCAACTCTTTGCAACTGCATGGACTGTAGCCTGCCAGGCTCCTCTGTCTGTGAGATTCTCCAGGCAAGAATACTGGGGTGAGTTGCCATGCCCTCATCCAGGGGATTTTCCTGACCCAGGAATTGAACCCGTGTCTCTTAGTTCTCTTGCATTGGCAGGCAGGTTTTTTACCGCTAGCGCCATCTAGAAGCACATTGTACACTTTATTCCTTATCTAATGCCACTGCTAATCGGACAAGATGTACCAGTCTGCAGCCTAGAGGTTGGAGACCCCTGCTGTAGGTCACTGTGATGTGCTCCAAGTATAGTAACACCATAGATCACCCACATCAGGCAAAAGTGATCAGTTACAATAAAACTCTGAAAATGTGAATTAGACCAGTTTCCCTTGAATATCCAAAGCCAAATTAATGGTTAACTTAACTGATTTTTTCACATACTTTTTTGGGGTCAGTAAAGATGGAGTGGCCTTACATAGGTAAGTTGCTGGGAGGAAAAAGTCTCTGTGGTTGCCTGGCAACAAAAAATGACTTTGGCAATTAAGTGGGCTCCCAGTTTACACGTTATTATTTCAATGATATGTATAAATTGTATTATTATGCTATCTATAAATAGTATTATTATTATAAGTCCTATTATTAATAGTAAGAGTACAGCCCAGAAAATATATGAGAATATGCAAAGGAAGAGAAATTGTGGTAATGATGGCAAATATCATACATATTCATTAACATTACATGTTTATATTTGCCATTTGTTAAATTCCTAGTTTATGCCAAACAGTTTGATAAGCACTTTCCCTGCCTTACTACAGTTGATTCTCGTGCAAACCTTGGAAAACAAGTAATATCATCAAAAAATAAGAAACTTGAATCTTGAAGAAGTAATGTAATTCACCCAAGATCACCCAGTTGAGTCAAGACTCAGACTCAAGCCAAGACTTAGTCTGCTGCCTACTACTTACTGCCTTATAAAAGCAATTCCTCCCTGTCTTCAGCTTAACTCTTGAATTCACATCATACTTTCTTTTTATTGCCCAAAGTCTTTCAGATTTATGATACAGCAACTAGGTTTTCTGAAATAGTAGCCCAGAGGGCCAAAACCCAGAACTAGGTGTTGGCGAAAACGGAATGATTTGGGTGGTGGGGTTGGGGGGCATGGGTTTTAAGGAATTAATTATGGAAAATGGCAAACCCCTTAACGGAAAATATCTCTTGCAGTGTGAAGAAACTAGTAACCAGAATCCTTTACTGACACATCCAGAAGTACAGAAAGAATAACATGACTTAGCAAAACTAGATTCCAGGTCCAGGAAGATCTTAATTAGGAGAGAGAGAATAAGAGTCATTTCTCAATTGACTACAAAGAGGTTCCACCCGTGGCTGATTCATGTCGATGTATGGCAAAAAGCAGCACAATACTGTAAAGTTATTTTCCTCCAATTAAAATTAATTAATTAATTAAAAAAGAAAGACTTTTAACACCTTGGTAGACATTCTTTTGGGCTTCCCAGATGGCTCAAGTGGGAAAGAATCCACCTGCCAATGTAGACGATGTGGATTTGATCCGGTTGGGAAGATTCCCTGGAGAAGGAAATGGCAACCCACTCCAATATTTTTGCCTGGAAAATCCCTTGGACAGAGGGGCCTGGCAAGCTAGAGTCCATGGAGTTGCAAAAGAGTTGGATACAACTTAGTGACTAAACAACAACAGGAGACATTCTCTTACCTCCCAGATAAATCCTGGTTCATTTTATCTCATATATTACTTGACAAATGTTAGTAGTAAGACTATCAAAACCCTCCAAACTCTAGAAAATTAAGATTTCCACTTTTTTTGTACACCATTTGTATCTTCAAATTAGATGACATGCAAATAACATATCTTTATAAAATGTTTGCTGAATTAATAATGAAAGAAAATGGTGGGAAAACTTCTAAATTTATAATTCAGGAAAATAGAAATAAATTTTAGATTTTCTGCCATTTAAAATTATTCAAACACTTGTTTTCCTGTAGAAACCCACATTCAGTGGGCACTGGCTCTGTGCTGGCCATTCTTACTTGAATCTACAGGTAGCATAAACAGGATTAGTTTATTCCTAAACATTTCTTCTCATCTTTTACCTGCTCTGAACCTTGGGTCAGAACTTAAACGTTTATATTAAAGATGAAAAAGGATATATGTTACCTTAATGGTTGAAAAAGTATAGAAAACGAAGTAGAAAATTCTTCATGGGACACAAATGATTTACTAAGATTAAAAATTGAGATAAGCATCCCTACCATTTCAGAATCCAAACATTCAAAATTATTTAAACTCTGAAGGTAATAATGGGGCTTTCTAATTTATCAAGGTGATGACTCTATTTTGAACTATCCTAGCCCTTAATCATCTTTTAATTAACAATGTCATTGGATCCAACATCCGCTTTTTCTCACTAAAGATAATGAGTTATTTAGGTTTGATGCATAATATTGAAATACTGGTGCCTTTCCTTTCACATTTATCTGTTAGTCCATTACCTCTCTTGCCAGTTCTTCTACTGAGAAATCATTTAAATTAATATTGCTTAGGAATATAAATGATTTTTATTAATCAAGTTTTAATTAAGGGATAGCTATTGGCCTCTCTGTAGACATTAAACATCTTGGTGTCCAGTGAACTCATCAATGCAGTGTATTATATCAGATACTGTCCATTTAAAGTCAAATTGGCATAAGACTTTTTAAAGTATTCATGTCACATTAATCGGGATAATTCAACACTGGCAGTTGTTTCAAGCTTCTTATGTGTGCCATAGACAAGTGGCAAGTAGTGCTGAGTTTCAGAAAAAAGGTAAAATCATTGTAATAATTTGAAGTTTATTTTGTGTATTAATTTACCTATCTTTTTTCAGTTTTACTGAGTATAATTAACAAATGGTAATATATTTAAAGTGTATAATGTGATCATTTGATGTGTGTACATTGTGAAACTATTTCCACCATTAATTTAATTAACACATTCATTATCTCATATATTCTCTCATTTTTCCCTTCTTTTTTTTTTTTTCTTGGTGGGAACACAACTTCTATTCTCTTAGCAAATTTCAGTTGCATAATACAGTTTAGTCGCTCAGTCATGTCCTACTCTTTGCAACCCCCTGGACTGCAGCTCACCAGGCCTCCTTATCCATCACCAACTCCCAGAGTTTACTCAAACTCATGTCCGTCGAGTCGGTGATGCCATCCAACCATCTCCTCCTCTGTCGTCCCCTTCTCCTCCTGCCCTCAATCTTTCCCAGCATCAGGGTCTTTTCAATGAGTCAGCTCTTCCCATCAGGTAGCCAAAGGATTGGAGTTTCAGCTTCAACATCAGTCCTTCAAATGAACACCAGGTCTGATCTCCTTTAGGATGGACTGGTTGGATCTCCTTGCAGTCCAAGGGACTCTCAAGAGTCTTGAGTCACCACAGTTCAAAAGCATCAATTCTTTGGCGCTCAACTTTTTTATAGTCCAACTCTCACATCCATACATGATTACTGGAAAAACCATAGTCTTGACTAGATGGACCTTTGTTGGCAAAGTAATGTTTCTGCTTTTTAATATGCTGTTTAGTTTGGTCATAACTTCCAAGGAGCAAGCGTCTTTTAATTTCATAGCTGCAATCACCATCTTCAGTGATTTTGGAGCCCACGAAAATAAAGTCTGTCACTGTTTCCCCATCTATTTCCCATGAAGTGATGGGACCAGATGCCATGATCTTAGTTTTCTGGATGTTGAGCTTTAAGCCAACTTTTTCACTCTCCTCTTTCACTTTCATCAAGAGGCTCTTTAGTTCCTCTTCAGTTTCTGCCATAAGGGTGGTGTCATCTGCATGTCTGCACAATACAGTATTATCATCTATATAGTCACCATGTTTTACAATCAATCCTCAGAATTTATTCATCTTATAATTGAAAGTATCACCATTTACTAACTTCTCCTTATTTCACCCATCTTCTCAACCCCTGGCAACCACCATTTAGTCTGTTTCTGTGGGCTCCGCTTTCTTTAAAAATGAGTCCATGTATAAGTGATAACATTCAGTATTTGTCTTTCTCCATCTGGCTGTATCACTTGATATCCTCCAGTTTCAACCAGGTTGTAGCAAACAGCAGGCTTTCCTTTTTTAAGATTGAACAGTATTCCAATCTTAAATCTATTCCATTATGTGTATATCATATTTTCTTAATCTGTTCATCCATTAATGGGCATTTAGGTTGTTTTTATACCTTGGCTATCATGAATAATGCTGTGGTGAACACAGCAATGCAGTTGTCTCTTTGAGATAATGATCTCATTTACTTTGAATATATACCCAGAAGTCGAATTGCCAGATCATGTAGTAGTTCTGCTTTTAATTTTTCTTTAGTTTTGAGGAAACTCCGTGTTGTTTTCCATAGTGGCTGTATCAGTTTACATTCCCAACAACAGTGTACAAGGTTTCCGTTTTCTCTGCATCCTTACCAGCGTTTTTGATCTCCTATCTTTTTTGATAATGGAGATACTAACAGGTGTGAAATGATATCTCATTGTGGTTTTGATTTGCATTTACCCACTGATTGTTGATGGTGATCACCTTTTCATGTACCTATTGACCATTTGTGTATCTTCCTTGGAAAGATGTCTTTTCAGGTCCTTTGTCCATTTTTTAATTGGGTTGTAAATTTTTACTATTGGATTATATGGGTTCCTCATATACTTTGGATATTTAATCCCTCGTTAGATATGTGGTTTGCAAATATTTGCTCTTACTCCATAGGTTGTCTTTTCATTCTATTAGTGGTTTCCTTTGCTGTGCAGAAACTCCTTAGTTTGATGTAGTCCCATCTGTTTATTTTTGCTTTCATTGTCTTTGTTTTTGATGTTTAGTAAATTCATCTTACCTTTTTGACTTCTAATGTGTGCTTGGCATTTTCAAAGAGATTAACACATATCTCATTTAATGTTCATAACAACTTGTGGTACATCCAATGTTCTCCCTTTGTTGCTAATGAGAAAAGTTAATTTCGGTGCTGAAAGCTTTTCTCTAGGTGATTCATCACATAGGTGTCAGAGCCAACTAGCAATAAATTTCACTCCAAATTCTTTGAGCAAACACACTATTCCATATTTTTACACTATTTTTCTACCTAAACATTGTGTAAAGCAAATTATTTTCTTCTGCATTCTACCACGATCCAGTTCAAAACTGAAAAAACTATTGCCATAGATAACAGCAAGCATATATGAAGACAAAGTGGTTCAAGGGCAGTTCATCCGGTAACCCAGTAGGATCATTTTATTTGCATCTTAAAATTTCACAGGATGTAATTCATTTACATTTGAGTGGATTAATTCATTTCAACAAATGTGAAGATGTTTACTAAGCCCCTCTCTGGGGGATCACAGGCATGATTCTAGACATTTCTTTTAAAAAAGGAGTGAGATATTGTCCCTCTTGTCAAAAACTCTACCATCTAGTTGAACAGAAGAGGTATAAAATTATACGAACTATGTAAAATTTCCATACAGTTGGTATGGATGTGTGTTTAAGAGGGTCCAGTTTCACTTCCATGGCCCCCAGAGGAAATTACCAACATACCCACATCTCTACAGAGGAGACATGCGGCTATTTTATTAAAAGCATTATGTTAAGCACAGCCCGTGGTTTGAAGCAAATGTGGCTATCAAACCAATAGTTTCCCTCTTAGAATTGTTCTTGCTCCAGCTCCTAAAAAAAAGATTTTAAAAAAGGATTATTTGATTGACTTGTCCCATTGTAAAGTATGCACCTGCTGTGAAATGAAGCCACAGAGGAAAAAAAAAAGTTGAATAATTTAACTTTTTTATTTGTAAAGATAATCAGGGTTTTTCTGATTACATCTTAACTTCATAAATGTTAAATAACCTATCAGCATCTAGTTGTTGTAAATTATGAAAAGGAGCCTTGCAAGGAATATTAACCAACGAAATCTTTGTTCTTTAGTGAACAAGAAAATGTGTTATGGCAGCTTGTCATCGTGCGACTGGTAACTTTGACACCAAATAACAAAACTGCCATTTGCACTTAGGGTAAATTGGTTCACATGAGTTTCCGCTGCTTCTCTTGCTCTGACATAAATTTATGAACTCAGGAACTAACCAAGCCGTGTGGCTTGCCAGCTGACTTTAACAAATATGCCCATTTCATTTCACTTAGTCGTCAGAGTACCAGGGGGCTAGGTCATTTCAGACTCATTGCAGATGGTCTAGGGTTTGCAGGAACACAGGAGGCTTTCACGTCACTGTCCTGTAAATTATGACAGTGGAGGGGGCCCTCTTTGCTAAATAAGTGCATGTCAGTATTTGACATGTTCACAGCTTCAAGGAGCATTTTCTGTTTCAACACCTTACAGGTGTATGTAAAGGACATTTATTTCTGATTAACCAAGACGTGAAAAATGCAATTTCTGGGTACACGCTTTGAACAGCCATGATCAAGATTATGTCTATATTTGAAATGTGGTGTAAGTACAGTTTTGTTCCCTGACCTCCTAGGAGTCCTGTCTTTTAAGCAGAGAAGATACTGGAAGCAGACCAAAAGGTACAAACTACAGACATATAATAAGGTGCAACCTCAGATGAATTGAACAAAAGACCACTCTAAATTACTGCTGAGAATAAAGACTAGGATATCTTCACAGGCTGCAACTTTTACATATCCAAGTATACATAAAAAATAAAACTAGATAACTAACTTTTGTTATGACAATAATTACTTTTTTCAATATAGCATTGATTTGTATTTGGAATAACTGCTTTATATAAAAGATGGGTTCAGCAGTATTTGTGGGCACATGGAAACAGTGTCATAGCTATGGGGTATTTTTTTCCCCATTTTGCTCAATTTCATTTTGTTTTATAGAGATGTCTGTCGTTTACTTGGCACTTTCTGTGTTGTAGTAATGAACTAAAATGTTTTCAATACATTTTAATTAATCTTTTCATCTCTTTTTGAGGTGGCTATTAGTGTCATCATTTTACAGATGAAGAGACTTGTGTCCACAGAGAATGGAGAATTTACCAGGGAATAAGGAAAGTCGGAGAGGGATTTGATCTGACTCCACCCTGTGGTTTATCTAGTTCATCAAGAATAATAGTATATTTTCCAAAATGTGTTTGTCAAACTTTTCCACAAGATCCATCCTAGGATCAGAGAAGACAGAATAAACATGTAATCCGAGGAGGTTTGAAAAAACCTGAAGAAGTCACCATAACCTTGTAAATTATTTTAAGGTCTTGCTTTTTATCTTAAAACTTCATGAAATTTCACGTTGAATTCCAATGTGTTTGTCTACATCCACAAAACAATGTATTGTGGAATTTATCATTCAGGGGTACATTTTCTATCCTTTTATTCTATTGATAATCTCCTTAGCTAAATCTTAATATGCTATTGTATTTCTGGATGTTAAGTCAATCTGAAGAGAGCCAACCCCAATAACAGGCTCAATGTCCAGGCAGTTCTTTCTCTCTTCATTTTGTCATAAATACGTGTGCACAGACAGCAACCTTTTCCCCCACTGCCTTACTAACTATGTTAGGGCAAAAACAAGGAGAAATTCCCAAATCTGAGGCAGGATGCTGTGACCTTCCAAGACCTTCTGGAGGGATATTTCCATAACCATGTCTTCTGCTGAAGGTCAAATTGCAAACTGAGACGGTCCCTGACTCACTCGTCCATCTCTTTTACTACTTGAAGTAGTACTCCCCAAAGATCGTCTTTAGTAGAGAACAAGAAAACCCTGATTAGATTGCTATTTTATTTTACCTCTAATACAGTTCTTAAGTTTTTCTCATCCGTTAGTGAACTCAGAGCCTCCAATGCTCCCTGTAATCAACTCACTTCATCCAACTCTCAAACTTTGTTTTAATTATAGCAGTCTTACTGGGAGAAGGAAAAGCATTCCCAATTTTGTCTTGCAGTTAAGAATGAGGCCTTGAAGAATATCTTCTAAATGAGCTCATTACATGTACTCACAATTCCATTAAAAAGAAAATGAATTTACTTAAATTTTCTAGGTATTAATCTTTGCTGTGATATCTGAAAAAAAAAAAAAATGTAGAATTTTCTGTTACTTGAGACTGAGCAGAGGCATCATGGTCCCAGTCTGCTTTTCATCCCATGTCTGGGGAAGATTACACATGATGAATCATTTTAAAGCAATAGTAAGTGACAAAAATTAAATAATGTTTAACTGCACCACAAATAGTATTTATACATGTTCAGCACACTGGTTTTGTCCACATAAACTTTTTCTGCTGGTGTGCAGTTAGCTCACTCTGAAGTGACTATATATTCAAAACAATCTAGTAAAGTTCTCATCACTCACTTGCACATATAATTTTCTAATTTTGTGCATTTTAGGGAGAAAAATCCACACTCAATTTTTATGAACAGAAATAGTGGGGTTCTGCTGGTTTTCCCTAGTTTACTGGGGAGTTATGTGTTTCACAAATTCTACAAGTCAAAACTAGCTAGGGAAAGAGGGACATGTTTGTCCTTGTCTCCAAAAATACTTTGACAAAAGTCCACGAATGTCCAGGATATATGTATCCCAGTTTGGGAAATCTGCTCTTTAGAACTTTTCATCTTCACCTATAATTTTGTTCCATCAGTGGTAATTCTGACTCCTCCTTCACTTTTGCCCCTGTATCTCATCTGTCTCCAAGACTTGTTCTGCCTGTCTATGTGTTCTCTCAAAATTATCCTTTCACTTTTTCCTCTGATTGACCTAATCCAAGTCTTTTATCAAGAGACAGCATAAATATAGAGAGATAAGCTTTGGTCTCAAATGGACCTGAGTTCAAATTTTGCTGCCTCTATTAATCTATGTGATATCTGTAACAAGTTTCTCCTATGAGCCCAAGTGTTCTTATTTTTTAAAAAAATGGTAGTAATATTTGTCTTACAATATTGTCTTCTGGTTTCATTCATTCATTCAATCAACATTTGAGCTACTGATCTGTACTCAAATCTAAGCTCTGGAACTACCTTAAAGAGGAGAACACAGTCCCCAACTGTATGAAGTTGACATTCTAGTGATATTAAAGGAGATAATATATGATGCCTGACATAAGTCAGGAATGCAGTGGAATGCTGTTTTTGTTTGTGTTGTTTCTACAACCATGCAATGACTTTCAAATTGATAGCTCTTCCTCCTAGTTCACATGTTTTCTATCCATCATTCACTTGTCAGCAGTGCTATCTTCCTAAAATGTAAGTTAGATCATTAGAAAACAGGGTCTACTTTTAAGAGTCTTACTCTAAGGCTTCTGGTGTAGGGAAATGGGGAGAGCAAACCCAGGAAGAAGAACACATTTGGGAATGGAAAATAGTGTAATTTTTTTTAGACCTTGAGATTGAGGTCTCTGTGAAGTAGAGTGTTCAAAATACAAATCCATAATGCAGGATAAATATAAAGTCAGAGATAGGAATTTAGGAATTGATCAGACAATAATAGAAGTTAAGCTATAAGGACAAAAGCATCAATTTAATTGGGATGCTCTAAACTTTAAATTCTCAGTCTCGGTTGCCAAATTCAGCACCATCTGGCACCTTCCCAAAGGAACCGATTGATCAGTCCTTCTGATTCTGATCAATATTTCCTTCAGAGACTCCTTATTTTAATCTATCTTACATAAAGTCCTGAACACCTCTGGTTTCTGCTCACTCTTCTGTCCCTCATATATTGGAGCTGTAGCTACAAAAAGCAAAACCACATTTAATTCTTTAGACCTCATCTCTCATGGGTTATTGAATCCTATGCTATGGATTTCCTTGTCTCTGTAGCAGAGAAACTTATTTAAGTACTACAAAGGTAAGTGATGAAGCCCACATATGTTAGAAGCTAGCAAATCAGTGAGAAACTTTGGTGGGAAGCTTCATTATATTTTTCATTCAAGGCTCATATCCTCTCCTTTAAAAAGTGTGCATGTTGTTCATGACCAAATAAAACTTACAAGCATTTAATTCTGTGACTAGACTGTGAAGAGGCTACACTGATAAGACCTCCATTCTTTAGGAAGCATTGTGAAAAATGACAGTTTTTAAACCCAAATTTCATATATATTTAGGTTCATGCGTCTCACTGACAGAGTGGACTGTCCTGACTCAATAATTAATGCACTGGGAATTCTCTAGGTAGACTGTGATTTGGATACTTTATGGGCTATTATGTCAACGATCTGTGTCAGATGAGATGCATACCCAATGCTTGCAGAAAAATTATTGTCACAAGCAAAACTGGTGGGGTTTTTTATGTACTTTAAGAGTAAGTAAACCTAGGAAAAATATAACATCATTTCTAAGCGCCTTGTATGTATTTGCCTTGAAACATGCCTTTGTTTTTATTTGCCTATAGAGTATATCGTTGAATAGAATTGTTATATTTCATTTGTTTTTGAAAATAGATGATAAACATTTCTTACTTTTAGAATAAGCACTCTGATATTTTCCAGTTCAAATTTCTTGCAATTATTAATTGCTATATTAAGCATTAGTATACCTTGAAGTGTAAAATTTTAAATATACACTATTCTTAAAAGATGAACATTTGTTGACCGTTTGTTGATCAAACAGACAAACGTGTTTTATTCTGTCTCTTTAAAGGGATCCTTGTCCCCAAAATACCTGTGGAGTACAATGTCTTACTCAATGCTGGAAGTGCAACACCTCTGATCTCCTCTGTTGGTCATCATCGATCTATCCTTCTGGAAAACTTGGCTCCATTCACACAGTATGAGATAAGGATACAAGCATGCCAAAAAGGTGAAAGTCTTTCAGACACTTGTCCAGGGTTTTTATAAAAAAGAATTTCATTTAAAATATTTTCAATAAAAAGGAATAGATTGTCAATTCAAATACAAAGACTAACAGTCCATTTCTTATTTGTACTGGACTTTGTACCCAGAAAAAATCAGAATCCTGCGTTGAGTGAAGAATTATGCATTTCTGCACATTAATTCATGAATATTTAAATATATGAAAGTGGTGGTTTTGCAAAGTCTTGTTTTATAAGGCCTTTTAAAAGAAAAACACCTAGATCACATAAAGAAACCATGGGTAATATAAAACAAAATAGGCATTACAGAAGTCTCCTAGGAAATGTCCTAACCTTGGCTGTATTTCAGTTTTATTTAGGGGTGAGGTAGGAGGAAAGGAGACATTATTAAGCAGTTGAGTTATACTCAAATGAATCTCAACATATTTTACACTGCTTCCCTGATAACTGTCTCTTGAACTTAAACTGTCACCTTGAGTTTCATGGCTTCAGCAAGTGGTCAATAAAATCGTCATCTACCTGTATGGTCTTGAGAAAGAGCCCCACTCACTTCCTTCATCCTTCCAAGTGTCATATAATATGTAATACCCAACTGCTAAGAGAAAAAAGGTGTAACTCCAAACAAGTTGTTTCACCTTAGATTAAGGAAATTTGCCAATCTTATACTCAACATGAAACTCCTGTCCTTAGGAACTTCTGTCTCCAAATGAATACTAGTTCCTGTAGAGTTGGTTACAACTAGGGGTTTGTGATTTTGCTATGCTTCATCTCCAAAACTGAGTCAGTTTGCCTGCTTTTCTCTACAAATCAGACCAAGACATTTTGTTTTGGAAAGTATTGTTTTCCTTGCTCCAATCTTCAGCTAATCCACAAGGAAATGGCTTTAAAGTTTTCTTGATTTAAAAGCAAAATCACTTTCTGCATCTCTGTGTATCCTGTGAATTTGAAACCATATCCTTCAAATGCATTATTTGACTTCTGTGTGTCAAGAGAATGATCATTTTTAAATATTGGCAAAATAAGATATTAAAAGCAGGTCACATATACATTTACTTTAGTCACATTTTCACTTTCTGGCTCAAATAACTGCAGTAAACTAGAGAAAACTCAGTTCAAGGTATCAACTTTATTGTCTGTGCCTGTGCAAAAATGTGGATAGTTAATGGATTTTCCAATAATCATTTCTTATTTAAATATTCAAATCCTGTAGAGATGTAAATGCTAAAGTATGTGTAGAACTGTGTATACAAAATTTCAGATACAATGATTTTCATGCTATTCCTACCCTTCTGTGTGTACATGTAGCTCTTTTTCTTACTTGACAAATTACTCAAGGTAATGTTTTTTTTCAAGGAGATTGTGGAGTTAGCAGTAGGATGTTTGCCAAAACAGCTGAAGCAGCCCCCATGGATCTAAATTCCCCTATTCTTAAGGCACTGGGGTCAGCTTGCATAGAGGTTAAATGGATGCCACCTAAAAAACCAAATGGAGTCATCATCAACTACTTTATTCACAGGTAACATTGACTGTTACTATTATTGTTAATTATTTAAGATTGTGTACTATTCCAGTACTGTAGGCTCAAATATGTTTTCTTTTTCCATAAGGGAATGAATGGGAATTCATGAGTTTTGAGCACCTACTGGAAACTAAAATTGGTACTGGATACTTTTACACATTATCAAAGGAGAAAAAGCTACAACTAACATGTGACATTTATGTTTGAGCCTCTTTGAAAGATGAGACCTCATAGCCCCAAAAGCCTTACCTTTGACGAACAGTTAGAGCCATCCTCTGGAGGTTCAGTGGCCAAGAACCATAGTCATTCCGGAGGAAGAACCAGGTCTAGGACAAGAAATCTAGTTATTTCTCACCACCTAATATGCGAGATTGGAAGGGCTTTTTCTCTTCTTCAAAAGATGCCACTTTTCATTTGCAGAGAGAGGGGCTCACACTGCAAGGCCCCTTCTGTTTTGAGGCTTCCACGGGGCTGACTTGATAGTGTTAGAGCAACTTCTTTTCACCATGATGTGCATAATCAATTCAGTGTACCCACCGCAAATGAAGAAAAGAGGGAAGGAGCAAGGGAGGGAAGAGAAGGAAAGAGAGATTGAGAAGAGTGAGAGTGAGAATGAGGGGGGTGGGGGAGACAGAGAGACTGAGGTTCCTTGGGCAGTTTGGTTTGAGAACATTGTGCTGCTCGATCCATCTTTCACTTGATCAACATGGACATAGTTTTAAATTAATGTTTTCTTTAAATATATAGTGAATAAATAGGAGGAGGAGAGAGAGAGAGAAAATGAAACAGGAAGAGAAAGAGCAGGAAAGGAGAAAGTGAGCTGGCTGCCTCTGTTAGTCCGTTCAGGTTGCTGTAACAAAAATACCATAACTTGGGTGACTTATAAACAACAGATATTTACTTCTCACGGTTCTGGAGGCTGAGAATTTTAAGATCAAGGTGCTGGCAGGTTTGCTGTCTGGTGAGGGCTCTTTCCCTGCTTCACAGATGGCCATATTCTCTCTGTGTCCTCACCTGGCAAAAGTGGCAGGGGGTCCTGTGGGGACTCTTTTATTAGGGCACTAATCACATGCAAGAGGACTCCACCCTCATGACCTAGTCACCTCTTAATATCACCACCTGGGTGGTTAGCATTTCAATATATTAATTTGGGGGAACACATTCATTCATATCATAGCAGTGAAAGAGAAAAGACACTTTCTAAGACAGACACGGGCAGACATAAAGCTTTTGCAGATGAAAACCCCTTTCCAAAAGCCACCTATTTACACCAGGCGTACAAAGCCCACATGTTTTCTCAGATCCCCATCCCACTCAAGCATCCTTTGTTAGTCTCTCCTGCAGCCTAACCCTCCCTTGTTTGGTCCTGCACCCTAGACACATCGTGAAACTTAGTTTAGGCTCCTCTTGTAACTTCAGATGATAAAACCCTTTGATTTAGACCAATCTTCATCTCTGGGTTTGTAGGAAGATTGTGATCGGTGAAAAGTATTATTGTGTTTCTCTTTATGTAAATGACGTTGCCCAGAATGAGCAAGCAAAATGTCTTCCTCTCAGCAAACATTAATTTGAAGAATAATATTTCTGATTCAAATACACACAAACATGTAAAACTGGCTAATGTGAATTTACATTTTACACTAAGCACGTTAGAGCAGCCTCTAAAATGCTCATCCTCTTGGAATAGTTTTCTTTCATCTACTTAATGCTAATTGTATGAGAAAAGCACATCAAATTCCTATTCTGAATAAAGGGAAATAAAGTATCTGTTATAGACCAGGATGTGGCTTCACTCTGTTGGTTTTGTAAATAAAGCTCGTGATTACAGTGACTATTCCATGGCAGCTATAGAGAGGGAAAACAGGAAATATAATGCAGAAAGCCTGCTTCAATGAAAAATATTGTAAATTGAATTTGACAGCATTTGATGGCATTTGATTATTCTAGTCACAGCCAAACAATGATATAAAGAGTAATATGAAACAGAATGTGTTACTGCCTAGCAGACTCAAAAGCAATAAACCTTCCTCCAATGTGACACAATCACTTCACAATCATAATTGTAGCCTGTTTGATACCTCTGAGTACAGCAGAAGGGCACTGACTGACATAGATACATTTTGTTTTTTATTTAAAGTGAAATGAAAATGGCGCACTGGGGCTTCAGATACAATCGTTATGTTCACCTACATAGGCATGAATCACTTGGCAGTTATTTCAGCTGAAGTTTAAATGTGCTTAGACAACAACAATATCAAATTTTTCTTAGATAGCTGCAAAAAAAAATCAGAAATTTGTAAGGACTGAAATAGAATGGAGACACATAGTTCTTTTTCATTCTGGGACTCCATAGAGCCTCTCATATGGTTATAGCCATGAGCCTGCGGGCTTTCTGGGGAGGTTATGGCATGTAATTTCTGCTTCATCATGTGCCTCTTCTTTCTTCTATCACCACCAAAGGAAATCCATTTAGCTCAAATCAAAGATGGGGTTTGACCTATGCAGATATTTTCATTAAGTTGCAGGAAGTCAATTTGCCAATTCCATCTTGAAAATGTTTGTCACTCTGCTCTCTCCAACTCCCCAAAGCATTTTCCCTCAGTATTTCTCTTTCATTGTTTACATGTTGCCTCTAGATAGCATCCTGTTAAAAAAAATGGGGCAGGAGTCTGCCCTAATAAGCATAGAAGCTATTTATGACTTTAAAAACTAAAACAAAAAATAACCTAATACGGAGGAAACTATTAATAAGATTGCTTCTGGTTAGTTCATCTGTTAGTTTGATATATTATTTAGGCTACTTTGTTGACCACATGTGAGTTACAAAAGAGATTTCCTACATTAGAGACAAACTTTTTGTTAGTGTTTTGCAAACTGTTTACTGATAGGATTATAGATAAGGCCACTTTAGGCTTTATACAAGTATGGCTTGTATAATAAAGCTTCTTCAGCATTTCCCCTTTATTTTATATCTGTAATCTTGTAAATGGCAAAATTCACCCACAAAATGCAACTTTCATTTACAAAATCCACCAAACACTCTTTCTTAAGATTTTATAAGACACATAATAAAATGATCTCCCACTACGAGCTTCTATTTTGAGAGAGACAAAATGCACAGGTTTTTAATTCTCAAAAGCAGTCTCTAATTTTAAAAAAGGTTTGATCAGAGTTCAATAAAAGACAAAAATATACAAACACCAACACCTGCTAAACACTGTAAAAGTAAAAACTGATGAGCCTTCCAAGTTCAAATAATTGAGTATTCTAAAAAGCTCAGTAAGGTTTTGAAGGCTAAAATCTGAGATAGTTTGAATGGACAGATGATATGGAAGAATATTTCAAGTGGGTAACATAAATAATGTTTTTTAGAATGAGAAATTAAGCTGATTGAGTAAACTAAGAAAAAGGGGGCATTGATTGAAAGGTAAAGGGATTTTTATGCAATCAATTTGTGTTTTGTGGAAAGGAAGTATGGATGTGAAGATAAATAGACAGATAGATAGATGGATAATGGATGATAATGTTTATTTCTACTGTAAGATCTGGGCTCTATTACAAAGGACTTTTACTATAGTAGGAGATGTAAGTCAAACTAAACAAACAGAAAAACAAGCAATATAATGTGAGAACTATAAGTATTTGTCACATTTTATTTAATGTGAAAAAATATGCAGGAGAAAAGAATTCTTCCTGAAATATTTATGGAACACTTTTATTGATGGAGAATTCTTGGATATAGTTAATGACATTAAAACTTGGCTTTACAAAATAAAATTGTAATGACTGTTTAAATTAGAAGTACTTTTTTGGAAAAAAAAAGTTTTGACAGTACAGAATATTACAGAGGTTTTTAATGCCTTTTTTATGACTTACCCATGTCATATATAATTCCCATTGATAGATAACTATTATTCATTTTAATATATGTAACATTAATGTTTTCTATTTTTAATTTCCCTTACATAAAGGAATTGTTCAAATTTTATTTCTCCATTTGGATACACACACCTCTCATTTTTTTAGACTCAACAATATTTTATTATATGAATATGTATCTTGTATTATTTAATCAGTCCCCTATTGATGGCAAAATAGGTGATTTCCAGGTTTTCATTACAAAAGCAATTCTCCAAAAATATCTTTACAATAAGCATATGGAAGATTATCCTTAGTACTAGAAGTGCAGAATCCAATTTTGTCCGTTTTAAACTTTTAGAGATTGTTAAAGTTCATTCTCAGTCATGTCCAAGTCTTTGCAACCCCATGAACTGTAACCCACCAGGCTCCTCTATCCATGGGATTCTCCAGACGAGAATACTGGAGTGGGTTGCCATTTCCTACTCCAGAGGAGCTTCATAACCCAATGATCAAACCCACATCTCTTGTATCTCCTGCATTCGCAGGGGGATTCTTTACCACTGCACCACCTTGGAAGCTTAGAGATTCCTGAACGGTCTTTCAAAAATGGGATGTAAGAATTTCTAATTCTGAAATCTCCTATCAATATTGAAACAACAACCTTTCAAATCTTTGCAAGTTCAGTATTTTAAGTGGCATATTATTATTGTTTTAATTAAAATTTTAGTCATTATAAGCCACACTGTTTATTTATTTCAAATATATATTTGGTATTTGTGTGTATATAGTATAGTATATATCCTTAGACTATTTTCGTTTGGACAGTTTCTTATTAATTTACCTATATTCATGTATATTAAGGAAATTCTTTTAGTGATCATATTAAAAATAACATATCAATTATTTCTTCCTATGCTTTTATGGCTCTATTCCTTATATCTAAATGTAGACTGGATTTTGTTTTTGTTTACTTGAAGTGTAATTAACAACATTATTAGTTTCAAGAGTTCAACATAATGATTCAACATTAGTGTACATTTCAGAATGATCACCACAATGAGTCTAGTTACCAACTGTCACTATTCAAAGTTACAAACTTTTTTACTTTTGAGAATTTTTTTTTTCACTTTCTTAGCGACTTTCAAATTTGCAACGTAATATTATTGGTCTAGTCACCATGTTGTATGTTACACTTCTTTCTTTTACACTAGAAGTTTTTACCCCTTCACCCCATTCTGCCCATCCCTCAAAGCCCTGGTCGTGGCTCAGACGGTAAAGGATCTGCCTGCAATGCAGGAAACCCTGGCCGGGAAGATCACCTGGAAAAGGAAATGGCAACCCACAACAGTATTCTTGCCTGGGAAATCCCACGGAAAGAGGAGACTGGCGGGCTATGGTCCAGGGATTCTTAAATAGTCAGACATTATTTAGTGACTGAGTACACACACAATTTGTCAACACTATTTTATAATTTACTGATTGGAAATGCCACCTATACAGAATTCCCGTGTGTCATCTCACTCATTTCAGGACTTTGTATTGTTTCATTTGTGGTGGATAAAATATTAGCAAGCATTGCCTGATGGCAAAGATATCTCAGGTGAATAAAATTAATGGGATAAGCAAAATTCCCAACACTTAAGGTATAGGGTCCCAGATGGAGGAGTTGGTAGGCTGCAGTCCATAGGGTCGCTAAGAATCAGACACGACTGAGCGACTTCTCTTTCACTTTTCACTTTCATGCATTGGAGAAGGAAATGGCAACACACTCCAGTGTTCTTGCCTGGAGAATCCCAGGGACAGGGGAGTCTGGTGGGCTGCCGTCTATGGGGTCACACAGAGTCGGACACGACTGAAGTGACTTAGCAGTAGCAGCAGCAGTTAGGTTTAGCTGGAGATTTGTTATTTGTAGGGAAAATTTAGAAGATCTGCTTGATGCTAGATTTTGGAAGGTTTTGAATACTAGATTAAGGAGGTTAGGTTTTTGATTTGGAAACAATGTGAACCATTGAAGGTCTGGGGTAAAATAGAGAAACAATATGATAGATTGACTAGAGCCTGACATTTACAGTCACAAGATACAGCTTCCAGGCCCTGGGTCTGCCACTTACTAGTTATGTGACCTTGGGCAAGTCACTACTTTCCCTAAGCTTTATTTTTATGTAAGTTAGGCTAATAAACACAGAAAATAACATCTAGAATTTCATGGGAATTAAATCATGTATGGGAAAGTACTGTGTTAAACATAAAGCATGATTTTAAAAAATAGGAAGTTATCCAAGGTTAACCATCCATAGCGATGCTTCGAAAGAGGACAAATTTGGAAGTTATATATTTATATTTCAGAATAAAGAAAGGCATTAATGATAATAAAAGAAGAGATAATAAAATGTGTACTACAGTACACCTAGTATGATTCTTTTTCTTTAAATATATAGAATATTTTTACATTTATATGTACACAAAAAACATCTGGAAAGTTAAACACCAAAAGAAAGTTAACAGTACTCATCGCCCAGAGATAGGTTTTGGATAATTCTTGAATTTTTTGCTCATCTGTATTTTCTAGTTACTTTTTACAGTCAGTATGTAATATTGTGTGATAAAGACAAAATGATAAGTTCAGTGAGTCCAGATGCAAATCTATCATCACCCTCTTTATGATTTTCTTATTTCCCTCTTTCTGTGAGCATCATCCTCATTTTCTATAGCTCAAAGAAGAAAGAAAAAGTCTGCTCAAGAAAGAAAAACCACACCAGTTATTTTAACAGAGAGAATTTAATGTAAAGAATTACTAACTGGTTGTAAATTTGTTGACTAGGTAACTGAAAGATGAAAAGAGAACTCAAGATATCATGGAGATGGCAACTGCAGGAAAGAGCTAATACCTATAGGACTGAGGCAACAAAGAGAAATAGCTTGATTGTTAAAACTCAGAAGATTAGAGGGGAGCAGTTCTGATGCTGGAACCCAGACATTCGAGGAGGCGGGGCAGAGGGGCGGGTGGTACCCACCAGCTGATGCAGGTGTCTGTAGGAGGAGGCATGAGATAAAGCTGGCTTTCCAAGTGTTGGGAAAATGTCACACTTGAATCATCTACTTCTAAGGGAGAAGGATCTACCTCCTCCAAGGTGAAAAATCCTTCTTGGAGAGAACCTTATGTAATCAGGAAGCAAGCAGGACGCAGATAGGAAGGAGCCAATTCCTTTTCCCTTTCAGTTCTCTGATGTCACCCTCTGGCACCCCCTATTGGCAGAGCTCAACATAGAGTCAGCTGGTAGAGCAGAAACGTAGATGCTGGTGTCCCAGTCCTACTGTCATAAAGTCAAATATAGACGGGTAGGTCTAGAGTTGAGAGACAATAACTTAATAATGAGAACATTCCTCTGGTTCTTCTTGGAACCAAAATTTTGGTCTCTTCTTGTCAACCAGTCAGTTATCCAGTCACTGCTTCAAAAAATACTCATTGGCCACTACAGCGTGCCCTGCTTCACTAGGTGCTGAGTGTGTGGAAAAACTAGTAGAGTCCTTGCCTTCAGGGAGCTTGTGGGATAGGAGGGGAGATATAAAAAGGTAAGTCTGTTACAATACACTGTGACAAGTGAGTATATAAGGAAAAGACTGAACACATGGGAGGATATTATAACCCTGTTTGAGGCGTCCCTGGTGGCTCAGATGATAAAGAATCTGCCTGCAATGAAGGAGACCTGGGTTCAACCCTTGGATTGGGAAGATGCCCCGGAGAAGGGAATGGCAGCCCATTCCAGTATACTTGCCTGGAGAATCCCCATGGGCAGAGAAGACTGGCGGGCTACAGTCCATGGGGTCTCAAAGAGTCGGACATGATTGAACAGCTGTCAGTGCAAAAAATGTGTAACCCTGTTTGAGAGAGAAGCAAAGGAAAGACTGACTGGACAAAATGGGGGTAGAGTTTTACAAGCTGATTTGGAGTTAGCCTAGAGAAAGGAGGAGAAAAATGAAGGAAAGTAGAGCAAGGCATTGCACAACAGGATTAACAGATATCCAAGCATGGAAGCATGAAATATCATGACATACAAGGGAAACATGGGCAAGGATTAGATGGTTTTTTAAGCACTGGATTTATTTAAGCATTGAATTTTGACCAAAAAGTAAAATTGGAATAGAAATTTCAGAAGGTGAATCTGGAGTGATAAACCCAGGCCAGTTCCATGACAAATCACTGAAAAGTTTTAAATGCAATTAAGCTTTAAAATTTTTGGAAGGTATTTGAAGTCTTTTCCCCAGCACCAGAGCAGACACTCACTCAGGAAAGCGGGATGATTCAAACTTTCCAAAGAATTTTTTAAATCACCTGTGTTTCCACTTCCTCTGCTGCTGCTGCTAAGTCACTTCAGTCGTGTCCGACTCTGTGTGACCCCATAGACCTGGACCAGCTGCCTAGTTCAGGATTCACATTTATTCTCATATAGACTGTTGAGATGACTTCACTGTGTGATGACATGCTGCCACTCCCTGTTCAATGCAGCCTTTACACAACTGCTGGATTTGTCTTCCTCAATATTGGCTGTGGACATCATTTCTTCTTTTTAATTGAAGTATAGTTGATTTACAGTGTTGTGTTAGTTTCTGGTGTACAGCAAATTGATTCATTTATATATATATACACACACATATATATGTATGTACATACACATATATATATTCTTTTCAGATTCTTTTCCATTATGGTTTATTACAAGGTATTGAATATAGTCCCTGTGATATACAGTAGGACCTTGTTATTTGTCTATTTTATATATAGTAGTGTGTATATTTTAATCCCAAATTCTTAATTTATCCCTCTCCCTCATCTCTCCCCCTTGGTAACCATAAGTTTGTTTTCTATATCTGTGAGTCTATTCCTGTTTATAAATAAGTTTATTTGTATCACATTTTCGTTTTCACATATGAGTGATATCAAGCAGTAGTTGTCTTTGTCTAACTTGCTTCCCTTAGTATGATAATCTCTAAGTTCATCCATGTTGCTGTAAATGGCATGATTTTGTCCTTTCTCATGGCCGAGTAATATCCTGTTGTATATATGTACCACATCTTCTTTATCCATTAATCTGTTGATGGACATTTAGGTTGCTTCCATGTCTTGACTATTGTAAATATGACTGCAGTGAAAACTGGAGTGCATGTTTCTTTTCAAATTAGAGTTTTTGTCTTTTCCAGATCTGTACTCAGAGGATTGCAAGGATCATATGGTAATTCTAGTGTTAGTTTCTGAAGGAGCCTCCATATTATTCTCCATAGTGGCTGCACCAATTTACCTCCCCACCAACAGTGGAGGAGGCTTCCCTTTTCTCCACACCCTCTTACAGCTTTGGACATCATTTCAATGATAACTTCCTTTGTATTATGTATTCCATTTGATCCAGTGATTTTCATGTGCATAATTAAATAAGAATTATTTAATTCTTACCAAAATTCTAGACATTATGCACTATAAGATTATTTACTCCAGTTTACAAAGTAAAATGAAAACTAGAGAATACAGGTGAGTTTGCCCAAGGTCATTTAATGGTGTGGCAAGGCAAAGCCTACAACCCATCTCCTATGACTACAGGTGTTTCTGGTTATTTATGTAAATTCAGAGTATTCTTAATATTCTCCATGAAGTAAGGTTGGCAGTCTCATAATCTTAAATTGTTATGGGAAATGCATTAAATTATAGGATTTTATTTTAATTGCTTTTGAAGATAAGCACTAAGAACTGCTGGCATTCCAAGAGGGTAGGGAGTTCTTTAAAAGGTTATACTACATGAAGACAACATAAGTATAAATGCCCTTTAAAATATATAGTTCCTGGTTTAATAATTATTTTTGTTTTCTTCCTAAGTGTTAAGCAACATTAAATTAACTCAAATTAGAAGAGGGAATTACTGAAGTATCTCCCACGTGAGCTTAAGCAGAGCCAACTATTTGGCTCTTCAGAGAGAACTGGAAATGTGATTTTCCTGCACACAGACTGTTCAGGAGGAAGCACTTCCAGTTAAAGGAACAGTTGAAGCTTACATCTTAAATAAATTAGAAATAATTGTCTATTCAACATCTTCTATTCAGAGTTCATTCAGACATAAAAATGTCCTATGTTTTTTAATACCACAGATGGTATTTATACCACAGTTCAGTAAAGTCGTGTCCAACTCTTTGTGATCCCATGAATTGCAGCACGCCAGGCCTCCCTGTCCATCACCAACTCCCAGAGTTTACCCAAACTCGTGTCCATCGAGTCAGTGATGCCATCCAGCCATCTCATTCTCTGTCGTCCCCTTCTCCTCCTGCCCCCAATCCCTCCCAGCATCAGGGTCTTTTCCAATGAGTCAACTCTTTGCATGAAGTGGTCAAAGTATTGGAGTTTCAGCTTCAGCATCAGTCCTTCCAATGGTTACCTCACTATAATATTAATTATTTCTTATCAGAACTGAATATTTAACCAGGCTGCATCCTCCAACTATTTTGGTGGATAAACTTGGGTGGGGCTAACATAATACTTCATCTCTCACATAGTACAGATTTTTAAAATTTATACTTTCAGACAATTTTTAAAAGAATATCCACAATGGAAATTTGCTGTATGGCTCAGGAAACTCAAACAGGGGCTCTGTATCAACCTAGAGGGGTGGGATGGGAAGGGAGATGGGAGGGAGGTTCAGGAGGGAGGGGATATGTGTATATTTTATGGCTGATTCATGTTGAGGTTTGACAGAAAACAACAAAATTCTGCAAAGCACTTATCCTTCAATTAAACAGGGAATTTAAAAACAGAATATCTACTATGTGTGTGTTCTTTTTTTTTATTTTTTATGTTTTCTCCTACTTTTTTTTCTTTTTGTTTTGTTTTTTCTTTACTTTTTTAATAGAATGTCAGTTTTATGACGACTGTGGCTACACCTCAATGTAGGAATTCATGAGAGTTTAACAAAAATTCATTCAATTGTCATAGAAAGTTTGAAGCCAGACAAAACAGACCATTTTATTTTCCCATAGAGGTTCATGTGTTTGTCTACTGCATCATGTTCTCAGCAAACACCTTTTGAAAAACTTACTGAGAGGCGTTTTTGGCTGTGAGCCCTGTGGTCCTCATTAGGATGGATCCATCCCACTGACACACCTGGTACCTGGTATCAGCAGCAGGTACAAAGGCCGAACCCTGCACACCTATCCTGGATGCAGTCTGGCCCAGGCATGGTGGCAAGGAATAATGAAGCGGGTTGTTGAACCGTAATTGCAGGTCGCTGGGATTATCTGTGAATTCTCCACAGCCTCCAGCAGGTAGACTGTCATTGCTCTTTCCTAGGTCATAGTGACTTATCAACTTGAGGATCATCAAACTTTCAAAGCCAAAGATTTTAAATATCCTGCCTTTTCTTGAAAGGTACTGTCATTTACTTTGTCTTAATAACCCTTTCCATTTTGATGCTTAATCTGATATGGCAGCATGTGAACATGCGAGCATCTGAAGAGTGAGTTAATTAAATACCCCTAACAGCCTGGAAAATACTGATTTATTCATCAATCTCTTCTCAACTGGAGATGAAGCGAATCGAGGAAAGGGTCATCCCTTGGGTACAATTCTTCCCCAACCTAGAATACTTACCCTCATAGGAAAGAAGGGTTGATAGAGATGAGGCAAAGATGCAGAAAAGCCATGGAATTATATGCCTTTGGGCCATTCATTCAAAAAATTATTTGGACTGGAAGTTTGGGGTTAGTAGATGCAAACTGTTATATATAGAATAGATAAACAGCACGGTCCTACTGTAAAGCACAGGGAACTATATTCAATATTCTCAGATATACCATAATGGAAATGAATATAAAAAAGAATGTATCTACTGAATCACCTTGCTGTATAGTAGAAATTAACACACCTTTGTAAATTAACTATAATTTTTAAAAAAGTTTTATTGAGCTTACTGGGTTCAGATGCTAGTAACACAGAATGAGACCAACCACAACCTCAGAAACTTCCCATTCTGGTCAGGTCTGCACCATGATTTTATACCCAGATTAGCAAGTATCTGTTCCAAATATCATATCACCTGTTTGGGGTCATTCTAACAACTGACAATTCCATTTCTCTTACTTAGACATTTAATGCTCTACGTGTGTGTTGGGGGGGGGGGTTAGTCACTCAGTCATGTTCGACTCTGCAACCCCCTGGACTGTAGCTTGCCAGGCCCTGGTGTCCATGGGATTCTCCAGGCAAAAATACTGGAGTGGGTTGCTATTGCCTTCTCCAATGCTCTATATATTGAGTACCAAAAGAGTTTGCATGAGCCTTAGGGGTTTTGGGGGGGGTGGGGTGGGGGAGGTTGAAATACAATTGATTTAAAATGTTGTGTTAGTTTCAGATGTACAACAAAGTGATAGTTACTTGTTTTTTCTGTCTGACTTCATGAGCCCTAGTTTTGACATCAGTAAAATCTAAAGATGGGACTAAATTCCTTTCTTAGATAGTTGAAAAAATTTTTTGAGCATACTCTGCTTTTTACTAGGTTTTGGAGAAGCCATCTGAAATAAATTTGACTTTTACCCTTTAAAGAGTTCCGAAGCAAACTCCTATTATTAGACTTACCGTGTTCATTTGTTAACAGGACTGTTGAAAAATTGAGTTTGTGACAAATTCTTCTAAAAAGCAATTTCTTACTTTGTCCACAAACCTTCTTGAGTGTACGGTGTCACTGATTCCTTCCTGGTTTCCTTTCAGACGTCCTACTGGCATTGAAGAGGAAGCCCTTGTGTTTGTCTGGTCAGAAGGAGCCCTCAAATTTATTGATGATGCAGACACTTTGAGGCCTTTCACACTCTATGAATATCGGGTCAGAGCCTGTAACTCCAGGGGCTCTGTGGAGAGTCTGTGGTCATCAGCACGGACTCTGGAAGCCCCACCTCAACATTTCCCAGCACCTTGGGCTCAAGTCACCGGTGCCCATTCAGTTCTGCTGAACTGGACCGAGCCAGACTCTCCCAATGGCATCATCTTCCAGTATCGTGTGGTTTACCAACAGAGAACTGATGACCCGACCTTGAACTTCTCTGCTGTGCATGCTTTCACAGTGATGGTAAGAACTTTAGAAAAAACAAAAAAAGAATAACAGGTACTTAGATTTTTTTAATTAATTTTTATTGAAGTGTACCTGCTTTACAATGTTCTGTTATTAATAGTTTCTACTGTACAGCAAAGTGAATTAACTATTGTTGTTGTTCAATTCCTAAATCATGTCCGACTCTTTGCAACCCCATGAATTGTAGCCCACCAGGCTTCCCTGTCCTTCACTATCTCCTGGAGCTTTCTCAAACTTATGTCCATTGAGTTGGTGATGCTATCTAACCATCTCTGTTGTCCCCTTCTCCTTTTGCCTTCAATCTTTCCCAGCATCAGGGTCTTTTCCAGTGAGTTGGCTCTTCACATCAGGTGGCCAAAATATTGGAGCTTCAGCTTCAGCATCAGTCCTTTTGGTGAATATTCAGGGTTGATTTCCTTCAGGATTGACTGTTTTGATCTCCTTGCTGTCCAAGGACTCTCAAGAGTCTTCTCCAGCACCACAGTTCAAAAGTATCAATTCTTCAGTGCTCAGCCTTCTTTATGGTCCAGCTAGGCTTCTGTCTATGGGGTCACACAGAGTTGGACACGACTGAAGTGACGCAGCAGCAGCAGACATATACATATTTCCCCTCATTTTTGGATTTCCTTTCCCATTTAGGTCACCACAGGGCATGGAATAGAGTTCCCTGTGTTATAAAGTAGGTTCTTGTTTGCTATCTATTTTTTTCCCTTTGGTTAGTATTTTATGCATAGCATCAATAGTGTATATATGACAATTCCAGTCTCCTGATTCATCCTATCACCCCTCCCTTCACCCTTGGTATCCATATGCTTCATCTCTATGTCTGTGTCTCAGTTTCTGCTTTGCAAATTAGATCATCTGTACTATTTTCCTAGATTCCACATATTTACATTAATATATATTTGCTTTTCTCTTTCTGACTTCATTCTGTATGACAGTCTCTATGTCTATCCATGGCTGTACATTTAACCGAGTTTTCTTCCTTTTTATGCGAGGAGATCCAACCAGTCCATTCTAAAGGAGATCAATCCTGGGTGTTCATTGGAAGGACTGATGCTAAAGCTGAAACTCCAATACTTTGGCCACCTCATGCGACGAGTTGACTCTCTGGAAAAGACTCTATTGCTGGGAGGGATTGGGGGTGGGAGGGGACGGGGACGACAGAGAATGAGATGGCTGGATGGCATCACCAACTCGATGGACATGAGTTTGAGTGAACTCTGGGAGTTGGTGATGGGCAGGGAGGCCTGGCGTGCTGTGATTCATGGGGTCGCAAAGAGTCGGACATGACTGAGCGACTAAACTGAACTGAACTGAATGGCTGAAATATTCCATTGTGTCTAAGAATAGGTACTTAAATGATTAATATGTTGACATTAATTTTCTTAGCTGGCTTATCATTTTTATTTTCTTGATGCTTAAATATATGGGAATTGTTAGGTGCAAAAGTTGCAAAGTAGTCATGGGGACAGGATACTGAACTAAGTATAGGAGATACTGGAGACCAGTCAGTGTTCAGATCATAGTTAATCTGTGTTCAGTTCAGTTCAGTTCAGTCGCTCAGTCGTGTCCGACTCTTTGCAACCCCATGAATCAAAACATGCCAGGCCTCCCTGTCCATCACCAACTCCCGGAGTTCACTCAAACTCATGTCCATAGAGTCGGTGATGCCATCCACCCATCTCATTCTCTGTCGTCCCTGTCTCCTCTCGCCCCCAATCCCTCCCAGCATCAGAGTCTTTTCCAGTGAGTCAGCTCGTCGCATGAGGTGGACAAAGTATTGGAGTTTCAGCTTCAGCATCGGACCCTCCAATGAACACCCAGGATTGATCTCCTTTAGAATGGACTGGTTGGATCTCCCTGCAGTCCAAGGGACTCTGCCAAAAATAACTGAATCTCTCTTTGCATTACTTCCAAACCCATTAAATGGAAGTATTAAATGTTTCCCTCTGCACCTCACAGGGATGAAGCTCAGATAAAATTAGACATGTCACATATGTAAATATGATATTATTGACTCTTTGAGGAAAAAGAAAATTTAATTTCTAGATATACCTATCTAGATATATAGATATCATTATACATATACATCACATGCACTGTAACTTAATGGTGATTTTTCAGGGTTGGCCTCCTCTGGCCCATACCACCACTTAATTCAATTTACCTTCTATATCCTAAGAGCTTTCTTTATACCTGGCATAGCCTTATGTTCTATAGGAGATACTAAAAACAGGATGGTCCTTCTCTCAGGGAGCTTTCTCTCTTATTGCAGAGATGAGAATTGAACACTAAAAAGTAAGCCAAGTAGTGGGTTACAGCCCATAATATCCACCACACTGGGATTCAGATCCCAAACCCCACCACCTACTGGTCACAAACCACAACACAGAAAATTATCATACATCAGAAGTGTTAAGCAAGAAATGCTCTGGAAAGTTCATAAATGTGATTCTATTTGTATAAAAAGTTCTAGAAAATTGTAAGTATAGAGGGGAGATATACTGGGACAAGGAACTTCTTTGCCCTTATCAATAAGGCTGCCTATAGGGAGAGGAGACAGTTTTACATTTTGCTTCATATAATTCTTTATTTTTTATTTTTTCTAATGATTATTTATTATTATTTTATTTAAAAAATTTAATCTTAGCAAAGATCTGTAAAACCCCAAATCAATCAAATTATGTCTCATAGATATTAGTTGGCAGCGCTGACTTCTCCCCAGCATTGGGCAGAATGATGGACAGGTAGCAGATATTAACAAAATAGGAAAGACAGAAAGAAATGCTCTGGGAGGTCAGCAGGAAACCCTAAGATTGAAGGGATTTCATGGGAAAGATGAAACATTGTGGTCTTGGGAGTGAAATACACATGGTTTTCAAAATGAGCGATGACTGTACTAAATATGAAAACCCCTCACAAGGAAGAAAAACTGGACAACAAAAAGCATCATTTTCAAAGACTGGATCATTTTCTATGCTTCCAGTTTTGGAAGCCCAATTTTCATGAAGGTTATCTTATAGAGGATACCCAAAATGTCGAAATAAGGTGAGGCAAACATATTTTAATGAAACTCCAGAAGAATCTTCATAAATGAATAAAATGTAATATTTTCTCACTATCCAATGTTCAAATTTCTCATATGACTAAGAAATAAGCAATGTATTAATTAAAGAAATCTTCATTTATAACTTAATTTTTGTTTTATATTGGGATATAGATGATTTACAATGTTGTATAAGTTTCAGGTGCACAGCAAAGTGATTCGGTCATGTATTTCATATATCCATTTTTTCCCATATAAGTAATTGCAGAATGTTGAGTGGAGTTCCTATGCTATACAGTAGGTCCTTGTTGACTATCAACAAGGCTTTATATTTTATATATAGTTTGTATATGTTAATCCCAAGTTCTTCACTTACCCCTCCTCCCCTACATTTCATCTTTGGTAACCATAAATTTGTTCTCTGAGTCTGTGAGTCTGTTTATGTTTTGCAAATAAGGTCATTTGTATCATTTTTTTTTTTAGATTCCACATATAAGTGATATGATATTTTTCATTCTCTGACTTCACTTAGAAATTTAATCTCTAAATCCATCTATGTTGTGGCAAATGTCATTCTTTCATTTTTTTTTTTATGGCTGAGTCTGTGATCCTAAAGCATTCCCTCTCTTTCCGGGCCTAGTAGCCCGGTGGGGCATCCTCTGAGTCAGGTAAGTGCTGCTGGGGCGCGGGCAGTCCCCGCCCACCTGTATGGTCCGAGGTCAGGGGTCCTCACGGCTGCGGGTCTGCTGCCTGCGGGGGTCTTGTGTCTCCCCGTCCAGGAGCCCGACCGGGAAGCCGGGTCACGGCAGACAGGCCTGGTAGGCTTGGGGCCAGCCCCGAGCAGCCGTGATTATAACAGCAGAGAAGGAAAATGTGGGCCCAGATTCTTCTTAATTCGGCATGGCTTAGCTGTCAGTTTAAAAGGTTTAATAGATATTTATGACAAATAGAGCATCTGTGTTCCTGTTGATGGATTTAGAACACGAGTGATTCACTGTCTCAAGCTAACTCAGTCCAAAGCAGGAACTCCTAAGAAGATAATACTTCCTCAGATCTCAGTGATGCTTTATTGCGACTCTGCTGCTAAGTACAGTTATCATCTTGATTTTACACACTTTCATCAGCCTTTTTGGAGAAGGAAATGGCAACCCACTCCAGTAGTCTTGCCTGGAGAATCCCTCGGAAGAAGGAGCCTGGTGGGCCACAGTCCATGGGGTCGCAAAGAGTCAGACACAACTGAGCGACTAACACACACACACAATAGTCCTTTACCACATCTTCTATATCCTTTCCTCTGTCAAAGGACATTTAGGTTGCTTCTATGCCTTAGATATTGTAAATAGTACTGCAGTGGATACTGGGGTGCTTGTGTCTTTTCAAATTAGAAAACTCTAATGCCCAGGAATGGGATTGCTGGACCATATGGTAGTTTTATTTTTAGTTTTACAAGGAACCTCCATACTGTTCTCCTTTGTGGCTGTACCAATTTATATACCCAGGAACAGTATAAGAAAGTTCCCTTTCTCCACATTCTCTCCAGCAAATATTGTTTATAGAATGTTTGATAATGGCCGCTCAGACTGGTGTGAGGTGACAGTAATTTTTTATTTGCATTTCTCTAATAATTATCAATGTTGAGCATCTTTTATATTCCTCTTGGCCATCTGTATGTCTTCTTTGGAGAAATGTCTAGATATTCTGCCCATTTTTTGATTAGGTTGTTTATTTTTTTATAGAGAGCTGCATGAGCTGTTAGTAAATTTTGGAGATTAATCCCTTGTCAGTCACTTCATTTGCAAATATTTTCTCCCATTGTTTATGTTCGCTTTTCATTTTGTTTATGGTTTCCTTTGCTGTGCAAAAGCTTGTAAGTTTGATTTGGTCCCATTTATTTTTGTTTTTATTTTCATTACTCAAGGAGGTGGATCCAAAAAGATTTTGCTGAAATTTATATCAGAAAGAAATCTTCACTTATATTTAGAGTTAAGAATTTATTTTTTATTTGACACTTAATTTTTATATCATGGTCTTTTATATTACATTTAACAGTATCCTCATTATAAGATTAGAAGCAACATTCTTAAGCGTAGGAGTTCTTTTGGAGTGTGTGATCCATGAGGAAATCTATTATCTCCCACCATACCCTTGGATTCATGTCCTCAACTTCCACCTTGAAAGAACACTGAAAAATCCTTGACAGGAGCTTTCTGAATGAGACATCTTAATTTAAATATATTTTATTGACAACACCAATATTGCAATTATTAAACTTCTAATCTTTTAAATATGGCTTTCATAGATATGAGCCTAAGCATTTAATCTCTCAGAAAGTTCTACTGGAATTCCAGCATGACTTAGCCTCTAAGTCATCCCTTCACATTGTTTGTTTATTTGCTGTCACATTCTACTCTTTGCAACCCCATGGACTGCAGCCCGCCGGTCTCCTTTGACCATGGGATTTCCCAGGCAAGAATACTGGAGTGCGCTTCCATTCCCTTCTCCAATGGATCTTCCCAACCCAGGGATTGAACCCACTTCTGCATCTCCTGCATTGGCAGGCGGATTCTTTACCACTGAGCTACCTGGGAAGACCACATCCCTTCATATCCAGTTTCATTTTACAGTACAATACTCAAAGTATTCAATGAACTATGTTCTTTATTTAATTTGTTTGGTTCTGTTTTTATCACACTAAAAAGTTCCTTCAAAAGAGGAAGGTTTATAGCCTCAAGCTTTAAGCCTTGCATGTCTCTTGGTATATGGGCCTTCCCCAACATTCATTTACCAGACCAATATGGCTTTATTCCTCCATTTTTCTAAAGATTAATCTTTGCAGTGCTAGAAAGAAGAGCAGAATAATTGAGAAACAGTATTTCTGAATTCTGCTTTTGAGTGTATGTATGTGTTTGTGTTCAAAGTGGTCCTCAAAACCTGGGTCTTTGTCCCTGAATATCCCAAGAGGAAATTTCATTAGGGTCATCAAGAAGAGTCCCATTTGAACTTTTTAGCAATCAAGGACATATTCCACAAAGCAATCAGGCTAGAGTTATGACATTCTGGTCACTAGACCAAGTTTCCATGACTCTTTATGGACTGACATCTTTGAAAGAAGTAATCAGGAAAACAAACTATTGTCTTTGAGTTTCATCCATTCCTGTGTCCCCAAGAGAATGTGTTCAACCATTTTTTTAAGATACCTAAAGAAAGAGATTCTCGAGGTTCTTCTTTCCAATTCCTCATTATCAGAGAAGAATGTTCCCTTTAGCCTATCCAAATCCCTCCTCCTATATTTGAGGTCCATCTCTTCCTATTCAAAATAGCATTACTTCTTTCTATACTAGTATATTGGACCCTCAGGGTCAAGAACATGTTATTGGCCATTCAATTCAATTTGTCAAATAGTCATTGAGTACTCTATTCAATTTGTCAATACTCTATACTACCTTCTACTGTATGAGAGAAGTCTGCCATGCAGCTGGGTTATTGGGCTCAGAAGTCAAGTCTGAGACACAGATTTTTTACTACTAGGCATTTCAGGCTTTTAAGTTTCTTTGCTTCTGAGTTTCTGCTGCTCACGTGTTAATGTTGCTTTTCAATTGCTAAGTCATATCCAACTCTTTGAGACCCCATGGACTGTAGCATGCCGGGCTCCTTTGTCTTCCACTGTCTCCCCTGACTTGGCTCAAATTCATGTCCTTTGAGTCAGTGATGATATCTAACCATCTCATACTCTGCTGCCTCCTTCTCCTTTTGCCTTCAACCTTTCCCAGCATCAGGGTCTTTCCCAACAAATCAGCTCTTTGCATCAAGTGGCCAAAGTATTGGAGCTTCAGCTTTACCATCAGTCCTTCCAAAGAATAATCAGTTGATTTCTTTAGGATTGACTGGTTTCATCTCCTTGTAGTCCATGGGGCTCTTAAGAGCCTTCTCTAGCACCATAGTCTGAAAGCATCAATTCTTCAGTGCTTAGCCTTCTTTATGATCCAATTTTCCCATCCATACATGACTACTGGAAAAACCATAGCTTTGACTACTTGGACCTTTGTCAGCCAAGTGATAGCTCTGATTTTTAATTTGTTATCTAGGTTTGTCATAGCTTTCCTTCCAAGGAGCAAGTGTCTTTTAATTTCATGGCTGCAGTCACCATCCACAGTGATTTTGAAGCCCAGGAAAATAAAATCTTTCAATGCTTCTACATTTTCCTCTTCTATTTGCTGTGAAGATATGGGACCGGATGCCATGATCTTAGTTTTTTGAATGTTGAGTTTCAAGTCAGCTTTTTCTCTCCTCTCTTTTACCTTCATTAAGAAGCTCTTTAGTTCCTCTTCACTTTCTGCTATTAGAGTGATATCATCTGCATATCTGAGGTTGTTAATATTTCTTCCAGCAATCTTGATTCCAGCTTGTGAGTCATCCTGCCGATCATTTTGCATGATGTACTTTGCATATAAGTTAAATAAGCAGGGTGATAATATACAGCCTTAATGTACTCCTTTCCCAATTCTGAACTAGTCCATTGTTCCATGTTCAGTTCTAACTGTTGCTTTTTGACCTGCATACAAGTTTCTCAGGAGAAAGGTGAAAGAATTTTCCAAAGTTTGTTGTGATCTATACAGTCAATGTAGTCAATGAAGAAGAAGTAGATATTTTTTTCTGGAACTCCCTTGCTTTCTCCATGGTCCAACAAATGTTGGCAATTTGATCTCTGGTACCTCTGACTTTTCTAAACTCAGTTTGTACATCTGGAAATTCTCAGTTCACAAACTGCTGAAACATACCTGGAAGGATTTTGCACATAACCTTGCTAGCATATGAAATGAGTGTAATTGTGTGGCAATTCTTTGGCATTGTCTTTATTTGGGATTTGAATGAAAACTGGCCTTTTTCAGTCCTGTGGCCACTGCTGAGTTTTCCAGATTTGCCGATATATTGAGTGCAGCACTTTCATAGCATCATCTTTTATGATTTGAAATAGTTCAGCTAGAATTCCATCACCTCCACTGACTTCATAGTAATGCTTCCTAAGGCCCACTTGACTTCACATTTCAGGATGTCTGGTTCTAGGTGAGTGACCACACCATCTTGGTTATCAAGGTCTTTAAGAGTTTTATTGTATAGTTCTTCTGTGTATTCTTGCCACTTCTTAATTTTCTGCTTCTGTTAGGTCCTTACCATTTCTGTGGTGATTTCCTTTTAAATCTCTATAGCCTTCCTGGCTCTACTCACTGTTTTTCCAATTCCTACATCAACTAAATGTCTTCACTGCCTCTTTCCATTTCTGTGCCTCTCCTAGGATATTTTCCAACTTTTTGTTTCATTGACAGCTGTGGCTGAAATGCACCAGAGCAAAGGAACTACATTTTCAATTTGTGAGATACAGAATCCATCCCCACAATCCAGGATTACAGTGCAGTTCCCAGACTTGCAAGAGGTATCACTAATGCCCCTCATTTAGTCTCTTGTTTCTCTTGGGATCCCATCCCCCCACGAGAAGTCACCAATAAATTGTGTGTTGAGTCGTGCCATCACTAGCTTGTCCCAGAGTCCCCCCAGAGCTGTTTATAGACAGGTGGACGTAGCTGGGAGAGCCTCATAAAACAGGTGCAATGAATGCATGAGTCCTCCTGTTGGTGGCAGTGGATGGAGAACTGGCAGTGGGGGCCCTCCGTGGGGGTGGAGAGCATATGTGTTGGCAGGAGCAGCAGCAGCAGAGGCAGCAGGAGAGACGAAATGGAAAGAGTATGGCTTTTAATGTATCACCAGCTTCTCTCCTAATCACATGAAAAGTTTCATCTCTGTTTGGACCTGTAGAGATTCTTCTAAGGGGGAGAGAGAGATATCTGGTTCCTTAGGATCTCTTCAAACCAAGCCCCTCCTCTACTGAAAACCATCTTTAGGTAGAAGTCCTTAAGCCCCCTCCCAATTAGCTGGGTGATGAATTGTGCGGTGTCAGGAGAGAAACTGCATGTAGCCTTGCTTGGCACAGGAGAGTTCCATGGTGGTATTTACAGGGAACACTCCTGGCGAGGTTGGCGGTACTGTTGCCACCATTCAGATGTGTTTGCTTTTTCTCCCTGGCACCTGCCATCACACTGGCAAAAATAACTTGGGACAGAAAGGCAAAAGTGGTTTACCTGTTAGTCTGTGCTGTCAGTATATCCCTGCTCACCCCACAGGGTTATAAAACATCAAGCCCAGATTAGACACTTGCCCAGTCCCCTGAAAGATAGATGGTCCCTCATTCTGTACATAGAATCAAGCATGCGGTGCTGAGGAGTAAGCAAATTATATGGGTCACTAAAACTTGGCTTCTGATCTGGAAATAAAATCCAGAATTACAGACTCTAGTTTCTAGATTCTAATTGCCAAACTTCCTTGCCCAATGTCACAGAGGAAGTATTCAAAACATCCGCATGTGGTTGTCGCAAATCTCTTTACCATTAAGTAGATATGTAAGGGGAAAAAAATGAGACTCTATAATTGCCATATGATAGGGAGTTTGTGAATAAGTCAATAATTTATTTTTAATCCCATTTTCATTTTGGCTTCGGTTCAGTTCATTTCAATCTCTCAGTCGTGTCCGACTCTTTGCGACCCCATGAATCACAGCACGCCAGGCCTCCCTGTCCATCACCAGCTCCCGGAGTTCACTCAGACTCATGTCCATCGCGTTGGTGATGCCATCCAGCCATCTCATTCTCTGTCATCCCCATCTCCTCCCATTCCCAATCCCTCCCAGCATCATTTTGGCTTAGTCTAATGTGAAATATTATTGCTCTTTACATATGATCTTGAATTAGTTGGAGCTCTTAAATTGATTGTTCTTGGCATTTTTCCCCAGATCCATTGATAAGTCAAAAGAAGTGCTTTGGGAAATCTAAAAAGCCTACTTTGGTGACTGTTGTTCTGAAATCAAGAAAAAATAGTGATAAAAACAACAGTCATACTTTCTGTGTCAGTTTTGACTTTCACATTATAGAATATAAGTAATAACGTCATTCATTCTGATAGAAAATATGGGAGAGTAGATGTCACACAAAACAATGTGTTGGTACAACCCATTTTTTATTGTAAAGAATTTTGTTTGATCTCAACTGTTCATTTATTAGACTTCTGTTATCTTCCTGCTTTTTTCTAATACCCTACCCTACCCTACCCTAATACCTAACCGATCTACTTGCTCAATATTATTGGGCATAAAAAACCGTGCAAGTCTCGGACTTTGTGTAACTGGTTCCTTGGAAGGGCCTTACTTACCTCCAACCGCTTTATTCCACAAGCTTCATCAGGACTTCCTTCCTTGCTCATGAGATCTCTCAAGCAAGTTCCATGGTTTTCCAGTCACTTTCAGTGACAAGGACAAGCCCAGTTTTGGTAATCAGGACTCATTTGTATGCCAAAAAATCCAGTCTAAATCCAGTCTAAAGCCTGACTTGTGTTAAGGCATCAACAGTGGGGAATAGAGGGCACGTCCATTTTTATTTCTTTTGTTCTTGTTGATTCCCCCAGGGTCATGGTAGAAAAGATAAAATTAAACTAAAAGGGGCAGAGCCTAATATTGTTCTGGTCCACCTACCATTGTCTTCGTATGTATAAGTATCTCATAGGATTTATTTTTTATGGGTTACATAGAGGTCTCCCATGGGAAATTCCATGCTTCACAGTTCCTGATGCAGGCAACACACTCTTTGGCAAATTTCTTGCACCCTTGTCCATTACTGCCCCCAAAGATCCACCCACAGCCTTCTACTTGTAGGTTCCCCTCTCCCAAAATGTCAGCCAATATCAGGACCTAGCATGTTAGCAAAACTCACTCCTTTCTTGACATTCATAGACTTGTGGAAAAGTTGTTCTGTTTAAAAAGGAAAGTACAACTAGTCCAACACTATCTTCTCTACTTGTCTTACCACTGGGTGAGACCCAGCCAGCCTCAGAACTTGAGAATTCATTGAATGAGAAGCAGTTATCAGCTTCTGTGTTGGGCCATGATCCCCAAATCCTGGGATCACGTAAGAATCTCAGAAGACCCTACTTCACCCTGGTGGCTGCATAAAAATTACTCTATAAGTCTCTTTACCTCCATAGCTGGCCTCTTGAAGAGAGTAGAAGGTCCATCTTGCCTTTTTTGCAGGCACCCTCAATTTCTTCCTGATGTTCTCTAGGGCAGTGGTACCTTTTTGGCATCAGGTACCAGTTTTGTGGAAGACCATTTTCCCACAGACTGGCATGGGGGGAATGGCTTCAGGATGATTCAAACATGTTACATTTCTGTTATTATTATATCAGTTCCACCTCAGATCATCAGGCATTAGATCCTGGAGGCTGGGAACCCCTTATCTAAGATGTCCTTCATATGCCTGAGAGAGGAATGTGGAGCACTTCCCATCCCTCTCTCGAGTAGTAAAGAGATAACTTGGAGAAACTGCCCTACAGAATTCCTCTTTAGAACCTTCTTTTCATAAACCTGGATCTTCTCTTATATAAGTTGCTTTAAACAGATCTTCAGAGGGAAGATGAAGTTGAGGATGTAAAGCTGATACTTTCTGTAAGTCATGCAGACGTTTGCCTAGCACTTCCAGTAGAGCTGCATTATTCAGTCGCTAAGTCATGTCCAACTCTTTGCAACCCCCTGGACTGCATGTCAAACATTGAGTCAGTGATGCCATCCAACCGTCTCATCCTCTGTCACCCCCTTCTCCTTCTGCCTTCAATTTTCCCAGCATCAGCGTCTTTTCCAGTGAGTCAGCTCTTCGCATCAGGTGGCCAAAATATTGGAGTTTCATTTTCAATATCAATCTTTCCAATGAATAATCAGGGTTGATTTCCTTTAGGATTGACTAATTTGATATCCTCACTGTCCAGGGGACTCTCAAGAGTCTTCTCCAGCACCACAATTCGAAAGCATCAATTCTTTGGCACTCAGCCTTCTTTATGGTTCAACTCTCACATCTGTACATGACTACTAGAAAAACCATAGCTTTGACTATATGGACCTTTGTCAGCTAAGTGACGTCTCTTCGTTTTAATATGTTATCTAGGTTTGTCATAGTTTTTCTTCCAAGGAGCAAGCACCTTTTAATTTTATGGCTGCAGTCACTGTCCACATTGATTTTGGAGCCCAAGAAAATAAAATCTGTCACTGTTTCACCTTTTCCCCATCTATTTGCCATGAAGTGATGGGACCGGATGCCATGATCTTAGTTTTCTGAATGCTGAGTTTTAAGCCAGCTTTTTCATTCTCCTCTTTCACTTTTATCAAGAGGCTCTTTAGTTCCTCTTCACCTTCTGCCATTAGAGTGGTGTCATCTGCCTATCTGAGGTTATTGATATTTCTCCTGGCAATCTTGATTCCAGCTGTGCTTCATCCAGCCCAGCATTTCACATGATATACTCTACATATAAGTTAAATAAGCAGAGTGACAATATACAGCCTTGACATACTCCTTTCCCAATTTTGAACCAGTTCGTTTTTCCACGTCCAGTTCTGTTGCTTCTTCACCTGCATACAGGTTTCTCAGTAGGCAGGAGCTACATACTGACCACATATTTTTCTAAGCTGTAGTCATTATTCTGCAGCACACCCTGTTATATAGCTAAATGGCTCCATCATTTTTCTAGTTGCTTAAGCCACACCATAGTTGTGTGGCTTGAGTCCTCTGCTTTACTTCCATATCCAATCTTTTACTAAGTTCTGTTGCTTCTACTTCTACAGTATGCTGAGTCTTCGGCTTGAAGGTCCCACGATGTCCACTTCTCCTCAAATGATCTCACTGTTACACTTCAAATGTATCCGGCGTCCTATTTAATTGTCAAGTTAGAACTATAGTGTTACTTATTTCACAGGACTGTCTAAGGGCTAAATAAATAAATGCATTTGCAAAATATTTTAAGACTGGACATAGAAATATAAATAGTCTGTAAAACTTCAGATATCCTATTATTTTGAGATAACAGAGACTTAAAAAATGAGCAAATGTAGAAAATATTAGGTTTGGATAAAGCAAGTATATGAATTTTGTCATGACTGAAAAAACTGTGTTGCTTTGCTGTGTTCAGTCATGTCCAACTCTGTGACCCCATGGGTGACCCTTTGGACTCTAGCCTGTCAGACTCCTCTGTTCATGGAATTTTCCAGGCAAGAATATTGGAGTGGGTTGCCATTTCGTACTCCAGGGGATTTTCCAGACCCAGGAATCAAACCCATGTCTCCTGTATGTCCTGCACTGGCAGACAGATTCTGTACCTACTGAGCCACCTAAGAAGCCCCTTTGGAAAAGCTTAGGTTGTGTTTCTTTTAAGCAGGCTTTACCATGCAACACAATGCTGAGCTTGCAAGTTTAAACATTTCCTCATACCTTACTGTTAATTTCTAGATAATATCTCAGATATTGGGTTAGACTTTCCCCCTGAGATTTAGTCCCGACCCATCTCCCCTCAGGACCATCAACATCTCACACCAGTCACCCTAAGAGTGCCCCTCAGGCCATTTCCACTCTAGATGCAGCTCTGTTTACCTGCCGTGACACTCACAGGGCCCTACCCATTCCCTTAGAGCTGAGATCATATCAGCGAAACATATGGTCTTTTGCTCACACACACACTCACATACACACACTTCCCAAATCATACAGATGCTGCCAAGTTGGCAGCCACCCACTTCACTTTTGCCATCGGTATATGGGACACGGGGGGGAAATTAAAGGGTGTTTGCCCTTTAACTCAGGTATGTTGTTTTTTACTGCTCTTTAACTGAATTATAAGGAAGCTCTATTTAGACACCAAGATTTTCTCAGAGCCTTGTTAACAAATACTGTTTGATTCCATTTATTACTGTATACTTAGGATAGTCAAATTCATAGAGTCAGAAAGTACATTGGTAGATGCCTGGGAAGGGGAGAAAGGATGGGGAGTTAGAGTTTAATGGGGAAAGAGTTTCAGTTTAGGAAGATAAAAATTCAGGAGATGGATGATGTGAGAACTGCACAATGTGAAAGTACCTAGTGCTGACCTGCACAGTTCCAGATGGTTAAAGTAGTATGTTTTATGTGACTTTTACCAAAAAAAAAAAATTAATAATATATGTATATATAGCTATGCACACAGACATATATATATATATATGAAACTAAAAGGAACTAGCCCACACTCTAAACAGGCCCAGGCCATAAATTCAGAATATACACCATTTAGCAATGACAGCAAGCTGTAACTGGCAGTGAAGGGCAGAAGCTAATTGAACTCCAGGGCTCTTGTCGCCAGTGGAAATTCACCAGTACCTGAGACAAGATGGCTGCTCCCGAATCCCCCATTGTAGCCAAGAGATCACGTTCTGAGCTCTGCAAGGGCTTCTGGGTGAGGGGGAATCATACACAGATGACCAATTCTTTTATGGTTCACAGCCGATCAAAGTGAAATTCAGCAGCTGTTCAGGACAAGTGACCACTGTAACGGCTGTAATATAACCTACTAAATAGAGAGGGAATTGCATTAGAGCAAGAGGTTAGCCGTGATTATCGGCAGGTGAGTGCTTTATTGAAGTTGAAAGACCATTAACATTGATAGAGTAATTATTTCAACTTGAAAGTAATTACCTTGATGGGTGATAACTTCTCCAGTGTTCCCAGATTTGATTGGGCCAAACAATGGTGAGCTCCTGAAGCCTAGAAAAATATTACAACAATACTGTGATTTTTAAATTACTGAAACCACTGTTGGAATATTTTAATTATGCCGAACAGTGAAAAGATTTTGCCTTACACCAGCCAGTGACCTCTCATGTAGAGAGAGACATTTGCTTTTTAATCCAAATGCAATGACCCACACCCACCACCTGTGAATACATATGTGATGGGTTTCCAAATGAATCTTTTTTATCTCGATATAATGTTTAAGGTGAAACATCTTGTTAATACTGTTGCTGGATGTTACTAAGTTCCAATGGCTAGCCTTGGGGATCATAGCTGTAAAGTAGGAGGCCCCAAAATAGCATTTTATCTTTGTCACAGAGGGTTTAAATTTTTATGTATTAAATATGTTGCTAATGAAATTCTCAAAATTGAAAATTATGAATACCATGTATTGTGGATCCCAAATCTCAGATTTTAGTGTGGCCTATAATCCATTTGTTGAAATAGCTTTCTTGCTTGCTGCGATGCAACTCCACTAGAATCATACCATGGTCAGGGTATTTTCTGTTCATTCACATTGAGCATCAGTAAACAAAGTGAAAGTTGAAAACTTGAGCTTGTCTGAAACTAATGCACGTGTGAAAACTGTGCGTCGTTTGCAATTGAGGACCAATACATACAAAATCTAAAGTGGTTGATCGAGACCAAGAAATATTATGGGACTCTGCCATTCATCAGCTGTTCTCCTTAAGTTTCTTTTCAGACTCTGTCATGAACAGAAGCTATGACAGATGCAAAGTCTCTCCTCTCTGGGGCCCAGGGTGCTCTTAGAGCAAATAAGGGGAGAGATAAATTACAAAATAATAAGCAGTTATTTTGGGTTGTGCATGGGCATTGACTGTACTTACAAACATTTGAAAGAACCTGGGACTGTCCTAACTCCTTCCTCTGCTTCCAAACCCAGCACTCACCCTCTGGAACCGCAAAGCATTGACTGAACACACACAGAATCATGAGTCTTAGTCCTGTTGTCAGAAAAGATGAATGTGGTATCACCCTCAAGTTCCTGGATGATTCCTTAGACCTTTCTATCATCTTGGCAGGATTTGATCAGATTATCAGCCAATGAAGGACTGTCTCTATGGCAGTACTTCCCAGGAGTTTTTTCCTAATGAAAATCTCAGACTCTCCTAAGGGCAAAACAGGTTTCCACCTGTTGTCTGAGAGCCGCCAAGGACTGTTTCACCAAGCAAGCCGTAATTCAGGATGTATGCCATGTGTGTTTCCTCCATCTCCCCTTCTCTGCTCGGAATTTTTCTCCATAGACAAAGATGTTGGGTCTCTCTTTTTGAGGGACTCAGAATGCAGAAATCCCTGCCTGCCAAGCTAAAAGAGATGTGCAAACTGAAAAGTACAATGACTGGTTTGAATTTGGTCTGGGAGTAAGGGTTTGAGATGAAACCATTGGGAAAGGAATGAGTTGATTGTTTGTATTATAAATCTCGCCATTAAGGCAGCCAAAAAGGAAAGAATTCTGACCCAAGTGATGTCACATAAGAGTTCTCACCACAGTAGGCTCACTGTGCATCATATACGGTTGGGCTAAAAATTGTATTAAGGAGCCCCTCAGGTACTCTGAATTTAAAATAAGTGAAATAACTCATTTTTAAACATTTTCTATGATACTTAAATTATTAAATGTTCACATTTAAAAATCAGAGAATTTTAATTCCAAAAGGTGCATTGTCTACCTCTGAAAGATAATAGTCATGTCTAGATAGTAAAATTACAGTTTTTTTTTTTAATGCCTGTAAATGTTACTTTTTGACAAGACACAAGTAATGAATTTTCTCATATAAGTTCCTATTGGGTGATTACGATACAGAGTTTTATTTTTGCTCAAGCAATTACTAGTGTCATGGCTGGATACCTGTGCCCATTAGTGGCTGGTTCTGTGTTTTTTTAGGATGGTTATTGATCTCTTGCTGAGCTGAGATTCAGGTTTTATGCCAGATAGCTTGATTAATGGGTTGGTTTCTATAAGTGGACTGAATGGGGATAGAAAGCAGGGGCAGCCTGCTCTGCCAACCCCAAATCCGTCAAGACGCATAGCTCATTATGAAACAGTTATCAAGGATACATGAAAAATTAATTGGGCTCAGTTTGATTCTGAAAAGAATCGGCTTTCTACTTGGCGGGCCCCCCACTCTTTCCAGATGTTGTGCAGTGGCCCCTGGAGAAACAGCAAAGGGAGATGTATTAATACATTGTATTGATTAGATCAAGACCCCTGACAGTTATTTGTAGAGATACCATCTGGCTGCTGTTCGAATTCCTTCACCAAAAACAGGACGTGACATGTTATTAATCTCAACTCTCTAAGTATAGACAGTTGCCTTTTCTGCTAAACCGCATTTTACCATTCCGTAGGAGATGGAGGCAGACCTGAAGGGTGCAGAAATTAAGGTTATTACACAAATTGAGCCATATGGTCCAAATATTTCAGCAAGAAAATTGCCAGGCAATAAAAATTGCTCCTGCCTTCCTAATGGTGTAAATTACAGTTTAACCATGCCTCTGATGATGTCCTTCTGCCGCGCTTAACTACTGTTACATGAAGGACATTGTTTTAAAAATATAAAAAACAAGTAAATGCCAGCAGCGTGTTTTACAATCTGTTAGTGTGTCATTAAGAGCACTGTCAGAATTACATAAACATAATGGCAGGCAACCCAGCATACAAAAGAACTCGGATGGAAATAGAAAGAGTCTTGAAAACTCTTCTTTAGCTCTGTAATGTCAAGAGCATGGTCCCCTCTGGAAATTTTCCAGAGAGAAAAGCCCTGTCTGGGGATTTACCCTAATTCTCTCCTGTGCCCCGACAGGAGTGTTTTTCCAAACAAGACTCGCGAGACCTTGTGGGCCTCGTTATATATCCTGCCCCAAGTGAGGGGAGAGCTAATGAATGCTAAATGGAATGATGAAAGTTGACCTTTTTAAGTATTTCTCTTGGTGGGGAGAAGCATCAAAACCCCATCCTCTTCCTAAATGGTGACAAGTAGCATTGAAATTACAAATTCTGCTCTGTTTCCAAAGAAATAGATCCTGTTCTTTGAGTCACAGAATTAAGAGGATGCTTAATCAATCAATGGTACAGTAAACACCATTCATATTTGAGGAAGACTTGACCCCCTCAATTTTTTTTTTGCCATTTATACCAAAGTGCCTGGCCTACCTCGCTATCATTTCACTCCCCTTCCTCCACCACACATACACTTTCTATCCCTTTCCCCTGCTTCATCTTTCTTCTTAATATTTAATATTATGTAGCAGTGTATATTTTCACTTATTTATCTCATTTACTGTCTGCCTCTCCAACCAGAATATAAGCTCCATGAAAGCAGGGATTTTTTCATTTACTTAGTTCCCTTATTCTCATAACCTAGAACAATGTCACTTTTAGACAGACATTTGTGTCTAATTTTCTCATAAATGGATTGATGAATTGATAGACTCTGTAATATGCATGAGGAAGCTTACATTTTGTCTCTTGTTTCTATTCAGACTATAATTATACTCTAGAATTTCTTTTAATTGCTTGGTAATGCCACCTCATGCGAAGAGCTGACTCACTGGAAAAGACTCTGATGCTGGGAGGGATTGGGGGGCGGGAGGAGAAGGGGACGACAGAGAATGAGATGGCTGGATGGCATCACCGACTCGATGGACATGAGTTTGAGTGAACTCCGGGAGTTGGTGATGGACAGGGAGGCCTGGCGTGCTGTGGTTCATGGGGTCTCAAAGAGTCGGACATGACTGAGTGACTGAACTGAACTGAATGCTATGTATTTAGCTTAAGAGGAAATTTATATGTTTACAGATAAATCCAGTTGAGGTAGAATCATTTAAATCCTTCCTTTTTTATTGTATTTATTTATTTTTGGCCGTGCTGGGTCTTCATTGCTGTATGTAGGCTTTCTCTGGTTGTGGCAGGCAGGGGCTACTCTTCATTGTGGTTTGCAGGCTTCTCATTGTGGTGGCTTCTCTTGTTGCAAAGAAGGGCTCTAGGGCACATGGGCTTCAGTAGTTGCAGCACGTGGGCTCGGTAGTTGTGGCTCATGGGCTTAGTTGCCCCGCAACATGTGGGATCTTCCCATAACTGGGATAGAACCCATGTCTTCTGCACTGGCAGATGGATTCTTAACCACTGCACCACCAGCGAAGTCTAGTATCTTCCAGTTTTAATCAATAAGCAGTTATTGGCTGATACTTTCTACATAAAACATATTGTGGACACTTTACACATGCTATCTCATTTCATCTTAATATCTACTTTGTGGAGTGAGCATTTTTATCTGCAGTTTATTAGTGAAGAAACAGAAGCTCAAAGACACATGCCCCTGGTCACACGGTTCAGTTTCAGGTCTCACTGATTCTGAAGTCTGTTCTTTCTACTAACAGTGCTGCCTCTTGAGTTATCAGCCTGTAGGATATAAGATGTTATTTAGAAACAGCTAAATATTGGGTTGGCCAAAAGGTCTACTTGGGTTTTTCCATAACATGTTACAGAAAATCTGAACAAACCTTTGGCCAACCCAGTGAATGAAAGCCACAAACCATAACTCCATACAAGTAAGAGATGCCACATAGCTTGATATGATTGTCTAATAGAAATATAGAAAACCATTTATAATAGATTCAAGGAGTTAAAGGATCACTTGGTCTGAAAAGTTCAAAGAAGACTTTGGGGAGAGGTCTGTGCCTTAAACAATGAGTAAGATTCAGAGAGAGGAGAAACTGACATTTCCTTACTCAGGCAAAGAAACAGAAGTCTAATTTTTATAATAAGCATCTGAAGGCATATCTCTGGTTCAGGAGGCAGAGAGGGGGAAATTTCTTTAATCTCTCCCCATTTATTGGGCTGATATTAAGACAGCTTTATTTAAAATATTCCCAACAGATGCCTAGCAAAGCTGTCAAGTGAGGTGGTCAATGACTTGGGTCCTGGGGGTCCAGGCAAGAATGAGCTAGAGACCGTCTCAGCGTCTTCCTTGGTGTGCCTTGGGGAGGTTAGGTCTAGGAGCAGAGTCCCATAGAGTAGACGAAACAGAATAAATAACTCAGTGGATGTTAGTTATTATGATCTGAAATAGATTGACAGTAAAATCAGTACGTGACAGTGTCATTGTACTTGTGTATTAAGAGGGTTCTTTCTGGAGAGGCTCATTCAGAACTTTTTAAAAGAAAAAGAAAAAGTTTTCTTTCTTTTTTCTTGTTCCCCCTTCCTTCCCTAACAACTCTTTCCCAGAAGCATGTGTCACTTAACAAGTCACATTAATAGAAGAATGGTCTCGTGGCAACTCTTGACCCAAGAGTCCAGGTGACAGTACTGAGAAAGGAAAGGGCAGGCTACTGAGTCTTCTTCTCCAAAGCTGACCTGAGATACTAAACTCATTTAAAATTTTACCTATGGGACTTCCCTGGTGGTGCAGTGTTAAGACTCTGCACTGCCAATGAGAGGGGTACGGGTTCAATCGCTGGTCAGGGAAATAATAGCCTGCATGCTGCATGGCATGGCCAGAAGAAGACAAAGAAGAAAAGAATATCCCAGAGAATCTGGGAATTCTAATTATAAAGTGAAATAATACCTAAAGTTCACAATGTTCAGGTGATGCTTCACTTAGCTGAGGGCAGTGCTCAATCCCACTCCAAACCTTATCAGATAAGACTGTGAGATCTTCACTGGTTTGGGGGCAATGGCCTGGGGCCACCGCACCAGCCTTCAAAACTGAAGCACTGACCACAGCCAAAGGGGTGAGGATATAGCCCCAGGTACTACCCTTGAGATGCCATAGAGCCTCATACAGAAGGAGGGTAAGGAATTGCCAGTCACTCTTCTGAGGTCATGTTCTAGGTTTTCTCTGTGCAGGACCTGTGTCACCATCTTTTCCTACCTTACCCAGCGTCATTCCTGATTTACCAAAAAACTTAAAATTAGCTTCCTGAGTATTGCTGTGTACATTAAACTGTGACTAATGCTCTTCTTTTTTGACCGATCACATTCTAGAAATACAATAATGAGCACATTTAGGTTAAGGATGGTAACAGCCTCAAGGGAGTGCACCAATGTGTCCTTTCTGCCCAGAAGTACCTGGTCATGATACCTCACACCTTGGCATCCTTTCCTTAACAGAGTGATAATTATTTACTAGTGGAATATATGCTTATCACATCCAGAAATTAAAGTTGTGAGGGGCATTGTGCATCCCGGTCCCTGTGGCTGGATGGCCCCATCTGTTAGAGATAAATCACTTAAAAAAATTATATTAGCCTCACAGACAGTCAAGAAATGGAGCGGGGGAGGGGTGACAAGGAGGCCTAGTTTTCAGTCCTGTGAAATAGAGTGTGGTCAGTCCACTGTCAGCACATTGCAGCCTTCAGACACCAACTCCACATTTCCACGCTCTGAACCCCAGGTGGCCAATTAACAGTATGTGCTATTTATTCATTACAAAATAGGCAGGAGAAATGGAATGGTTACACTGACTGATAATTCTTAGCAAGGAGTAGGTAAAAGATTATAGATGAAGAGACACCTCCTCTACCTTCCCCACCACCACCCAAAACACTGTGGGAAAGTCCAGAAGAAATCTGGAGGAATCCTCTTAAGTGTATCTGGAGTTTCAACTGGAAGCAAGGAATTTAAATGGAAAGATTCTCTTTGTAAATTTTCTTCCTAAATGTATATTACTCTTTAATTCTCTCATTTCCTTAGAATGTCTTTCCTTCCTAAGGCAAAAAAAAAAAGCACTCATAAATTCTTCCCATCAGTTATCATTAGGATGCTTTTGTGCTTTTTTTTCTTTTTTTTTTTTACAATAAGCATTGCCATCCTTCAGCCTCTCTGTTCTTGAAGCCACAAGTCTATAAATGAGGGGCCTGTGAGTTTACTTGCTATTGTGAATATTCATTTTTACTACAAATGTGAGTGAACTTAAGCAGGGATTATAACACAATCTATCTATATAATTTAAATTCATTTAAATATATGTGTTAAGCATATTAATGTATGCATTTTCATTGGGTGGCCAAATAACATATGGTTCCATAATAGCTGGCATGTATTCCTATAAATGATGCTCTCTTTCTTATTGGAAAACATATATCGGAAGAATAAACTGGAAGAGAATGAAGGTTTGAGGATTTTCTTTTCACTGATGTGGTAGTGATGCACCATGCAATGTTACTGGATTGCATGCTTTGGGAATCTATAGAATCTTATATAGGTTTCCAAAACAAGAAATCTTAACGTTACGTTCAAAATTCTGAAAAGATATGTTAATGCACTTTGTTTATTAACTTTTAAATAACTTAGTAATTCTAGTTCAGAAAGATAAATGTTTCCATCTGACAGAATCTAAAAGAAACGATTCAGTTGGGTACACCTTTGAATGCCAAATATATCACTTTAAAAGTCAGTATTTGTTTCAGCAATAACTGTTTCTGACTGTGTTAGCATACTGAGTGTTTTCAGGTTTGAGCCCTCCAACTAAGCATCCATCGAAAATGGTCTGTCCCCTTTCTTTCCACGAGGAGGATGCCCTTTGCTGGATATGTATGCAGGCCATGTACCACTGTGCATCAACGTATAAGCAGTTAACACGCACCTGAGCATCTCAGGGAAGTTTTTGGAAAATCCTTGCCTCTTCTTGTACCAGAACGATTGCAAGTGTGAAAGTGGCCATAGTTCACTGTAGTTTTCTTTTTACTGCTGTATTATTGCACCCTGTTGGGGGATACATCTGAACATTTCGTGTGTCCTACTTTTAAAATGCCCAGATGGTGACTACGTGCTCTGGTTTGAATTGGGCAGGCCTCATCGTTCATGCTCCGTAGTCTGCCTAGTTATCAGAGAGACACGAAACAAGGAAAATTCTTCCATTTTTCAGCTCCTCTTCATCTGTTTTGAGTCACCCCCAGTGAATGATGTACTTGCACAATTGTTAAGATGACAGTCACCATGATAACTGAACATCGCTTCCCTGGGCTGGGTAGTGCCCTGTGTACCCGGAGATCTCTGCTCCCCTCCCAGCATTTTGCAGTGTAACTGATTACTTGCCATCTTGTAAGTAACACGGGAGTGAGAGACAGTGTAAATATTTTATACCTTGCTGAAACCACTTATATTTGCATTGGTCTTCTTCACACTAGACTTTAAGCTTAACAGAGAATTTAAATCAAATCATTCAACCTAAGAAATAGTCAAAAGAACTAATGAAATAAATGTAACAGTGTAACTGGTTAAAATAGCCCAAGAGCATAATAGAGGTTTCAGATGATTTTGTGACATGTACCTTTTATAGGACTTTTGTCTCCGACTATATTCTTCAAAGTGCCATCAGGGCAATGACCGTCAGTATCGTTTTTATCAATAACAGTCAGCACTTCCCACTGGGAAATTAGTCAAGAGGATGAGATTTTTTTTTACAAAATCATCTTTAAGCATTTATCTTCCAAAAGGTATTACAAAACTGTCCATTATAAGGCAGGAACTTAAATGAGTTACTTGTTCTTTTAGAAATTTATTCATAATAAGCTGGTGATCAGATTCCATTTTATTTAGAGAAGAAAATGATTTTGTTTTGTTTTCTTAGTACAACTTTTCTGAGACAGAATGTTAATATAGTCCAGTTGTTATCAAACCTTTTAAAATGTACACTCCTATAAATAATAATTTCTGTAGTATACATCCCCATTACATGTATATTTATTTATTTATAAATTATAAAATATGTGCATGAGTGCATGCCTAGTTGGTTCAGTCATATCTGACTTTTTGTGACCCTGTGGAATATACCACACCAGGCGTCTAGGTCCAGGGGATTATCCAGGCTAGTGAACAAATATTATTTATACTATGAAAGTAGTCATTTTAAAAGGAGTCTTTACTGTTGTTGTTTTGTTCATAAGTCATGTCCAACTCGTTGTGACTCCATGGACTGTATGTAACCTTCCAGGTTCCTCTGTTCATGGTATTTCCCAGGCAAGAATAAACGAGTGGATTGCCATTTACTTCTCCAGGAGATCGTCTCAGCCCAGGAATTGAAATTGCATCTCCTGCATTGCAGGTGGATTCTTTACCACTGAGCCAATAGAGAAGCCCTTTAAAAGGACTTGAGCTCAGTTCAATCACTTAGTCATGTCCAACTCTGCGATCCCATGGACTGCAGCATGCCGGGCTTCCCTGACCTTCACCAGCTTCTGGAGTTTGCTCAAACTCATGTCCATCAACTTGCTGATGCCATCCAACCATCTCATCCTCTGTCATCCCCTTCTCCTCCTACCTTCAATGTTTCCCAGCATCAGGGTCTTTTCCAATGAGTCATCTCTTCGCATCAGGTGACCAAAGTATTGATGTTTTGCTTCAGCATCAGTCCTTCCAATGAATATTCAGGACTGATTTCCTTTAGGATTGAATGGTTTGATCTTCTTGCAGTCCAAGGGACTCTCAAGAGTCTTCTCCAACACCACAGTTCAAAAGCATCAATTCTTTGGCATTCAGTTTTCTTTATAGTCCAACTCTCACATCCATACATGACTACTGGAAAAACTGTAGCTTTGGCTAAACAGACCTTTGTGGGCAAAGTAATGTCTCTGCTTTTTAATATGCTGTCTTGGTTGGTCACAGCTTTTCTTCCAAGGAGCAAGTGTCTTTTAATATTATGGCTGTGGTCACCATCTGCAGTGATTTTGGAGCCCAAAGAAATAGTCTGTCACTGTTTCCATTGTTTCCCCATCTATTTGCTATGAAGTGATGGGACCGGATGCCATGATCTTCATTTTTTGAATGTTGAGTTTTAAACCAACTTTTTTACTTTCCTTTTTCACTTTCGTCAAGATGCTCTTTGGTTCTTCTTCGCTTTCTGCCATAAGGTTGGTGTCATCTGTGCATCTGAGGTTATTGATATTTCTCTTGGCAATCTTGATTCCAGCTTGTTCTTCATCCAGCCCAGCATTTTGCATGATGTACTCTGGATATAAGTTAAATAAGCAGGGTGACAACATGCAGCCTTGATAATCCAGTTTGTTGTCCCATGTTCAGTTCTAACTGTTGCTCTTGACCTGCATACAGGTTTCTCAGGAGGCAGGTCAGGGGGTCTGATATTTCCATCTCTTGAAGAATTTTCCCCAGTTTGTTGTGATCCACACAGTCAAAGGCTTTGGCATAGTCAATAAAGCAAAACTAGATGTTTTTCTGGAATTCTCTTGCTTTTTTGATGATCCAACAGATGTAGGCAATTTGATTTCTGGTTACTCTGCCTTTTCTAAATCCATCTTGAACATCTGGAAGTTCATGGTTCATGTACTGTTGAAGCCTGGCTTGGAGAATTTTGAGCATTACTTTGCTAATATGCATGTGCTGCTGCTGCTAAGTCACTTCAGTCGTGTACGACTCTGTGTGACCACATAGATGGCAGCCCACCAAGCTCCGCCATCCCTGGGATTCTCTAGGCAAGAACACTGGAGTGGGTTGCCATGTGAGGTGAGTGCAATTGTGTGCTATTTTGAAATTCTTTGGCATTGCCTTTCTTTGGAATTGGAATGAAAACTGACCTTTTCCAGTCCTGTGGCCATTGCTGAATTTTCCACATTTGCTGGCATAATGAGTAGACATAGACAAAATCATCAGTAGAATATTTTCTTAATCAAGAGCTAATAGTATCATTAGTTAGTAAATCAAGAAAGCAATAGATTGGAAAAGTCTAGAGATCTCTTCAAGAAGATTAGAAATACCAAGGGAATTTTTCAAAAAAGTGTGAAAGTTGCTGTCACATCCGACTTTTTGTGACCCAATGGACTGTACAGTCCATGGAATTCTCCAAGCCAGATTACTGGAGTGGGTAGCCTTTCCCTTCTCCAGGGGATCATCTCAACCCAGGAATCAAACCCAGGTCTCCTTCATTGCAGGTGGATTCTTTAACTGTTGAGCCACAACAGAAGACCAAGAATATGGGAGTTGGTAGCCTATCCCTTCTCCAGCAGATCTTCCCAAACCAGGAATTGAACCAGGAATCAAACCAGAGTCTCCTGCCTTGCAGGTGGATTCTTTACCCACTGAGCTATCAAGGAAGCCCATTTCAAGGAAAGATAGCCACAATGAAGGACAGAAAGAGTTAGGCCCTAACAGAAGCAAAAGAGATTAAGAAAGGTGGTCAGAATACACAGAACTGTATAAAAAAGGTCTTAATGACCTGGATAGCCATGGTGGTGTGATCACTCACCTAGAGCCGGACATCCTGGAGTGTGAAGTCAAGTGTGCCTTTAGGAAGCATCACTATGAACAAAGCTAGTGGAGGTGATGGAATTCCAGTTGAGCTATTTCAAATCCTGAAAGATGATGCCTTGAAAGTGTTGCACTCATTATGCCAGCAAGTTTGAAAAACTCAGCAGTGGCCACAGGACTGGAAAAGGTCAATTTTCATTCTAATCCTAAAGAGGGGCAATGCCAAAGTATGTTCAAACTACTGCACAATTGTGCTCATTTTACATGCTAGCAAGGTAATGCTCAAAATCCTTCGAGCTAGGCTTCAACAGTAAGTGAAACAAGAATTTCCAGATGTACAAGCTGGATTTAGAAAAGGCAGAGGGACCAGAGATCAAATTGCCAACAGCCTCTGGATCATAGGAAAAGCAAGAGACTTCCAGAAAAAACATCTACTTCTGCTTCATTGACTATGCTAAAGCCTTTTGACTGTGTGGATCACAGCAAACTGGAAAATTCTAAAGAGATTGGAATACCAGACCACCTTACCTGTCTCCTGAGAAACTTGTATGCAGGTCAAGAAGTAATAATTAGAACCAGACATGAAGCAACAGACTGGTTCAAATTTGGGAGAAGAGTACATCAGGCTGTATATTGTCACCCTGCTTATTTAACTTAAATGCAGAATACTTTGCCCGAAATGCTGGCTGGATGATTCACAAGCTGGAATCAAGATTATTGGGAGAAGTATCAACAACTTCAGATATGCAAACAAACCCACCCTAATGGCAGAAAGTGAAGAGGAACTGAAGAGCCACTTGATGAGGGTGAAGGAGGAGAGTGAAAGAACCTACTTAAACATAAATATTCAAAAAAGTAAAATCATGGCATATGGCCCCCTTCAGTTCAGTTCAGTCACTCAGTTGTGTCCAACTCGTTGCGACCCCATGAATCACAGCATGCCAGGCTTCCCTGTCCATCACCAACTCCCAGAGTTTACCCAAACTCTTGTCCATCGAGTTGGTGATGCCATTAGCCATCCATCCTCTGTCGTCCCCTTCTCCTCCTGCCCCCAATCCCTCCCTGCATCAGACTCTTTTCCAGTGAGTCAACTCGTCACATGAGGTGGCCAAAGTATTGGAGTTTCAGCTTCAGCATCAGTCCTTCCAATGAACACCCAGGACTGATCTCCTTTAGAATGGACTGGTTGTATCTCCTTGCAGTCCAAGGGACTCTCAAGAGTCTTCTCCAACACCACAGTTCAAAAGCATCAATTCTTTGGTGCTCAACTTTCTTCCCAGTCCAACTCTCACATCCATACATGACCACTGGAAAAACCATAGCCTTGACTAGACGGAACTTTGTTGGCAAAGTAATGTCTTTGCTTTTTAATATGCTATCTGGGTTGGTCATAACTTTCTTTCCAAGGAGTAAGCGGCCCCCTTACCTCATGGCAAATAGAAGGTGGAATAATGGAAACGGGGACAGGCTTTTATTTTCTTGGACTCCAAAATCAATGTGGGTGGTGACTGCATCCATGAAATTAAAAGATGCTTGCTCCTTTGAAGAAAAGCTATGAAAAACCTAGAACCTTATTAAAAAGCAGAGACATCAATTTGCCAACCAAGGTCCATATGGCTATGGTTTTTCCAGTAGTCATATACAGATGTGAGAGTTGGACCATAAGGAAGGCTGAGCACAGATGTATTGATGCTTTTGAACTGTGGTGGTGGAAAAGACTCTTGAGAGTCCTTTGGACAGTGAGGATATCAAACCAGTCAATCCTAAAGGAAATCATCCCTGAATATTCACTGATGGACTCATGCTGAAGCTGAAGCTCCAGTACTTTGGCCAACTGATGTGAAGAGCTGATTCCATTGAAAAGAAACTGATGGGATAGATTGAGGGCAGGGGATGACAGAAGATGAAATAGTTGAATGGCATCTTCAGTTTGATGGACATGAGTTTAAGCAAACTCTGGGAGATAGTTAAGGACAGGAAAGCCTGGTGTGCCGCCATTCATGGGTTGGAAAGAGTGAAACACAGCTAAGTGACTGAACGACAGCAACAAGACACGTTTTTAGATACTGGATATCAAAGCATTTTCCATGTGGTCTCCTTGACAATGTGAATTTGTTTTTTTTGTCAATTTCTGGTCAAAGATGCTTGGACTGCCAGTATTTATATCTTATACTATGGCTGGTGAAAAGCTTGTCTCATAAGTAAGAAATATCATACTGGCCTCTTTTCTGTTCTTTATTTAGTTATGAATTTAGATATTATATCTGAACCATGGTTTTCCATTTTTCAGGAAACTTGAAAGTCTCCCATGTTTCCAAAGTAGTATAATTAAAATATAAAAGATAATATAATTCATGAACCACTTAGCATGGAGTCATAAACTACACCATGATGTACTGAAAGCTAATAAATGAGGTAAATATTTCCAGCTCCTCCACACTGTAAAACTATTACTCTTCCCTTTTCAGCGACTAATCCAGGACTTCATTCATTCATTCACTTATCCAATTAGTATGCCACCAGGATATGCAGCAGTAAATACAACAGAAAGAATACAAAAATTCTTTCCTTTTTAGGCTTTTATTCTAGTGAGGAAAGATAGTAAACAGGACAAGTAAGCAAGTTAAAATATATGTGTATATTAATATATGTGTGAATGTATGTGTGTATATGATTGATAAGGGCAGTGGAGAAAATAGACCATAGATGAAGGATCAGCGATTCTGTGCTCGCCTTTCACGAGAGTATTATGTTGGCCAAGCATGGGACTAGGGAGAGTGTTGGCCTGGTGGGACAGGGAGGGTGAAACTTAATGTAAGGAGGCCAGGCAAAGCTTAAAGAAGGTGACAATGGAGCAGAGCTTTGAAGGTGAAAACCATGCAGTTAACTGGGAGAAAAATTTTAGTTCAGGAGGAGGGATATACAACCAGATTCTGGGCTTCAGGAGTCTGGGTTTGGCCCCTGCCTGTTTCTTTAATTCCCAGGACCCATTTGTATGTGCATTGACCTTCAGCCTAGGATTCTAGGTCAGGCTTAACCACTGACATCCCTGTGATGCCCCTTTGACAGGTAAATGCTTCACAGCTTGGGGACTTAAGGCTCAACCACCAGATGAGTTGTGTAATGTAGACATTTTCCCAGTTTACAGATCTGCTCTTTGGGTCTGTAACATTCACATACTGGTAACGAAGGCTACCTTGAATGCCAGTCCATCATCCGGGTGTCTAACTTCCTTCATTTCTTCTTATATCATCTTCCAAAATATCACCACATTCCAGGTAAGCCAGAATAAAATGCATTCATTGCAAAATAAAAGTCTCTTATTACTATATACAGCTTCAAGCCCAGGGACTCTTAACAATTTCCCAAATCTTTCTCCAGTTTTTTTTTCCTAATCCCATTTTTATAATCTATAGCCCCAAAATTAAATAGTAAGTGTAACCACCTAAAAACATCAGGTATACAATATTGGGTGAAAAGAAGAAAATGAATATTTATATACACAACACACAGTACATTCTATAGACTTTATTTCTATAATAAGTCATGAGGCCAGTTGTGGTATTTATGACTTCCCTTTCTTATCTCCCTAACAAATTGGGGTTATTTGGCTGACGAGCACAGCCAAACTCATTCCTGAATGATCTGAGTTCTTGGTGGTCTTGCCTCCATAAACTTGCAGTGATCTTACATTAGCCTGGCAGAAGGTAATCCAAGTAACAGGCAACAATTTTCTACCTTCAATTCAATGAAGCTGTTATAGAATCATCCTTCTTCTAAATTAGCAGATTGCAGAGTCTTGGTTATAGTAAATAAAGCTTTTACAAATTGATCTTTAGTCTCATTATGTTTGCAAGGAAGCCTCTCCTTGTACCTTTCTACCCCTAGTCTTCTGGGATTTCTGCATCAGATGTGATGGTCAAATAGCTAACTGTAAATGCTCTTCTGACTCTTAAGATTTTAGAAGTTTTAAATTTGTTTTAGTTTGCTGAAACCTTACATTGGATGATACAATGACTACTCTTCTATCACATATACCTAGTACATTTCCTGTCTGTTGCTATTTAAAGCTCTTTCCTTGCTGTGGAGTTTTTTCTCACTGCTTAATTTAGGCGCATAATAACTTCTTTAGTGCTAGCTTCCATGTGTTTTTACAGCACGTTCTTGAATGTGAGTTTTGCATTCCTAATGGGTTGCAGTACCTGAAATCTAAGATTTGAATACTTTCTACTTCTTTTCCACTCCCTTTAGTGCTTAGCGTCATGTTAGAAAAAGTAGATGTTCAATTGGTATTTGACTGTGGATTTGACTCTCAGGCCATAAACCTATCTCAATATTTTTCTTTGCTGAGAGCTTTAAACAAAGCATAAAATCAAATTTATAAATAAATCAAGTGTACTTCAATTATAAATAATAAACAGGTGCCCTCTGAAATCAAATCATTTCCTTAGCTGCTTCTGATAGCAAGGATCTGAGCACTTTTACTGAACCCCATGAACAGTATGAAAAAGCAGAAAGATATGACACTGAAAGATGAACCCCATCCAGGTCAGTAGGTGTCCAGTATACTACTGGGAAAGAGTGGAGGAATAGCTGCAAAAAGAATGAAGAGCTTGAGCCAAAGTGGAAACAACACCCAATTGTGGTTGTGTCCAGTGGTGAAAATAAAGCCTGATGCTATAAAAACAAAATTAGAAACCTGGAATGTTAGGTCCATGAATCAAGGTAAATTGGATGTGGTCAAACAGGAGATGGCAAGAGTGAACACTGACATTTTAGGAATCAGTGAACTAAAGTGGACTGGAATGGGTGAATTTAACTCAGATGACCGGTATATCTACTACTGTGGGCAAGAATCCCTTAGAAGAAATGGTGTAGCCCTCATAGTCAAAAAAAGAGTCCTAAATGCAGTATTTGGGTGCAATCACAAAAGTGACAGAATGTCCTCAGTTCATTTCTGAGGCAAACCATTCAACATCACAGTAATCCAAGTTTCTGACCAAACCACTAATGCCACAGAAGATGAAGAACGATTCTGTGAAGACCTACGAGAACTCCTAGTTCAGTTCAGTTCAGTTGCTCAGTCGTGTCCGACTCTTTGCAACCCCATGAATCACAGCACGCCAGGCTTCCCTGTCCATCACCAACTCCCGGAGTTCACTCAAACTCATGTCCATCAAGTCGATGATGCCATCCAGCCATCTCATCCTCTGTCGTCCCCTTCTCCTTCTGCCCCCAATCCCTCCCAGCATCAGACTCTTTTCCAGTGAGTCAACTCGTCGCATGAGGTGGCCAAAGTATTGGAGTTTCAGCTTTAACATCAATCCTTCCAATGAACACCCAGGATTGATCTCCTTTAGAATGGACTGGTTTGATCTCCTTGCAGTCCAAGGGACTCTCAAGAGTCTTCTCCAATACCACATTTCAAAAGCATTAATTCTTCGGCGATCAGCTTTCTTCACAGTCCAACTCTCATATCCATACATGACCACGGGAAAAACCATAGCCTTGACTAGACGGACTTTGTTGGCAAAGTAATGTCTCTGCTTTTTAATATGCTATCTAGTTTGGTCATAACTTTCCTTCCAAGGAGTAAGCATCTTTTAATTACATGGCTTCAATCAGCATTCACAGTGATTTTGTAACCCAAAAAAATAAAGTCTGACACTACATCATGAGGAATACTGAGCTGGCAGAAGCACAAGCTGGAATCAAGATTGCTGGGAGAAATATCAATAACCTTAGATATGCAGATGATACCACCCTTATGGCAGAAAGTGAAGAGGAACTTATAAGCCTCTTGATGAAAGTGAAAGAAGAGAGTGAAAAAGTTGGCTTGAAGCTCAACAAGAACTCCTAGAACTAGCACTAAATATATATATATATATATATATACACACTTTTTTTCATAGGGGACTGGAATGCAAAACTAGGAAGTCAAGAGATACCTGGCATAAAGGCAAGTTTGGCGTTGGAGTACAGAATGAAGCAGGGCAAAGGCTAACAGAGTCTTACCAAGAGAACGCAATGGTCATAGCAAACACCCTCTTCCAAAAACACAAGAGATGACTCTGCACATGGACATCGCCAGATGGTCAATACTGAAATCAGATTGATTATATTCTTTGTAGCCGAAGATGGAGAAGCTCTATACAGTCAGCAAAAACAAGACCTGGATCTGACTATGGCTCAGATCTTGAGCTCGTTATTGCAAAATTCAGGCTCACTCAAATCGAAGAATGTAGGGAAACCACTAGGCCGTTCAGGTATGACTTAAATCAGATCCCTTATGATTATAAAGTGGAGGTGATGAATAGATTCAACGATTGGATCTGGTAGACAGAGTTTCTGAAGAACTATGGACAAAATTTCCTAACATTGTACAGGAGGTGGTGACAAAAACTATCCTCAAGGAAAAAGAAATGCAGCAAGGCAAAATGGTTGTCTGAGTAGGACTTACTGAGGAAAAAAGAAAAGGTCAAGACAAAGAAGAAAGGGAAAGACATACCCAACTCAATGCAGAGTTCCAAAGAAAATAGCAAGGAGAGATAAGAAAGCCTTCTTAAGTGAACAATGCAAGAAATAGAGGAAAACAACAGAATGCAAAACACTAGGGTTCTCTTTAAGAAAACTGGAGATACCAAGGGAATGTTTCATACAAAGATGGGCACAATAAAGGACAGAAATGGCAAGGACCTAACAGAAGCAGAAGAGATTAAGTAGAAGTGGCAAGAATACACAGAAGAACTATACAAAAAAGGTCTCAATGACCCAGGTAACCATGATGGTGTGGTTACTCAACTAGAGCCCAACATCCTGGAATGTGCAGTCAAGTGGGCCTTAGGAAGCATCACTATGTACAAAGCTAGTGGAGGTGATGGATTTCCAGTTGAGCTATTTCAAATCCTAAAAATGATGCTGTGAAAGTACTGCACTCAATATACCAGCAAATTTGGAAAACTCAGCAGTGGCTACAAGACAGGAAAAGGTCAGTTTTCATTCCATTCCCCAAAAAAGGCAATGCCAAAAATGTTCAAATTACTGTACAATTACACTCATTTCACATGCTAGCAAGATAATACTCAAAATCCTTCAAGCTAGGCTTCAGCAGTACGTGAACCAAGAACTTCCAGATGTACCAGCTGGATTTAGAAAAGGCAGAGAAACCAGAGATCAAATTGCCAACACTGGTTGGATCATAGAAAAAGCAAGGGACTTAAAAAAAAAATCTACTTCTGCTTCATCACGCTAAAGCCTTTGGCTGTGTGGATCACAACAAACTGTGGAAAATTCTGCAAGAGATGGAAATACCAGACCACCTTACCTGCCTCCTGAGAAATCTGGATGTAGGACAAGAAGCAATAGTTAGAACTGGACATGGAAAAACACACTGGTTCAAAATTGGGAAAGGAATACATCAAGGCTGTATATTGTCACCCTGCTTATTTAACTTACATGCAGAGTACATCATGCGAAATGGTGGGCTGGATGACTCATAAACTGGAATCAAAACTGTTGGGAGAAATAAATATGAACAACCTCAGATATGCAGCTGATTCTACTTTAATGGCAGAAAGTGAAGAGGAACTAAAGAAACTTTTCACCTTAAAGGTGAAAGAAGAGAGTGAAAAAGCTGACTTAAAACTCAGCATTCAAAAAACAAAGATCATGGCAACCGGTCCCATCACTTCATGGAGAATAAATGGGGAAAAACTGGAAACAGTGTCAGATTTCATTTTCTTGACCTCCCAAATCACTCTGAATGGTAACTGCAGCCACAAAATTAAAAGATACTGTTCCTTAGAAGAAAAGATGTAACAAACCTAGGCAGTGTATTAAAAAACAGAATCATCACTTTGCTAAAAAAGGTCCATGTGGTCAAGGCTGTGATCTTTCCAGTAGTCATGTATGGATGTGTGAGCTGGACCATAAAGAAGGCTGAGCACCTAAAACAATGATGTTTTTGAACTGTGGTGCTGGATAAGACTCTTGAGAGTCCCTCAGACAGCAAGGAAATCAAGCCAGTCAATCCTAAAGGAAATCAACTATCAACCCTAAATATACATTGGAAGGACTGATGCTGAAGCTGAAGCTCCATTACTTTGGCCACCTAATTTCAAAGAGACAACTCACTGGAAAAGACCCTGATGCTGGGAAAGCTTGAGGGCAAAAGGAGACGGGAGTGACAGAGGATGAGATGGTTGGATGGCATCACTGACTCAGTGGACACTGAAGAAGTTCTGAGCAAGCTCCGGGAGATAGCGAAGGACAGGGAAGCCTCTTGCACTGTAATCCATGGGGTCAGGAAGAGTTGGACTTGACTTGGTGACTGAACAGCAATTATATACCAGGCTCTTTCAGAAGGTCATTCAGTTTAATCCTTACAAAAGTCCATGAGAGATATATTAACTGTTAGAAACCAAGGCTCATAAAAAGTAGGTAATTTGCCAAATGCCCCCTCTAGTATGAGTGACGGAGCTGTCTTCTAACTCTAAGTTAACTGCTTTTATTTTTATTAAAGGACCTTGGCTCTCAGAGCTTACCTCATTCCCCAGACATTAGTCACAGGGCTTCTCAGAGAATTTCCTCTTGCATTAAAGAGACCATTTTTGGTTTTTTTGCTAAACAGGGCAAGCAAAATAATAGATTGCAGAATAATTTTAATAATGCATTTAAGATGCCAAACTCATACCACACTGTCTATCCTCAGTGAGAAACGTTTTTTTTCTGTTTTGTCCAAGGGTCTAAAAACAATCTTTGACTTGCCTCAATGAAAATAAGAACCACAACTTCTAGCTCTCAGAACAAATATAAGTTGTTTTTATTTTAAATTAAGTATGCTTAGCTTAAGTACGTTTTCTCTTAAGGTGTAATGACTAAACCGTGATCATTTCTTTTTGTTTATTCATTTAAAGTGCAAATAAAAGCAGATAATCAATAGATCATAATCTAAAACTAGAGGATTTACAAGTTAATAAGCTTGAGTCAATAGATATTCCATAGTGAAGCCTTCAGTGCTGAACCTGACATAATTTGCTTTGCACTAAGCTGGTTGACTTAATGCTTTAATTTAATGCCAATATTAACTGAAAAATCCAAAGAAAAGGGGAAATTTTAAATCCTATTATACTAAATTGTTTTCAAAGCAACAACACAATCATGTCACAACTGCTTAAGTATGCCACCAGCATCTGTCTAAACTGCCTGCATGCTGCGTGTGTGCTAAGTAGCTTCAGTCGTGTCTGAATCTTTGCAATCCTATGGACCGCAGCCCACCAGACTTCTCTGTCCATGGGGTTCTCCAGGCAAGAATATTGGAGTGGGTTGCCGTGCCCTTCTCCAGGGCATCTTCCCGACCTTGGGATCAAACGCTCGTCGCTTATGTCTCCTGCATCAGCAGGCAGGTTCTTTACCAATAGTGCCACCTGGGAAGCCCAGACTGCCTGGGCTCTGGTGGTTGATAACAGTTAACCCCTTTGGAGCCTGGCACGTGTGAATTTTGGAAGATGACCTTGAACTCCGGGAGTTGGTGATAGACAGGGAGGCCTGGCGTGCTGTGATTCATGGGGTCGCAGAGTCGGACACGACTGAGCGACTGAACTGAACTGAACTGACCTACCTTTTCTGTATCTTTTCTTAGCCTCAAGTGTTATCACTGTTTAGTCTTTAACATCTGCTTTTCCTGACTTGCATGCAGACCATTGGAGTTGTTTATTTTGAAAGCTGTGTTACTTTGAATCTTTCTATTCCCCTTGATTCCTCTTGAGATTCCTCTGATTCCTCATAAAACAGAGCAGTAAACAGGTCAGAGAGCAGAAGAAGTCTTTCTGGGTCCCTGGAGGGAAGAAGTGAGACCCTCTCTTTATAGAGTAGTGTAGATTGGCTTCCACCCTCTGAAATCTGGTGGGACTAATGGGGGTATATTCAGGGTTATGAGCCTAGACTCTATAGTCAGAATGCCTCCCCTCAAATCCTGGTTCTGCCTCCTATAATTATATCAGTTCAGTTCAGTCACTCAGTCGTGTCCAACTCTTTGCAACCCCATGGACTGCAGCACATCAGGCTTCCCTGTCCATCACCAACTCCTGGAGCTTGCTTAAACTCATGTCCATTGAGTCAGTGATGCCATCCAACCATCTCATCCTCTGTTGTCCCCTTCTCCCGCCTTCAATCAGGGTCTTTTCAAATGAGTCAGTTCTTTGCATCAGGTGGCCAAAGTATTGGAGCTTCAACTTCAGCATCAGTCCTTCTAATGAATATTCAGGACTGATTTCCTTTAGGATGGACTGGTTGGATCTCCTTGCAGTCCAAGGGCCTCTCAAGAGTCTTCTCCAACATCACAATTCAAAAGCATCAATTCTTCAGCACTCAGCTTTCTTTATCGTCCAACTCTCACATCCATACATGACTACTGGAAAAACTATAGCTTTGACAAGATGAACCTTTGTTGGCAAAGTAATGTCTCTGCTTTTTAATATGCTGTCTAGTTTGGTCATAACTTTTCTTCCAAGGAGTAAACATCTTTTAATTTCATGGCTGCAGTCACCATCTGCAATGATTTTGGAGCCCTCCCCCCCAAAAAAAGTCTGCCAAGCCCCCCCAAAAATAGTCTGCCACTGTTTCCCCATCTATTTCCCATGAAGTGACAGGACCAGATGCCATGATCTTAGTTTTCTGAATGTTGAGCTTTAAGCCAACTTCTTCACTCTCCTCTTTTACTTTCATCAAGAGGCTCCTTAGTTCTTCTTCACTTTCTGCCATAGACAATCATAATTATATGACCATGGACTATTTGCTTCAACTTTACATCCATTTCCTTATCTGAAAATGAGGATAATAGCAGTGCTATCTCGTGAGATTGCTTTAAGGATTAAACAGTATAATATACATAAAGCGCTTGAAAAGTGCCAACCCTATAGCATGCACTCACTGTCTTCACCCTTTGAGAAACTATTTATGAAAAGGATGAAAAGTACATAGAACATATGCTACAAATAACTTTGAAAGCAGCGGCAGCAGCACTGAATGTAGTAGTCAGAGATGTCTTTCTGCACTGCTTTGTATGCACAACAAAAGTCCTAATGTATTCCATTTGTTACCACCCTCACAACCTCATTTGTGAGTTCTCAATCTGGTTTTCATTTCGTGCCATTGCTGGTTGCACTATAGCCAAAGTGGCAGTGTGTTTGGACTGCCCTTTAAGTAGGCCAGCTTTAGCTTTCTGGTCCTATCATTGTCACCAAAAACAAATCAGTTCACTTTTCTAAAATAAATGGACTATAAGTTATGCACTAGTTTTTACCATAGGGTGAAGGTGGAAGTTGCTCAGTCATGTCTGACTCTTTGAAAGCCCATGGACTGTACAGTCCATGGAATTCTCCAGGCCAGAATACTGGAGTGGGTAGCCTTTCCCTTCTCCAAGGGATCTTCCCAACCCAGGGACTGAACCCAGGTCTCCCACATTGCAGGCTGCACTCTTCTATTCAGGAAGGATACTCAGAAAACAGAGAATAGAAAGCTCATTGATTTTTATGATGAACGTTTTTTTCACATTTCTCCATCTCTCTCTGAAACCACATGCATCTAAGTCTTACCATCAATGTAAGTGGCAGTTATTACCTACGTGTCATTTCCTGGGTCTGGATGAACTTGATCAATGCCATTCACACTCTTGTCACTTCAGCTGAGTTACCTTCACTGCCAGTACTACACACGTAGAGTTTTACTGCCACTTAAAATGTCTTCAAAAAAATTATACTATGGGCCCTCCACTGGCCAGCTGGTGCGACCATGAAGGTCTACATCCCATCCTTTTGCTATGAGGAGAGTGACCTGGAGTGGGGATACACAGTGTTTAAGATAGAAGTGCTAATGAATGGAAGAAAACATTTTGTTGAAAAAAAGGTACAGTGAATTTCCTGCCCTGCACAAAAAGCTTAAGAAATGTATTAAAACTCCAGAAATTTCTAAACATGTTCAGAACTGGGTCCCAAATGTTGGAACAGCAATGACAAGGTCTGAAACCTATTTACAGGCTGTCATTCTGGAAAATGAAGAACTTCCCCAACTTTCTTGATTTCTTAAATGTTCAACATTTGCCCTCTCTACCAAAGACAGAGAGTTGTGGGTCTTTTGTGAGACAGAGTCTGAAGAGTAAAGCAAACTGTCCCACCATCCGGTGCTGCTGTTCCTCGGGGATCCATACGTCTTTTCTGCAGCCAGCGATTTTCCAAATGTGGTTACTGAAGGAGTTCTTCATGCGATATTTTACCCTCATCTACAGCCAGTTAGAAATCCTCCATGGCTAGAAGACGCTGAAGCAGGTTTTGAAGTCGTAGTCAAGGAAATTGATACCTACCAAATTAACCTAAACTCTATGACAAAATGGCTCGCTCTCACTGGTGGTAAAATTCACAGTCCCAGCTTAATTCAGAGCAGGGGCATTTCCATTGGAATGGTGCTTTAAAAATAGAAACCGAATCGGGGCGGTGCTGAGGTTAAGGTCAAATGTTTAAGAAGTGGAATATAGCTGCCAATTTAGAAACCCTGGAAAAGAAAACCAAAGAAGATCTTTGGGGCCTCCAAGTGTAGCAGAACAGTTACTCTCCACTTCAATCACACCATTTGCTAATTGAAAATTTTACCCTGAATCGTTGTGAGACTGATCAGCTTTAGTAGGTTTTTTTTGTTCAGATTCTATGACACACTAATCTTTTCATCGTGAGATTTTTCTCAGCCGGTGATAGTTAACATTCTGAAATGCTGGCACCACGAGAGTATTACAGAAACACACTGCTAAATGTGAGGAAGGAACTAAACTGGAAATGAAATTATACTGACCATACTAGGGCATTTTAAAAATCACGGCATTTTAATTTGCATTACAGTTGAGTTGCATCATATGCAGGGGTTCATGTCTAATGTCAGCACATAAGGTAGACTGGGGTATCAAAATTGACCTTGAAAGCCCTTTAGAATGGTGCCATATTGGAAATCTCCATCCACAACAGCCAGTTTTTCCTCCAGTGTTGGAACAGATAACTGTTTCTTCAGTTGAAGACCAATTACAGTTGTTGATGTTTGTTTAGGGACTATTTTGTAGAAGAAACACATACCTTTAAACACTAGAATTATACTTAGCCTTGCAAGATGTTTGCCCTATACAAGGTAAATGTGAACTGACAGTAGCTGAGGGAACACCAGATTGACAACACTCATCTTGGTTTACTCAAGGGCATCTGTTCATTGAAAAGGCGGTATAATTGCCAGGTTGATTGTTATTTTCCTTATCGCTTATCATTTTCTTTTTACTGACCTCATACATTGAATTAATGTAAATTAAATAGGTTTATGATGTACCTCCACTGTACATCTTACAGACATTCATATTTTGACTAATATAAAAGCATGTATGCAACCTGTATATGTGTGCAATATTTGGGCGTTCCCTTGAAAACTAACTAATAGCTAGCTTATTTATGATTATTAGGTTAATAAGCTTCTGTGTGGGAGAAGAGTATTTAAATTCAAAACTAATCAGTATATCATGGTTTTTGACTAGGCCCTAAATATACAGATTTAAAGCTTGCTGCAAACTCTTGGTGATGTATTTATGCTAGATGTGTTCCTACATGTGGAAGCAAGTAAGGACTGAATAGTCAAGTGTCATCAACCAAAAATGACTGAATAGTCAAGTGTTGGAGATATTTCTTAAGTGTTTTTGTAATTAGCTATTTTGAGTTAAATAAAAATGAAGAACCAAGAAAAAAAAGATTACACTATGATTTGGCATTAAAATGAAAAGTTATTTATTGTATACAAAGAAAGACATAAGAGCATACAACTAAAAAAAAAGATAAGACAAAAATTCTAAATGAAAAAAGAGCACTGTATCTTCATTCAATTGGAAGTGTTTTTTCTTTCTTGCTGCTGCTGCTGCTGCTAAGTCGCTTCAGTCATGTCCGACTCTGTGTGACCCCATAGACGGCAGCTCACCAGGTTCCCCCATCTCTGGGTGTCTTCAGTTCAGTTCAGTCAGTTCAGTCACTCAGTCGTGTCCGACTCTTTGTGACCCCATGAATGACAGCATGCCAGGCCTCCCTGACCATCACCAACTCCCAGAGTTCACTCAAACTCATGTCCATCGAGTTGGTGATGCCATCCAGCCATCTCATTCTCTGTCGTCCCCGTCTCCTCCCGCCCCCAATCACTCCCAGCATCAGAGTCTTTTCCAGTGAGTCAACTCGTCGCATGAGGTGGCCAAAGTATTGCAGTTTCAGCTTTAGCAGCAGTCCTTCCAATGAACACCCAGGACTTATCACCTTTAGAATGGACTGGTTGGATCTCCTTGCAGTCCAAGGGATTCTCAAGAGTCTTCTCCAGCAGCACAGTTCAAAAGCATCAATTCTTCAGTGATCAGCCTTCTTCACAGTCCAACTCTCACAACCATACATGACCATCGGAAAAACCATAACCTTGACTAGACGTTCCTTTGTTGGCAAAGTAATGTCTCTGCTTTTTAATATGCTATCTAGGTTGGTCATAACTTTCCTTCCAAGGATAAGCATCTTTTCATTTCATGGCTGCAGTCAGCATCTTCAGTGATTTTGGAGCCCAAAAAAATAAAGTCTGACACTGTTTCCACTGTTTCTCCATCTATTTCCCATGAAGTGATGGGACCAGATGCCATGATCTTTGTTTTCTGAATGTTGAGCTTCAAGCCAACCTTTTCACTCTCCTCTTTCACTTTCATTAAGAGGCTTTTGAGTTCCTCTTCACTTTCTGCCATAAGGGTGGTGTCATCTGCATTTCTGAGGTTATTGATATTTCTCCCGGCAATCTTGATTCCAGCTTGTGCTTCTTCCAGCCCAGCGTTCCTCATGATGTACTCTGCATAGAAGTTAAATAAGCAGGGTGACAATATACAACCTTGACATACTCCTTTTCCTCTTTGGAACCAGTCTGTTGTTCCATGTCCAGTTCTAACTGTTGCTTCCTGACCTGCATACAGTTTTCTGAAGAGGCAGGTCAGGTGGTCTGGTATTCCCATCTCTTTCAGAATTTTCCACAGTTGATTGTGATCCACACAGTCAAAGGCTTTGGCATAGTCAATGAAGCAGAAAGAGATGTTTTTCTGGAACTCTCTTGCTTTCTCCATGATCCAGCAGATGTTGGCAATTTGATCTCTGGTGCCTCTGCCTTTTCTAAAACCTGCTTGAACATCTGGAAGTTCACAGTTCCCATATTGCTGAAGCCTGGCTTGGAGAATTTTGAGCATGACTTTACTAGCGTGTGAGATGAGTGCAATTGTGCGGTAGTTTGAACATTCTTTGGCATTGCCTTTCTTTGGGATTGGAATGAAGACTGACCTTTTCCAGTCCTGTGGCCACTGCTGAGTTTTCCAGATTTGCTGTATATATATAGATGTAAGTAAATTTCCATGTAAATTTATATATGCATTTATATTTAAATATTCTAGAGACCGAATAGTTGGAAGTCAATAACAAGGCAGAATTTACTGTTTTCAATGCACATTTTTCCAGTACCTACTAGGTCTTCACAGAAAACATTTACAGAGATATTGCTTATAAATTTAACTTCAAAGATGTACTTATATTCATAAGATGCTATGTCTTTTTTCAACATACCATTCCCCTTATAGTCTCCATATGAGCCAGGGTAGTATGCACTAAAAATACTTTGTTAGCTCTCCATTGCTTGAGAATCACCTTTTATTCTTTCATAACTTCCAGAATATTTATCGAGTGTCTTATGGATAGAAGCATCTTTTAGATGTTTAAGATACTAATAAAATCTAGCGCTTATTAAATCCCCTATATAAAAAACTATTCTAAGATATAACTCACTAAAATTTACAAACTGAAAAAGATAGGTACTATTCCTTTTTCATGTATGAGGAAACTAGAATAGAGCAAGGTTAGGAAACACACCTGATGCCAAACATTTCATTCACTTTGCAGTAGATGGACAAACAAGTGAACAGACAGCTATAATACAGAAGAAGATCAATTAATAAAGGGAGTACATCTATGAATAAATACAAGTCCATTCTCTCTCACAGGCCCTAATACTTATGACAAAGAAATTTGGGACAACTTGTTTCAAACAAATAATTTTAATTTTAATTGAAAAGAGTGTATATGTATGAGTTGGGAAGCTCAAGTTCTATTGCAAATCTAGTATTGATGGATTGTAAGATCTTATACAGGTAATTTACGCCATTTGGACTTTAGTTTCAACCATAAAATTAGGCTGTTGAAGTACAGTCCAGTTATAATTTTTTAACTCTTTAACCCTAATTAAAAGTTTTGCTAATAGGACTTATGTATACATGGATATTTCATATTTAATCACAAGTATTATGAGTGTCTATCAAAAGTTAGAAGTATAAAACTCCTTCCTTCACTGCATAAAAGTTCAAACAAATCTTTGATTAATCTTTAATTGGTACTGTCAATTAAAGCAGAGTATAATGTAGTTAAGTGGTATCACAATGTAGTTCATGAACCCCTTAGAGTCCCAGAAACTTTTTCAGGAAATCTACTAGGTCAAAAATATTTTGATAATTGATATGAGGACATTATATGTCTTTTTCAGTCTCATCCCCTCAAAGTGCACAGTGGAAGCTTTCCAAGTATGTAATGATATTTTCTCTCTGCTGGCTAGTAGAGTATATGCTTCTTAATATTGTCTCAATTTTAATTTTTTATATAGCAAATGTTGGGATATATAAAGCACAGAAACTAAAGCTTTTAGGGATCCTTATTATTTTTTAAAAATAGGGGTCCTAGGACCAAAACATTTAGGACTATGGATGCAGTTGACAAGGACATTTGAACTCAGAATAGTACAGAAATAAGAGAATAACCATGCCATTTATTAGCACTGTGACTCTGGGCGAATTGCTTATCTAAGTCTCAGTTTCCTTACCACTTTCAGAGCTTTGTCATGCAGATGAAATGAGATAGTGCATCTAAAGTCCTTTTTACACTAGGTATGAAAACTTCCCTGGTGCCTCAGATGGTAAAGCGTCTGTCTGCAATGCGGAAGCCATGGGTTCAATCCCTGGGTCAGGAAGATTCCCCTGGAGAAGGAAATGGCAACCCACTCCAGTACTCTTGACTGGAAAATCCCATGGACGGAGGAGCCTGGTTGGCTACAGTCCATGGGGTCGCAAACAATCGGACACGACTGAGCAACTTCACTCACTCACTCATTCATGACATAGTAAAGAGGAGGGCATGGCAACCCACTCCAGTATTCTTGCCTGGAGAATCTCATGGACAGAGGAGCCTGGCGGGCTACAGTCCACGGGGTCACCCAGAGTTGGACATGACTGAAATGACCTAGAATGCATGATATTTCTATTATGGCAGCCTGAGTAGACTATTACAACCCCCTACATAAATTTTTCACACAGCAACCAAAGTGGTCTCTTTTTTTATTCCTTTATTTGGTGACTCAGATGGTAAAGAATCTGCCTGCAATGTGGGAGACCTGGGTTCGATTCCTGGGTGGGGAGGATCCCCTGGAGAAGGAAATAGCAACCCACTCCAGTATTCTTGCCTGGAGAATCTCATGGACAGAGGAGCCTGGCAGGCTACAGTCCATGGGGTCACAAAGAGTCAGACATGACTGAGTGACTAACACACACACACACATTTTTTATGGAGGTATAGTTGATTTATAGTGTTGTGTTAGCTTGTATTTATATATATATACACATCTTCTGTTTCATATTATTTTCCATTATGGTTATTACAAAATATTGAGTATAATTTCCTGTACTATACAGTAGGTCCTTGCTGTTTATCTCTTTTTTTTAAATTTATTTATATTTTATTGGAGGCAAATTATTTTACAATATTATATTGGTTGGTTTTGCCATACATTGACATGAATTCGCCCCGGGTGTACATGAGTTCCCCCTCCTGAACCCCCCTCCCACCTCCCTGTTTATCTCTTTTATATATAGTTTTTCTGTTAATCCAAAACTCCTAATTTATTCCTCATGCCTTTCTCCTTTGATAATCAAAAATTTGCTTTCTATATCTGTGAGTCCCTTTCTGTTTTGTAAATTCATTTGTATCACTTTTTAGATTGCACATATAGGTGATATATGATATTTGTCTTTGGCTTACTTCACTTAATGTCATAATCTCCAGGCCCATTCATGTTACTGCAAATAGCATTATGTAATTCCTTTTATGGCTGCGTAGTATTCCATTGTATATATGTACCTCATTTTCTTTATCCACTCATCCACTGATGGACATTTAGGTTGTTTCCATGTCTTGGCCTTTATGACTAGTACTGCATGGAACATTCCCGTGCGTGTAGCTTTTTGAATGAGAGTTTTCTCCAGATATATGCGTAGGAGTGGGATTGCTGTATCATATAAGGAAGAATGATCTCTTTAAAACCTAAATCAAATTGTGTCACTCCCTTGCTAAAAGGCCTTCAATAATTTTCCATCGAAATTAGCATCAGGCTCTAACTCTTGGCCTAACAGATGCACACTGTCTCACACCTGCTCATCACTTTGACTGCACCTTGGGCTGTTCTCCTTCTCACACTATCTTCTCTCTGTCAGCAAAACTCCCAAGCTCATCCTTCTGCCTGAAAGTTTCTCCCCTGGTTCTTAACATGGTTTCTTCCGCAGTTGAAAGAAGTTTCTAAATGAAATGTCTTCAAGGATTTTCACCCACCCTTCTTAAGCCAAGACTCATTGTCCCCACCACCTAAACCTAAACACTAGTTCATCACTCTACTTCACAATCTGCCACAATTTTTGACTCTCTCTCTCCATTTTGCTTATAGATGGCCCATTTTTTCTCATTTTAATATAAGACTCAGGAGGGTACTGTTTCATCTTTTTTGTTTTCTGCTGTGTCCTCAGAGCTTGGGGGGTGTCAGGCACACAGGAAGCCTTCACTAAATGTGTTTAATCAAGGATTGAGTAAATATAAGGCTAGCTGGAATGAATGAAATTTGGTTCAATGTAGTTTAGTACCATTTTACTAGTATTGCTATAAAATAGATTGCTGGTCATTGAGTATGTACATTTTTAATTTTGATAGATCTGAAGGACTACTTTTTAATATTTAGTGTGACTGATTTGCCACTTTAAAATTTAATTATTATAAATTTATTTTTTTCCTCTTCTCTTTTGAAAAACGAGCCATTTCAAACTGTTCTTTTCTTCTCTTAGTGTTTTTATGGTACCTGAGGTGTCATCGTTCAGTTTGTAAGAACCCTAGCTTTTGCTTTACAGGCTAAATTGATAGAGCCCATTCGTCTATAAAGAAAACTTCTGTGAATTGAATTTTCTTTTTGCACTGACCCCTCATTACAAAATGAATGATGTACTTCAATGAGAGAAAAGAAATACCACACACACCCCTAGTTTTTTACATATCATTCTTCTTCTCTGAACATAGATATTTGTGAAAGTAAAGACACAGAAGTATACTACTTGGCACTGACACATGAATACTCTAAGTTAATCATTTTATATTTGAAATTTACAATTTTTATAACAAACCCCTGACTTATCAATTATATAACAATACATGTCAGCAATTACTTAATGGGAGGATATGCATTTATACTTTCTTGAAATCTTTCCAGTTGAGCCCTCTGACATTAGTTAGAACCCAGAACTAGGAATTCCCTGATTGCTCAGCTGGTGAAGAATCCACCAGCAATGCAGGAGACCCTGGTTTGATTTCTGAGTTGGGAAGATTCCTGGAAAAGGGATAGGCTACCTACTCCAGTATTCTTGGACTTCCCCGGTGGCTCAGCTGGCAATGAATCTGCCTGCAATGCAGGAGACCTGGGTTCGATCCCTGGGTTGGGAAGATTCCCTGGAGAACGGAATAGCTACCCACTCTAGAATTCTTGCCTGGAGAATTCCATGGACTGTATAGTTCATGGGGTTGCAAAGAGTTGGACTTTCACTGAGCAACTTTCACTTTCACTTTTCATTCCTATTGTTTATACCTTTGATTTAGTTTCATTTTACTTTGTGGTCATCAGCAGTATCCCTAAACTTTTCCAGTTGATTCTAACTGTTTGATATGTACAGGGTATAAGGGTATGGATGGTTCAACACAAACATGTCCCTGCTACCAGCAGAAACCATAGACCCAGGTACATGCAATCCTGACAGAAAGTCAAAACACAAGATAGTATAATTGGCTTCAATTCAGTCCAGTTGTCATAATCCCCACCTGGACTACAAACACAGTGTAAAGAGTAATTTAAAATTTTGAAATGGAGCAAACATTCAATACATTTTTAAAAAAATCTTATTCCCAAGGTTATCATGTTTCAATTTATAGGAGCAGAAACTTTGTCTCTTAAGATTATGAGCTGAACAAGGCACATATTTGGTATTATCATACACAGTTGAGGAATAATGGCTTCGACCTCTTTGTACAGCTGCCGTAGTCACTTATGTATAATATCTGTGACGATGAGCATTTTTATGTCAACATTATTTAGTTTCCAATTGTAAATTTACTATTTATAGCATATCTGTTTTTTCTTTTTTTCCAATTGAAGTATAGTTGATTTATAATGTGTTAGTTTCAGGTGTGCAGCAAAGTGATTCATGGTGTATGTGTGTTCTTTTCAGATTCTTTTCCCTTATAGGTTGTTAAAAATATTAAATAGAGTTTCCTGTGCTATACAGTAGGTCCTTGGTGTGTATCTATTTTATATATAGTAGTGTGTATATTTTAATCCAAACTCCTAAATTACCCTTATTGTTTATTTTATATATAGTAGTTTGTATTTGATAATCACAAACTCCTAATTTATCTCCCTGGTCCCCCCTTTCCCCTTTAATAGCTATGTTTATTTTCTATGTCTGCAAGTTTATTTATGTTTTTTATGAGTTGATTTGTATCATTTTTTAATATTCCACATATAAGCAATATAATATATTTGTCTTTCTCTGGCTGACTTACTTCACTTAGTATGGTAAACTCTAGGTTCATCCATGTTGCTGCAAAATCTAATTCCTAAGAAAGCACTCTATTACCTTTTACATATGAAAAATTTATACATTTTGGCTGAATAATAAATTAGTTATTTCATCTAAACAGATCTATTATTTTACCAGCCACTAACCATGACCTGTCAAGCCACTCCAGTACTATTGCCTAGAAAATCCCATGGATGGAGGAGCCTGGTAGGCTGCAGTCTGTGGGGTTGCTAAGGGTCGGACACGACTGAGCGACTTCACTTTCACTTTTCACTTTCACACATTGGAGAAGGAAATGGCAACCCACTCCAGTGTTCTTGCCTGGAGAATCCCAGGGACGGGGGAGCCTGGTGGGCTTCCGTCTATGGGGTCACACAGAGTCAGACACTACTGAAGTGACTCAGCAGCAGCAGCAGCAGCAACCATGACCTGTATTATGACAGGGCAAAATTTAAAAGTTCTTCCATCATTCCTTCAAATGATAGAGCTCTTTACTTATTTATAACTATAATTATTTCTTTAAATTTTCTCTAATGTTGCTGATTGTTTCCTACCAAATTTGGCCCCAAAACTTTAGGGTGACACTCCACAATCCCTTCCAGTCATACCACCCTCTTCCCTGCCTTGGTCTCCACTATTGCCCTATATCCACAACTCTTTGGCTCATTCAACTCTTAGCTCTTTTCCAAACGTATCCTGCAGTTTTTCTTCTATTCTTTCCTCCAATCTCACACACATTTTCATCTACTCAAACTTTGTATCTTTCCTGTCTTATATCAGATGCCAGTGAAATTTTCCCCAATGCCTTAGCTCCTCCTTTCCCAACTAGAAGTATCCCCTCAGTATTTCCCTGATTTTCCTGGCACTCAGTTATAGCATTTACTATACTCTGAATTGTGTGTGTCTGTATGCATTGTTGATATGCTCTATTTGATTATAAGCTCCTAAGAATCAGAAGCCTGTCCTATCCATCTTGTATCCCCCACACCACTTTACAGTCTTGTACCAGATGCCCCAAAGCACTGAAAGAATTGAAAGCAGCTCCTGGCCAACAATGTTAAATGTTTCCACTGACCATTCTGGGACCTCTGTCACGCCACTAAGCAATGCTACCTAAGAAACACACTGTTCACATGCGTGACGGTAGACCATGAACCTAAAGGGTATTTTCTTATACCTTTCTTATACTGTCAGTCTATCTGCTCCTTGGAATAAAAGCTATGACAAACCTAGACAGCATATTAAAAAGGAGAGACATTACTTTGTCAACAAAGATTCGTATGGTCAAAGCTCTGGTTTTACCAGTAGTCACGTATGGGTGTGAGAGTTGGACCATAAAGAAAGCTGAGTGCTGAAGAATTGATGCTTTTGAACTGTGGTGTTGAGAAGACTCTTGAGAATCCCTTGGACAGCAAGGAGATCAAACCAGTCCATCCTAAAGGAGATCAATCCTGAATATTCATTAGAAGGACTGATGCTGAAGCTGAAACTCCAATCCTTTGGCCACCTGATGCGAAGAGCTGACTCATTAGAAAAGACCCTGATGCTGGGAAAGATTGAAGGCAGGAGGAGAAGGGGATGACAGAGGATGAGATGGTTGGATGGCATCACCGACTCAATGGACATGAGTTTGAGCAAACTCCAGGAGTTGGTGATGGACAGGGGAGCCTGGCGTGCTGCAGTCCATGGAGTCACAAAGAGTCAAACACAACTGAGTGACTGAACTGAACTGAGCTGATCTTAGATTCTGGGGCAACTCTACATGTATTTCAGTTCAGTTCAGTTGCTCAGTCGTGTCCGACTCTTTGCGACCCCATGAATCACAGCACGCTAGGCCTCCCTGTCCATCACCAACTCCCAGAGTTCACTCAAACTCATGTCCATCGAGTCGGTGATACCATCCAGCCATCTCATTCTCGGTCGTCCCCTTCTCCTCCCGCCCCCAATCCTTCCCAGCATCAGAGTCTTTTCCAGTGAGTCAACTCTTCTCATGAGGTGGCCCAAAGTATTGGAGCTTCAGCTTTAGCATCAGTCCTTCCAATGAACACCCAGGACTGATCTCCCTTAGAATGGACTGGTTGGATCTCCTTGCATGTATTTATGTGTCATCAAAATATGTCTTTATCCCACCAACCAGGAGATCTGTAGGCAGAGATGGCACCCATAAATTCAGTGGATGTGTGAAATCAGTGGAAATTTTCTTACTATATTAATATTTTGCAGTCTTGGAAGTCCATGCTTAGATAACCATGAATAAGCATTCAAGGTTGATATTTGGTGATGGGTGATAGAGCGATCATTTCTGTATTGACTAATTTGATTTTTACAAAATAAGTACTAGATATAAATTATATTGATGAGCTTTTGGCGAACTCAAAAATTAACTTTATGAATAGAAAGGAATATAGACTGATAACACCTCAAATTGTCTGGCTTTCAGAAATCTAGAAAAATATCTTGTGTTGATTTTTTAATGCACTAAACCGTACAAGTCATCCAGTTGATTGGATGTACTTGCTCAAAGCCATGAATTTCAAGTGATGCTAAATGAGAACTTTTTCTGTTTCTCATGTTTCAGTTGTAACTAAGCCAGAAGCTTCTCAATAACCATTCCTTTATTTTATCATATGACAAGGTAACTATAACTTTTGATAAAACTGAGAAGCAGTACCCAAGTGGTTCAACTGAAGTTAATATATTTATACTTATAGAAGTTAATATATTTAGACCTAGATTTCTCTGAAGCTCTCTGCAAAAAAAAAAGCAAACTTTTGACATGATGTATTCTCTGGCTCTTGACATTCATGAGAATTAAGGAGGTAAGGAAATATCCTACAACCAGGTAAAGACTGATAAACCAAAAGTCACCCTTTTAAATGAGGAGCCCAAGATAAGGGGTAAAGGCAGAAGAAACCCCATTGGCTGGTAATAAATTTTAAGGTGACCAGAAAGATTGGGCTTCCCAGGTGTTGCTAGTGGTAATGAACCCTGCCAACACAGGGGAGGTAAGAGACGTGGTTTAGATCCCTGGGTCAGGAAGATCCCCTAGAGAAGCAAATGGCAACCCACTCCAGTATTCTTGCCTGGAAAATCTTATGGACAGAAGAACCTGGCGGGCTATAGTCTATAGGTTTGCAAAGAGTCAGACATAACTGAAGTGACTTAGACTTAGCAGGAAGATTAACCCTTTCCAGAATATAATAAGCACACATAAAACTTGATGAGCACAGCAGTGCCCAGACATCACTGCTCTAGTTCATTGCCAGGAGCAGAATAAAAAGAGTCTTTAGGGCCAAGGAAAATGGGTTCAGTGAAAATGCACCTTAAAGACCAGAGGGAAGGCTCTGGAAACTGCTGGATCATCAGATCAATAGACTCAAAGATGACTAAGTTAGGTTGCTTTATGCAGTTTAAACATTTGTGCAGGGAGTCTCCCCATGCAGCCTTTTATTGACAGCTACAGATCAATGGTAATTTTTGATCATTTTCAACCTACATAAACCTATTGACCCCATGGCCACCTTTGGGGCACTTCAAGTCATCAAAAATAATCAGAGGAGATGGTGTAAAATTGTCAGACTGGCGAAGACTCCAAGTAGTTTCATGTGCCCCAGGAGCAGAGTTGAGAGGTTAAAATGTAGTTCAAATTGCCCGCAGAACCTCAACTGGCAGAGTGTTCCAGAGAGTCTTGTCTTATGTCTCATAAAAGGACTCACTGATTTGTATCCAGATGCTGTTGTTGTTGCTTAGTCACTCAGTTGTGTCTGCCTACTCTGTGACCCCAGGCTCCTCAGTCCATGGGATTTCCCAGGCAAGAATACTGCAGTGGGTTGCCATTTCTTTTTCCAGGGGATCTTTCTGACCCAGGGATCGAACCCCCGTCTCCTGCAGAGGCAGGCAGATTCTCTACTGCTGAGCCATCGGGGAAACCCATCCAGATGCTGTGTCTCATGTGTATCAGATTAAGAACAAAAAGCGTAAGTCTCATGGGAAGTATTAGGCTGCAGAGAACAGATTATTTCTGTTTTCCTTTATTGAGTCATTCTTCTCATCTGCTGCCTAACGGAAGTGGTTAATACACTTCTAGAATTGTTTAAAACAGGTACATTATGTGAATGTAAACATGGATAAGGCAAAGACAAAAGGGAAGCAGGTATAAGCTGGTAGCCCAGAGGTCAGGAGTAACAAAAGCATGTAAATCTAAAAAAAAAAAAAAAAAATCAGGAGGACTGGAAAGGGAAATAAAATGACAACAATGGAGAGAAAAAAGGAAGAGCCTTGAATTAAGTTCATCTCCAGAGGGAAGGAGGAAAGGAGCAGCAGAGGAGTAGGAGTAAGGAAGATGGTTTTCAATGAGGACTTTTCCCAATCAGGGGAATAGACTGCTCCATCCCCAAAGGAAGGAAAGGAACCCCAAGCATGGAAGATTCACAGGACTCAAGCAAATATTCTGAATTTAAGGAAAATCACAAGTAACTAAATAAACAGGCAAGACACAACCCAATCTACAGAGATTTTATAGTGCCAAGATTTTATAGTAAGATTCTAAACTAGGGAACTCTGAGGTTAGAAATCCATTCAGGGAAGAATGATATAAATGATTTCCCAAAACGTCTGTTGGTATTGAGATTTGGTTATTACCACAGAATAAATTTATAAGGATTCTCCTGCCATTTTTAAGTTTTCTTTATTTTTTACATAAACTTTACTAAGTACTGACAAAAAGTGTGGTTGCCACTGAGGTTTATTTAAAGCATGTGTGTGTGTATGTGTGTGTGTTGTAACTTTGTGTAAATAACAAGTTAACGTAATATGGGAATTTGTCATCAGTATAAATTTATGATATAAAAATTCTCCTTCATGTTTCCTTTATGTTTATGATATGCTATTATTTCTATTTTTTAAGAGGATATATAGACCAAATTAAGCAAAACAACTGCTGTAATCACCTTTTGTAGGAGTCTACATCTAAACATTTCTGTGTCAGGCATGCATGAACTTCAGCTCAAGACCTGCAGGTCATATTTCCACATTAGATGGTGGAGGTTTTGAGGTCAGAGCGTTTTCAGTACTTCTGCTTTTAAGGATCTAGCTATAAATGTTTATTAAAAGAATCTATAATGAAATCAGTTTTGTTATTTTTTAAATGGTTGCCTAGAGTGTGTTGGATGACTGAACGTCGGTTGTTAATCATTGAGCACTCTTGGTACCAAAAGTGTTTGATAGTATTGCCATCTAGGGGCTGAACGGAATTCTCAGCCCTGAAATAAACTGTAATTGAGCAGGTGCTGCAATTGACAATATACATATGTTTTTGCTTTATAGCCCACATGCTTTTCATGTTTCTTATGACAAAAGGATCTCTAAATGTCCCCCAGCAGCCTACCTTTTTTTATATATAATCTGTTAGAGGTGATTACTATTTGCTTTGGAGCTGATGCTTTTTTGGCATCTATTACCAAATATTCTGAACAAAGAATTGTTCTTTTTTGCATTATTAATCTTGCCCATGTTTGCCCTATTTCCACAGAAAAGGAATCATTTATCAGAAAAGAATGTTTGTAATCGGGACTTGTAGCATCTTCAGCTTTAATATTCATTATGGTCATTCTAGTTCTGTGCTATATTTATCTAAAAGGCCAATCCAATGTTGTTGGAGAAATAAGTTTTAAATATTTATGATCTAACTTTTAATATTTCAAAAAAGAGAAATTAGTATTTCTGTAAAATTTGTTTCAGAGTCTGGTCGCTTAGCAAATGTTTAAATATTAAAAGATTTCAAGAGGTTAGCGTGTAATATCATAATAGGACCTTATTGAAACAGGAAAATTGACTTTACAAGTTTTTGATAAGTAAAGGAAATTATATTTCCTCTGCTTGTGTTTAACACATAATAAACATTAACTCATATAAACTTACAAAACTTATCACCAAGGATGTGGGGAAATGGTGTCAAAAATGATTTCTAAAGTGTTTTGGTTTTGTCTGACCAGGTTTTTTTGAAAAGTAGTTCAGTTGGATTTGTTTCAGAATTATTCTAGATTCTATTCAAAATGTTATTTGGATGCCCTCAAAAAGAATTTCCATACACATGGCTTTGGTTCTCAATCTCAGAAATAACTTCCTCTTCTTCATCTCAAGTTCCTCCTCCTGTGCCCACCAAGAAAAGACAGTTGGAGACGATCTGTCGCATTTAAGCATCAAATAAAGCAAAGCTGACCTCACGCACCATTAAGTGTAAATATCCTACTAAACCAGTAAAAAATTCCTTGTGATTATCCACACATAATAGGTACACAACAGAAAGAGTGTGTGTCTGTGTGTTTACCTCTACACACATTACTGGTCACTTGCAGATGTAATTTCTATCTGTAAGCAGGTATATCCATCCAGCTCATTCCTAAGGAAAGAGCATCTTAGGATTCTTGGCAGTTTAATTATGCAAAATATGGTAAATGCTGGTCTCCAAGCAGAGGATAACTCATTGTGCTATCCTTCTTTTTTTAGTTTTAAATTAACAAAAACCAAACACTCAAAACCTAGCTAACAATTATTTTTGGTAAATGTAATAGTTTTAGTTAGCACGTTTTTAACAAATGAGATTTTCACACTGATATTAATAGTAGACTGCTCTCTGGATGTTTGTGCATTTATAGTTCTGTTGGTGGTTGTTTTCTTGTGTTTATTTTATTGCCTTTGTAAAATGTATATGCACACCAAGAGAATGAAAGAGGATACTGGAGAGATGGGGAGAGTTTTCTATATAAACAGTTTTGGGATTTAAAGAGAGAGAATTAGGTTTGCTCTGGTTCAATTTCTAGACCCCTAAGATTATCGCATTCCCTGCCATGCAACTTGGTACCACTGATTTCCATCATAAGCTGGATGCGACACTGACTTGAAACATCTTAGATTTTTGTATTGTTGTAATTATATATCACATCCCTTGGGTTGCAAGCTCTGGAAAAGCAAAGATCCTATCTGATCCGAGGTGTGTATGTATGAAATCACACAACATTAGGTAATACATTTAGCGTGTGAAGAACAAGAAAACACCATATTGTTTTCTTAATAATTCAGAGCTCTGCTGTGCTATTTGTGCTGCCAGTGGCGAGATACCTTGTCCAGAGAATGACCTTCCAGCCACTGGTAGCAGTTTTCCAAAAGGAAACTAACCTGTTCATTTTCTTCCAGGGAACCAGCTATCAAGCCCACCTGTTTGGTTTGGAACCCTTCACCACATATCACATTGGTGTTGTGGCCACAAACCAGGCAGGAGAAGTTTCAAGCCCCTGGACTCTGGTTCAGACCCTTGAATCTTCCCCCAGTGGGCTGAGCAACTTCACAGTGGAGCAGAAAGAGAATGGGCGGGCATTGCTGCTGCAGTGGTCGGAGCCTGCAAGAACCAATGGTGTGATTAAGGTAAAGTCTACCCTGGATATGTGGTCGTGTTTGGTGTTCTCCAGATAAATAGATGAGCCCTGACATGCCATCAGGTCACTGCGGGAACACTCCCTTCACAGTCTGGTTAATTCTTCCCGATAGCTCCTCCAGGCGCTTAATCATAGATCAGAGAAAACTAGCTCACAAGTGTTATGCTTCCTGTGAACCCAGCGCTGGCTAAGTGCTCTCCATGGATTATCTCATTTAATCCTCACATCAGCCCTACTCGGTAGGTATCATTAAATCTCACCAGGCACATAAAGGCTAAATCATTGTCCAAGGCTAAATAGCATTGCGATGATCGAATTGGGATTTGAAGCTAGGAAGTCTCACCAGAACTGAACTCCACATGACTGTGTTCCTGCTACATCCTGAATGGTCCTGCCCGGCCCTTTGCTCAGCCTTTCTCTAATGCGCACTTTGAATGGAGCTCACTCAGCAGGAAAGAGGAAGTCCTACATGTCTGCTAAGTCCCCCATGTCCCTATGTGGCCAGGAGGTGAAGTCTTGTTAATATCACATATAACCCAGGCTTCACCAATCTGTGAGCCCAAATGAGGTTGCATTTCCATTGTTACCTGAGTTTGGATGCTTTGAAGCATCACCCATATGAGAAACAGCCTCATCTCCCTCCTGATTTTCTTCCACAGTGGCAGTGGCAACACAGCTGTCCACCTATTACTGCCTCAGCCCATAGTCTTCTCTGGCCTTGGACCACTACTCAGGCCCTCACCAGCAGCTTGCACAGGCTGGGGCTACAGAATTTCCATCTGCTGCACCTCTCATAGACACTCTGCCTCTCCTTGACCACTGTCTCTCAGATGCAAAGACTTCCCCACTAAATCCACAGAGAACAGCTGAGACTCAGCTATGCCTTTGAGTAAAGCTTCCCTGAAACCCCTACGAGGAGGATGCCAGCAGGAAATTACCTACGGCAGTGACTTAGAGCCATAACTAGAGCTCGCAGCCCAGGCCCACTCTCATGGGCCTCCCTGGAGGCTGCCTTGCCGCCTGGTGTGCTGGCTGCTTCTCTGCCCACCTCCAGGCCTACTGCAGGCAGCACAACCAACTGCTTTCTCCCAGCCCCCACTGCGTGATACAGCCAGACTTCACCAACTCTGGGACAAGAGGCCTGAGCCTTAGGAACCATAGCTTTGAAATTCAAGCCACAGCGCCAAGGTTCCCAGCAGAAAGAAGAGTTTATTTTCTTACAACCATCAAGGCACCCCTGATTACGAGTATTTGCTTCCCGTCCCAGCATCTGCCTTTTCCTTGAATGATTGACAATAAAAATATCTACTCCTTATACCTGCATTTGCATTTTGCCAAATATTTATTGAGCTTCTACTAAGTGCCAGGCAATTATTCAAGAGTGAACAAGACAGGCACGGTCCCTCCTGTTACAGACCTTATGTGTGTATGCATGTGTCAGACAAAAAGCTAGTACACAGATAGACCAGAGATCTTCAGAGAGTGGTGAACAGAACTAGCAAATTAAACAGAATAATGTAATAATTCCTGCTCAGTGTTTATAATGGATGATCATTTGAACTGAGTTGACATTTGAGCTGAGCCCTGAATGATAAGACAGAGGCAGTCATGTGAAGATACGAGAATAGTAAATGCAGGACCTGAAGCCGGGGATGCACTTGGTGTCTTCACATCAGCTAAAGAAAGTCAGTGTGGTTGAAGCAATGGCTGGGGGAGGTGGGGGAGGGGATAGAAAGATGACACTAGAAGAGGTTAAAGGGATCAGTAGGGAGTAGATGGTATGCAACCTTGTGGTCTGTGATCAGGGGCTTAGAATTTATTGAGTACAGTGAAAAATTATGGAAGTGTTTAGGCAAAGGAATAGCCCAATCAAATTTATATTTTTTAAAATCAGTCTGGCTCCTAGGTAGAAAGTGGGCTATAGGACCAGTGGTGTTTGGAGTCTGTTAAGAATTCAGGGTGGAATTGACTGTGGGTTGAATCCCAGTGGAAGTTGTGAAGGCAGAGAAATGTGGGTGGATTGGGAATGCATTGAGAAAGTAGAGATGATGATATTTGTTAATGGGCTAAATGTGACATGTGAAGAAAAAGGAATAATTCCGAATGACTTACAGATTTTGGTCTTGAGTCATTAACCAGAAAGGTAAGGCTGGAAGATGTGCAGGTTTAAGGAAACAAGTAGGCAGGTGGAGGTACAAGTCTAGAACTCTCTCAAGAGCACTTCATGAAGATCTATATATTTGGAATTCATGAGCAGATGGGTAATATTCAAACCCAAAGTCCTAGAGCAGATAAACTATGGAGAGACTATAATTGGAGATGAAGAGAGCCTGGAATCAAGCCCTGGGGAATACAAAAATTTGGAGGTCAACAAAAATTTGGAGGTCAAGAGAAAGGAGAGGATCTGGCAAGGCAAGTGAGGGAGGAAAAGTAGATGAGTGGGATATTCCAAAAGGGAAGAGAAAATGTGCCAAATGGTGTAGAGAGATAAGTAAAAGAGGGCAGAGATGTGACCCTATATTTGGAAACCGAGAGGTCATTGTGATCTTGACAAGAAAATCAAGTGGTAAAATGGGAAACCTGATCAGGATGTTTTGAGGAAATAGGATAGCAACTCCTCAAAGAAGTGTAGATGGAAAGAAAAGCAGAGAAATTGAGCACTGAGCCAGGGGACTATGGTGTCAAGAAATTTTCTTCAAAAATCAATGAAAGATACTAGAGTACATTTAAACCTTAATGGAAGTAACTCAGTAGAGAGAGATAAATCTGTGATGCAAGAAATAATGAGAGTAATTGTGAGAGTGAAATCTGTATGGAGGAGGAGGGCATGGGCTCCAGGGCTCAGTTTTCAGTGGGGGCAGAAATACTTTAACCATAACAAAGGAAGGGAAGCAAATAGTGTATGTCTAGATTCACATGCATATGGTGGTGATAATATATAATGTGAGAACATTCCTTTCTGACTGCCTCTAGTTTCCTCAATCAAATATGTGGTCATGTCAACAACAGGAGAGGTTGGCCATTAGTAGGGAAAGGAGAGACGTGAAATAATCACTTTGGAAAATGAGAGAGTAAGCATATGGTTTTATAGTTGGTAATCATCTATTTTGGAGAAGGAAATGGCAACCCACTCCAGTGTCCTTGCCTGGAGAATCCCAGGGACGGCGAAGCATGGTGGCTGCCATCTATGGGGTCGCACAGAGTCGGACATGACTGAAGCGACTCAGCAGCAGCAGCAGCAGCAATCATCTATTTAAAAGTTATAGTAATAAGTTTAAAATGAGACCAGTCAATATGTTGTTATTGTTATTGTTCAGTCACTAAGTCATGTCCATTTCTTTGCCACCCCATGGACTGCAGCACACCAGGCTTCCCTGTCATTCACTGTGTCCCAGAGTTTGCTCAAACTCACGTCCATTGAATCGATGATGCCATCCAACCATCTCATCTTCTGTTGCCCCCTTCTCCTCCTGCCCTCAATCTTTCCCAGCATGATGGTATTTTCCAGTAAGATGGCTCTTCACATCAGGTGGTCAAAGTATTGGAGCTTCAGCTTGAGCATCAATCCTTCCAATGAATATCCAGGGCCCCAGTCAATATATTTGACTGTTTTTGTCCATACTCAGTTGGAAGCTCAGTTTGAGAGGGAGAACTGAATTTAGCATTAATTAGAAATTTGCTTCAGATGGTGACTGCAGGCATGAAATTAAAAGACACTTGCTCCTTGGAAGAAAAGCTGTGACCAACCTAGACAGCATATTAAAAAGCAGAGACATTACTTTGCCAACAAAGGTCCGTGTAGTCAAAGCTCTGGTTTTTCTAGTAGTCATATATGGTTGTGAGAGTTGGACCATAAAGAAAGCTGAGTGCCGAAGAATTGATGCTTTTGAACTGTGGGCCTGGAGAAGACTCTTGAGAGTCCCTTGGACTGCAAGGAGATCCAACCAGTCCATCCTAAAGGAAATCAGTCCTGAATATTCTTTGGAAGGACTGATGCTGAAGCTAAAACTCCAATACTTTGGCCACCTGATGCGACGAACTGACTCATTGAAAAGACCCTGATGCTGGAAAAAATTGAAGATGGGAGGAGAAGGGGACGACAGAGGATGAGATGGTAGGATGGCATCACTGACTCAATGGACATGAGTCTGAGCAACCTTCGGGAGCTGGTGATGGACAGGGAAGCCTGGCATGCTGCAGTCCGTGGGGTTGCAAAGAGTCAGACATGACTGAATGACTGAACAGAACTAAGAAATTTGCCAGGTGAATATGGGGTGTGAGGGGATAATCATTGAGGCTTTCAAATTGATTATGTAATCTGAACTCCCTTCAGAAAATACTCTATACCCCTTCCCTCAGGAGTGTGATCTTGCCTTGAGACCCCAAAAAGAAAATCATATCAATATACAGTAGTCCAACAAGAAGGAGATTTCCAAGTCCATGTTATTTGTTGTTAAATAACGTTCAAATATATCAACAACCCAGCCTAAGTCAAGCTTCTGTAGGAACAATCTGTGGGAAGATCTGCCTCTCAAGGGACTTGGATATGTATTCATCTCATTTTAAGATCCACCATTATAGAGTCACAACCATGTACAGGAATATCTCCTGTATTTCAGGTGTACTAAAGCATGAAAGGGTGGGAAACCATCATTCAAGAACATCTACAACAAGTTAGGTTGCTTCTCTTCCCCAAAGAACAATGAGTAGTAGATGTTGGAAATGTGTTCTATGTTTGTGTCATGAGTTTTCAGCTGGTTTTCCCCAGAACAAAAGAATATTTTGCTCCAAAGCAGCCACCAATTTTTCCATAACTGGTGAGAGAAAATAGGGTGGTTTTTTCCATTCCTTGTCATCTCATATCTGTGTTTTTATACACATGTATAACATGTATGTGTACCTCAGCTCATACATGTGTGCCCATACACAGACACATTGATAACATTTTCTGCCCTGGCACTCTAGTACCAATAATTAATCATTATAATTCCATTTTCCGGTAAATACTGTAGGAGATAGACAATGTGGATATGCCCTATTAGCCTACTTGTGATGAAGTCAGAAGCACTTAATATTTATAAAATAGTGAATTGGAATACTAATCCCCACTTCTAAAAAAAGTAAAAATAGGAGGAAACCCCATGAGCACCCTTTAAGTCAAAGAATCAGGTTCAGTAACTCTTAGCCTTTAGATATACGCTTACATGACACACACACACAGTTGGACACAACTGAGCAGACTGACTACATGACACCCAACTTAAAAAAAAAAAAAAGAGCAAAGATCCCATTCCCCAAATTAATATCAGAATGCTTCTCCTGGGTTAGGGTCATCCAGATGAGGAATAGGAGAAAGAAGAAGTTAAAAGTAACAAAATAATGACAGCAAGAAACCATATGCTTTATTTTCCATCTTCCTGCAGACATACAATGTCTTCAGTGAGGACATCCTGGAGTACACCGGCCTGAATCGTCAGTTTCTCTTCCGACGCTTGGACCCCTTCACACTCTACACCCTGACCCTGGAGGCCTGCACCAGGGCGGGGTGTGCACACTCGGCACCCCAGCCTATCTGGACAGAGGAAGCCGCCCCCCACTCTCAGCCAGCTCCCACCATCCAGTCGGTGGGCTCCACCAGTGTTGAACTGAGCTGGTCGGAGCCCATTAAACCCAACGGAAAGATAATTCGCTATGAAGTGATTCGCAGATGCTTCAAGGGAAAAGCTTGGGGGAATCAGACAATCCAGGCTGATGAGAAAATTGTTTTCATAGAATCTAATACTGAGAGGAATACATTTGTATATAATGACACAGGTCTGCAGCCATGGATGCAGTGTGAATACAAAGTCCACACTTGGAACTCAGCTGGCCACACCTACAGCTCTTGGAGCGGGGTGAGGACCAGGCAGGCACCTCCGGATGGCCTCTGTCCACCTGAGGTAGCCCAGGTATCTGTGAATCCTCCCAGAGTGCTGATTGCCTGGGTCCCTCCAGAACAGCCTAATGGCATCATCCAGTCCTACAGGCTGCAGAGGAATGGAGTGCTCTTTCCTTTCAGCTTTGATGCTGTGACTTTCAATTACACCGATGAGAAGCTGCTCCCTTTCTCCACGTACAACTATGGGGTCACAGCCTGCACCAGTGGGGGCTGCTCTGCCAGCATGACCACCAGCATCACAACCCTTGAGGCTGCCCCTGCAGGGGTCCAACCTCCAGCTCTGAGGACCATCAGCGCCACTCAGATAAATGTATCTTGGTCCCCGCCATTGATTCAGAATGGAGAGATCACTCAGTATTTACTCAGACTGGATGGTAAAGAGTATCTCGCCGGGCAGAACCTGACTCTGCTGGTTTCCCACCTGCAGCCTTATACGCAGTATAATTTCTCCCTGGTGGCATGTACCAACGGAGGCTGCACAGCGAGTGTTCCAGAATCTGCCTGGACAATGGAGGCCCCACCACAGAACATGGACCCTCCAAAACTGCAAGTTACAGGCTCAGAATCCATAGAAATCACCTGGAAACTGCCCAGAATCCCAAATGGCCGGATCAGAAGCTATGAGCTGAGGAGGGATGGAACAATTGTATACACTGGCCTGGAAACTCGCTATCATGACTTTACTCTCACCCCAGGGGTGGAGTACGGCTATACGGTGATGGCCAACAACAGCCAAGGGGGTGTTTTGAGTCCACTTGTCAAAGATCGAACCAGCCCCTCAGCGCCTTCAGGGATGGAACCTCCAAGATTGCTGGCCAAGGGCCCTCAGGAGATCTTAGTGACCTGGGACCCTCCAGTAAGGACAAATGGTCATATTGTCAACTATACCGTCTTCATCCGTGAGCTGTTTGAAAGAGAAACAAAAATCATACACATAAACACAACTCATAATTCCTTTGGTCCACAGTCGTTCACAGTAAACCAGTTGAAACCATTTCACAGGTAAGTAACTGACTCTGGGTTTACTGAGAACAAGCCACTGTCTCTTTCTATTACATGAACTTTCTATTACAAGCCACTGTCTCTTTCTATTCATTGGTCAGTTCCAATGAAGACCAAAAGCAAAATGTGTGATGTCCACCAACGCCTCATCCATTTAACCATCCAAGTAGACTAACCACATTCTTATCCAGCCCAAAGCTGCTTGCATAACTTCTGGAGAGCAAAAGTCTTGCAGGTGACATTTTGAGAGTCAGCTGTTTAGAAATGTCTGCAATTCATCACAATGTCTGGAACCAAGTAGTGGAGAGATGCCATCACTTCCCTGAGTCTGGTCCCCCCTGTAAACATGCCAGCCCCTGGGCAGTTCTAAGGACACCAGTGGGGTTATCTGACCTAGACTCTGAGGAAAAGAAGGTATTATTTTAAAAAATAAAACAAATAGCAGGCAATGAGAGCTGTTGCCAGCCAGGGTTGGACTGATCCAAAATTTGTTCTGGAGAGAGCACTCCTTATTGAATCCAACACATCTTCCAGGAATGCTGAGGCTCCTCTGACTATTTCTGTAGCTCCTTAGGATCCCCTCAGCTCTGATCCCATAGTTTCTTGGGACAGTGCCACTTTGCCAGCTCACATTTTATCAGTGGTCCCCTCTGGGCTCTCTGATGAGCACGGCTGTGTGTTGCTTTCCACACAAAGGAATCTGACTTCCGGTGCTCTTCCCATAGCTTAAAGAATTGCTTGACTTTTTTCCCCATCATATTTTAGGTAGCATGAATCCCCAGCACGAAGAGTAATAAAAAACATTTTATGCTTAAAATTTAGTAAAATGAACAGAAACACTTAAAAAAAATTAAAGGCTAGAAAAGTGTTGATTTCCAACCACCATTTGTAAAATTCAGCTATTATTGTAATCTACTGATATGCAGATTAGGTCTCTCCTACAATTATCTCTGACATATAGTGCTGTTGAAATGAAACATTTGCAGTCCTGTGCATCTCCTCATGACAATTATTTAGGGTCACATTAAATATTAAACAGTAATTAAAACTTTCACAGGTATCTTCTGTAGCTAATCCGCATGCTGTGTGAGCTGGCTTTTATCTTACTCTGATGCAGGGTATGAAAAGGGTGCATGCTAGAGGCAGAATTATACACTTTATCCTGGCGTCCTCTTTACATGACTGGTACCTGCACATTTTAAAGATCATATCAATTTGCTACCCTTTGAAACTCTTACTAAAAAATATTTCTAATGGAAAAAAAAAAAAGTTTCCAGGTGTGAGAAGGGTACTTTTCCCAGCCTGAAAAAAGAAAATCTGATTTTTCTGAGAAACTTAGGCATTTAAGACAATGAGAGATGTCCCTTGACTGTCCACTGTAACTGAAGATGTAAGTGATATAAATGACTTAAAATACCAGTGGAATATTACTCAGTCATAAACAAAAATGTAGTCATTTGCAATAATCTGGGTAGACCTGGAGGGTATTACATTTAGTTGAAATAAGTCACACAGAGGAAGACAAATGTTGTATGTTTCCGCTTACATATGGTATCTGGAAAAACAAGCAAACAAATATAACAAACCAGAAACAGACAGAGAACAAACTAGTGTTTCCAATGAGGAGGGGGGTAAGGGATGGGCGAGATAGGTGAAGTGGGGATTAAGAGGTGTAAACTACTAGGTATAAAATAAAGAAGCTAAATGGATGTAATGTACAGTGCAGGGAATGTGGCCAATATTTTATAATAATTCTATATAGAATGTAAACAGTAAAAACATCAAATCATACACCAAAAATAAAAGCAGAATATCACTTCTATATGAAGTTGGGATTTATGCCATTTGGGGTTTTCCCAGCAGATTAACATTTACTGAATACTGCAAATTTGTGTGTCCTCCTTGGGGTACCCCCAGCTGGTCAGTAGGAAGAAGGATTCTAGGAACACTCTAAGAAGCAGAAAGAATCTGACCCAGCATTTTTTAATCCCCACAAATAATCCAGAAAGCAAATATTCCATATGTGAGAAATCTCAGAATCACTTAGAAGTCTGATGTGCTATTCACAGCTGTGATTTGTTCACCAGTAAACTGGCAGCCCGTCATGGTGGAGATGGGCATGGGAGGAGGGGAAGGAGGGGGAGCAGAAAGGGAAGCAAGAGATTCCCCAAAGGGAGAGAGAACTGTAATTAAGAAGGGGGGGAGGGGACCAGAAAGAGCAAGAAAGTGAACAGAAGGCGGGGATTGTCTGGAGGAGGTAAAGCCGGAAATAGAAGAGGGAATGGCCAGAAGCTAAAATAAATAAAGGGAGAAAGGAAGGTGGCTGGGGCTTGAGGGGAAATTAGGGGTGTCATAAACTCCTCTGGGCACGGAAAAGAGGGGGAAAGCACTTATTTGCACTTAACACTAACAAAAGCCCCTTTTGTTGAAAGGGAAAAGTCCCTGATATGTAAATAGACCTTTCCCAGTGGCAGGAGACCAGCTCTGAGGCAAAACATAATTGATTGGTTGAGTTTAACTAGATGGTGATAAGGTGTCTCCGTGATTGATAATCTGGTGTGTAGCTGGGTTAACTTTGGCCCCAAAAGGTCTCTGTGTGGTGTAAGGGAGCCTGTTCTAAGATGTTGGGTATCAAGTGAGGGGATTTATTACCACGGAGACCTTTACTCCATGACGTTCTTTCCTGACCTGGAATTGTTCCTGGGGAATCATTTAGCTCCAACTGCAAAGGGAGGAGGAGCCCAGGTTGCTGAAAATGCGTTCAAATTCCCCAGATCTGTGTGCTTCCTCACTGTGGTAAGTAATTCTATAGAGTATCAGAATTTTCCTGAAAAGTATCTTGAAAGTGTATTGATTCTGTGTGTTCCTGTTTAGGGAAGAATTGTGCCTACCCTTTCCAGACAGGTGAGGATCTTTGCTTTAGTTTGGAAAGCCAAGAGGCTTGAAAATGCTCTAAAATTTCCATAGAAACATGACTTTGTTGACTTTGAAAAGGGCTTATTATAGATAAGGATAAATATAAAGGTATCTGTCTTTCCAGAAAACACTTGGTCTTTTAAAGATTCTTCCCATGAAAATAGATGTTGCCAATAATGGATCATTTCTGCCTTGTATCCTGAAGGTATGAAGTTCGAATCCAAGCCTGCACCAGGCTGGGCTGTGTGTCAAGTGACTGGACGTCCATAGAGACCCTGGAGGTTGCACCGCGGCAGCAACCCCCTCCCCATCTAGAGGTGCAGATGGCTCCAGGGGGGTTCCAGCCCACCATTTCCCTTCTGTGGACAGGACCCCTCCAACCAAATGGAAAAGTTTTATATTATGAATTGTACAGAAGACAAATAGCAACTCAGCCTGAAAAGTCAAAACCAGTGCTAGCCTATAATGGAAGCTCAAGCTCCTTTATGGATGTTGAACTACTGCCTTTTACAGAGTATGAATACCAGGTAAGAAGCGGGTGTTATCAACTCACTCTCAGATGATGGGCACACATCATTGCCTACTTGAAGAATAGCTTGTCATCTAAAAAGCCACTTAAAGAAACATAGGGCTTAAGGAGTTTAATAATATTCTTTAAAAAAAAAAAACTTAAGCAGTAAATGAGGGAGGAAAAGGCACATTCATTTGCCTTCTTCGTTTTCTTGATTCTTGATCCATGTGATACATGCTTGTTATTCCCAGGTAGATTTCAGGTGAAGTATTACCATTTCTTATTAATGAGGTGGTTTCTATCATTAAGCTTCCTTCTGTCAGTGTTGCCTTGACTGCAAATACTCCTTGTGAAAAGATCACTTTGAAGATAACTCATGAATTGTAAAGAGAGAAAATAAAATCTAATGAGCAAGTATCTCCAGCCCCTGTGCTGAGAAAAGTCTAGCAGAAACAATTAATTTGAGCATGAGGATGAAATAAGTTTTATAGGAGCACAGCCTAAAAAAAAGAGGACTCTGCATACCCCTAAAAAGGCAGGCAAAGAAGGCAATGGCACCCCACTCCAGTACTCTTGCCTGGAGAGTCCCATGGACGGAGGAGCCTGGAGGGCTGCAGTCCATGGGGTTGCTGAGGGTCAGACACGACTGAGTGACTTCACTTTCAATTTTCACTTTCATTCATTGGAGAAGGAAATGGCAACCCACTCTAGTGTTCTTGACTGGAGAATCCCAGGGACAGGGGAGCCTGGTGGGCTGTCTATGGGGTCGCACAGAGTCGGACACAACTGAAGTGACTTAGCAGCAGCAAAAAGCCAGGAATTAAGAATACTCTGAAGGAAAAGAGTCTGATGCTAGGAAAGATTGAGGGTAGGAGGAGACGGGGATGACAGAGAGTGAGATGGCTGGATGACATCACCGACTCGATGGACATGAGTTTGAGTGAACTCTAGGAGTTGGTGATGGACAGGGAGGCCTGGCGTGCTGTGGTTCATGGGGTCACAAAGAGTTGGACACAACTAAGCGACTGAACTGAACTGAACTGAACTGAAGGCATTTTGAAATCAATAGAAGACTTTCCTTAGGTTTGTTTTGTTTGCCGTCACAGTGCATTTGCAGTTTTCTTGTAACAAGCAGCCTCAGTTCCTGTGCGGGAGTGACTCCCCACCCGTGCTCAGGCTTCAGGCTTGGTTGCAGTGTCAATCAACATGTCAGGCTGTCATGTAGCCAAGTGGTGGGCACCTGAGTCATATTCAGCCCCTTAGACTTGCCTGGGGCTTGATCTTCAGCAAAGTGACTCCGAATTTTAAAAGGTGGAACTAACTCAAGGTAAAATATCTCTAATTTCAATCCAAAAGCTTTTCTTATCCTTGCCATTTCCAAGCCTGGTTCCTCAACTGTTCTTTTAATTACATATCCCTTGATATCTGAGGGTGGGGTTGGTTCCAGGAACCCTACAGATACCAAAATCTGTATAAATTGGCATAGTATTTGCATATAACCTACGCACAGCCTCCTCTGCAGTTTAATTCATCACTAGATTATTTATAATACCTCATACAATGAACATGCCATGCAAATAGGTATAAATACAGTATAAACCGTATGTAAATAGCTACAGGCACCTGGCAAATTCAAGATTTATTTTTTGGCATTTTTGTCAATTTTTTTTTTTTATTTAATCCATGGATTCAGAAGTCATGAATAAGGAGAGCTGACTGTGCTCCCAATAAACTCCCTTTTGCTTAAGTCAGAATCAGCTTCTCTTGCTCACAGTTTCAAAGGAAGCTTGCTGAACGATGCAAGCACTATGTGCCAGGCAGAAGACCAAGTACAATTTTCTAAAAGAGGAAACTGAGCCTTTTAGGGAACTAAGCCAAGAGCTTACCATAACCAGAAATAATAAAACCACAAAGTCGTCAGGAATATGGTGAGCAAATCAATGGGGACAGTGACCAGAGGTAACATTTTAAGTGTAAAAAGGAATATGTTTTTAGGCCAGTAATGTATGGGACAAATTTCCCAGTGAAGTTAGTAAGAATTGAGATGATAAATTCATTTTTGAATGGTTTGGAGAAGTACACAGATATAAATCCATAACCCCTTGTTTGTAATCCCAAATCTAAAAACCTCTTAAAAACAAGTTTTTATCTAGGTTTGGCACAACTCATTTAGCAGCAAAACCCATTCTAAACAAACCTGAAGCTATTTATAGCGTTAATTTATCAAATTTAAAGTGAATATTCATATATTTTATCTCATAAATATTGCGTTTTATTACAAGAGCATTCAGGGGCCATTACAAAATATACAGTGTGTGCATGTTATTAACTCCCAAACTGACAAAACAGTTATTTAAAAACACATCAGTTCCCAAGGGTTTACAGTAAGGATTGTGGCTTATATCATGAAGGAACAAAATACCCATTGATGCCACAGTTGGAAACAGAATTTGGTTAGAAACAGCTAGAACCTATGTAGCCATCCTTTTGTGCTTTATCATTATATTTACAGAAAAGTGTCAAGTTATCAGAGACTCTTCTGTCAATTATCTAGTCTGCTTTATGAATAAAACTGCACCTTTGCAAGAGAACTGTATGGAATCAGCATGAGATATTGATATTTGGCCTCTATTTAGACAAAGCTAAGTGATCCATGGATACTAAAAGCAAACCAGTGATTATAGCTTCTTTGGCATCAAGTGTCATTGAGTTAAATAATTGGCTGCATCATCTGTAAAGTCTTATCTAAATTTTCTAAGGAATGGTCAACCCCAAGCATGTGCCTTAACTCTGTCAGTTTTCTAACTGTTGGAGGATGGAGGGAATGAAATGTGCTCACTGAACTGAGAAGGTATCTTGAGACCAAAAAATGAAGCAAGCTTCTCCATAGAATCAATTGATCAATTTATTATATTTACAGGCTCAGGTAGTAAAGAATCTGCCTGCAATGCGGGAGACCTGGGTTCAGTCCCCAGGTTGGGAAGATCCCCTGGAGAAGGGAAAGTCTACCCACTCCAGCATTCTGGCCTGGAGAATTCCATGGACTGTATAGTCCATGGGGTCTCAAAGAGTTGGACATTACTGAGCGACTTTCACTCACTCACTACTCGTGGCATATTTGGGCTTCCCTGATAGCTCAGTTGGTAAAGAATCCACCTGCAATGCAGTAGACCCGGGTCGATTCCTGGGTCAGGAATATCCACAGGAGAAGGGATAGGCTACCCACTCCAGTATTCTCGGGCTTCCCTTGTGGCTCAGCTGGTAAAGAATCTGCCTGCAATGCGGGAAACCTGGGTTCGATCCCTGGGTTTAGAAGATCGCCTGGAGAAGGGAAAGGCTACCTACTCAAGTATTCTGGCCTGGAGAATTCCATGGACTGTATAGCCTATGGCGTCACAAAGAGTTGGACATGACTGAGAGACTTTCACAGGGTGGGTTTGGGCAGGCAAAGACCCAGAAGCATTGGCAGCTGTACTGTGTATCATGAAGGGACCAATGGGACAATTTTATAGTTAACCTAAGGTAGGGGATACGTGCTGAGAAACAGCATTTCTAAGTCAGGGTTTATGAATGGGTAACTAGTTTTGTTACCTATTAGAATATTCATTGGAAGGACTGATGAAGCTGAAACTCCAAAACTTTGGCCACCTGATGTGAAGAACTGACTCATTGGAAAAGACCCTGATGCTGGGAAAAATTGAAGGCAGGAGGAGAAGGAGATGACAGAGGATGAGATGGTTGGATGGCATCACCGACTCAATGAGTATTGGCAAGCTCTGGGAGTTGGTGATGGACAGGAAAGCCAGGTGTGCTGCAGTCCATGGAGTTGCAAAGAGTCAGACATGACTGAGTAAACTGAACTGAACTAGTTTTGTGAGAACTGGGAATATGTCAGCAAAGGTCTTCATCATTGTTTGGGGAGTAACAGAGCACAGAGGCCTCCTGGTCCTAATGATTATTAAACAATATATAAACTACAAGCCCTTGATGACAGAGAAGTGATTCGCTGCACAGTACAGTCCTGGGTAGGGTCAGTGGAAGGGCAGGAAAAAAATGTATGAGCCCAATATCGTGTCAGTGATGCTAACAGTCATACACTCACCAGGAGGTAAGAATAACCAGGTACCAAGGGACCAACATTTCAGAGGAGAGATGAATTAAGAACCTCAGGCTATGCTGTCTATTATGTAACTGTTACTACCAGCCCTGTGTCATGTTCCTCCGCCATATTCACTTCACCCAAATGAAGTTATTTAATTTGATTTTCATTTGATTTCTAATTTGTATTTACTAGCTAATCCCATGTTATATAGAAAGCAGGGGAAAAAATCTAGCCTATCAGCCCCAAAACCCAGTTCTTACAAGAAATATTTAGAAAAATATAGATTAAATGCCAAAATAAATGAACTAAAATATTGGATTTATTTAGCCTGTGCAAATGCTGAATCTTTATAGATCCTGAGTTATCTTACAGAAGTCATTTAGGAAGTAATGTACTAAAAGAATTGATTTCCCTTTAACAAAGAACATTTTGTCTTTGAGATGAATTTGAATTGTTCTCAAACCTGTCTAAGGGTTACTTTTCTGCAAGTTGCTTTTTAGAAAGCACCTTTGTTGTCCTAAAATCATCAGTTTACCCACCATGCCAGTGATTTGACTGACCCTCCTACAGAGGATTGTGTTTTGAGATAATCCATATATTTGTAGGAGATGAAAACAAAGAACTTAGAAACTGCCCAGACATAGAAACCTATTCCATCAGAAGCATGGTGATGATGTGTGGTTGGGTAGGTGGCCATTCACCTGGTGTGCCTAGTGGGTGTCAGATGGCCCCCCATTATTGTATTCATACATAGTTTTGAGTTAAATCATTGATGGCAGCTTCAAATATTTAGTTATGTGGGAAGAAGAAGACAGTATCCCCTACGTTATTACATGGAGGGGTCCTACTACTTGCCACTTACAAATTCAATTACATACTCACAAATGTCAGTAGAAAGATGCCTTTATCAACAATGTAGCTGTACACCTCTGATTGAGACCTGAATCCACAGTCTTTTAACTGATATCGTACCTGGTCTCAGGTTCTTAATGTCTCATTGCAGAAAGAATTCAGTGAGAGACAAAGTGACAGGTAAGAAGTAGATTTATTTAGAGAGAAATACTCCGCAGAGTGTGGTCTATCTCAGAAAGTGAGAGACCTTGAAGTATGATGTGGTTAATTTTTATGGGCTGGGTAATTTCATAGGCTAATGAATGAGGAGAATATTCTAGCTATTTTGGGGAAGGGGATGGGGGTTTCCAGGAATTGGGAATCCCACCTTTTAACCTTTGTGGTCTGTCTTGGATCTGTCATGGCATCTGTGGGTGTGTCATTTAGCTTGCTGACACGTTACAGTGAGCGTTTAATGAGACTCAAGTTCCACTGGAAGTTAAATCTTCTGCCATCTTGGAACTTGCTGCTTCTAAACAGTTTTTTTCATGTCCTAGCATAGTGTCATTCTTTTAAATGTTGTGCCCTGCCCCCTTCCCTCTTATTCCAAGAACTGGGAAGACGGTAGGCTTAGCATCCCAAAAAAAAACTGTCTCAGAAGATTCTGTTCAGTCATGAAAGCTTTTAATGTCAGATAATCATTGACACAATGTTCAGAGTCATTGTCCCCTGCTGTGAGCAGGCTTGTGATCGTCCTCGTCCTCTAGATCTTATCTTGTTCACACAGTTTGTTCAGGAGATTACTGAAGTGGAAGCTAGGAGAGAGACCTGGTCATCTGTTAACTACTTATCCTTCATTTCTATTTCTTTGATCTAAGAAAGGAACCAACAAGTTAGGCCAGGTATTGAGTGATCAAAAGATTTGAAAGATGTGCTTGGGCTGGAGAGGAGTAGAGCATGGGAATGCTTGCTTTAAAAGTTAGTTACAATCTACCTTTGCTAAAATAAGAAAAGGGGCTTCCTGCTGAGGGTGGTTTCCTGCAAAGAGCCGCTGACAAATCCCCACTTGTCAGAACATCAGTCCATTTCTGTGGGATTAGGGGTGAAGTTCTGTCTTCTGTGATTTCTTCATGCTGATACAGGGCACTGCATTCACCAGAGTGGAAGACATCAGCATGGGTCTAAAGCATCTCTTTGCTGACTGTTTTCGTTGCCCCCTTACACATACAGACAGAGCAAGCTACAGTTATTAGGATACCTACAAAGATATAGAGTAGTAATGTTAATGCCATTCCCTTGAGACCAGTTCTTAGAATTGCGCTAGCCACAGATTCAGTACTGCTCAAGATGAAGCAGCTTATATCATGGCTCCAGTCAGATCATCATTCACTAAGCTTTCTTCTTCCCGGGACCGTTGTAAGAATATCTGTAAAACAATTCAGAAATATTCATCAGACTCTGAGTCTATGACTCTATTGTCCTAATCATGAACTGTTCGGTGTGGTACTTGGATGGGAGGAGGCCCTGCAGGGGTTTGCTCCAGTCCACCTCGTCTATATTACTTCTTTGACCTGATGACCAATGATAGACCTCTGGGCAAGAGAATAGAGCATGGATAAATTCTAATAAACAGGAGGGTCAAAAGTATCTGGAGAAAGAGATTCTTACTGAAAGGGGGAGAATCATTTGCTACAGAAGATTTGGGAGGCAAAATGTTACCTCATAATGACTCATGCAACCAATTTGGGAAGTAGCATGTTTGAGGCAGGCAAAAGCTGTGTGACTTTACAGGCATTTCCAAAGTTTTCAGTAATACCTCAAAATTGACTATCCTAAAGGTAGTAGACTCAGGATTTATAGTACAGAAGGATTGCCTAAAGAGTGCATTCAGAGTGAAAATACCCGGGGGTGGGGGTAGAGATTCCCAGAAATCCGCATTTTTACCCAGCAGCTTAGATGGTCCACATCCTCTTTTTTTGAGAAATACTGCCCCGGAGGGTACAGGGATGTTGCTATGCTACTTAAGCTCAATTTTTAGGTGCTGATTTCTTAAATCAGTGGTTCTCATCCCTGACTGCACATTAAAATCACCTGGGGAACTTTAACAACATTCCGGTTGCCAAGGCCCCATCCCTCTGTAGTTCTAATTCTGGGGTGGGTCCAGGCATCAGTGCATTTCAAAAGGTCCCCAGGTGACTCTAATGTACAACCAGGGTTGAGAATCATAGTCCTAAAGCATCGTAAACTGATTGCCTAAGTAAGTGAACCCAGCTCCCTACAAGTACCTAATTTACACGATGATAATTGATAGCCAGCCTATTTACCTTGGTCTGTCCATGACTTTCCTGAATCAGAGTTCTCTTTATTGTTTTGGTATGAAGCTAGAAAGAGGAACAGAATATATAACCTGCTAAGCTCATGTCTTCAATTAATCAAATAATGTCACTTGCACTTCCTCTTGGATTTTGTTTGGCTATGGTTGTTTTTCATTTTATTTTGTTTCTCATTTGGGAGGCCTGGATTTTGGTGAGAAGCGTTAACACTGACCATTATTGAAAATGGGAATTTTCTAGTTTGATTCATTTCAACACAGCTTCTAGATTGCTGGGTTTCATAAAACAAGTGAAGCTCTGAGATATACATCACGGAAAATTGGAGCTTTTTGAAAAAGATTTATTTGTGGCTGCGCTGGGTCTCTGTTGCTGTGTGAGGCTTTCTCTAGTTGTGACAGAGGCTGCTCTTCGTTGCCTGTGCAGACTTCTCATTGCAGTGGATTCTCTTGTTGCGGAGCATGGGCTCTCGGGCCTGCGGGCTCTAGGGTGTTGACTCAGTAGTTGTGGTACTTGGATTTGGTTGCTGTCTGGCATGTGGGGTCCTCCCAGACCAGGGATGGAACCCATGTCACCTCCATCTTCCCCTCTATCAGCAAGCAGACTCTTAATGAGTAAACCACCAGGGAAACTCAGAAATTTGGAATTAAAAAAAAAAATTCAGAAGGATAAATGGGCTGACTTTGCTTAGTGATGAAGTGCAGGTTCTCATCAGAGAATAAACATTTGTGAATTTCAGATACAACTTTGTTTACCAAAACCCAACTTTCAAACAACTCTGCAAATGTGTGAATCGTACATAAATGAGATGCCTTTTTGCTAAATGAAATTCTTCCAGTGCACAGACCTTTTCCTTAAATAAAGATTAAAGCTTGCTATGCTACAAAATACTAACACATCTGGTAGGAATTTTTTTTCTTTTTTTGCAGACAATACTCATTTCTATCATCAATGCTTTCAAAATTGGGATGTACAAATATATATGATATAAAACTCCACAGATCCTATGTGGGGAAGTTCTTAATTGTTCAGCAAGCAAATTAAGATAGTAGTCTCTTCACTGGCTTCAGAGAGAGACCTGGGTATGTGTCTACTTTTATAAGAAGCTTCAGCTTTGGCCTGCGGGGAGAGAGCTGAGGCCAATGAGTGGTTCTCAGTAATTGTGCCTTCATATTCATACACCCACTTAAGGCAACGATGACTCATCATGGATTTACGAGGGCTGTCATGGCTCCCCTTTCATTGAATCCTGCTGTCAGTGACTTAATTAGCTTTCCTGAAACTTCCCCACTTTGACAGATTTTTTTCGATAAGCACCCACACACACGCAGGGTCTCTGAAGGCTTCTGGGGCCTCGTGACTGGATGACTGAGACATGACAAGTCAGCTTTGGAGGAAACCCCGTGTGTGACTCACTGGCATGTGGGTCTAATCTCTGAGCCGCCCAGAGCTAGTCTGCTACTTACTCACAGACCGACACTGCCCCCAAACAGTTCTGTCTGAGGATTTATGCAGGAGAGGCTGGGAGGAATGGCTATGGGGGAGATGTACTGGGGGTCCCTGCTGTTCCTGCCCCAAGCAGCTATGTGATGACTCCAGAAGGGGACAGCAGAGGCCGTCTCTGCACCAGCCCCCATGGAAAGTTCCCACAGTGTGGGCGACAAGCTGTCAACAGGAGGGAGGAGCAGAAAGGATGGCAGGTTTTAGTTCTTTACCCCTATTTCTGGATCCTTGAGCAAATTAACTTCCTTCAGCCTTTCCTCACCTGGAAGTAGCAGCTCTTTCCATTTCTAGATTCTGGGGCCCTAAGTTGGGGGTCATCTATAAGCATACACTTTCAAAAATTCTCATCAGGGACTTCTGTGGCAGTCCAGTGGTTAAGATTCCATGTTTCCACTGCAGAGGGCATGGGTTCATTCCCTGGTTGGGGAAATAAGATCCCACGTGCCTCTCAGTGTGCCAAAACAAACAACAACAACAAAAAATAAATAAATAAAAATTCCCATGAAACGTTAGCTTCTCTTGATTGGCCTTGATCATCTATAATTTGAAAACCTCACAGAATACATGCTAACCCTAAGCAACTTGATTTTCTAATAGTAGTTAGGTGTAAGTTGTATCAAAGCATGTGAGTGTATAAACAGCAAGGTCCTATTGTACAGCACAGGGAGCTATATTCAGTTCCCCTGTGGTAAACCATCATGGAAAAGAATATGAAAAAGAACACATGTATGTATAAGTGAGTCACTTTGCTGTATAGCAGAAATTAGCACAACATTGGAAATCAACTATAATTCAGTAATTTTTTTAAAAAAGTCAGTGAGGCTATGAGACCAGCTCATATACCAATAGTCATGTCATTGTACTTAGTCGCTCAGTCATGTCTGACTCTTTTCGACCCAGTGGACTGTAGCCCTCCGGGCTCCTCTGTCCATGGGGATTCTTCAGGCAAGAATATTGGAGTGGGTTCCCATGTCCTCCTCCAGGGGATCTTCCCAACCCAGGGATTGAGCCCAGGTCTCCCACATTGCAGGTGGATTCTTTACCATCTGAATTACCAGGGAAGCCCAAGAATACTGCCATGGGTAGCCTATCCCTTCTCCAGGGGATCTTCCTGACCCAGGAATCGAACTGGAATCTCCTGCACTGCAGACAGATTCTTTACCAGCTGAGCTACCAGGGAAGCCCAGTCATGGCACCACCAAAATGAATATATGGTAAGATCAGTAGCGATGTTTCTGAAACCTAGTTTATTTACTAAGTAGTAGAGTTATCAAATGAATTAGAAGTATATTGTAAAATATAAATGGAAATACATAACAAACCTAATTTACTTAGTTCACTAAACAGGAGTCCCACGTAGGTCCTTGAGAAAATTTACATCATCCATATGGTATCATAACTATTTTGCTATAATTGGTAGAAAGCCAACTTTCCCTTAAATGGAAGACAGTTGCTTCTGTTCACCTGTCTGGGAAAGGGACTAAAGACGTTCCTTGAAACCAAGGAAAAGGTGCAAACACTTTTCTGTCTCTCCAAATGCAGGACTTGATGCTATCAGATTCATCCCTTATCTCCTTTCTTTGCCTCAGATTGTCTTTATTTGGCTTCATTCCACACCACACTCTCTCCAGGCATCAGAGAAAATTACTACCCCAGTGCTTCCTGACTCAAACCGTCTCTGTGTTTTGGTTTCGTTGTCTTTGAAATGTGGGTAGAAACACCACTGAACTCCTGGGCTTGCTTTGGGATTAAATCTGTTGATACATGAATGTGTTTCGGTCAGTACCTCATACAGAGAAACTATTCACACAGAACAATAATAACAGCTAGTATTATGATTACTGTCCCATCTCAGAGTGGAAATCATCTTGAGTGGCCTCGGCCTGCAGTGGCTTGAAGCAGGCTTTCAGTTCCTGGCCAGAGATTGAAGTTCGCCCGTGGCAATGAGAGCCCTGAATCCCAGCCACTAGACAGACCTCCAGGGACCAGGGGCCAGTGAAAAGGTCCTGGCCCATCAGCTGTGTAGAAATGAACTTCCACATAGAGACAGAAAGTAGTGAAGCAAGTGAAGTGTTTATTAGAAGGAAAAAAAGTACAGTGTGTGTGGATGGACACCTGGGTAGGCTCAGAGAGAGAGAGTCGTGCCCTCATGGTGGTTTGAATCACTTATATGGGGCATTTCTTCTGGGTTTCCTTTGGCCAGTCATCTTGCTTCGCCTGCTTCTGAATCTTTGGTTTATCTCGGGGTCCTCTGATATGTACACACACATCTTTTAGCCAAGATGGCTTCCAGACGAGAGGCCCGTGGTAGTTGACATTACTTACTATGGGGTGATGCCCCCTCCCTTTTTGACCTCCAGAAAGCCTTTCTGTACATGTGTAGTCAGGAAGGTCTCCTTGACTTCAAGAATGAGGAATATGTGGTCTTTTATCTCTAACCTGAGTAGAGCTCAACTTCCTCTTGGAAGAGACATCACTGTTCAGTCTGGGGCCCATCTATCTCCTGCCTCAGTAAGGACTTCACTGTCTATAAGTCAGTCAAGGGCAGGAATCTTTTTTTTTTTTTTTAATTAACTTTTGGCTCTGCTGGGTCTTCATGTCGCACTGACTTTTCTCCATTTGCAACAAGCAGGGGCTACTCTCTAGTTTTGGGTCACTGGCTTCCCATTGAAGTGGCTTCTTCTATTGCAGAGTACAGGCTCTGGGGCACATGGACTTCAGTAGTGGCAATGCCCAGACTCTAGAGCTTAGGCCCAATAGTTGTGGTCCGTCCGTCCATCCGTTCCATCGCTCAGTCATGTCCAACTCTATGTGACCCCGTGGACTGTGGCCTACCAGGCTTCTCCATCCACGGGATTCTCCAGGCAAGAATACTGGAGTGGGTTACCGTTTTCTTCTCCAGGGGATCTTCCTGACCCAGGGATCGAAGTACACGGGCTTAATTCCTCCTTGAAATGGGGGATCTTCCAGGATCAGGGATGGAACTCATATTTCCTGCATTGGCAGGCAGTTTCTTCACCACTGAGCCAACAGAGAAGCCCCAGGACAGGACTCTTACTGACATACTAACACCTTGTACCTTCTTGTAAGCAAGAGGATGGAGAACTGTGATGGAACAGGCCTGGGCATGAGACCCCCTCCTCCACTCAGGGCTTCCTGGGTGGGAGATACCTTTAGCCAGAAACCAGAGCTGCCCCAGCACATTGAACACAGCAGCCCTGCTACTGTCGAATAGTTAGAATCTTCACGTTCTCTCGCATTCGATGCTCTCAACCATCCTGTTCTTCCAGGTGAAAATACTAAGTGAAAATCATGCAGGTTGAGAAAGATACTTAAGTTCTCATGGCCTCACTTGGTCATTAAAAAATGGGTGCATAATGAGAACCCAATTTTGTGTGTGGAGCAGGATGCCTGCTACATAGTAGGGTCACCTCCCCACTCTACCTTCATCGTTATTCAGTTACTGAGTCCGGCTCAACTCTGCCACCACATGGGCTGCAGCGCACCAGGCTCCTCTGTCCTCCACTGTCTCCCAAAGTTTGTTCAGTTCAGGTCCATTGAGTTGATGATGCCATATCTAATTATTCCATTCTCTGCCGCCCATTTCCTTTTGCCTTCAATCTTTCCCAGCATCAGGGTCTTTCCCAGTGAACAGTATGAATGATATGACACTGGAAGAGGAGCCCCGCAGGTTGGAAGGTGTCCAGTATGCTAGTGGGGAAGACCAGGGGGCAATTACTAACAACTCCAGAAAAATGAAGCAACTGGGCCAAAGTAGAAACTATCCTCAGTGTCTCACTAAATAAAAGAAGGAGGTACTTTCTTCCAAGAGGGAAGAGGCAGGTTAAGAAAACTCTTAAGTCTCTCAACAGTCATTAATACAATGTTAGAATGCAAACATCTCTAGTTAAGAGCATAGTTGGTACTAAAGAAGCGATGCTCCTTTGATGAAAGAGTTCAACCTTTCTTGTCCTTACTACTCTCTTCCCAGGAAAGGAATAACATGTCCATGTTTGCACAGCTAAGATTCTCTCCAACTCTGATAGTCTGATTCCACGTTTCTGGGACTAGCAACATGCTTCAAATTGTTTATTTTCTGTTGCCATCACTCTTAACTCTTTCCTTTCCTAAGCATTTTTTTTTTAATTACATTTAGAGAAAATTCATTGAGCACATTTTCTGTTTGGCTTTGGACTTGCATTTAATTAAGTCTGAATCCCACTAACATATTTCTGACCAGTGTGGAGGCTGATGTTTGGTTAGTTTCTCCCATGAGATGTAAGCTGCTCCCACCCACAATTCCCGCAGCTCAAGGTCTTAAATGATTTATTGATATTGGCTGACTCTAGCCGTGCGTGTGCTCTAAAACCCTAGAGCCTGAGCGCCACTGCTTAGACTGAAGGCCATCAGGACATTTCGTGAACAGAAATCTGAATTTTGCCACTTGGTCCAGGGACCGTGTCCTTTTTTGCTTTCAGGTTTTGTGTTCCAGCAGGAGGTCATTTCTACCTGTTTGTACGAGAGCACACAGGAGCAATGCTGGTTCACATGTACGCAGACCCCCTGTTCCTTTTCTGTCCCTCAGGGTGTCCCCTAGGACTCTATTCCTAAGCCCCTACTATCGGCAATCTCTATATTGCCTTTGAGACAAGTTATTCATCTAAAGATGGGTTGTTTCTCACCCTCCTTCAGACCCAATTCATTTAAGCCAAGTTTGATCCTCATGTCTCTTGTTGCAAGCTTCTTTACTGGACATAAAGCATTCAGTGCAACCAGATTTCCTCTAAGTGAATGTAGATAATGTAGAATTCTGACCTGCCCCCATGACTCTTCACAACTGGTTCCTGCTCCACAAGGTAGCTGTAAAAGGAGAAGGCTGTCCAAAGTCACCTGAAACTTAGGTCCTGTACGAATATCCAGGAAAGAGTGAGACATATTTCCTTCTTCCCCTTTGGCCTCTAAGCTGAGAATTTCATAGCTTGTCATTATTAAGCACCCGCCAAGTTCAAAGTGTATGATGAGTTGCTGGGATTGGAACTAGAAGCTAAACCCTCCAGGGGCTTAAAGTTTAGTTAATAAGGTAAAGAAACACACCCATGAACAATGTACTCATAAAAATACATGGATGGTAGTGTAAGCTGTGAAGACAGAGATCTGAGTGATGGCACAACAGACCTAGGGAGAAACAGACATGTCCTCAACCAGGAACAGAACAGTCTCCACACCAAACCCTCCTGGACACACTCTTTCCACTCTGGCCAGATTGTCTTGAGGAGCATGGGTAGTTCCTTGATATTAAAGATTGAATATCATTCCATAGGGGCTTCCCAGGTGGTTTAGTAGTAAAGAATCTGCCTGCCAGGAGATGCAGGTTCAATCCCTGAGTGAGGAAGATCCCCCAGAGAAGGAAATGACAACCCACTCCAGTGTTCTTGCCTGGGAAATCCCAGGGGCAGAGGAGGAGCCTGATGGGCTACAATCCATGGGGTTGCAAAAGAGTTGGACCTGACTGAGCGACTAAACATCATCATCATTCCATAGAGACTATTCAGTCTCACAAAAAAAATGCTCTTCCAGATCTCTCCATCCTTATGAGCAAATGCCTGTCTTAGCCTACCCACTGTGATTGGTACCTGGGAAAGGTTCAAAATGTTCTCCCCTTTGTCAATCAGGATTTCAGCAGGAAGTAGCATACTCAAACGTGCATTTAAGGAAAATTTAATGAAAAGGCTACATATGAGCTGTGGGCAGGATGAAGAGAATCAAAAAGGGATGTTGACATACCTAGGGTCTAGCCATCATTGGGAGCTATTACCTTACCCTCTAGACCTAAAGGGGCAAGGGGAAGAAGCTGTTTCTGTAACCCAGTAAATGCTATAGCCAGTGGGGAGGGGCTGCCCTGGATAAGCTCTGTCCTTGGAGAAGGAACACAGCCTGTTGCCAAACTGGGATGCCAGAGAGAGAGAGGGAGAAAGTGACAACTCTATCTTTTTGTAAATTGGGCCGCCGAGCAGAGAAGGGCAGAGAATGGATCTGGAGGCAAAGAGAAAATACCCCAGACATCCCCCATACCCCAAGTGGGTGCTGTTTCTCACCCAAGTTATGACAATGCCTTTCGAGGAGAATTCTTTCTGCACTGGAAGATCACCTGGCAAGCTTTGGCTTGTGACTCTATGATTATTGATAAAACACTCAGTAAATCTAAGTACTTGAACTAATGGTTTATTTCCATTAAATTCCAAACATCTTGATCTTTATGAAGCTGTCACATCTAGAGAGAGTAGCAAAAATGTTAACATATTGAAGTAAGTCAGATGCCTTCAATAGAAACCTTTAAGAAGACGGTCAAGACTTTATCTTGTAAATTGATTTATCTATCTGTTAATGTATCTGATCATTACTAAGATGCCTATAAGTGTCTAGGAAACTGTACAGTTCTCTCCCAAAGGCATATTTGCAATGAAACTGGAAACAAGATTCTTTTCTTTGAATAATGCATTGCCTTTCTTCAGTTTCCTTTTTTACATATCTGGAGGTACTTTTGAGAAATTTTAATAAGAAGGTAAAATGGAGGATGCCATCCAATCAACAAATTTTGATGTAGAAGCAATATTCTGAAAAGCCAGGCTTTCATTTATTCTAACCCTCAGAGTTCTAGAGTGGAGAAGTACTTGGAGACAAAGACACAGAGAGATATGGGCCGACCTCAGAATACGGTAAGGGTTTTCAAGCCTATTGTTGATCCATAACAGCTAAATGGACCCAGAAGTGAATTAGAGAATTGCTATTTAGTCTCACTTTCTCTACTAAGAAGTCATATCCTGACTTTTCACACAAATATAATAAAAACCATCATCGTGTATTTAGTGCTTGCTATGTACTGCTAAGGACTCTTAAAAGTTTTGCATGCATTAACTCATAATAATCATCTGAGGCAAGGATTATTCTAAATAATAACCCTTAGAAACCCTTAGTTAACATGCCCAATGGTACAGCTGGTAAGCGAAAGAACTGAAATTTGAACCTAGAATTCAAGTTCCACAGACTATGTTCTTAAATTCACCCTCTGGTTGCTCCAAATTGTGTTGGTGTACAGCTCTGGGGCTTTCAAAATCTTAGCAAAATATTTATAAATGTACTTATCCTCCACCCCATTTCTCAAAATTTATAGCAATTTTATTGCCCATAAATCTCAGAATAGTCCTGTGAGGTAGATATTATTTTTTCCATCATAATCAGGAAACTGAATGACAGAGCAAAGTGTCTAGTCAGGAAATGGCAGAGTCAGAACTTGGGTCCAAATGTTCTGACACCAGATCCCATCATTGTTCTGCTGAAACATAGCATCCTCAAGTCACCCCATCAAGAGCATGAACTCCTGACCCTGCAAAAATAAACTGACTCAGGTTGTAATCTGGGCTGCAGGACTTACTGTCACTGTTTCCTCAGCCAGTATTTCATTCTCTAAGCTTCAGTTTCCTTACCTCTAAAATTGGGATGAAAAAAAACTTACCTTAGTATTTTAGTTTTACAAACCAGGGTTCTTGACCTCCTTAATCAATAAAAATTGATCAGAGGCCAGAAAAAAAATTCAGACAGTGCTTTATTGGAGCCCCTGCTATAGCAGGGGGAGCAAGAACAAGTAACAGTTTCCCTTGCTAGCTCACTGAGGGTAGGGACAAGCTGGTTCCTTATATGGGGTGAGGGTAGGGGTATGTCCAGGGTTGGGTTAGAGGGGTGGATTAGGTGGTCTGCCCACCCCTTTGGTGATGTTGAGTTTTAAGTCAACTTTTTCACTCTTCTCTTTCACTTTCATCAAAGGCTCTTTAGGTCCTCTTCACTTTCTGCCATAAGGGTGGTGTCATCTGCATATCTGAGGTTATTGTTATTTCTCCCAGCAATCTTGATTCCAGCTTGTGCTTCATCCAGCCTGGCATTTCCCATGATGTACTCTGCATGTACGTTAAATAAGCAGGGTGACAATATACAGACTTGACATACTCCTTTGCCAATTTGGAATCAGTCCGTTGTTCCATGTCCAGTTCCAATTTTTGCTTCTTTTTTTTTGGGGCTCCAAAATCACTGCAGATGCTGATTGCAGCCATGAAATTAAAAGACGATTACTCCTTGGAAGGAAAGTTATGATCAACCTTGATAATATATTAAAAAGCAGAGACATTACTTTGCCAACAAAGGTCCGTCTAGTCAAGGCTATGGTTTTTCCCGTGGTCATGTATGGATGTGAGAGTTGGACTGTGAAGAAAGCTGATCGCTGAAGAATTGATGCTTTTGAACTGTGGTGCTGGAGAAGACTCTTGAGAGTCCCTTGGACTGCAAGATCCATCCAGTCCATTCTAAAGGAGATCAATCCTGGGTGTTCATTGGAAGGACTGATGCTAAAGCTGAAACTGCAATACTTTGGCCACCTCATGCGACGAGTTGACTCACTGGAAAAGACTCTGATGCTGGGAGGGATTGGGAGCGGGAGGAGAAGGGGATGACAGAGAATGAGATGGCTGGATGGCATCACCGACTTGATGGACATGAGTTTGAGTGAACTCCGGGAGTTGGTGATGGACAGGGAGGCCTGGCGTACTGTGATTCATAGGGTCGCAAAGAGTCAGACACGACTGAGCAACTGAACTGAACTGAACTGAACTGATATGGATTTCCCTAGTACCTCTGCTGGTAAAGAATCTGCCTGCAATTCAGGAGACCCTGTTTGATTCTTGGGTCAGGAAGATCACTTGGAGAAAGGATAGGCTACCCAGCCACTCCAGCATTCTTGGGCTTCCCTGTTGGCTCAGATGGTAGGAATCCACCTGCAATGTGGGAGTCTTGGGGTCAATCCCTGGGTTGGGAAGATCCCCTGGAGAAAGTTACCCACTCCAATATTCTTGCCCAGAGAATTTCATGGACAGAGGAGCCTGGAGGGCTATAATCGACGGGGTTACAAAGAGTTGGACGTGACTGAGCAACTTTCACTTTACACATGTTTGGAGCAGCAGGGAAAGTATTTGACTAGTACTTGCCTCTGTATAACAGGAAGTATTGTTTAAAGCATGATACATAGCAGCAGGTATGGATGCTGTGATGTTTGTGGTCATTTCCACCACTTCACTTCAGGGCTCCTCTCTGCAAAACAGCCAGTCTGTGCAGAGTTTGACAACAGCCTCAGGGCAGTATCTCAAACACTTTGAAGATGTGTCTATCTAGGATCTCCTTCAATAGAAAAAGCAGAGAGCTCAGGCTTTTACCTCACATTCCTGTAGGACAGGGCTGGCCCTACCACAAGCTATGTAAACATCTCTGTGCCTCTGTTGGTTGCCTTGTGTGTAAACTGGTTATGATGCTGATACCCCCTCACAGGATGTTGAGAGGATGAAGTAAATCAGCACATGTAATACCCTTATACAATTTTAGGTGCTCACTAAACCCATGAACTACTTTTACATATCCTCCATGAGAGCTGGACAGGACTGAGTTCCTGGTTTCTCTCAGGGAGAGCAGATACAGCAATTAAAAGGGAGTATGATAAGTTCCAAATTTTAATTATCATTAAAAACATTAAATGGAAGCTAATTTCAGTATTCTCCACTAATATGGAAGCCAGTTTTCCTCTTCTTACATTTTAGAAAACGAGTCATTCATATTTATTGAGCACCTCCAAAGGACATGGCTGTGTGCTGAGCAGTAGTGACAGAAGACATCCATTTCTAGTGAGGAAAATGTCTTGTAATCTCTTTACTAGCCTCACATCTCTGAATTTCAAAAGCACCAGTAGAAACGAACACAATGTTCTGCTGTACCCTTCTTCCCCTGGGTCCCAGAATTCAATTAAAATCATGTTCCATCTTGCCTGATGCAAAGTGTTTTAGATTAAAGCAGCCTGGAATGCAAGGACCATATCTGTAAAAGCATAACTATAATGGACCCAGCAAAACACCATGCAAACAGAGATGCTGAAAAAGTCTATTTGATGATGAAAGAAAATCAGATAGGTAGATGGTTAAATAGATAGCTACCCAGAGCTTTTCAGCCAGTGATTCCTTTATGAATGCAGCCTGCAGGACTGTTAATGAAATTCTTTAAAAATCTTATCATCATCATATCATTTCAGATTTATTGCCTTCTTTTTTTAGTCTCTCTTAACCTCAGTTCTGGCAAAGCCAATTTAGTGTATTGCTCTTTGAACATACTCAAAACCCATGGCAAGCTACCCTTTACAAAAGCATTGGTGTGAATGCCATGGGAAAATGTACTCCAGGTTGCAGATGAATTGATATGATTTCCTTGATTGTATCTTTTTATTTATGAGGCATAATTTATGAGCACTGAAGTGCAAACTGCAATGAGTGATGACTAACTGCAGCCCAAGTCATAAATCAGGAGCAGTGAAAGAAGAGGTGATTTTGATCGAATCTATTGAATTAGCTGTTGGCCTTAGCCAATACAGGTATCGGAAAGACCTTTTTAATATCTATTTGTCTCTCTCCTGGGAGTGTGATCACAATCTCATTACATGCCCCTAGGAAACAAATAATTTAATTGTTTGCCTGTTAACATGTAACCTATTTACTCTTCTTATTAATTACTGGCATGGCTGTTCATGTTGGACTTGTTTGTCTCTGATGTGAATTGTCATGAAAATATATTCATATTCTACAGTTTTTGTGAATAATGTTGCATCCCTAGTGCTGCTTGATATGAAACAATATTGTTGAAATATTTCTGTTTTATCAAAAATTGCCATTATTCCACAAGGAAGTAAGTTATAGAATATCACAGAAGTTACAGAGAACTGAAAAATTCCTCCATGTATTAATCCTCTGAGAGTCACAGTTATACTTCAACTTGTAATAAATAGCCTGAAAAAAAGTGCAAAATCTCAAGATGCTTCAAGGGGAAGGACAGCCTTATATTAGGAGTCATCAGATAAGAGGGTTTTTGTGAAAGATCACTGGTTGAATTTGGTTATTCCTATGTGTGTGTATTAGTTGCTCAGTTGTGTCTGACTCTACAACCCCCTATAGCCAGCCAGGCTCCACTCCATGGAATTCTTGAGGCAAGAATGCTGGAGTGGGTTGCTATCACTTCTCCAGGGGACCTTCCTGACCAAGGGACTGAACCTGAGTGTCCTGCTTTGCAGGCAGATTCCTTATCTCTGAGCCACTAGGAAAGTCCCATTATTCCTATGGTCCATTTTTATATGGAAAGTGATAACAAATACATGACCAACTAGACATCAAGTGGATTCTAACAGTATAGAAAGCTTTGCTAGGTTTGTTCTCTTGGTCTTATCAAGACTTGTAACATTTCCTCAACCAAAAGAATCATAAGGTATTTTCATAATTAAGAAACCCTGAAATTTTACATTAAGAATTTGTCTTTGCACTAAGACTGCACTTGGAAAATATTAGTCCTGGGGAATGTTATTTGAGAAAGTTATGAGCCATTGAGTGAGACAAAGCATTAAAATGAAAACTACAGTTAAGCATGGAAATTGGGCTAAAGGATAGTTAGGTCATTAATGTAAGCACCCAATGGCCCCCACGCCAAGGTTTCTAAAGCGTCTCTCCTCTCTCATCCTCACTGGAGTTGTGATTCCTTTGCTTTCTCTTTTACAAAATTTCTTACAAATGCTTCTGTTCACAAACTCTTGCTTTCCCTCTGGAATAAAATTAGGAGAGAAATTAAGGTGAGAGGAATTAACATTTTAAAAAGTTAATAACGTTCATCTGGGCTGCATGGGGGAAAAAATACCCAGCAAGTTCTAGAAATAACAGTATTTCAAGAAATTTGCACCTGAAGTGAAAACTAGGTGCCAAATGGTCATTCTACAAGAGCTAGTGAACTCTGGTTTGTTTGGAACTCTGGAAACTGTAATAAACTCGGTTGATGATCATTGCAATTGTAACATATTCAGCCAGATACATGCTGTGTGTTTATTTGAATGGCTGAAGGTAATGACAAAAGTAACGCAAAGTATAATTCTGAATAAACAACATGTGAATAGAAATTGAAAAAAACCTGTATGATTTCTGTACCTGGTTCTGCAGGGAATAGCTCTCTGTGTTTCTCAAACAAGTCTGGGCACAAGAATCACTTGGAAATGTTTTTAAAAGGTGGGTTCTGAGATCGTTTCACTAGAAATTCTCTTACAGGAACTCAAAATGATTCTGAAGATAATAGCCAAGGAGCACGTCTGGACAAAGACTCCTCTGAAGGAAAATTTGTAAAAGGCAGTTTTCAACAGAGGACAAACAATTGAACCCATTGTTTCCACAGCAGTGAGATTTGGGCAGCATGGTGACAGATGTTGACATTTCATGTAATTAAAACTTTTTAAAGCAACATATAGTAATTAGTCCTAGGAGGCTGGGAAAGTGGGCAGAGGATAAATAAAAGAACAATTTTATCTCTAATGGGCAACAGCATAAGGTTGGTAATAGTCACTAGTTAGATAACAAAAATTAGATGGAAAACAAATAGATCTACTCTTTTGCTAGTCAATGAGAAATTTTGGGATTAGATTATTTTCATTATTTTTAATTTATTCAAATATTTAATCTGTGTTTTCTATGACATCTTCTTACCTTGTAACTCCTTTCATGGTTTCACCCAAAACCCTGGAGAGGAAAGCACCCCATCTCAGCCAGCCCTAACTTGTTCTAATTAATAGCTCTAAGTTGGGAAACTCCTAACTCTTACAGTTGTAATGTGTGGGTATGTGTGTGTATATATGTGTACATGTGCAAATGTTCATTAAACCCAAATGATAAATAGAAACTTCAATCACCTTTAATTTTTTTTATTATCAAAGGATAAATATGTTCAACTAGATAGTGTGAGTGTGAGGATATTTTGCATAAACAAAAGATGAAATGTATCCTTTTTTTCACTCTTGAGCATGAAATTCATAAACTGCACTTTAGTTTTCAACTCTTAAAAAGTCCCTTCTTTTTTCTGAGTAACTCATACATTGTTTATATACCCTGGTGGCTCAGTGGTAAAGAATCCACCTGCAATACAGGAGATGCAGGTTTGGATCCCTGAGTGAGGAAGATCCCCTGGAGAAGGAAATGGCAACCCACTCCAGTGTTCTTGCCTGGGAAATCCCATGGACAGAGGAGCCTAGTGGGCTACAGTCCATGGGGTCACAGAGAGTCAGATATGACTTAATAACTAAACAACAGCAACAAGAATATGTGAGGGGATCTTGGAATACAAATCAGGTGGGTTGGTTTATTAGTTAGGTAAATAAGAGGTAGATAGGTGGCAGATAGATATAGATATTGTGTTAGCGAAAAAGTTCATTCAAGTTTTTTCATAACATCTTATGGAAAAATGCAAATGAACGTTTTTGCCAATCTGATAGGTAGCTAGACAGACAGACTAGTAGGCAACTCTACCTGGGTGCTCAAGATATCTCATTTCTTAACGTTTATGTAGGTTCATTAAAAATAGAAGATCAGAGTATACTACTCACATTTCCCCATACAAGATCTCTGCTTTTTATCTACTGTATAAAGATGGACCTAAATCTTGGGGCCATTATTTCTCAGTAAAAATAAACCATAAGCATAATCTGTTAGTATTTTTATCCTGAACCTTAAGCTATACTTTAGTTTCTTTATCTCCTGTTTAGCTGAGCATAGACAAAAATTTACAGCAATTTTTAGATAAAGTGCTTTTTACCTTGAGAGAGAGAAAGACGGAAAGAGAATCAGTGACAGTTTCTTTCTGCCTTTTTTTCTGGTAGTTTGGCATAAGAGATACTGCCTTGTGGGGCAAGTCTTGAGAAATCCATAATGCTTCATTAGCACAGCTTTCTTCATTGTAACTGCTTTCATTTTCAGAGGAGCTCATGTAAATAGGATGCTCCTGCTTTGCATAAACATGTTGATTTATATGAATGCTATTTTGATCTCAAATTGATTGAATACTAAAAAGAAAGACTAGGAAAAAAGCACTGTATTATGAAGGTCTCCTGTCAAAGACAAAAGACACTAGAGCCTACATTCATTCCCAGTTACTGATGGAGAATTCTGTATGGCCCAGTTTAAAAAAAAAAAAATTCTAGAGAAATACAGTAAAATACTACATTATTGAGACTCAAGTGTTTTAAAATACCATGGGTTAAATTATATTTAGGAACTAGAACTTCATCCCATAAAAACTCATGCAACACAGAAAAGCATGAGGTCTAGACCTAACTGCCAACATGAGCATTAAAAAGCCTTAATAGATTTGGTGCTCAGTAGTTAATCCACCTGCCAATGCAGGAGACACAGGAGATGCAGGTTTGATCCCTGGGTCAGGAAGATCCCCTGGAGGAGGGCATGGCAACCCTCTCCAGTATTCTTGCCTAGAAAAACTCACGGACAGAAGAGCCTGGTGGGCTACAGTCCATGGGGTCTTCAAGAGTTGGACATGACTGAGTGACTAAGCACGAATTAATTGGCAACTTGCTGAATTTTTATTTTGTCAAACCCAGATGCACTTTCCTCCTTATGTTCTTCTCCATCCTTGTGACCCCTACTAAAATCCTGTATGCACTTTTACCAACCAAAGCCTTACACTTGGCAAAGAGTTTGATATCAGTATGTTCACCTTATTTTGTATCCCTTTCTCAAGAATATTTATTTTCAAACTGTCATCTATTGTGTAATCAAAAATGCCTTCCTACCCTCCAGAAAGAAATTTTCAATAAAAGAGGTTAGTCTGGAGCAGACTGAAGTCAGAGGCTCTTTCTCATCAGCCTTACAGTCTGACCTCCTCATCAATTATTTCCTATAGCTGCTCTCTCTGTTGTAAGACTGACCATGGACATTCCAGAGAGGGTGGTAAGAGCAGCTATTGTGTTCTGCCCTGGACTCTGGTTTCCACGGAACCTGGCTCTCGCATTGCTAAGACAGTTTTCTGCTCCTTACAACCCTGGGTCTATCAAAACAAACCTTCATCATTCAAGACAACCTGGGTATGTCTGTTTACCCTTGCAAGCTGAGATTTTACCTTATCCAGAATTGCAAGTAATTGTCTATAGACAAGTCGTTTAATATCCATAATCCTGAGTATCTTATTTATTTGTATGGATGACATACAGAAATCAAAAGCACAGCTTACTGGAAAGAGCAATAAAATTTCCTGGAGAGTAGGATTTTAGTTTTAGGTCTTGTGATTTCTGTCACCTTGAACAAGAGAGTCACATTTCAGAGGCTTGATTTCCTCATCTGTAAAAGGGGCCAATAATATATTCTCCAGCCACCTTATAAAGTTGTGTTTGTGAGGACCTAGTCAGTGAACATTTGTTAAAGTGTCTTGTAAAGTATAAAATTTATACAAATGTGAGTGATTATTTTGCACATGATGGGAGCAATGGATCAGAACCCTGAAAAGAGCAGGCTCTACTTAGTAAATAGGTTGCTGCTGCTGCTAAGTCACTTTAGTTGTGTCCGACTCTGTGTGACCCCATAGACGGAAGCCCACCAGGCTCCCCCGTCCCTGGGATTCTCCAGGCAAGAACACTGGAGTGGGTTGCCACTTCCTTCTCCAATGTGTGAAAGTGAAAAGTGAAAGTGAAGTCGCTCAGTCATGTCCGACCCTTAGCGACCCCACGGACTGCAGCCTACCAGGCTCCTCCATCCATGGGATTTTCTAGGCAATAGTACTGGAGTGGCTTGCCATTGCCTTCGAGTAAATAGGTTAGTTCTCTCTTTTTTAAATGTGGCATGTATATCAATTACTTCTCAATAAAACTGGGGGTGAAAAACAGGGCTTCTGGCAATCCTATCAGCAACAGACTGGAGATTTGCTCTTGACCATAATTCAAGAGCAATTCAACATCAGAAAATTTACTTTTAGAGAAATCTACAAAAAAAAAAAAAAAGTACAGAAACACTGAGTTAGCCTAACTGCTGAAAGCTCTCTGATATTCATTAAACTCTCTTAAAGATATTATTGTTGTTGTAAAATAAAAATGAAACTAAACTCTCACTGCAAAGTGTTCTCCTAGAGTGTTTCCTAAATATCTTGCATTTGAACATTTCCACATGCTCTTTTAACATCACACACCTACAACATGTGTACTACAGAATCAAGTTTTCAAGACTTACCTTTAAAAGCTCAAAACAAATATATATAATTAAATACATATAACTATATATGTTATAAATAGACAGTTATAAACCATATGTATTATATGAATTATAATATTCATATATGTGTATATATGTGTGTGTATACACACACTTACACACAAAGACACCAAATGCAGAAAAATTTTCCTGAAGTTAGACTTGCCCAACATGAAAGCTTACTAAGGAAGACTCCTACTCCTAAACATGCAGACAGTCCACTCGTATTGCCATTTAGATCTATCATCCTGATTGATCACTGTGTAGTTGGCTATTATTGGGCCTAATTTAACCCTATCCACTCACACATCCATCTACTCTGTCTATTGTACCTGACATTCTACAAATTACTTACTCATGCAAATAATGACCTAAGGCAACCTTTTAGGATATTCGTGTTTAATTATACAAATGGTGCTTGATAAATAAGATTATACCTTCTTCCATATGTTTATTCCCTCCTTGATGAAAGGAAAATTTAATTTTCATGCAGATTGAGTGAGGACAGGGTTTAAGAACTGCTGAGTTTTATGGAGTCTGCAGATCCATCCGGTTTGCAGAAACTGACAAAAATAACTCCATGCCCGGCACGGGGATGAGCAGCTTTTCATTAGGCTTAAATCAGCTGATTGCATTTGGAAACCGAGGTTCTAATCAACCCCTCTGTGTTCACAGGGTCAAAGGCTAAAATGAGGGAAGACCTGCCCTCCTTTGCGATTGTGAAGTTCCAGAATCACAGTTTCTCTCATTCTGTTGTGTTCAGTTGCTCTGGTTGCCAGCTTCTTTGCAGCTAGAGGTTACCTTGCTTTTGATGGGTCTTACTGATTTCTCTTTGGAGGTCTGGGCCGTGAATTCAGCAGGAAAAGCCCCCAGCAGCTGGACGCGGTGTAGAACTGGACCTGCCCCCCCAGAAGGTCTCAGGGCCCCCAAGTTCCATGCGGTCTCTGCTACCCGAGCAGTGGTCAACATCAGCGCCCCCCGGAAGCCCAACGGGATTGTCACTCTCTACAGATTGTTCTCCAGGAGCACCAGCGGGGCCCAGACAGTGGTGAGCAGCAGTATTCTGATTGGTTTACTTAAATAATCAAGCTTGGTGCCCTTGCTTTTTGTTAGCCTTGATCCTTCTTTCTTATCCATCTGTTCTCAGTTGCCCCGTAGTGACCTTAGTGACACAGAGATCCCACTGCAAAGAAATAGCATCAGGAAACATACAGAAGATATGTAAATGCTTGGGGTGAGGAGGGCTAAAGGTGGTATTCAAGACTCCTCCGATCTTGTAAGAAGCCTAAGACTTAGAGATAATCAAATTAATTGAATGAATTTAATTAGGATACACATGTCAAGCACTTAACATAGTAGTGGCTTGTAGTAAGGGGCCAGAAACAGTCTTTGTCAGTGATGTAAATGTTAATATGAAAAGGGGAAAAAAACAGAGCAAAGGAAAACCTCGGAATCCCCTTTTGGCATGAGCAAATCTCTAATAATACACTGAAAACTCAGTCTTTCGAGAAAGTTCTAGGTCTTTGGAAAAGACATCAGAATAGTTCAGCTCAGCCCTACTCCACTGTTCATGCACTAACACATTTGGGGCACATTGAGGAGATAAGACAGTCCTGTGGCGGGAAATCACCTTTCACATTGTGTTTTAGCCCAGCCACTGGCTGAAAAGGACACTAGTAATCAACTAGTCTGGTTCCTGCATTATTTAAACCAAGAGACTACCATCCTGGAGATGAAGTCTCTTTTCTCGGCAGGACAGCTGGTATCACTCTCACATTTCTCATGAATAAGTATAGATTATAATACTTTGTTCACACAAACCTCATAGAGAAATTGTGCATATCCCAGTATTACATGATAAATTATTTAGACTGATTGAGGGAACAATTTTGGCAAGTGTGGAAAAATCCTTTGAGGCCAGCGTGCCAGGTATGGAAACACAATTTCAAAAGATCACTCACATGCAAGGAAGTCTCATATTGAATGTTAAAGAAATATTAGCATATTTTCTACAAGGCTTCCGATTCAATAAATATAGATGATGTAAATACAATCAACCCTTGATTATCCATGCTTATAAAATGATAATATTAATAAACTAAAATAATTTATATTTGGAGTGCCTTGTATACATTTTTCTAAATAATAGGTAGCTCTTCTTAATTAAATGTTGCTTATGTCAATGTGAAAATGAGTTTCTAGTTTCCTGAGCTGTTCTTCCAAAGAGCACTCAATAAAACCACAATAAAGTAAAAAACATTTGCTCCAGATAAACTAAAAAGTTTATAATGCAACAAAGGTTCAGTTCAGTCAGTTCAGTTCAGTCGCTCAGTCGTGTCCGACTCTCCGCGACCCCATGAATCACAGCACGCCAGGCCTCCCTGTCCATCACCAACTCCCGGAGTACACTCAAACTCATGTCCACAGAGTCGGTGATGCCATCCAGCCATCTCATTCTCCATCGTCCCCTTCTCCTCCCGCCCCCAACCTTTCCCAGCATCAGAGTCTTTTCCAGTGAGTCAACTCGTCTCATGAGGTGGCCAAAGTATTGGAGTTTCAGCTTTAGCATCAGTCCCTCCAATGAACATCCAGGATTAATCTCCTTTAGAATGGACTGGTTGGATCTCCTTGCAGTATAAGGGACTCTCAAGAGTCTTCTCCAACACCACAGTTCAAAAGCATCGATTCTTCGGCGATCAGCTTTCTTCACAGTCCAACTCTCACATCCATACATGACCACGGGAAAAACCATTGCCTTGACTAGACGGACCTTGGTCGGCAAAGTAATGTCTCTGCTTTTTAATATACTATCAAGGTTGGTCATAACTTTCCTTCCAAGGAGCAAGCGTCTTTTAATTTCATGGCTGCAATCAGCATCTGCAGTGATTTTGGAGCCCAAAAAAACAAAGTCTGACACTGTTTCCAAAGGTAACTGAGGAAAAAAGTGTATTTCGTATAGAACAACACCTTTAGAGAAACACATGGACTTTCAAACTCTTAAATATATATAAATATATCGAAAAAGCAATAGAGTTCCAGAGAAATATCTGCTGCTGCTGCTGCTAAGTCGCTTCAGTCGTGTCCGACTTTTTGCGACCCCATAGACGGCAGCCCACCAGGCTCCCCATCCCTGGGAGTCTCCAGGCAAGAACACTGGAGTGGGTTGCCATTTCCTTCTCCAATGCAAGAAAGTGAAAAGTGAAAGGGAAGTCTCTCAGTCGTGTCTGACTCTTAGCGACCCCATGGACTGCAGCTCACAAGGCTCCCCCGTCCATGGGATTTTCCAGTCAAGAGTACTGGTTGGTGCCATTGCCTTCTCTGAGAGAAATATCTACTATTGCTTTATTGACTACGCCAAAGCCTTTGACTGTGTGGATCATAACAAACTGTGGAAAATTCTTAAAGAGACAGGAATATCGGATCACCTGGACATGGAACAACAGACTGGTTCCAAATCGGGAAAGGAGTATGTCAGTGCTGTATATTGTCACCTTGCTTATTTAACTTCTATACAGAGTACACCATGCGAAATGCCAGATTGAATGAAGCACAAGATGGAAATCAAATGGCAGGGAGAAATATCAATAACCTCAGATATGCAGATGACACCACCCTTATGAAAGAAAGCAAAGAACTAAAAAGTCTCTTGATGAAGGTAAAAGAGGAGAGTGAAAAAGTTGGCTTAATACTCAACATTCAAAAACCTAAAATCATGCCATCCAGTCCCATCACTTCATGACAAATTGATGGGGAAACAATGGAAACAGTGGGAGACTTTATTTTGGAGTGCTCCAAAATCACTGCAGATGGTGACTGAAGCCATGAAATTAAAAGACACTTGCTCCTTGGAAGAAAAACTATGATCAACCTAGACAGTGTATTAAAAAGCAGAGACATTACCTTGCCAGCAAAGGTCCATCTAGTCAAACCTATCATTTTTCCAGTAGTTGTGTATGGATGTAAGAGTTGGACCATTAAGAAAGCTGAGTGCCAAAAATTGATGCTTTTGAACTGTGGTGTTGGAGAAGACTCTTGAGAGTCCCTTGGACTGCAAGGAGATCCAACCAGTCAATCCTAAAGGAATGCAGTGCTGAAAATTGATTGAAAGGACTGATGCTGAAGCTTAAGCTCCAATACTTTGGTCACCTTGTACAAAGAACTGACTCATTGGAAAAGGCCCTGATGCTGGGAAAGATTGAAGGAGGGAGGAGAGGGGGACGACAGAGGATGAGATGGTTGGATGGCATCACCGACTCAATGGACATGAGTTTGAGTAAGCTCTGGGAGTTGGTGATGGACAGGGAAGCCTGGCGTGCTACTGTCGGTGGGATCACAGTCGGACACAACTGAGTGACTGAACTGAACTGACTGATATATGAAATATATTTCAAGTTCATGATACTCAACTTTAGAATTTGAGGGGAGTTTTGATACTCAAATTATTGATCCACACAAGTAACAATGGCAGAATATGAACCTTAGAAAACGTTGAGTTTGAAATATAATTCAAATATAGATTTTTTTCGAAAAGACATCATTCTGAGGGCCACAGAACTTGGTCAATATTTTGTGAGCTTTGTGCCATTTTCTAGTATTTATGGTAATGGAACAACACTGTGCCTTGTGATTCCTATCCTGTGGCCTCAAACTTCTATCTAACTGTTATCTCATTGCATTTTTTGTCATGGTAAGCCATGCCTCTCCCACTGGGTTGGTCATTCCTGAGGGTAAATACTGTGCTGGATGCTAGGGTGCATTTCCCAGAGCAACTAGCGAGGCACTGTTTTCAGAGAATGTATGGTACATGATAAGAGTGAACCAACTGTCTGTGACTTGCGACCCGGCCTCATCTAGCCTTCTCTCTCCTTCTACAGCTGGCCGAAGGCCTGGCCACCCAGCAGACTCTTCACAGCCTGCAGCCCTTCACGACCTACTCCATTGGGGTGGAGGCCTGCACTTGCTTCAATTGTTGCAGCCAAGGGCCAACAGCAGAGCTGAGAACTCCTCCTGCTCCACCCACAGGATTGTCCTCTCCGCAAATCCAGATGCTGGCCTCGAGGACAGCCTCCTTCCAGTGGAGTCCGCCGCTGTTCCCCAATGGTGTTATTCAAAGGTAGTGTGGGAAAACCAAAGGGAGAAATAAACCAAAATAAGACATGCACACAGACCTTCAGCTTCCCACCCCTCCCCAGGAAGACACGCTGACTGAACAGGTACCTGTAGCAAAATGGGCTTCCCGGGTGGCTCAGACAGTGAAGAAGCTGCCTGCAATGCAGGAGACCCAAGTTTGTCCCCTGGGTTGGGAAGATCTCCTGGAGAAGGGAATGGCAACCCACTCCAGTATTCTTGCCTGGAGAATTCAAGGGACAGGGGAACCTGGTGGGCCACAGTCCTTGAAGTTGCAAAGAGTTGGACACGACTGAGCAACTAACACTTCATTTCACTTTATAGCAAAATAGACAAATCGATGAATGGTCACATTCTTTACAAAGTGTTTCAATCATAAAGTCAGCGAAGGATAGAAAGGTGAACAACAAAAATAAGAAACACAAGGCAGGGACCTTCCTAGCAGTCCAGTGGCTAAGACGACATCCTTCCACTGCAGGAGGCACAAGTTTAATCCCTGGTCCTTCGTGACTTTCAGTGCTGCCAAAACAATGAAAGAAAGATGAGGGAGTGTGTTTCCCTTCATTGAAAGAATGTGCTCCTCCTCGTGGTTCCCTGGAATTTTTCACTCTGCAGGGCTCAGCTAGAACATAAGGAACTTCTGTGGCTGAATCAGAATTTCTTTGATGTAATTTAAAGTGTTGTAATGAACCACTGTTTGAAAGAGCAAAGAAGTTATTTCACTCAAAATAATCTGTAGAGAGAAGAGAGATTCTTTATTTCCGACAGGAGGAGTTTTATCACTGTCCTCTAAAAAGAGAAATATCTTATCTGTACCAACAAGGATTCCTGACTGCTGGGTGGACAGCAACATGTGTATACATGGGACTTCTCTTATCACTTCTCTGGTTGCATCTGCTGCCCACTTCCAACAGTGTTAAATAAAGTGTTTCTGAAAGCAGCCGTCTCCCACAAGTGGGAGTTTTAATGTGCTGGTAGTTCGGTGAAAGCAAAATGGCTTCTCACTAAACATTATCAGGTTTAAAAGAGAGTTAGACTAATTCCACTGACTGTTTCATCTTTATGTGTTCCTTCTCCTTCCAGCTATGAGCTCCAACTCTACATGGCATGCCCTCCGGATTCAGCCACCCCCTGTACCCCCAGCCAAACTGAGACCAAGTACAGGGGGCCAGGGCAGAGAGCCAGCCTTGAGGGTCTCCAGCCCTACACCACCTACAAGCTGAGGGTGGTGGCCCACAACGAGGTGGGCAGCACGGCCACCGGATGGATCAGCTTCGTCACCCAAAAAGAATGTGAGTAGAAGTGGCTGCCACCATGTGCCAGAGAGGCAGCAGGGCAGCCAGAGGGGAGGTTTGTCCTGAAGGGAGTGGAGAACGGTTCGCTAAATGGATTGAGTTTTCCATCCCAGTGAACGCTACTGAGACATCCATGAAGACAACTATCGGGGAAAAATGCCCATTGGATTAAATAACATGGAGATCAAGAGGGAATTTAGGGAGGACTTCCCTGGTGGTCCAGTGGCTAGGACTCCGTGATCCCAAAGAGGGGGCCCCAATTTGATCCCTGGTCAGGGAACTAGATCCCACTTGCCATAACCAAAGATCCTGAGTGCCACGACTAAGACCCAATGCAGCCAGATAATTTTTTTTTAAAAAAAGAATGAATTTAGGAAGATTTGTCATGTGGCAATGGGATGAAAACCAATTTAGAGAAAGTTAATATATGGGTAAGATGAAAATGCCAAAGCCTTTGACTGTGTGGATCACAATAAACTGTGGAACATTCTGAAAGAGATGGGAATCCCAGACCACCTGACTTGCCTCTTGAGAAACCTGTATGCAGGTCAGGAAGCAACAGTCAGAACTGGACATGGAACAACCGACTGGTTCCAAGTAGGAAAAGGTGTACGTCAAGGTTGTATATTGTCACCTTGCTTATTTAACTTATATGCAGAGTACATCATGAGGAACGCTGGGCTGGAAGAAGCACAAGCTGGAATCAAGATTGCCGGGAGAAATATCAATAACCTCAGATATGCAGATGACACCACCCTTATGGCAGAAAGTGAAGAGGAACTCAAAGGCCTCTTGATGAAAGTGAAAGAGGAGAGTGAAAAGGTTGGCTTGAAGCTCAACATTCAGAAAACAAAGATCATGGCATCTGGTCCCATCACTTCATGGGAAATAGATGGAAAAACAGTGGAAACAGTGTCAGACTTTGTTTTTTTGGGCTCCAAAATCACTGCAGATGCTGATTGCAGCCATGAAATTAAAAGACGCTTGCTCCTTGGAAGGAAAGTTATGACCAACCTTGATAGTATATTAAAAAGCAGAGACATTACTTTGCCAACCAAGGTCCGTCTAGTCAAGGCAATGGTTTTTCCCGTGGTCATGTATGGATGTGAGAGTTGGACTGTGAAGAAAGGTGATCGCCGAAGAATTGATGCTTTTGAACTGTGGTGTTGGAGAAGACTCTTGAGAGTCCCTTATACTGCAAGGAGATCCAACCAGTCCATTCTAAAGGAGATCAATCCTGGATGTTCATTGGAAGGACTGATGCTAAAGCGGAAACTGCAATACTTTGGCCACCTCATGCGACGAGTTGACTCACTGGAAAAGACTCTGAGGCTGGGAAAGGTTGGGGGCGGGAGGAGAAGGGGACGACGGAGAATGAGATGGCTGGATGGCATCACCGACTCTGTGGACATGAGTTTGAGTGTACTCCGGGAGTTGGTGATGGACAGGGAGGCCTGGCGTGCTGTGATTCATGGGGTCGCGGAGAGTCGGACACGACTGAGCGACTGAACTGAACTGAACTGAAGATGAAAATAGACGGTGAAGATGACTTTTTTGTAATTTTCAAAAATTTTAATGAACCGATTTTGTAATTTTATTTTTTAATTTTGACTGTGCTGGGTCTTCATTGCTACGTGGGATTTTCTCTAGTCGCAGCGAGCAAGGGGTACTATATGGTTGCGGTGCACAGGCTTCTCACTGCAGTGGCTTCTCTCGTTTCAATGCAGAGGCTCCAAGCATGCAGGCATCAGTAACTGCAGCCTGAGGGCTCAGAGCACAGGCGCAGTAGCTGTGGTGCAGGGCTTAGTTGCTCCACGGCATGTGGGATCTTCCTGGATCAGAGATTGGACCCATGTCTCCTGCATTGGCAGGTGGATTCTGTACCACGGAGTCACCAGGGAAGCCTTATGTATTTACTTTTAGATAACTTTTTGGAAAAGTTTGTCACTCCTTTTCCTTACAAATGACATAATCGCTCACATTGCCAGTAAGCACTGAAATCTGGCCCTTCCAGGAAGAACACAAGGGCTCCTGAGTGCAGAAACGGGCAATTAACTAATTCATTGTGTCCTTATATTTCTATAAAATAACTTTTTTTCAGAATTGATAAGGTTTATATGTCTACTTTTTAAAACTGGCAAATACAAAATGTATTAGGAAGTACTTATAATCAGAACCAGCTATGTAGTCTGTGGGGTCCACTGGAAAATAAAAATACGGGGTCCCTTGTTCAGAAATCATTGAGAACTTCAAGACAAGGACAGCAGAGCATCAGACTAAGTCTATAATTCTTCTACATGAGGGGCCCTGGGCAGCTACATGGATTACACACCCATGAAGCCAGTCCTGCTTATTATCCCACTACACCCAGAGGCAACCACCATTAATATGTTGGCGTAATTTATTCCTTTAATCCCTTTTTATGTATGCAGCTTTTATTACATGGTTGAGATCATACGCTAATGAAAATTTAATATCTGATTTTTATACTTGATATTATTTTATTTGCATTTTCCATGGCATTAAAAACTCTTAGCCACCAAGGTTCAGTTCAGTTCAGTTCAGTTCAGTCGCTCAGTCGTGTCCGACTCTCCGCGACCCCATGAATCACAGCACGCCAGGCCTCCCTGTCCATCACCAAGGTTAATGGCTGTATAATATTCCATCATGTGAATTAGTTGAGCCATTCCAGTTGTTTCTAATATTTTCCTTTTATAAATGTGGTGAGAAATGAACAAATCTTTATGTGAATGTCTGATTATCTTCTTAAATGGAATTTATCTCCATCAGGTATTTAAATGGAACTTACTACATCAAGTATTTTAAGTTTTTGAACACTTATTGCAAATTTGCTTTCCAATAACAGATTATAATCTCATTTGACACTGACATTTTTAAAAATGAGAGATATATATTCATAAAAATTCAGTGCCTCATACACAGACCTTAATGTGGCTGAGCAACAATATAGCAGGATGTTAGCAAAAGGTCATTTTTAAAGAGCTTGCTTATTGCTGGCACTGTTCAAGCATTTGACAAATAATCCTTACCACAGACCTATGAAGTTAATTCCTATTATTAACCAGATTTACAGATGAGAAAGCTGAGGCAGGGCTACGGACTGTGCACTACAATTCCAGGATGCTGTTTACGTCCGTTAGAATCTGAACGGAGGCCCCTGGGGCTCTGTGAGGAGCTAAAGGTAGCGCTTCAATCCTTCCATCTTCCACACTTAGAAAGTGGAAGTGTTTCTCTAAGTTCAGGATCAGTCAGCTCAGCAGCACCCTCGATACTGCTGTATTAACGATCAACTAGCCCCTACTATCTGTAAGAGAGATTTCAGACCCTCTCCACCCTCCTCCAACCCCTCACTGCTCCTCACCCTGTTCCGACACGCCCTCACCATCCTCACCCACCTGCAGGACTCCTTCCTCATAATTCACCAGGAAAGGAAAAGTCATCGATTAGTAACTGTCTTGCTTCCCACCCCAGACAGCCACATGCCCTACATTCCATGATCCCCATCAGGGACACGGCAGGAAGGCGTGGTCCTTCCATCTGAAATAGACCCTCCTCTTGTGTTTTGACCACCACTTCTGTCAATACTGATCACCGTTTTTCTATCCCTAGTACATCACTGTTGCTTCTACCCTTCTAATTGCAAAGCAAACAAACTCCATTTCCCTTTTGATTCCTGTCCAGGCTTCTCGCCCCAGGGCACAACTCTTCTTTAAGAATGGTCTTCAAGTGCTTTCCCATTTTCTTTCTTCCCACATTTTATTTAGCTTCCTTCCAACTGATTTCCACATAGTCCCTGCATGAAAATCTCTTCCTAAATTTGCCCTTGACCTCCACACCGATAATCCATTGGGCATTTTTCACCAGTAATCACATTGACTTCTTGGGAACATTCAGTGAGATTGAACCCTCGATCCTTGGTTAAAAAGTGGTTCTCCATACTTTGCATGGCAAGTCACTCCCAGTTTTCCTCTGCCTCTTTGTATGTTCAATTTTATTTCTTTTATTTTTTTAATACTTATTTATTTGGCTGTATCAGGTCCTAGCTGTGGCAGTCAAGATCTTCACTGCGTCATGTGGGATCTTTTGTTGCAGGGCACAAACTCTCTAATTGTGGTACACGGGTTCTGTGCAGGTTAAGTTTCTCTGCAGCATGTGGGCTGTTAGTTCCCTGACCAGGAATTGAACCCATATCCCCTATACTGCAAGGCAGATTCAGTGGTAAAGAATCCACCTGCCAATGCAGGAGACACAGGAAAAGTGGGTTGGATCCCCTGGGTCAGGAAGATCCCTTGGAGGAGGAAATGGCAATAATGGCACTCCAGTATTCTTGCCTGAAAAATCCCCTGGACAGAAGAGCCTGGTGGTCTAGAGTCCATGGGGTCACAATGAGTCGAACACAACTGAGTCAGTGAGCACGCACGTACCTTCTTAACCTCTGGACCACGAGGCAAGTCCCTGTTCCATTTTAGTCAACTTTGTTGGTTGATCTTCCGCTAATCAAGTTCTTTAAGCTTCAACCCCAAACTTTCTCTGCCCACACTCTCCCCTTACCCCCCGCCTTCCTTCTTTTTTCCTTCTTCTTCTCCTGCCTCACCTCTTCCCTCTTCGGGTGAGTTCATCTCTTCCAAGGCTTCCATTGCAAAGGCTGACTCCCAAATGGTCACCTTCTCCCTGAGCCCTCAGCTTGAAACCCAGACACCCATACCCAGCTTCCACACCTCTCTTTGAGCTTTTCATAATCAGCTTGAGTTTGGAAGACTCCCTGACAGAGCTTATATCTTCTCCCTTAAATCTGTGCTTCCTTTAGCCTCATTCTCTCCATTTTATTTCTAGCACTGGGCAGAGTGTCTTAGATACCCAGAATGTGTTGTTTATGGAGTGAGTGAAGGCATCAGAACTTCCTTGATATTAGAGAAGTAGCTAAAAGTTGCATTAGTACCGAAGGAGAAAGGGTTCTCTTAATCTGCTTACTGAATCCACAGACATGGAAAAACACGACAAATAACTGGCTGTCATATGGGGTTTAAATACTATTTATATTCCTTTTAACTCATTATACAAACTAGCAGAGAGAAAATGTGGATCAGAGAATACAAACCACAAGATGCTTTGAAGATAGCATTTGCAGTTTTATATAAATGTAATCACATGTACATGGTTTTGGAAAAGGCAGAGGAACCAGAGATCAAATTGTCAATATCTGCTGGATCATCGAAAAAGCAAGAAAGTTCCAGAAAAACATCTATTTCTGCTTTATTGACTATGCCAAAGCTTTTGACTGTGTGGATCACAATAAACTGTGGAAAATTCTGAAAGAGATGGGAATACCAGACCACCTGACCTGTCTCTTGAGAAACCTGTATGCAGGTCAGGAAGCAACAAAATAGTTCCAAATAGGAAGAGTACGTCAAGGCTGTATATTGTCACCCTGCTTATTTAACTTATATGAAGAGTACATCATGAGGAATGCTGGGCTGGAAGAAGCACAAGCTGGAATCAAGATTGCCGGGAGAAATATCACTAACCTCACACATGCAGATGACACCACCCTTATGGCAGAAAGTAAAGAGGAACTAAAGAGCCTCTTGATGAAAGTGAAAGAGGAGAGTGAAAATGTTGGTTTAAAGTTCAACATTCAGAAAACTAAGATCATGACATCCAGTACCATCACTTCATGGCAAATAGATGGGGAAACAGTGGCTGACTTTAATTTTTGGGCTCCAAAATCACTGCAGATGGTGACTGCAGCCATGAAATTAAAAGACACTTACTCCTTGGAAGGAAAGTTACGACCAACCTAGATCGCATATTAAAAAGCAGAGACATTACTTTGCCAACAAAGGTCTGTCTAGCCAAGGCTATGGTTTTTCCAGTGGTCATGTATGGATGTGAGAGTTGGACTATAAAGAAAGCTGAGCGCCGAAGAATTGATGCTTTTGAACTGTGGTGTTGGAGAAGACTCTTGAGAGTCCCTTGGACTGCAAGGAGACCCAACCAGTCTATCCTAAAGGAGATCAGTCCTGGGTGTTCATTGGAAGGACTGATGTTGAAGCTGAAACTCCAATACTTTGGCCACCTGATGCGAAGAGCTGACTCATTTGAAAAGACCCTGATGCTCAGAAAGATTGAGGGCAGGAGGAGAAGGGGATGACAGAGGATGAGATGGTTGGATGGCATCACCGACTCAATGGACATGGGTTTGGGTGAATTCCGGGAATTGGTGATGGACAGGGAGGCCTGGCATGCTGTGATTCATGGGGTCGCAAAGAGTCAGACACGACTTAGCGACTGAACTGAACTGAACTGAATCACATGTACACTCAGTAAAGTGCTGGAGAAGCATTAGCAGTATATTCTGCCCTCTCTTCCTAAATTACACCTTCAGTGTAAAAGCAAGGGTGAGGTACAAATGTCTAACAACTGGCCTCCTTGAGAAAATAATGTGATGACTTGAAGTGCTTGCCAATTTCCACAGTGTAAACACTCCCACTTGACTGATTTTAAGTTGCCAACATGACAGCACCGAACACAGAGTTGGGAAGAGATCGTGTACTGTTATATATTTCCACCCCCCAGAGACAGTAGATTTAAACAGCCTGAAGACCAGAAATATTAAAATGCAAAGTTTTAATATTTATTACCTTTGTTTTAATATATTTAGGTTTACATGATTTAATTTTTAATAGTGACTGGGTTCAATAACCAACTCACAAAACTCCTGAATATTTAACAGTCAGGATGAAGCAAATCAGAACTGGAGTGCCCCCATAAAGTGAACTGGTAAATCATGCTTCTTTAAATAAATGCATATTGATTACAACAAAATAACTTAGCCTTTGAAGTTAAGCAAGCCTGGGTGAAGATCTTTGGTCCCCGACCAGCTGTTGACCTTTGCAAGTTATTTAATCTCTCTGAAACTTAGTCCCTTCCCCTGAAAAATTAGGAGCTAATTCTTACAAGATTGTTTTAAGGAGTAACCGAAAAAAAGTACATCAAGTACTCTATTGTATGTGCATTGTACTACTTTATTGACATAGTAGTTATCATTTTCTCAATCTCCAAATCCATTATCCCTGATTATTTTGATAGTTTGAGCACTCTTTTTTTTCTTCAGGAAGATCTCCACATCCTACAAGGCAAATAAAGCCCCTGTCTTTCTATTTCAAGCCGTCTCTTTTATCTATACTGTTACAATGTAGGGGAGAAGTGGAAATCTACAGAAATTAAATGAAAGAGTGAAACCACAACAAACACAGTAGTTTGTTTCATTGTGATATTAGGCACAATTTGTGTTAAAATAGTGTTGAAAAATAACTTGATACTTCTTGTTTCAGTATTTGCAGGAACATTTTCCTGTTTATGTAAGCATTTTCCTCTCATCTTATTTTGAAAGATAAGAACCAAATTTGTCTTCCTAGTTAAATCTATGATCACAATAGCATAATGATTCCTTATTTTGTTATATTTTCCCACATCAGCAACACATGGCTCTGATTTTAAAAGAAAAAAGGATACCCAATTTATTTCTTCCACTCACTTTTTTCCTAAAAGCCAATTTCATATATAGCTGGATCTTAGTGTTGTTACAAATGTATTGATTATTTTGGAGCAAATGAGATCTCATGAAATAAATCTCTTCTGACTTGACAAGATGATATGGTATCCCTTCATTTGTTGCTACCAAAATGATTCATTTAAAAGATGAGCCTCCGTTAAGGCTTGTGCTTCCTTTATTTTAGTAAGGAGCTGAAAAATGAAAAGGGAGCATTCCTGCTAAATGCACACAAAGTCACTTCTCTATCTGATATAATACTTATGAGACCTGCGCTTGATTATATACTAATGTACTGTGCTATTGATTGATTAGTCAGGGCAATGAATTATTATTCTCGAATTGCTACTTGCAAGGCTTTTTAACTATCTTAGAAAACAAACTAACGGTTCAAGAAAAAGCTTTAAAAATAAATGGGTGCCAAAAGAACATAATTCACCATCTAAGCAGTTTGGTTGGGAGAAAAAATATATATATTAACTTCATCTAGTCCTTGGGGCTTTGTAGCAATAAATATTGATTTGATATGAAAAATAGCTATCCGCTGGAGTTAATAGTGTTAAGGATACTTTACCTGTTAAAAGAAGGAAAATGTAACAAAATGTGAGCTCTGGGGCTATGCTGATGAGCAGAACCATTGTATGTTAATAGTTGTATTGCATAAAACACCATTCTTCATTGATCTTGTTTTTTTTGGAAAGCAGGTGCAACATTGCTGAGAAAGCATTTCACACATGTTCCAGTGATTTCCTTTTCACCCCCACAATGCCAGGTTTTTCCTTTAAGCTATAAGGTAAATAGGAAGGGTTCTAGCAAGGGCAAAATTTTAAATGTGTGCTCATATTTAAAAATGAAAAGCATGCACACACACACACACACCCCACACATACCCCCCACTATTTTTAGAACTTAGAACCTACTCTCAGCTCTTGTTAGAACTTAGCACCTTCTGCCAGCTGTTTTCAGAACTGACATCCCTCTCCACAGTACCACAGTACCGTGCCCCGTTCTCAGTGGAGAGCAATCTGTCCGTGGTGTGCGTGAACTGGAGCAACTCCTTCCTGCTGAACGGGCGGCTGAAGGAGTTCGTCCTGACCGACGCAGGTCAGCGCCTCTACAGTGGCCTCGACACCACCCTCTACATCCCGAGGACCGCGGACAAAAGTGAGTCTCCTGCCCCTCTTTCTCAGTGCGTAAGGAGCTGGGTTTCCCAGCTTTCCAAGATACTCGATCTGAAAAGGTGACCTGCAGACGATCAGCATTAACACTTAACTGGGTTAAGTGACCACGTATGGAAAAATGACTGGCCTGTGTTGACCTGCCTAGTGCCCTGCGTTTGTGATGCAGTCCTCGGAGCACTGCTTCCGCTGACCTGAGGGTCCCCAGGAACAAAACAGGAGGGCAGGTTGTGTGTGCCAGAGAAATAGCACTCACTAGCCACGCTGTTGTTCAGTTGCTAAGTCATGTCCAACTCTGGGACACCATGGACTGCAGCACGCCAGGCTTCCCTGACCCTCACTACCTCCCAGAGTTTGCTCAAACTCACATCTTCTTGAATCACTGATGGCATGAACAACGCCTGAAATAATACACTTTTAGGGACTCTGGAGTTTTTCTTGAGGCACCCCCAGCACAGTTAGGCCATGACCATCTCCAGATATTAAGGACCCTGAATAAGGGCTTTTCTTAACCAGCCTCCATATCTGTTCTTGAAATAACAACCCTCTTCCCTCTAACACCGAATTCCTTCACCTTATTTAATTACATGTGCTGCTTCTGTTTGCCATGTTTTTAACTTGAAATGAGAAAATGCTTTACAAGATACTATTTTCTGAGGATCACCATGGCCATAGGACCAATAGATGAGAGGTCATTTTGAACAATCTGGGTTTATACAATGAATTAAGTAGTGGTGGGGTTTTTTTTGTTTGTTTGGTTTTTAGTTTCCTTGAAAATATGTACTATTTATTTTGACTAAAAGAGGCAGGTAAACAATGAGCTCCAGTATTGCATTTAGAGCACTTGAAACTAATCAATAACATTTTTACAACAATCCAGCTACACATTTTCATGGTCACAGTTCTTGGTCACCTGGGCAGGTTGTTGTGATGCGGAGATGGCCTGTGTTTGGGAGATTCATGTTCTACCCCTGGCCAGGCCTTTAACCATCTGTCTGACCTTACAAGACTCACTTCCCATGGGATCCTCAGTACTGTAAGAAGTATTTAGGCCATTTGATTTCCAGGATCCCTTTTGAGCTCTCCTGCTTAGTAAGATACTCTGGGTCACCTAGTGAAGGAACACCTGTGAGTTTTAAAGAAACAGGTTCAGATCATATGCAGAACAAGATACACTGTATGTATTGGGTTGGCCCAGAAGTTTGTTTGGGTTTTTCCATAACAGCTTATGGAAAAAGCCAAATGAACTTCTGAACCAACCCAATATTATTCCTTTACTCCTCTGATAATTCTTTTCCTTTGCTAGATAACCTCTGAACTTTAGTTCTGTTACTTATATATATGCTATTACTACACTAATAATAGCTGGTTTTCTTGATAGTTTTTAGCTTTGAAATTAAAGTTTACATAGTAGATAAAACCTCAAAACTTGCTGTGGAATCCTGTTTTTAGACTGTTTCATGTTCTAATACGTTGCCTTTCTGAAACTGTGCCCACTATTTGTTGATGTTGAATAACTAAGTCATCCACCTCTTGTTTAGCTTTCTTTTTCCAGGTCATCTGCACTACAGAAGAAGGAAGTGCTAAGACGCCTTTGATCCAATATGATACCTCCACTGGATTTGGTAAATGTTTAACTCAAGTTATATTTAGTGTAGCAGTTACTCATTTTCCTAAAGAAACATGCATGTTTATTTGTACATACTTATTTGTTTATGCATATATGTCTGTGTGTGTATATATATATATATATATATATATAAGTACATACACATCTTAGCATAGACTATATGGAAGAAATTGTGTTAAGTGTTGTAAGAATTTGTTTTTAAAGCCTCATGAAACTTACATTAGGCAAGGGGTTAGGGTATGCTCTTAAAATGCCAAATCATTGAATTGTAGATGCAAAGAGAGATGACAAAACTTCTCTCCTAATCACAAATTCTGTCAATAAAGAGCCCTATGAATTTGTTTACCAAAAAAAGTGAATTTATAGAGGAAGTCAGAGGAAAGAGAAAATAACACCAATTTCTGTTGATCATAACAATAATATTCCAGTTTCAGAGACTAAAATGATGAATTTGAGAAATTTCTGTCTTGTATCCTCTGCAAAAGATTATGATTCACTGTTAATACCAAGTAATTTAGTTGAAGTGGTGAAATTGCAATTTTTATGGAGCAGCTTTTAAATTGAGTTTTCCCCATAATCTTTGCATCTAACATAAAATAATTTACAGTTTCAAAGGGCAAGTTAGAGAAATGCCAAATCTTTTCCATTAAAGTAGAATTGAGACTACTACCCTATTTTAAATTCCAGTAAGTAATGTTCTATCTACTTTGAATGCTTATTTAGTTTGTTTTTTAAAAAAATCCAAAAATTCTGAAACACAGATGTACATACATACGGTTATTAAAGATAACTTTAATCTATAAAAATAATGAAGTACTATTCTGTTCCCAGATATTACATGTCTGGATGCCATGTAAAATCTCTTTTAACACCTAACGCATAGTGTATTTCATCTTACAAAATACCAGCTGTGGGACAGAGCAGACCTCATTCGGTCTTCTTTTAGGAACCCCAATGTTTCCACAAGTGTAAAGATTAAGACCTGAGGGACATGGGGACTTATCCAAGAATTCCCCCAGCAAGCTCATTCAGTTCAGTTGCTCAGTCATGTCTGACTCTTTGAGACCCCATGAATCACAGCACGCCAGGCCTCCCTGTCCATCACCAACTCCTGGAGTTCACTCAAACTCATGTCCATCGAGTCGGTGATGCCATCCAGCCACCTCATTCTCTGTCGTCCCCTTCTCCTCCTGCCCCCAATCCCTCCCAGCATCAGTGAGTCAACTCATCGCATGAGGTGGCCAAAGTATTGGAGTTTCAGCTTCAGCATCAGTCCTTCTAGTGAATATCCAGGGTTGATCTCCTTTAGGATTGACTGGTTTGATCTCCTTGCAGTCCAAGGGACTCTCAAGAGTCTTCTCCAACACCACAGATCAAAAGCATCAATTCTTTGGCACTCGGCCTTCTCTGTGGTCTAACTCTCACATCCATACATTATTACTGGAAAATCCATAGCTTGGACTATACAGATATTTGTTGGCAAAGTTATATCTCTGCTTTTTAATATGCTGTCTAGGTTTGTCATTGATTTTCTTCCAAGGAGCAAGTGTCTTTTAATTTCATGGCTTCAGTCACCATCTGCAGTAATTTTGGAGCCCAGGAAAATAAAGTCTGTCACTGTTTCTATTTTTCCCCCATCTACTTGCCATGAAGAGATGGGACTGGATGCCATGATCTTTGTTTCTTGAATATTGAGTTTTAAGCCAGCTTTTTCATTCTCTTCTTTCACTTTCATCAAGAGGCTCTTTAGTCTCTCTTCACTTTCTGCCATTAGGGTGGCGTCATCTGCATATTTGAGGTTATTGATATTCTTCCGGCAATCTTGATTCCAACTTGAGCTTCATCCGGCCCAGCATTTCACATAATGTACTCTGCATGTAAGTTAAATAAGCAGAGTGACAATACACAGCCTTGACAGTTTGTGCCATAAGCCTTAGCTTTAGAAAAGCAGCTCCCTGGCTCTCTGCTTTATGCCAGTCTAATGGCAGCTGCCATAGATACTGAGGCCTCTAAGCTGGCCCTAGCAGGGAGCTAGGCTTCAGATGATCTCTAGACTCTCTCCTGCTCAGGTTAGTAGGCTGATGGCAGGATTCCACCACCTTACCCTGCCCCGTAGTGGACCCGGAAGCCTTTCCTACCTGCCTGGACCATTCCAGTTCTCCCAGGGCATTTGAATGATGACTTGCAGAGCTCTTGCTGCTTAACTGAGGGGCCAGAGCACAGGAAGTAAAGAAACTATATGTTAATGAGTGAAGGCTATTAACAACCCAACAGAAAATGGGATCTGCTGTCTCAGTGTCTGGTTTGCACAGAACTTCACGGGAACAGGGCAGTTACAGGAAGTGAGGGAACCCTGGATTCACACAGCTATGTGTGTTGTGTGATGAGGTGTCTGTAGCAATATTTGTCTTGGTTCCAGCCCCTCACGTGAGCCCAGAAAGGACTTTGCTCCCAGGGTACATACTTGTGACTTAGGCTTTCCCCATGGTTACTTTGCATGCATGCAGATGTGCTCAGTTCAGTTCAGTCGCTCAGTTGTGTCCAACTCTTTGCGACCCCATGAATCACAGCACACCAGGCCTCCCTGTCCATCACCAACTCCTGGAGTTCACTCAAACTCATGTCCATTGAGTCGGTGATGCCATCCAGCTATCTCACTCTTGTCGTCCCCGTCTCCTCCCACCCCCAATCCCTCCCAGCATCAGACTCTTTTCCAGTGAGTCAACTCGTTGCATGAGGTGGCCAAAGTATTGGAGTTTCAGCTTCAGCATCAGTCCTTCCAATGAACACCCAGGATTGATCTCCTTTAGAATGGACTGGTTGGATCTCCTTGCAGTCCAAGGGACTCTCAAGAGTCTTCTCCAGCACCACAGTTCAAAAGCATCAATTCTTCAGCTATCAGCTTTCTTCACAGTCCAACTCTCACATCCATACATGACCACGGGAAAAACCATAGCCTTGACTAGATGGACCTTGGTTGGCAAAGTTGTGTCCAATTATTTGCAGCCCCACAGAAGGTTACTTTGATAACCCTCTTGAAAATCTCCTCGTCCTGCCTCCAACTATTTCCAGGGAGTGTGCCAAGGCAGCTGCCATTTCCTACCTGAGAAGTGTCAGCAGGGTCTCCTGAGGATTGTCAGGATCTCCTTACACCCCGCCGACTCACTGTACCATTTCCCCAGCCTGAGCACAAGTGTGCCCAAACACTACAAATTCCTGTCTAGTTTATTATCAAACGACAGAGCAAGAAGTCACAAATTTGCCTTTTGAAATAACGTTTCCCTTTTCTGTCCTTGGGTTTTGCAGGCCTGGTGCTGACAACTCCTGGTGAAAAGACAGGATCAGGAAGCAAAAGCACGGAGTTCTACAGCGAGTTGTGGTTCATAGTGTTAATGGCAGTGCTGGGCTTGATTTTGTTGGCCATTTTCCTGTTCCTGATACTACAGAGAAAAATCCACAAAGAACCATATGTCAGAGAGAGGCCTCCCCTAGTGCCTCTTCCAAAACGAATGTCTCCACTGAATGTCTACCCACCCGGAGAAACCCATATGGTATGTTCCTAAAGGCAGCCTCACTTCTCTCCCAATGGACTAGAATATTTGTTTTTATTTAGAAGGAAAGATTTTCAAAACCATAGTAACAAGGGACTAGATGACAGTTCAGTCTGGCTAAATGTGGGGCCAAGGGAGGCTAACCCTTGAATAGCATTCTCAGCTTTGGCTGCTCGTTAGATATATTTTATTTATTTATTTGGCTGTGCTGGGTCTTAGTTGTCACACTCAGAATCTTCCATCTTCGTTAAGGCATGTGGGATCTTTAGTGGCAGCCTATGGGATCTAGTTCCCCAACCAGGGATCGAACCTGGGCCCCCTGCATTGGGAATATGAAGTCTTAGCCATTGGACCACCAAGGAAGTCCCTTGGTTGCATAATAGAATCACCTGATGCTAGAGACAGAATCTTGGTGTGTCCTCACCCCCAAAATTAACATGTTGAAACCCTAGTCCCAAATGTGATGGTATCTGGGGGGAAGGGCTTTGAGAGGCAATTAGGTCGTGAGGGTGCAACTTCATGACTGGGATTAACGATCTTCTAAAAGAGACCCCAGGGAGTTCCCCTGTCCCTTCCACCATATGGGGACCAGGAAGTATGCCCCCATCACACATTCAATCTGTTGGCACCTTGATACTGGACTTCCCGACCTGCAGAGTTTAAGAAATAAATTAGTATTGTCTCTAGGCCACCCAGTCCATAGTGTTCTGTTATAGCAGCAGGCTAAGACATCTGGGAAACTGAAAAATACCAATGCCTGGACCTTATCCCAGAAATTCTGATTCCATTGGCCTTGGATGGGACTTGGGGATTGGTATTCCTTTTCTAACTCCAAAAGTGATTCTAATGTGCCCTGGGTGTGAGTATGTCTGCTCTGTAGTTATGTCAGTGCATGGCAGAGGAGAGTTGTATGTTGAAATCAGCTGGAGAATTTATAGGTTATGTTACTGTGCAACTTGGAAGATTAGAGATAAAAGGGAAGATCGGGAGGGATTTAAGTGCTAGCAGTGCTGGGTCTGTCCTTGCCCATAATGCCCTGCACCAGGGCGGATGGATGGCTCTTTGTGACTCCAGACCACCCACTGCCAAGACAGAGGTTGGGCAAAGATTAAGGAGCTAAAGGTAACACAGAGGGTGACCCGGGGCATTGCCCCACAGAGCACTAATTGAAGGCGTAAAGGAGAATGATCCCCACGTTGCACTCTGGAGTGGGGCTGTGTTTGCCTGGGCCAGGAAAGGCTCTAATTTCTAATCTCCCCCAGGCACCAGTCTGCTCTACAAACTGTGTGCCAAAACCCATCTGCCTCATGGGACATCCCCCAGTTTGCTCTAGACTCTGTGTGAGCTAGTGGCCACCGTGTGTAGCTGAAATTCTGATCACCAATTCCGGTGTATAGGGGAGGTTTTCCACACCAGAACAAAATTCTCTGACACCAGCGGGGTGTCTTCCAGTTCAATTCAATTCTGTCGCTATCTACCCAGAAATAGCCTCAGATCCCACCAGAGTCTCAGTCCTACGAGACAAGTCCAGGTTGTGACTACTGGCTACAGATTGGAGGTTCCAATGACCCACTCCTTCAGTTTTTAAATTTGTTAACGAATTTAACAAATGGTAACAAATTTTCAATTCATTGTCATTTTCAAGATCACAAAGCATGAGTTTAGTCCAGCTAGTTTAAGTGCAGGTTTCACTTCTACAGTCAGCCCTACATATCTACAAGTTCCACACTGACACCCACACAGGGCTGACCGTAAGATCTGAGCTTTCTTGGATTTTGGTACCCGTGGAGGGGGCGGTTCCTGGAGCCAATTCCCCTTGGATATGGAGGAACAATTGTATCTACTGGCTTGCAGATTCTTTCATTCTCTGAAATACTAAAAAATAATGCAGTGTCACTTTGGACTAAGCAGTTAGTTTCTACTGAGTGGTTTAAATTGCAGAACTCTTTATGTTATGAAAATGCATCTCCAGATAGTATTAATGTGTGGCTATGATTATGGTGTCCTTGGAGAAACACGAAGAATTTGTTTTTATTTTAATTTTATTAAAATATAGTTGATTTGTAATGCTGATTTTGCTGAAGGACAGAGAGATTCAGTTATACATATATATATATATACATTTTCATATTTTTTTCCATTGTGCATTATCAAAGGATATTGAGCTTAATTCCCCTGCTGTACAGTAGGACCTAGTTTATCCACTCTATATACAATAGTTTGCATCTACTAATCCCAAACTCCCAGTCCTTACCACCTCCATATCGCTGCCCCTTGGCAACCACAAGTCTGTTCTCTATGCCCTTAAGTCTCTTTCCGTTTCACAGATAGATTCATTCGTGACATAGTTTAGATTCCATCATAGGTATTATCATATAGCACTTGTCTCTGACTTTGGCTTACTTCACTTAGTATGATAATCTCTAGGTCCTTCCATGTTACTACAGATGGCATTATTTCATTCTTTTTTATGGCTGAGTAAATATTCCACTGTGTAAAACAACACATGTTCTTTAACCATGCATCTGTTGATAGACATTTAAGTTGTTTCCATATCTTGGGTATCAATAGTGCTGCTATGAACATTGTGGCTGATGTATCTTTTCAAACTGGAGTTTTGTCTGGACATATGCCCAGGAGTAGGATCACTGGATCATTGGACAACTATAATTTTAGTTTTTTGAGGAACCTCCATATTGTTTTCCATAGTGGCTGTACCAATTTAGATTCCTACCATGTGTATAGAAGAGTTCCCTTCTCTGCCAGCATTTATTGTTTGTGACTTTGTTTCTTCTGGCCATTCTGATGAATGTGAGGCGGTATCTCATTGCAGTTTTGATTTGCATTCATCAAATAATTAGCAGTATTGAGCATCTTTTCATGTGTTTATTGGCCACCTGTGTGTCTTCTTTGGAGAAATGTCTATTTAGGTCTTTGGCTCATTTTTTAAATGGGCTGTTGGTTTTTCTTTATTGAGTTATATGAACCATTTATATATTCTGGAAATTAAGTTCTTATTGGGCTTACATATTTGCAAATATTTTTTCCCAGTCTATAAGTTGCCTTTTCATTTGGTTTATGGTTTCCTTTGCTCTGCAAAAGTGTATAAGTTTGATTCAGTTCAGTTCAGTTCAGTCGCTCAGTCGTGTCCGACTCTCTGCGACCCCATGAATCACAGCACGCCAGGCCTCCCTGTCCATCACCAACTCCCGGAGTTCACCCAAACTCATGTCCACAGAGTCGGTGATGCCATCCAGCCATCTCATTCTCTGTCGTCCCCTTCTCCAGGCCCCATTTAATGATTTTTGGCTTTTATTTCTATTGCCTTGGGAGACTGACCTAAGAAAACATTAGTACGATTTATGTCAGAGAATGTTTGGTCTGTGTTCCCTTCTAAGAGTTTGATGGTGTTGTGTCTTGTATTTAAGACTTTAAGCCATTTTGAGTATATTTTTGTGCATGGTATGAGGCTGTGTTCTATTTTAACTGACATGTGTGTAGTTGTCCAGCTTTCCCAACACCACTGTTGAAGAGACTCTCCTTCCCCATTGTATTTTCTTGTCTCCTTTGTTAATTGACCATACGTGTGTGTATTTATTTCTGGGCTCAGTATTCAGTTCCATCAATCCACGTCTTTTTGTGCCAATCCCATATTGGTTTGATTACTGTATTTTTGTAACAATGTCCCACAACCCACTCTTTGGGTTCAAACAATTTGCTAGGACAACTCACAAAACCCAGAGAAACATTTTACTTACTGGATCACTAGTTTCTTGTAAAAGGATATATGTCAGTAACAACTGATGGAAGAGACCCTGCAGAGGGCAAGGTCTAGGGGAAGGACCCCGGGCACCCATGCCCCAAATGCACCACTCTCCCAAAATCTCCATGTGCACAACAACCCAGAAGCCATCTGGACCCCATTTGGGGGCAGGGGTGGTGGTTGTGGACGCTTCGTTATGTAGGCATGATTGATTGTTATTGGCCATTGGTGATTGATCAACCCCCATTCCTTCTCTCCTCTCTGGAGAGCAGAGGGTGAGACTGAAAATTCTGACCCTTTGATCAAGGGGTTGGTTTCCCTGGCATTCAGCCCCCAAATTAAGTGCAACCAAAAGTCACTTCATTAACATAACAAAAGACACATTTGTCATGCTAATTAATTAGAAAATTCTAAGTATTTGAGAAGCCCTGTGCCAGAATCCAGACAAAGATCAAATATGTATTTTTCATTCCAAGATTTCATCCTAATCTCAAAGAAGCACAATGCCAACAAATGTTTAAACTACCACACAGTTGTACTCATTTCACATGCTAGCAAGATAATGCTCAAAATCCTTCAAACTAGGCTTCAACAGTATGTGAACTGAGAACTTCCAAATGTACAAGCTGGATTTAGAAAAGGCAGAGGGACCAAAGTTCAAATTGCCAACATCTGCTGGATCATAGAAAAAGCAAGAGAATTCCAGAAAGACATCTGCTTCACTGACTACACTAAAGCCTTTGACTGTGTGGATCACAATAAACTGTGGAAAATGTCTTCAAGAGATGAGAACACCAGACCACCTTACCTACCTCCTGAGAAATCTGTATGCAAGTCAAGAAGCAACAATTAGAACCAGACATGGAACAAAAGACTGGTTCCAAATTGAGAAAGGAGTACATCAAGGCTGTATATTGTCTCCCTGCTCATTTAACTTCTATGCAGAGAACATCATGTGAAATGCTGGGCTGGATGAATCACAAGCTGGAATCAAGATTGTTGGGAGAAATATCAGCAACCTCAGATATGAAGATGATACAACCCTAATGGCAGAAAGTGAAGAGGAACTAAAGAGCTTCTTGTTTAAGGTGAAAGAGGAGAGTGAAAAAGCTGGCTTAAAACTCAACATTCAAGAAACGAAGATCATGGCATCCAGTCCCATCACTTCATGGCAAATAGATGGGGGAAAATGGAAACAGTGGCAGATTTTATTTTATTGAGCTCCAGAGTTACTGTGGACAGTGACTGCAGCCATGAAATAAAAAGACACTTTCTTCTTGGGAGAAAAGCTATGACAAACCTAGACAGTATATTAAAAAGCAGAGACATTACTTTGCCAAAAAAGGTTTGTATAGTCCATGCTATGTTTTTTCCAGTAGTCATGTATGGATGTGAGAGTTGGAGCATAAAGAAGGCTGAGCACCAAGAACTGATGCCTTTGAACTGTGGTGCTGGAGAAGACTCTTGAGAGTCCCTTGGACTGCGAGGAGATCCCACCAGTCAATCCTAAAGGAAATCAGTCCTGGGTGTTCATTGGAGACTGACACTGAATCTGAAGCTCCAATACTTCGGCCACCTGATGCAAAGAGCCAACTCATTGGAAAAGACCTTGGTGCTGGGAAAGATTGAGGGCAGGAAGAGAAGAGGGCAACAGAGGATAAGATGTTTGAATGGAATCACCGACTCAGTGGACATGAGTTTTATTAAGCCCTGGGAGATAATGAAGAACAGGGAAGCCTGGCATGTTGCAGTTCATGGGGTCACAAAGAGCTGCACAAGACTTAGCGACTGAACAACAAATAATTTGAGAAGTCCTGTGCCAGAACCCAGACAAAGATCAAGTATGTATTTCTCATTATAAATCAGTTATCACAGCATCAGAAACCTGGTCAAAGTGCTCAAGTTTTAAGACTTCATAACATAGAAATGAAGGAATGATAGCACTGCCCACCTTCCAGACCTGTTCACTTTTCAAGGACAGAGCAATGAGCAGACATCAAAGTCCCAAGGAAGTGAGATCACAGTCAAGTAGCAGAAGCCTTGAGGGCACAAGAGAGCCACAGTCTCTCAGAGACCCGTGGACTGCGGCTGGTGAAGGAAGCAGCCGGGAGACAGTGACTGAGTGGTGGGAAAGCAGGACAGATGCTCTCTATCCCCTGGCCCTTGGCTCCCTCGACAACCAGGTCCCCTCTCCTGGCTCCTCCTCCAAGCCTCCTTCCTCCTGAGCATCTGCGTCCTCATGTGCGCCAGCTGCTGAATGTATGGCTGCTGAGTGGTCAGTTCAAGTCCGGGGCCACATGCTTCTGTTCAGGGGAGAGTCCTGAGGAGACTCCCCTTGAGGGGCTGACACTGCAGAGTTTTCACTTGTTGGACAGTGACGTTCTCTGCACTGACTGAGAGGAGCCAGGAAGGCTGGAAAGGTCTGTTTAGCTGACCTGGGAGATGACTTAAATCACCCCTGGGACCCATCGAGTGTGTGAGAAGGTGGACGGGGTGGTTGCTCAGGTACATCTCTATGACACGACATGAGTTACAGGAGACAAACCCACAGGCCAGTAGCATCCAGAACTGGGTTCAGGGATCATTTCTGTCCCTCAACCCATCCCTCCAGACAGGCCCCTCTGCCTGGTAGCCTCTCCTGAGGAGGAATCTAGTTTTCTTCTTGGGTTGAGTTAGTGATCAAGAAGCACGCAGGTCATTTTTTTGGGCAAGTTAATCGGGATGGTTCCTTTGCATGGGGTTTTCCTGAGTCTTGTTAAGCATGATTTTGTCCCAGTGAGGCTCCTAAATATTGGTATCAGCGTTACCTGGGAGGCAGTCCTGAGTTTCTGAGGGAGAAACTGGAGAATCTGCCATTTTCAGCAGCCTCGGGAGGTTTGAGCTCAGTGAAGTTTGAAAACAGCCCTCAATGAATGAAAAGATGATTTAGTTGCTGTGAGCTGTGTATACAGTCCCATAGCCAGTAGAACCCACGCAGGGAGGTGACTGTGCGATTCCATTTATGTGAGGTATTTACATAGTCAAAGTCAGGGAAGCAAAGCCCAGAGTGGTATGGCCAGGGGTTGGGGGGGGGGCAATTGCTATGATCAGGTGGAAAGTTTCAGTGATGAATGATGCAGTTCTAGAACTCCGCTCTACCACATGCTCCTACAAAGAGCAATACACTGTTATTGAGAGGTTAGATCTCTTACTTTAATGCAATCAAATTTAAAAATAAAACAGGTGAGACTACTGATGAGTCTGACAAGACCCAGGCCAAGCTACGCATGGGGCCAGACATAGGCTTCAGCTGGGAGAAGCTGACAAATTCAAACCCCTCCTCCTCTGCTCTCGAGAACACGTGGGTCCAGCAGAGCACCACCCCTGGCCTCTCCCACAATCTGCTTCTGCTGAGGGTCCTAGATGGAGTGAGGAAGGGAAGGAGTAGGAGGCCGGGGCCATGGGCCCAGAGAAGTGGCTTGTAGTAGGCAGGGAGGGTGCTATTTCCAGGTTCTGGAGGGTTCTCAGAAGTGACATCTGGGGTATACCAGAGTGCCGGCAACATCTGCCCAAACCCACTGAATCACAGTTTAATTGTATCCAGTGGACAAAAGATCCTTGCAAGCCTGCTATTCTCAAACCTTATTGAAACTATTCTCATCAAGTTGGAGACTTGGATGAACATTAGCAAACGTTATTTAAACTAAAAAGAAGACACTCTGCTTTAGGAGAGCAAAACCAAGAGCTGAAATAGATGTCCATGGGCTCCAGAATCTGCAGGTAAGAATAGGAGTGGGCTGCATTCACCTGCTCAGCTTCACTGACTGACTTGCTTTTCACTTGAGTACTAGGTACCAATGCAACACACACACCCTCATCATGTGACAAGCTGTGGTCTCAGTTCTACTGTAATCCTGTCCCAGGCACTCCAGTCCTCTGAACAGCTAAGATACTCTTTGAGGTCAGAGACAAATTGGCAAAAGGATTTAAAGCTCCACCCTGAACAGAGGTAAATGGGTCAGTAGTACCAGAGAATGAGAGAACTGTTTGTATTGTTTAATACTAATTTTTAAACATTTTCAAAATGACACAGCATAAGTTGAGTCTAGCTAAGTTTAAGTGCAGGTTTCACTTGCACGGTCAGCCCAAGTCTCTACAGGTTCCACACCCACAGACAGAGGGCTAACTGTGGGACTAGAGCATCCTCAAATCCTGGTACAAGGCCAGGGTCCTGAGGCCCAGCCCCCTTGTAAATTGAAGGACAACTGTAATGTCATTACTGGCTTGAAAATCCTTTCATTCTTTAATAATAAATTTCAGCATGGCGCTAAGTCTCTGCTCACCGAATCTTTTATACTGTAGAACTCTGTACATATCTGAAAATGCATCTCCAAATAGTATTAATGTTTGGCTATACTTATGCTGCCTTTGGAGAAACACAAAGAATTTGGTTTCTATTTGTTTGTTTTATTGAAGTAGAGTTGATTTACAATGTTGTGTTAATGTCTGCTGTACAGCAAAGTGATTCAGTTATACATATATATTTATGCATTCTTTTTTGTATTCTTTTCCACTATGGCTTATCTGAGGATATTGAATATGGTTTTCTGTGCTGTAGAGTAGGACCTTGTTTATTCATTTATATAAAATTCTTTGTTATCTGCGAATCCCAAATTCCCTATCCATTCCTCCCCCATTTACCTCCCCACTGGCAAAGAAAAGCGTGTTCTCTATGCTTGTGAGTCTGTTTCTGTTGTATATGGGTTCATTTGTTTTTTTAGATTTTAGATTCCATCATAAGTAATATTGTATGATATTTGTCTTTCTCTCTGACTTCACTTAGTGTGATAATCTCTAGGCCCATCCGTGTTGCTGCAAATGGCATTATTTCATTCTTTTTTGTAGCTGAGTAATATTCCATTGTATATATGTACTACATCTTCTTTATCCATTGCTCTGTTGATGGGCATTTAAGTTGTTTCTGTATCTTGACTTTGTAAATAGTCCTGCTGTGAACATTGGGGTACATGTATTTTTTAAATTTATTTTTAATTGAAGGATAATTGCTTTACAATACTGGTTTGATTTCTGCCGTACATCAACATGAATTAGCCATGAGTATACATATGTCTCCTCGCTCTTGAACCTCCCTCCCACCTCCCACCTTTTCCCACCCCTTTAGGTTGTTACAGACCTCCAGTTTGAGCTGCCTGAGTCATACAGCAAATTTCCATTGGTTACATGTATCTTTTTGAATTTTTTTTTTCTGGATTTATGCCCTGGGAAGGGATTGCTGGATCATATGGTAGCTCTATTTTTAGTTTTTTAGTTTGCTATTTTTCACAGTTGCTGCACCAGTTCACATTCCCACCAGTAGTAATAGAAGAGGGTTCCCTTTTCTGTACAGCCACTCTTGCATTTGTTGTTTGTAGAGTTTTTAATGATGGCCATTCTGATCAGTGTGAGATGGTACCTCATTGTAATTTTGATTTGCATTTCTTTAGTAATTAGTGATATTGACCATCTCTTCATGTGCCTCTTGGCCATCCTTCTGTCCATTTTTCCACTAGATTGTTTGTATTTTGTTATTCAGTTGTATGAGATGTTTGTATGTTTTAGAAATTAAGCATCTTTTGCATTATTTTCAAGCATTTTCTCCCAATTTGTAGGTTGTCTTTTTTTTTTTTTTATTCCTTTGCTGTGCAAAAGCTGATAAGTTTGCTTAGGTTTCGTTTTGTTTATCTTTGCTTTTATTTCTATTACTTAAGGAGACTGACTTAAAAATCTTTGGTACGATTTGTGGTAGAGAATGCTTTGCCTGTGTTCTCTTCTAGGAATTTGATAGTATCATGTCATATATTTAAGTCCTTGAGCCAGTTTTAGCTTATTTTTGTGTATGATATGAAGGAGTCCTCTAACTTCATTGATTTCCATGTGGCTGTCCAGCTTTTCCAAAATCACTTGCTGAATAAACTCTCTTTTCCTCATTGTATATTTTTGCCTCTTTTGTTGAAGATTAATTGACCATAGGTGTGTGAGTTTATTTCTGGGCTCTTTATTCTGTTCCATTGGTCCAAATGGTTTTTATTCCAATACCAAACACTGTTTTGATTACTGTGGCTTTGTAGTATTGTCTGAATTGCCTAGGAAGATTATGCCTTCTGCTTTGTTCTTTTTCTTCAATATTCCTTTTGCAATTCTGAGTTTTTTATGGTTCCATATAAATTTTAGGGTTACTTGTTCCTGTTCTGAGAAAAATGACATGGTTAATTTGATAGGGACTGCATTAAATGTGTAGACTACTTTGGGCAGTATGGCCATTTTCACGAATTTAATTCTTCCAATCCAAGAGCATGAAATGTCTTTCCATTTCTTTTAGTCTTTTTCAATTTACTTTATTAATCTTTTGTAGTTGTCAGTATATAAATTTGTCACCTCCTTGGTGATTATTCCAAAGTTCTGGGAGGTTTTTTTTTGATGCAGCTTTAAAAGAGATTGTCTGATATTTCACCATTAGTGTAAAGAAATGCAACTGATTTCTGTGTGTTAATTTTGTATCCTGCTAACTTTCTGAATTAGTTTATCAGCTCTAGTAGTTTCTGTGTGGTGTCTTTTTCTAGATATAGTATTTTGTTATCTGTATATAATTACAATTTTACCTCTTCCCTACCAATTTTGGTACGCTTTTTAAATTTCTCTTTTATGATTGCAGTGTCTAAGACTTCCAATTCTGCTCTGAGTGGAAGATGTGACAGTGGGCATCCTTGTCTTGTATATCTTAGCACAAAGGATTTCAGTTTTTCACCATTAAATATTACATTGGCTGTGAGTCCATCATAAATAGCTTTTATTATGTTTAGTTCTTTTCCCTTTCTACATAGTTTCATATGGGTTTTTTCTTAAAATCATGAATGAATGCTGAATTTTATCAAATGTTTTTTCAGTGTCTGTTGAGATGACCATGTGGTATTTGTCGTTTCTTTTGCTAGTGAGGTGTATCACATCAACTGATTAGCATATCTTGAACCATCCTGTGACACGGCAATGAACCAAATTGCTTGTGCCACATGATCTTTTTTATGTGTTTTTAGATTCAATTTCCTAATATTTTGTTGAGAATTTTTGCATCTATATTCATCAATGATATTGGCCTATAATTTTCTCTTTTGGTAGTGACTTTGGTTGTGGTATCAGGGGTAACAGTGTCTTCATGGAATGCCTTTTGGAGTGTTTCCTCTCCTTCAGTCTTTTGTAACAGTTTGAGAAGGATCAATACACGTTCTTCTTTGTATACTTGGTAGAATTTGCCTGGGAAGACATCTGGTCCTGGAGTTTTGTTTGTAACTTTTGTTTGTTTATTTAAATTATAGACTCTGTTTCACTTCTAGTGATTGCTCTGTTCAAGTTATCTTTCTTCTTCAGTTTTGGTACACTTTATGTTTCTCAAAACTTGCCCTTTTCTTCTAGGTTGTTGAATTTGTTGGCATATAATTCCTCATAGTATTCTCTTATATATATATATTTTTTCATTTCTGTGGTATCATTTGTCATTTCTCGTCTCCTCTTTCTTATTTTCTTTGCATCTTCTCCTGTCTTTTGGTCTTGCTAAGCCGGGCCAGAAGTTTGTCAATTTCGTTTGCCACCTCAAAGAACCAGCCCTTCCTGTTGCTTTTTTCCCCTAAACTTTAAAATCTGTAATTTATTTATTTCATCTCTGATCTTTGTTATTTGCTTCTTCCTGCTGGCTTTAGGTTTTGTTTGTTCCTTTCCTAACTCTTAGGTGGTGGATTGAATTGTTTATTAGAGATTTTTCTTGTTTCTTAAAGAAGTTCTGAATAGCTATGAAATTCCGTCTCACCAGAACTATTCTGATGCATCACATAGATTTTCTATGGTTGTATTTTCATTGTCATTTGCCTCAAGGTATTTTTAATTTCTGCTTTTTTTCTTTCAGAGAAAATTTTTTATTTATTTTATTTATTTTAAAACAGTTTATTTTATATTGAAGTATAGTATTTTTGAATGATGTGTTAGTTTCAGCTGTACAGCAAAGTGATTTAGTTATACATGTTGTTTACTCACTAAGTTGTGTCTGACTCTTTGTGACACATGGACTGAAGGACTGCAGGATTTTCTTTAAGATTGACTGGTTTGATCTCTTTCCTGTCCAAGGTACTCTCAAGAGTCTTTTCCAGCACCACAGTTCAAAAGCATTAATTCTTCAGTGCTTAGTCTTTATGATCCAACTCTCACATTTGTACATGACTACTGGAAAAACCATAACCTTGACTAGATGGATCTTTGTAAGCAAAGTGATGTCTCTGATTTTTAATACACTGTCTAGGTTTATCACAGCTTTTCTTCCAAGGAGCAAGTGTGTTTTTATTTCATTACTGCAGTCACTGTCTGCAGTGATTTTGGAGCCCAGGAAAACAAAATGTGCCACTGTTTCCACTTTTTCCATCTATTGGCCATAAAATGATAGGACTGGATGTGATGATCTTCATTTTCTGAATGTTGAGTTTTATGTCAGATTTTTCACTCTCCTCTTTCACTTTCATCAAGAGGCTCTTTATTTCCTCTTCACTTTCTGTCATTAGGGTGGTATCATCTGCATATCTGAGGTTGTTGATTCAGATATGCTGTGCTTCATCCAGATCAGCATTTCATATAATGTACTCTGCAAATAAGTTGAATAAGCATGGTGACAATACACAGCCTTCACTCCTTTCCCAAATTTTAAACCAGTCTGTTGTTCCATGTGTGGTTCTAACTGTTGCTTCTTGACTTGCATACAGGTTTCTCAGGAGGCAGATAAGGTGATTTGGTATTCCCAACTCGTGATGCACACAGTCAAAAACTTTAGTGTACTCAATGAAGCAGAAGTAGATGCTTTTTGGAATTCCCTTGCTTTCTCTATGATCCAGCAAATGTTGGCACTGTGATCTCTGGTTCCTCTGCCTATTCTAAACCCATTTTGTACATCTGGAAGTTCTTGGTTCACATACTGCTGAAGCTTAGCTTGACAGATTTTTAGCATAACCTTACTAGCATGTGAAATGAGTGTGATTGTACAGAAGTTTGAACATTCTTTGACATTGCCCTTCTTTGGGATTGGAATGAAAACTGACCTTTTCCAGTCCTATGGCCACTGTTGAGTTTTCCAAATTTGCTGGCATATTGAGTGCAGCACTTTCACAGCATCATCTCTTAGGATTTGAAATAGCTCTGCTGGAGTTCCGTCACTTCCACTAGCTTTGTTTGTAGTAATATTTCCTAAGGCCTATCTGACTTCACACTTCAGGATTTCTGGCTCTAGGTGACTGACCACACCATTGTGCTTATCCAGATCATTAGGACTTTTTTTATATACTTCTGTGTATTTCTGCCACCTCTTCTTAATCTCTTCTGCTTCTGTTAGGTCCTTGCCATTTCTGTCCTTTATTATGCCCGTCTTTGCATGAAATGTTCCCCTGGTATCTCTAGTTCTTGCAGAGATCTCTAGTCTTTCCCGTTCTGTTGTTTTCCTCTATTTCTTTGCATTGTTCACTCAAGAAGGTTTTCCTGTCTTTCCTCGCTGTTGTCTGGAACTCTGCACTCTGTTGGGTGTAACTCTTCCTTTCTCCTTTCCTTTCTTTTCTCTCCTCAGCTATTTGTAAGGTCTCCTCAGACAACCACTTTGCCTTCTTGCATTTCTTTATCTTGAAGATGGTTTGGTCACTGGCTCCAGTACAGTGTTACAAACCTCTGTCCATAGTTCTTCAGGTACTTGGTCTACCAGATCTAATCCCTTGAATCTGTTTGTCACTTGCACTGTATAAACATAAGGGATTTGATTTAGGTCATAAGTGAGTGATCTAGTGGTTTTCTCTACTTTCTTCAATTTAAGCCTGGATTTTGCAATAAGGAGCTCATGATCAGAACCACAGTCAGCTCCACAGCCACAGTCTTATTTTTGCTGATTGTATAGAGCTTCTCTATCTTTAACTGCTCACTGGTAAATAATCTGCTTGCCAATGAAGGAGACTCAGGTTCAATCCCTGGGTAAGAAGATTCCCTGAAGAAAGACCTGGCAACCCACTCAAGGATTCTTGCCTGGGAAATCCCATGTACAGAAAAGCCTGGTGGGCTACAGTCTATGGGGTCTCAAAAAGAGTCAGACACAACAGTGACTAAACAACAACATCTTCGGCTGCAAAGAAGATAATCAGTCTGATTTCAGTGTTTACCATCTGGTGAAGTCCATGTGTAGAGTTGTCTCTTGTGTGGTTGGCAAAGGGTGTTTGGTATGACCAGTGTGTTCTCCTGACAAAACTGTTAGCCTTTCCCTGCTTCATTTTGTACTCCAAGTCAAAACTTGCCTGTTATTCCATGTATCTCTTGACCTCCTACTTGTGCATTCCAATCCCCTATGATGAAAAGGACATCGATTTTTGTGTTTTCTTTTTGGTGTTAGTTCTATAAAGTCTTGTACATCTTCAGAGAAGCATTCAACTTCATCTTCTTCAGCATTACTGGTTGGGACATAGACTTGGATTACTGTGATGTTGAATGGTTTGCCTTAACATTGTGTTTTTGAGATTGTATGCACATACTGCCTTTGGACTCCTATTGACTATCAGGACTACTCCATTTCTTCTAAGGGATTCTTGCCCACAGTAGTAGACATAATAGTCATCTGAATTAAATTCACCCACTCCAGCCCATTTTAGTTCACTGATTAATAAAATGTGGATGTTCACTCTTGCCATTTCCTGCTTCAGTCATTCAGTTCAGTTCAGTCACTCAGTTGTGTCTGACGTTTTGTGACCCCATGGTCACACCAGGCTTCCCTGTCCATCACCAACTCCCAGAGCTTGTTCAAACTCATGTCCATCGAGTTGGTGATGCCATCCAACCATCTCATCCTCTGTTGTCCCCTTCTCTTCCTGCCTTCAATCTTTCCCAGCGCCAGGGCCTTTTCCAATGAGTCAGTTCTTAGCATCAGATGGCCAAAATATTGGAGTTTCAGCTTCAGCATCAGTCCTTCCAATGAATATTCAGGACTGATTTCCTTTAGGATGGATTGGTTGGATCTCCTTGCAGTCCAAGGGACTCTCAAGACTCTTCTGCAACACAGTTCAAAAGCATCAATTCTTTGGCGCTCAGCTTTCTTTATAGTCCAACTCTCACATCCATACATGACTACTGGAAAAACCATAGCTTTGACTAGATGGACCTTTGTTGGCAAAGTAATGTCTCTGCTTTTTAATATGCTGTCCAGGTTGGTCATAGCTTTTCTTCCAAGGAGCAAGTATCTTTTAATTTCATGGCTGCAGTCACCATCTGCAGTGATTTTGGAGCCCAAGAAAATAGTTTCTCACTGTTAGAATTGTTTCCCCATCTATTTGCCATGGAGTGATGGGACCACTTGCCATGATCTTAGTTTTTTGAATGTTGAGTTTTAAGCCGGCTTTTTCACTCTCCTCTTTCACTTTCATCAAGAGGCTCTTTAGTTCCTTTTCATTTTCTGCCATAACAGTAGTTCCATCTGCATATCTGAGGTTACTGATATTTCTCCCTGAAACCTTGATTCCAGCTTGTGCTTCATCCAGCCCAGTGTTTCTCATGATGTACTCTGCATATAAGTTAAATAAGCAGGGTGACAATATACAGCTTCCATGTACTACTTTCCCAATTTGGAACCAGTCTGTTGTTCTGTGTCTGGTTCTAACAGTTACTTCTTTACCTGCATACGGATATCTCAGGAGGCAGGTCAGGTGGTCTGGTATTCCCATCTCTTTAAGAATTTTCCACAGTTTGTTGTGATCTACACAGTCAAAGACTTTGGTATAATCAATAAAGCAGAAGTAGATTTTTTTCTGGAACTCTCTTGCTTTTTCTATGATCCAACAGATGTTGGCAATTTGATCTCTGGTTCTTCTGCCTTTTCTAAACCCAGCTTGAACATCTGGAAGTTCATGGTTCACGAATTGCTGAAGACTGGCTTGGAGAATTTTAAGCATTACTTTACTAGCCTGTGAGATGAGTGCAATTGTGTGGTAGTTTGAGCATTCTTTGGCATTGCCTTTCTTTGGGATTGGAATGAAAACTGACCTTTACCAGTCCTGTGGCCACTGGTGAGTTTTCCAAATTTGCTGACATATTGAGTGAAGCACTTTCATAGAGTCAATTTTCAGGATTTGAAATAGCTCAACTGGAATTCCATCCCCTCCACTACCTTTGTTCGTAGTGATGCTTCCGAAGGCCCATTTGACTTCACATTCCAGGATGTATGGCTCTAGGTGAGTGATCACATCATCATGATTATCTAGGTCATGAAAATCTTTTATGTATAATTCTTCTGTGTATTCTGCAACTTCTTCTTAATTTCTTCTGCTTCCATGCCATTTCTGTCCTTTATTGTGCCCATCATTGCATGAAATTTTCCCTTGGTATCTCTAATTTTCTTGAGGAGATCTCTAGTCTTTCCCATTCTATAGTTTCCCTCTATTTCTTTGCATTGATCACTGAGGAAGGCTTTCTTATCTCTCCTTGCTATTTTTTGAAACTCTGAATTCAAATGAGTATATCTTTTTCTCCTTTGCCTTTTGCTTCTCTTCTTTTCTCAGCTATTTGTAAGGCCTTCTCAGACAGCGATTTTGCCTTTTTGCATTTCTTTTTCTTGGGGCTGGTCTTGATCCCTGCCTCCTGTACAATGTCATGAATCTCCTTCCATAGTTCTTCAGGCACTCTGTCTATCAGATCTAATCCCTTGAATCTTATTTGTCACTTCCACTGTATAATGATAAGGGGTTTGATTTAGGTCATGCCTGAATGGTCTAGTGGTTTTCCCTACGTTCTTCAATTTAAGTCTGAATTTTGCAATAAGGAGTTCATGATCTGAGCCACAGTCAGCTCTTGGTCTTGTTTTGCTGACTGTTCAGAGCTTCTCCATCTTTGGCTGCAAGGAATATAATTAATATGATTTCGGTATTGACCATCTGGCGATGTCCATGTGTAGAGCCTTCTCTTGTGTTGTTGGAAGAGGGTGTTTGCTATGACCAGTGTGTTCTCTTGGCCTTTGCCCTGCTTCATTTTGTACTCCAAAGTCAAATTTGCCTGTTACTCCAGGTACCTCTTGACTTCCTACTTTTGCATTCCAGTCTCCGATGATCGAAAGGACATCTTTTTGGGGTTTTAATTCTAGAAGCTCTTGTAGGTCTTCATAGAACCATTCAATTTCAGCTTCTTCAGCATTACTCATTGGGGCATAGACTTGGATTTCTATGATATTGAATGACTTGCCTTGGAAATGAACAGAGATCATTCTATCATTTTTGAGACTGCACTCAAGTACTGCCTTTTGGACTTGACTTTTTTGACTATGAGAGCTACTCCATTTCTTCTAAGGGATTCTTGCCCACAGTAGTAGACATAATGGTCATCTGAATTAAATTTGCCCATTCCAGTCCAGTTCACTGATTCCTAAAATGTCGAAGTTCACTCTTGCCATCTCCTGATTGACCGCTTCCAATTTGCCTTGATTCATGGACCTAACATTCCAGGTTCCTATGCAATATTGCTTCTTTACAGCATCAGACTTTACTTCCACACCAGTCACATCCACAACTGGGCTTTGTCTTCGCTTTGGCTCCATCTCTTCATTCTTTCTGGAGTTATTTCTCCACTCTTCTCCAGTAACATATTGGCCACCTACTGACCTGGGGAGTTCATCTTTCGGTGTCATATATTTTTGCCTTTTCATACTATTCATCGTGGTTTCAAGGCAAGAATACTGAAGTGTTTGCCATTCCCTTCTCCAGTGAACTACATTTTGTCAGAACTCTCCACCATGACCCATCCGTCTTGGGTGGCCCTTCACAGACAGCATGGCTCATAGCTTTGTTGAGCTAAACAAGGCTGTGGTCCATGTGATCAGTTTGATTAGTTTTCTGTGATAGTGATTTTCATTCTCTCGCCCTCTGACAGATAAGGATAAGAGGCTTATGGAAGCTCCCTGATGGGAGAGACTGACTGCAGGGGATACTGGGTCTTGTTCTGATGCTCATGCTCAATAAATTTTTAATCCAGTTTTCTGTTCCCTCCCTGTTGTTTGACCTGAGACCAAACTATGGTGGAGGTAATGAAGATAATTACAACCTCCTTCAAAAGGCCCCATGAAGGCACTGCTACACTCATTGCCCCTGACCCTGAAGAGGCCACCACTGGCCCACGCCCTCACTGGAGACTCCTGGACACTCACAGCCAAGTCTGAGCCAGTCTGTTATGGGGTCACTGCTCCTTTCTCCTGGGTCCTGGTGCACACAAGGTTTTGTTTGTGCCCTCCAAGAGTCTGTTTCCCTAGTCCTGTGTAAGTTCTATAATCAAATCCCACTGGCCTCCAAAGTCAAATTCCCTGGGGGTTCTCAGTCCCTTTGCCAGATCCCCAGGTTGGGAAACCTGTTGTGGATCCTAGAACTTTCTTAACAGTGCAAGAATTTATTTGGTATAATTGTTTTGCAGTTTGTAGGTCATCTGCTCAGCAGCTCTATGCTGGGATTAATGGCAACCTCCAAGAGGGCTTATGCCACAGTCTGTGTGACCAGGTACCTGCACCCAGGCAAAAACACCCTATCTCCTGCTTGACCATGTCCAAATTTACCTTGATTTATGGACCTAACAGTCCAGGTTCCTATGTAATATTTTGTCTTTATACCATTGGACTTTACTTTTGCCATCAGACATATCCACAACTGAGCATTGTTTCCACTTATTCTCAGCCTCTTCATTCTTTCTGCATCAATTTCTCTGCTGTTCCTGAGTAACATATTGGACACCCAGCAACCTGGGGTGCTCATCTTCCAATGTTACATCTTTCAGCCTTTTCATACTGTTCATGGGTTTCTCAAGGCAAGGATACTGAAGTACTTTGCCGTTCCCTTCTCCAGTGGACCACGTTTTGTCAGAACTCTCCACTATAACCCATCTGTCGTGGGTGGCTGTGCACTGCATGGCTCATAGCTTCATCGAGTTAGACAAGGCTGTGATCCATGTGATAATTTTGGTTAGCTTTCTGTGATTGTGGTTTTTATTCTGGAGGCTGTGAGACTGTAGTTCTTAACTTCTTCTGTCTGCCCTCTGATGGATGAGGATAAGAGGCTTGTGCAAACTTTCTGACGGGAGGGTTATATTTCCTTCTCCAGGGGATCTTCCCAACCCTGGAATCGAAACTGTTTCCTGTGTCTCCTGCATTGGCAGGTGGATTCTTCACCATTGCCATGCCTCAGAAACACTTTAGTCATACATACATGTATATTAATGCTGTTTCAGATTCTTTCCCCATATAGCTTATTACAGAATATTAAGCAGAGTTCTCTGTGCCATACATTAGGTCCCTGTTGATTATCTGTTGTATATTTAATAGTGTGTATATGTTATTCACGATCTCCTAATTTATCCTTACCCATAACTTCCCCTTGTAACTATATGTTTGTTTTCTAAGTCTATGAGTCTGTTTCTTTTTTGTCAGTTAAATTATACCCTGTTTAGATTCCACATATAAGAGATATCATATGATATTTGTCTTTCTCTGTTTGACTTATTTCACTTAGTATGATGATTTCTAGGTCCATCGATGTTGCTTCAGATGGCATTATTTCCTCCTTTAATGACTGAGTAATAACCCACATGTTTGTCATCTTTTAATGTACAGTTATGTTTCTTCCATGTCATCATTATTGTAAATAGTCTCCAGTTAACACTGGGGCACATGTACCGTTTCCAAGTATGAATTTCTCTGGATATATGCCCAGGGATGGGAATGCTTGAACATCTGGGAGTTCACGGTTCGCATACTGATGAAGCCTGGCTTGGAGAATTTTGAGCATCACTTTACTAGCGTGTGAGATGAGTGCAATTATGCGGTAGTTTGAGCATTCTTTGGCATTGCCTTTCTTTGGGATTGGAATGAAGACTGACCTTTTCCAGTCCTGTGGCCACTGCTGAGTTTTCCAAATCTGCTGGCACATTGAGTGCAGCACTTTCACAGCATCATCTTTCAAGATTTGAAATAGCTCAACTGGAATTCTATCACCTCCACTAGCTTTGTTCGCAGTGATGCTTTTTAAGGCCCATTTGACTTCACATTCCAAGATGTCTGGCTCTAGGTCAGTGATCACGTTATCGTGACTATCTTGGTCGTGAAGATCTTTTTTGTACAGTTCTTCTGTGTATTCTTGCCACCTCTTCTTAATATCTTCTGCTTCTGTTCGGCCCATACCATTTCTGTCCTTTATCGAGCCCATCTTTAAATGAAAAGTTCCCTGGGAATCTCTAATTTTCTTGAAGAGATCTCTTGTTTTTCCTATTCTGTTGCTTTCCTCTATTTCTTTGCATTGATCACTGAGGAAGGCTTTCTTATCTCTCCTTGCTAGTCTTTGGAGCTCTGCATTCAGATGCTTATATCTTTCCTTTTCTCCTTTGCTTTTCACTTCTCTTCTTTTCACAGCTATTTGTAAGGCCTCCTCAGACAGTCATTCTGCTTTTTTGCATTTCTTTTCCACGGGAATGGTCTTGGTCCCTGTCTGCTGTACAATGTCACGAACCTCCGTCCAGAGTTCATCAGGCACTCTATCAGATCTAGTCCCTTAAACCTATTCCTCACTTCCACTGTATAATCATAAGGGATTTGATTTAGGTCATATCTGAATGGTCTAGTGGTTTTCCCTACTTTCTTCAATTTCAGTCTGAATTTGGCAATAAGGGGTTCATGATCTGAGCCACAGTCAGCTCCTGGTCTTGTTTTTGCTAACTGTATAGAGCTTCTCCATCTGGCAGGTTTTAGAAAAGGCAGAGGCACCAGAGATCAAATTGCCAACATCCGCTGGATCATGGGAAAAGCAAGAGAGTTCCAGAAAAACATCTATTTCTGCTTCATTGACTACGCCAAAGCCTTTGACTGTGTGGATCACAACAAACTGTGGAAAATTCTGAAAGAAATGGGAATACCAGACCACTTTACCTGCCTCTTGAGAAACCTGTATGCCGGTCAGGAAGCAACAGTCAGAACTGTACATGGAACAACAGACTGGTTCCAAATAGGAAAAGGAGTACGTCAAGGTTGTATATTGTCACCCTGCTTATTTAACTTCTATGCAGAGTACATCATGAGGAATGCTGGGCTGGAAGAAGCACAAGCTGGAATCAAGATTGGTGGGAGAAATATCAATAACCTCAGATATGCAGATGACACCACCCTTATGGCAGAAAGTGAAGAGGAACTCAAAAGCCTCTTGATGAAAGTGAAAGAGGGGAGTGAAAAGGTTGGCTTGAAGCTCAACATTCCGAAATCAAAGATCATGGCATCTGGTCCCATCACTTCATGGGAAATAGATGGGGTAACAGTGGAAACAGTGTCAGACTTTATTTTTTTGGGCTCCAAAATCACTGTGGATGCTGATTGTTGCCATGAAATTAAAAGACTTTTACTCCTTGGAAGGAAAGTTATGACCAACCTAGATAGTATATTAAAAAGCAGAGACATTACTTTGCCAACCAAGGTCCGTCTAGTCAAGGCTATGGTTTTTCCAGTGGTCATGTATGGATGTGAGAGTTGGACTGTGAAGAAACCTGATCACCGAAGAATTGATGCTTTTGAACTGTGGTGCTGGAGAAGACTCTTGAGAGTCCCTTGGACTGCAAGGAGATCCAACCAGTCCATTCTCAAGGAGATCAATCAGTCCTGGGTGTTCATTGGAAGGACTGATCCTAAAGCTGAAACTCCAATACTTTGGCCACCTCATGCGACGAGCTGACTCAACTGGAAAAGACTCTGATGCTGGGAAGGATTGGGAGCAGGAGGAGAAGCGGACGACAGAGAATGAGATGGCTGGATGGCATCACCGACTTGATAGACATGACTTTGAGTGAACTCCGGGATTTGGTGATGGACAGGGAGGCCTGGCGTGCTGTGATTCATGGGGTTGCAAAGAGTCGGACACGACTGAGCGACTGAACTGAACTGAACTGATGGGAATGCTGTGTTATATGGTAGCTCAAGTTTTTTAAGGAAACTCCATGCTGTTCTTGATAGTGACTATTAACAATTTATATTCCCACCAACAGTGTAGGAGGGTTCCCTTTTCTCCACACCCTCTCAAGCATTTATTGTTTATAGACTTTTTGATGATGGCCATCTTTACTGCTGTGAGGTGATACCTCATTATAGTTTTGATTTACATTTCTCCAATAATTAGTGATATTGAGCATCTTTTCATGTGTTTTTTGGCCACCTATATATATTCTGTAGAAAAATGTCTATTTGGACCTTCTGCCCATATTCTGATTGTCATTTTTTTTTTTTCATATTGAGCTGCACGAACTGTTTATACACTTTGGAGAGTAACCCCTTGTAGATCACATCATTTGCAAATATTTTTTTCCCACTCTATGGTTTACCTTTTTGTCAGTGGTTTCCTTTGCTATGCAAATCTTTTTATGTTAATTAGGTCTCATTTGCTTGTTATTTTCCTTACTGTAGAAGGTATATCAGAAAAAATCTTACTGCAGTTTACATCAAAGAATGTTCTGCCTATATTTCTTCTAAGAATTTGATAGTGTCTGGAATTACATTGGGGTTTTAAATCCATTTTGAATTATTTTTGCATATGATATTAGAAAGTATTCTAATTTCATTCTTTGACTTGCAGCTGTCCACTTTTCCCAGCACCACATACTGAAGAAGTTATCTTTTATCCATTGTACGTCCTTGCCTTATTTGTCATAGAATAGGTGATAGCAGATGCATGAGTTTATTTCTGGACTTTCAATCCTGTACCATTGATATACATTTCTTTTTTTGTTTCAATATGGTACTGTTTTGTTTACTGTAGTTTCTGTAGATAGTGTAAAGTCAGGTAGCCTGATTTCTTCAGCTCCATTTTTCTTTCTTAAATTACTTTGGCTATTTGGGGTCTTTTGGTTTTAATTCTGTGAAAAATGCCATTGATAATTTGATAGGAATTGCATTGCATCTATAGATTGCTTTGGGTAGTATAGTCATTTTCATAATATTGATTCTTCTAATCCAATGCTATGCTATATCTCTCCATCTCTTTGTGCCATCTTTGATTTCATCAAAATCTTACAGTCATCTGAGTATGAGTCTCTTGCTTCCTTAGATAAATTTATTCCTAGTTATTTTATTCTTTTTGAGGCAGTGGTAAATGGGACCCTTTCCTGACTTTCTCTTTCTGATTGTTCATTGTTAGTGTATAGGAAGGCAAGAGATTTCTGTGTATTAATTTTGTATCCTGTCACTACCAAATTCATTGATGGGCTCTAAAAACTTTCTAATGGCATCTTTAGAATTCTGTACATATAGTATCATATCATTTACAAACAGTGACCATTTTACTTCTTTTCCAATTACGATTCTTTTTCTTCTCTGATTGCCATGCTAGGACTTTCAAAAGTATGTTGAATAATAGTGGCAAGAGTGGGCATCCTTGTCTTTTCCTGATCTTAGAGGAAATTCTTTTAATTTTTCACCATTGAAAATTATATTAGCTGAGCGTTTGCCAAGTATGGCCTTATGTTGATATTGGTTCCCTCTATGCCCACTTTCTGGAGAGTTTTTTTTTATCCTAAATGAGTGATGAATTTTATCAAATGCTTTTTCTATTTCTATTGAGAAGATCATGTGGTGTTTGTCTTTTTTAATGTGTCATATTTCATTGATTTACACTTGTTGGACCATACTTGTGACCCTGGGATGAATCCAGGTTATTCATGGTATATGATATCTATTATGTACTGTTGGATTTGGTTTGCTAATATTTTGTTGAGAATTTTTCTATCTGTATTCATCAATGATATCGACCTATACTTATCTTTGGCTCAGGGGTTAAAGTGTCTGCCTCCAATGCGGGCGACCTGGGTTTGATCCCTGGGTTCGATCCCTGGGTTGGGAAGATTCCCTGGAGAAGGAAATGGCAACCCACTCTGGTATTCTTGCCTGGAGAATCCCATGGTCGGAGGAGCCTGGTAGGTGACAGTCCACGGGGTCGCAAAGAGTTGGACACGACTGAGCGACTTCACTTTCACTTTTAGTTTTAGTTGTGGTGGGGCTTCCATGATAGCTCAGCTGGTAAAACCGTTGGCAATGCAGGAGACCCCAGTTCGATTCCTGGGTCAGGAAGATATACTGGAAAAAGGGATAAGTTATCCAGTCCAGTATTCTTCGGCTTCCCTTGTGGCTCAGCTGGTAAAAAATCTGCCTGCAATGAAGGAGACCTGGGTTTGATCCCTGGGTTGGGAAGATCCCTTGAGAAAGGAAAGGCTACCCACTCTCGTATTCTGGGCTGGAGAATTCCATGGACTGTATAGTCCATGGGGTCGCAAAGAGTTGGACATGCTGAGCGACTTTCACATTCACTTTCACTGGTTGTGGTATCAGGGTTGGTATCCTTATGGAATGCCTTTGGTAGTGTTCCCTCCTCTTTAGTCTTTTGGAAGAGTTTGGGAAGGATCAGATGTTATTTGTATGTTTGGTAGAATTTGCCTGAGAAAACATCTGGCCCTGGAGTTTTGTTTGTAAGTTTTATTTAAATTACAGGTTCTGTTCCACTTCTAGTGATTGGTCTCTTCAGGTAATCTATTTCTTCTTATTTCAGTTTTGGTACACTGTGTTTCTCAAAACTTGTCCTTTTTTTGTACGTTGTTGAATTTGTTGATGAAATAATTCTTCACAGTTTTCTCCTTTTTCATTTCTGTAGATCAGTTGTCATTTCTCCTCTTCCTTTTCTTACTTTCATTGCATCTTTTTCTATAACTTTAAAATCTCTACTTTATTTCCTATCTGATCTTTTTTATCTGCTTGTTTCTGCTGACTTTAGGTTTTGTTTCTTCCTTTCCTAACTCTTTTAGATGGTATGTTGAGTTGTTTATTAGAGATTTTTCTTGTTAAAGAAATTCTATATAGCTGTGAACTTCTGTCTCACCAGAACTGCTTTTGCTGCATTGCCCAGGTTTTGTATGGTTGTGTTTTCATTGTCATTTGCCTCAATGTATTTTTAATTTATTTTTTTGTGTCTTTCACGGGAAAGTTTTTATTTTCCTTATTTATCTTAAAATAGTTTATTTTATACTGAAGTATAGTTGATTTACATTGATGTGTTAGTTTCAGCTATACAGCAAAGTGATTTAGTTATACACAGTACATATTGTCAGCATTCGCTGGATCATAGAGAAAGCAAGGGAATTCCAGAAAGACATCTACCTCTGTTTCATCAAGTACACTGAAGCCTTTGACTGTACGGATCATAACAAACTGTGGAAAGCTCTTAAAGAGATGGGAATACCAGACCATCTTACCTGTCTCCTGAGAAACCTGTATGCAAGCCAAGAAGCAACTGTTAGAACCCAGTATGTAACAACTGGTTGGTTCAGGATTGAGAAACAAGTATGACAGGGCTATCTGTTGTCACCCTTTTTAATTTATACACTGAGCACATCATGAGAAATGCAGGGCTGGATGAGTTACAAGCTGGAATCACGATACGTGGGAGAAACATTAACAACCTCAGATGATACCACTCTAATGACAGAAAGCAAAGAACTAAAGAACCTCTTGATGAGGGTGAAGGAGGGGATTGAAAAAGCTGACTTAAAAATAAATATTAAAAAAAACTAAGATCATGACATCCAATCCCATTACTTCTTGGCAAATAGAAGGGAAAAAGGTGGAAGCAGTGATGTATTTCCTCTTCTTAGGCTCTAAAATCACTGAAGATGGTGACTGCAGCCATGAAATCAGATGATTGCTTCTTAGCAAGAAAGTTATGGCAAACCTAGACAGTGTGTTGAAAAACAGAGCCATCACTCTGCGACAAAGGTCTGTATAGTCAAGACTGTGGTCTTCCCAATGGTCATGAACAGTTGTGAGAGCTGGACTCTAAAGCGGGCAGAGCGCCAAAGAATTGATGCCTTTGAACTACAGAAGACTGGAGAAGACTCCTGAGAGTACCTTGGAGATCAAACCAGTCAATTTTAAAGGAAATCAACCCTGAATATTCATTAGAAGGACTGATGCTAAAGCTGATATTTTGATCACCTAATGTGAACAGCTAACTCATAGGAAAAGTCCCTGGTGCTGGGAAACACTGAGGACAGAAGAAGAGGGTGTCAGTGAGATGGTTGGATGGCATCACCGATGCAGTGGACATGAACTTGTGCAAACTTCAGGAGATGGTGAGGGACGGGAATGCCTGGCATGCTACAGTCCATGGGGTCACAGAGTCAGCTACGGCTGGGTGACTGAAAAACAACAGTACATACATTAATGCTGTTTCAGATTCTTTTCCCAAATACGTTATTATGGAGTATTACATTGAGTTCCTTGTGCTATATATTAGGTCCTTGTTGATTATCTGTTTTATATACAATAGTGTATATATGTTAACATAACTTTCTAATTTATTCCTACCCATAACTTTCCGCTTTGTAACCATAAGTCTGTTTTATTTTCTAAGTCTGTTTCTGTTTTTTAAGTTCATTTGTATCATGTTTAGATTTCACATATAAGTGGTATCATATGACATTTGCCTTTGTCTGTTGGGCTTACTTCCCTTAGTATAATGATTTCTAGGTCCATCCATGTTCCTTAAATGGCATTGTTTCTGTCTTTAATGGCTGAGTAATATTCCATTATGTATATATACCACATCTATTGATGGACATTCAGATTGCTTCCATGTCCTTGCTGTTGTAAATAGTGCTGCAATGAACACCGGTCTGCATTTACTTTTTCCTAGTATGGTTTTCTCTAATGTATGCCCAGGTGTGTGAATGCTGGATCATATGGTAGTTCTAGTTTCTTACGGAACCTCCATCCTGTTCTCCATAGTGGCTGTGCCAATTTGCATTCCCACCAACAGGGGTAGGAGAGTTCCCCTTTCTCCACAACCTCTCAAGCATTTACTATTCACAGACTTTTTGATGATGGCCATTCTGACAGCTGCGAGGTGATACTTCATTGTAGTTTTTATTTGCATTTGTCTAATAATTAGTGATATTGAGCATCTCTTCACCTGCTGTTTTTGTTTTTTTTTTGGTCACCTGGATGGCTCCTGTAGAGACATGTCTCTTTGGATATTCTGCCCATATTTTGATTGTGTTTTATTTTTTTATTGAGCTGTTTGTACCCTTTGGTACATCCCTTTCTGGTCACATGGTTTGCAATTTTTTTTTTCCCATTCTGTGGTTTGTCTATTTCAGTGGTTTCCTTTGCTGTGCAAAACTTTTTAATTACACTTCATTTGTTTGTTTTTATTTACCATACTCTAGGAGGTATATGTGAAAATATCTTGCTGTATACATGAAAAGATTCTTGCTTATCTCAAAGCATGTTCTGCCTATACTTCCCACCAAGAGTTTTATAGTGTCTGGATTTACATTTAGGTCTTTAATCCATTTTGAGTTATTTTCATGTATGGTCTTAGAAATTGTCCTAATTTCCTTCTTTTACTTGTAGCTGCCCATTTTTTCCTACCACCACTTATTGAAGAAACCATCTTTTCTCATTGGTGTATTCTTGCCTCTCTTCATAGACAGGAGATGATAGGAGCATGGGTTTATTTATAGGCTGTATCCTGTACCATCGATCCATATTTCTATTTTTGTGTCACAACTGTACAGTTTTGATTACTGTAGTTTTGCAGTATAAAGTCAGGGACCCTGATTCCTCCAGCTCCATTTTTCTTTCTCAAGATGCTTTGGCTATTCAGGACCTTTTGTGTTTCTATATAAATTCTAAAATTTTTTGTTCTAGTTCTTTGAAAAATGCCATTGGTAGTTTGATAGGGATTGCGTTACATCTGTAGACTGCTTTGGGTTGTACAGTCATTTTCACAACATTGATTCTTCTAAGCCAAGGATATGCTGTATCTCTCCATCCATTTGTGTCATCTTTCTTTCATCAGTATCTTATACTTTTCCGAGTGCAGGTCCATTGCTTCCTTAGGTTTATTCCTGGGTATTTTATTCTTTTTGATGCAGTGGTAAATGGGACTGTTTCCTGAATTTCTCTCTCCAGTCTGTTAGTGTATAGGGATGCAAGAGATGTCTCTATATGAATTTTGTATCCTGCAACTTTATCAAATTCATTGATAGGTTCTAAAAGTTTCCTGGTGGCACCTTTGGAGTTTTCTATGTAGAATATGATGTCATTTGCAAACAGGGACAGTTTTGCCTCTTTTCCAGTTTGGATTCTCTGCATTCTCCTTCTGATTGCTCTGACTAGGACTTTCAAAAATATGGTCAATAATAGTGCATGAGATTGGACATCTTTGTCTTTTCCTGATCTTAGAGGAAATGCTTTCAGCTTTTCACCATTGAGCATGATGTTTGCTATGGATTGGTGATATATGGCCCTATTATGTTGAGACTGGTTCCCTCTGTGCCCACTTTCTAGTTTTTTTAATCATAAATGGATGATAACTTTTATCAAATGATGTTTCTGTATCTTTTAACATGATCATGTGGTGTTTGCCTTTTCTGATGTGGTGTATTATCTTGACTGATTTACATATGTTGAATCATCCTGTGACCCTAGCATGAATCCAAGTTGTTCATGACGTTTGATCTTTTGTATGTATTGTTGGACTGTTTGCTAATATTTTGTTGAGAATTTCTGCATCTATATTCACCAATGATATTGGGTCAGTAATTTTCTTTTTGGTGGTGTCTTTGTATGGTTTTGGTATCAGGGTGATGGTGGTTTAATTGAATGTCTCTGGGAGTGTTCCCTTCTCTTCAGTCTTTTGGAAGAATTAGAGAAGGATCAGAGTTTACAATTTTTCTTTGTATGTTTGGTAGAATTTGCCTGTGAAGCCATTTGTAAGGAGTATCTTTTATTACTTATTCTATTATTTTTGTTTTCATCACCCTAAGAGGTGGGTCAGAAAAGATCTTCCTGTCCTTTATGCCAGCAAGTGTTTTTTCCTATGTTTTCCTTCATAGTGTCTGGTCTTACATTTAGGTCTTTAATCCATTTGAGTTTATTTTAGGGTATGGTCTTACGAGAGTGTTCTAATTTCATCCTTTTACTTAAAGCTGTCCAGTTTTCCCAGCACCACTTATTGAAGAAACTCTTTTCTCCACTGTATATTCTTGCCTCCTTTGCCATAGACTAGGTGACCACAGGTGCCTGGGTGTTATTTCTGAACTTTCTATGCTGTTCCATTGATCTGTATTTGTTTTTGTTTAGTACCATACTCTTGATTACTGTAGTTCTGTAGTATAGTCTGAAGTCAGGGAGTCTTATTCCTCCAGCTTCATTTTTCTTTCTCAGGATTGCTTTGACTATTCAGCATCTTTTGTGTTTCCTTACAAACTGTAAACATTTTTGTTCTTTTTTTTTGTAATTAATTTATTTTTTATTGGAGGCAAATTATTTTACAATATTATATTGGTTGGTTTTGCCATACATTGACATGAATTCGCCCCGGGTTTACATAAGTTCCCCCTCCTGAACCCCCCTCCCACCTCCCTCCTCCCTTTATCCTCCCTCTGAGTCATCCCCGCATGCCAGCCCCAAGCATCCTATAACATGCATTGACCCTGAACTAGTGATTCATTTCACATATGACAACATACGTGTTTCAATGCCATTCTCCCAAATCATCCCACCCTCACCCTCTCCCACAGAGTCCCAAAGACTGATCTATACATCTGTGTCTCTTTTGCTGTCTCGTATACAGGGTTATCATTTCCATCTTTCTAAATTCCATATATATGCGTTAGTATGCTGTATTGGTGTTTGAAGTAAGCCAGAAAGAAAAACACCAATACAACATTTTTGTTCTAATCCTGCCTTCACACTCTTAGTGGGCCTCTTCTTTGCTCTGTATTGTAGCTGCATGTCGAGGGTAGGGCCTGCTCCTGAGTTGCTGGAGTAGAAGCCCTCGGTTCCATTTCTGAGCTTCAGTGAGAGGTAGACAGAACTGGAAAGCTCCTGCTGGGAGAGGTGCTTTGGCTGGGGTATTCCCTCCCTGGAACTGTCTACTATGGGGTGCATCCTGTGGTATCACCTGTACAGGTTCATAGAATGAACTGTTGGCAATACCCTAGGCACCACCTCCACTGGGAATGCAGTCATTTGGCCCTCAGGTGCTGTGGTTACAAGGCCATCAGCACAGATCCTTAGGTGCCAACACTCTGAAGTCGGGTGCCAGGACTGCAGTGGTCACATACCTGGAGCCACCATGGGAGCTGTGGAAGCCCCCAGCCCCACATCTGCGTGTACATGCCACAAAGCCCATAGCTGCTGAGGCCAGACTGGTGCCAGGCATGGAAACACCTACTGTCCTGCTCCCAGAGCCCTTAGAGGCAGCTTGATGCAAGAGGCTATTATGGTACGTGGTGCCTACCCCTTCACATGCCCTTTAGCAATGGTACTTTACTGCTGTGGTGGGCCCAGGCTTTTTCTGCAATCACACTTTAGCCCCTTCAGGCTGTCTCCGTGTAGCCAACCTGTGCTCTCCCTGGGCCCGTCCTGAACCCTGAGTTTCAGTACCCAGCCCCTGCGTGTGCAGGCAGGTGTGCATCTTGGGCTGCGTACTGCAGCAGGATAGCACCAATCCTCTTTGCTGGTCTCTCTGTCTTCTGCCTGCTCCCACCACAGCCAGAGCACCAGATAGTACACTCTCTTCCGAGTCTCTAAAGCTCGCTTTTTGTCCAGACTGACCTCCTGGCCAGTGAAGGGGCTTCCCAGGGCACAGGAACAGTTTTCTCTTCCACGGCTCCTTCCCCGGGGCCAGGTCCCATCCAGATTCCTTTTCCCTTGATTATATGGAGTTCTTTCTTGCACTTCTGGGTGTCTGGTATCTACTGCCATCATTCAGTAAGGTATCACGTGAGAATTCATCCACGTGTAGATGTATTTCTGATGCATTTGTGGGAGGAGGTGAGACCCAAAGTCCTTTTTATTCCCCCATCTTGATTCTTCCCTCCACAGAATTTGTTTTTAAATGTTCCACAGACTGATACTCCACTTTTGTTTTCAGTTTGACTCTGTGGCTGATGTATCTGATGTGTCAAGCAATGTTACCCTAAAAAGTTACACTATGCACTTTGAGGTACCTCTGTGTGCTACATAAATGCATGATCTCTGCATGGTGTGTCAACTGCATGATGATAAGCCGCTGGTTAAATCAGCTCAATCAGAACCCTCAGATGTTTAGAGCAGCTACATTTCTTAATGGCACATTCTAGAACCTAATCCTAGAATGCTTTTCTTTCTGATGTGTTCTGGGTCCTCTTTATTTTGGAGGCTTTGCAACATGGGGGACAAGGTGGGATGAGAAAAGAGAGAGGGAGGAGTCAAGTTGTGTACACAAATCCAGGAATTTTAAAGTGAAATACAACTGCTCACTTAGAGAGAATACCACTCTTTCCCCTGGGGAAGGGCAGTTGTCGAGGAGGCTCTGTGCTGACAGCCATGAAGAGCTTACCTTGGTACCCCTCACCCCCACTCTACTGCTTTGCTATGCAGCAGCCCTGTCCACAGGGAAACACAGCCAGTGCCCCAGCCAGTACATGAGCTCTTGGAGGCACCAAGGACACCAGCTATCTAATGAGACCATTAGCTTATTATCTCACTTTACCAGGAAGTTATGAGCTACAGTATTCCTGATGTACTCAATTTTGCAGGATACGGGGACAGTGTTACCTTTATTGACAACGTGTGACACGTGATTTTCTATCTTGCTTAAAGCCCATTTTCTTTAGACCTTAGTCACCAAAAGCAACTTTCTCTTCAGGGCTTAGCTGATACCAAAATCCCCCGGTCTGGGACACCTGTGAGCATTAGGAGCAACCGAAGCCTGTCTGTTCTGCGCATTCCAAGTCAGAGGCACGGCAGTCAGACCTATTCCCAAGGCTCTCTCCACCGGAGTGTCAGCCAACTCATGGACATTCAAGACAAGAAGGTCTTGATAGACGACTCACTGTGGGAAACCATCATGGGCCATGACAGTGGACTGGTGAGTCATTTTCTAATCTGGAGACTTTGTTAAACACAAGTATGTTGATAAACAAGGTGGCATGGTTTCCTGTATCCCGCAGAACGATCATCGCCAGAACACTCACTTCATCTCTCTGACCACTTACCCAATTATTTTGTAATGACATGTTTACCTGCCTGAGTAGTGGGGTAGAAACTTATTCTTTTGGCACACAATAGAGGCTCAAAAAATACATTCATGTGTAAGTGAAGAGATGAACAGGTTCTACTTCATTAACTTGGGCAGGAAATGACTGAAAACACTGGAACATGCCTAAATGAGGCATAAAGTACAAGCTCCTATTTTACTAAAGGAAAAAAAAGATATATATTTTCCTTCTGGCTTATGGTTAGAGGAGAAACAGAGTCTCTCAATAGGATCTACAGTTTCTTTTAAAAAAACTCAGAAAATCATGATAAATGTAAGAGTGTTGGTATGTATGAACCTCCCTTTTCATAATTTCAGCCCAGGGGATACAAAAAGTTAACCTCATCATTATCTAATACTTGATTGAGTCCCTAGCTCTGGTTCTACATTTGAACTCTCACTCACCTCTCTCTCCCCCTAATTCTCACTTTTCCTTCACTGAAAAGTTGATGATTTTCATAAAGATTTTCTTAACTAATGGCAAGAAATAAACTTTCATGGCTCCAGATTTCAATCACACACACACACACACAATATAAAATTGACAGTCCTTCTGGTTTGTTAGAATGATGCTATATAATAAGGACTTTAAAATCATGGGCCTGTTTGAAGTTGTGATGACTACTGAGTTCTATGAGTCCATTTCAGATGTGGCGTTTCTATGCCAGGAATAATTATATTAGGTTGAAACAAAGAATTGTTATTTGGCATACAAAATGGCAATTTCATATAATTCAATATATTACATTGAGAGCTAGATGCATGTGTGTTCTTACCCACGGACATACATCTAATAGCAATTTTTGGGGGGGAAAAAAAAAAAGCACTGATTACAGCGCCCCCATTCTTCACTATTGTACTATGCTGACATTTTTTGCTTACTTTTGACCATACTAGTAATAGACAGAATGCAAAGCAATTCAGTGAAAGCTTTTTAAGATATCCATATGTGGCAAATTATCTGTTTTCCCTATAACATTATAATCAGTATTCCTGGGCCCTATTCAATAATTTAAAAAAATACAGTAAGAAGATCAGACACAATGAAGCACAACAGCTTGCATTCTGGCTCTTCTGCTTAAATTCTGAACTGAAGCATGTGAAACCTCACCACTTTCGGATAAGAAAACTGAGGCTTACACTGTGCCATGTCTTAACCTTTTAATGCTCAAAAGATACACATTTTTTTTTAACACTGTTGTCAGCAAATATCCTAACCAGTGGTGATTGGTGTCTTTTCAGTATGTGGATGAAGAGGACCTGATGAATGCCATCAAGGGTTTCAGCTCTGTGACTAAGGAACATACCACATTCACCGACACCCACCTGTGAAGGATGGAAACCTATAAGACATAAGTTGGATGCAGGCCCCACACCCCATCCCCACTGGGTTATCAGATATCATAAGTGCTAAAAAGCTTTCCTTGTTATGCTATAATCCTTTAAAGATGAATGTTTTTGAAATTATTTCTTCCTAATAGAGGTCTAAGTTGTTTTTCTGGCAGTCTAAAATGAGGGGTTTCTGAAATTTTATGTCCATGTGAAAATGCTTATTTTGCTCTCCTTATTTTGAGGACGCTAAGCATGTAACTGTCACTTGGCTATGTTTGGCAGTGACACTGCTGTTTAAATGAATAATCAGTGGTGACTTCAGGTTGGCCCACAGTTGCTACAGGTAAGTTACTAATTTAAAAGCTAAGGGGTTCTTCTGAAAGGATGTCACTGCTGCTGATTTGAGCAGCAGAGCACTTGCTTCTGCTCTCAGCCCCGTGTTCATGGAAGTTGAAACAAACCTGTGAGGAACAATTCTAGTAACAGCTGCAAAATAAAATCCCAATGTCGGATCAAACCGAAACACTCAGAGAAAAACAAATTCTGCATTGAGGCTACAGATTTGACTCTGTGCATTTCTATTTGATTATGATGTTTAGGGATAAGTATTTACCAAACCACACAAAGTTATAAATATCTGTTCTTACATGTATGAATCTTCTAAAAATCTAAGGAACAAGCAGCTAACTTATATATTTCAAAGAGAAAAATGAACTGTTTTGTTATTTTACATAGTTTTGAAACTCCAGTCATTACTTTTTATAGAATTCTGTCAATTCACTGAATACCCAGGAATACCTTCAACTTGGCACAGTCTATATGGAAACTACTGTTTTATTTGCATTTTTAACTAGCCTACTGGAATTAAAGAAAAAAAAATTATGTTCCTTCCAGCTTTGAAAACTTTTAAAGTAACACATATATAAGAATATACATGTTTCATATATCTGTCCTATATTCCTTCATTTCAGAGAACTACTAGAATCATTAAGAGCAGAAGTTGGCACTTTAACTGTTAAAGTGACTCATGACCAATTTCCATGAGTCAAAAAAGTTTTTGTTATTTGCTCTATTTGGATTAGAAAGTTATTGGTAAGTCCTACCTCAAGAAACACTTTCCTCCCCAAGTAAATATAAAATGAAAGGTATTTAAGTTTATTCTTCACAGAAAACAATGTAAGAAAACCTCTTCTTCATTCTTAAAGGTCTTATTTTTGAGTCTGTATGTTTCAAACACAATTGTTGGACATATTTTGAGAATTACATTCAGAGATAAGTAGATTTCCCCAAAGCTGAGCTGGCAAAACTTGGGAGCACAAGGAATAACTTTGCTTATTCTGCCTGAAAATGAGGAATCGCACTAACTGTCCAGCAGTCAAAGAAAGACCATGGACTCTGAGGACACTGAGACTTTATCCAGATTTGCAGAAGAGCAGCTCCTCAGAATGACCGACTCCTGGACAAGCCTTGCCAACGTAAGTGTCAAAAGCGTAGACCAGTGTTAAGCCCAAGTTCTGGCCCTGGTTAGAACTGCTACAAACGTATCCATGAATTCATTAGCTGACTCTTTCACATTTTGATCCCCTGGCTCACAGTGGACAGAAGCCTGGATGGCTTCCACCCACACCACCCCCGCAATACTCTGAACATGACTTGTATCGATTTCGGAGAAGCACAGGTCGTTGTCTTCCTGCTTTAGGTGGTACTTATGTGCCAAGCCTCCATTCAACAGTCAGACTCAGCCCTCGATATTCTGATTCAGCTGGTCTGGGGTGGCGGTGAGGTGTCAGTACCTTTAAAAGCCTCCAGATCTTCCTAATGTGGAGAACCAGTTCTGTAAAGAACCTGAGAGAATACATGCTGTGCACTGGGACTGCAGTCCTTGCCCACCTCTCCTTTAGAGACGACACCAGATAGCGCTCTGTAAACCTCCCGACTCTGGTCCCATCACATACTCAGCTTCAATTTTAAGATCTGCCTTGTTGTGTCTAATAGTAACTGATGCGAGCGCACAGCTTGTATAAGCTTCTATAAGCTCAACTAAGAACTGTACTTATCGATGATCTATTGTCATTTCTACCTGAATGTGAAATCTGTATTGGTACCTTATGCTGATCTAAAAAGCATGTTGGCATCAATATAATTCAACCTGAACAACCTGTAAATAAAACACAGTCCAGGTGGAATAATTCAGTGAGTAGGAACTTAATTATATCACACATGAATAGTAGTTTATTTCCAATGCACAGATATCATGTAAATTAATTGAAAGGTGGTTTGCTTAATAAATATTTAACTGTGAACCAAGTTTGATTTAATATATTTATGAAAAAATTGTCTTAACAGCTCTGGGTTGTATTTACAGTTTACACATAAAGGTGAGCCCATTTAAGAAAACAGGATATTCTGAATAATCGATATACATTAGAATCAATGTAACACATTTTGTAAGACATGAGTCCCAACCGCCAGATACATATTTAGCAGACAACCTCAGGTGGCTCTGATATGTAAGCCTGGATGAGAAAGCCAGGAAAAGACCACAGGCTGAAGAGATATACATGAGTTCATGAGGTGGCTCAGTAGCTAAGGAGCCTTGTGGAGAAGCTATTGATCCTCAGAGGGCCTTGGTAATCTCATCTTGAACGAGGATAACAATACTTATCCAGCTGATATGAAAATACTTATTACTGGGAAAACCTGACACCATGAGAATTATAATTCTGTTGTTTTTCACCTGTCACACAAAGTATATACATAGATTCATTTTTTTCCTCCACGTTTGTGTGTTTTGCAGTTTTTTTCTTGTAGCAGGTTTCTAATCTCATAGCATTGAGGCTGGGAAAGATACTTGATTACAATTTCAATTTTCTTAAATTTACCGAGGCTTGATTTGTGATCCAAGATGTGATCTATCATGGAGAATGTTCTGTGTGCACTTGAGAAGAAAGTGTATTCTCCAGCTTTCAGATGGAATGTCCTATAAAAATTAAGCCTACCTAAGCTGTGTCATTTAAGGCCTGTTTCCTTACTAATTTTCTGTCTGCATGGATGATCTGCCCATTTAGGTAAGTGGGGTATTCAAGTTCCCCCAGTATTATTGTGTTACTGTCCATTTCTCCTTTTATGTCTTAATATTTGCTCTGTATTTTGAAGTCTGCCTTTACCAGTAAGCATTCCCATTGGTAATTTTGTTTCTAGTGTTTTGGGCTATTCCACTTCCTTTGGCTTTTGCTGTAAAGCTGGTTTGATGGTACTGAAGTCTTAGCTCTTGCTTGTGTATAAAGCACACCAGGCCTCCCTGTCCATCACCAACTCCCGGAGTTCACTCAAACCCATGTCCACAGAGTCGGTGATGCCATCCAGCCATCTCATTCTCTGTCGTCCCCTTCTCCTCCTGCCCCCAACCTTTCCCAGCATCAGAGTCTTTTCCAGTGAGTCAACTCATCGCATGAGGTGGCCAAAGTATTGCAGTTTCAGCTTTAGCATCAGTCCTTCCAGTCAGACACGACTGAGCGACTGAACTGAACTGAACTGAAAGCTTTCTATTTCTCTGTCAAATCTGGACAACAGCCTTGCTAGGTAGAGTATTCTTGGTTGTAGGTTTCTCCCTTTCATCACTTTAAATATATCATGCCTTCTGGCTTGCAGAGTTTCTGCTGAAAAATCAGCTGACAGTCTGAGGGGATTCCCATGTATGTTATTTGTTGCTCTTCCCCTTGTTGCTTTTAATATTTTTGTCTTTTTTTGGTCAGTTTGACTACTGTGTGTCTCAGCATGTTCCTCCTTGGGCTTATCCTGTATGGGACGCTCTGTTCAGGTCAGTTCAGTCGCTCAGTCGTGTCTCTTTACGACCCCGACGCTCTGTGCTGGGTGACTGTTTCCTTTCCCATGTTTCAGCTATTACCACTTCAAATATTTTCTCCGACCCTTTCTCTCCCTCTTTTCCCTCTGTGACCCCCCCCTCATAATGCAAATATTGGTGCGTTTAACGTCATCCCAGGGGTCTCCTCCAGTCTTTGTGTCATTTACTCTGTTGATTCCTTCTAGTGTATTTTTCACTTCACTTATTGCTCATCTGTTCGCACTTTAGATCTTCTAGCTCTTCATTGAAACTTTCCTGTGTCTTTGTTCTTTCTCCAGGTTCTTGGGTCCTCTTGACGGTGATTACCCTGCACTCACAGACAGGTTGGCTGTCTCCACTTCACTTAGCTGTTCTATGGGGGTTTTATCTTGTTCCGTTGTCTGAGACATACTCCTCTGCTGTCTCATTGTTTACATTTCTGTCTGTATTTTTATGTGTGTAATAGCTTAGTTATGCTTCTCCATCTTACAGAAGGGGCACTCTGTAGGGGATGTCCTTTGTGTCCCAGCAGAGGGTCAGGGACCAGTTGGTCCCAGCGTAGACTCTGATCTGTGTTATAAACTCAATTCTGCAGAACCATACTTTCCTTGCTTCTGGCGTCTGCTCCCTGGCGGGTGAGGCTAGTCTAAGGGCTCTGTGTAGGTTTTCTGGGTGGGAGGGGCTCGTGCCTCCTCACTGGTGTGTGCAGCAGGGTCTTGGCCCTTTGGTGGGCCAAGCTGTGTCAAGGGATGTGTCTAGAAGCGGCTGAGAGTTAATAAGTCTAGGCAGCCTGTCTGCTGATGGACAGGGCCATTTCCCACCCTGCTGGTTGTCTGGCCTGAGGATTCCAGCATTGGAGGTTACAGGCTGTTGGGTGGGGGCTCAGTGCCAAGGACTCAAAATGTCTGACTCCACCCAGCGTTCACATAGGTCCCCACTGTATCAGCCACCAGCTTTTATGATGCCAGAGAGCCACAGCCGCCCCCACCTCCCAAGGAGACCCTCCAAGACCGGGAAGTAGGTCTGGCCCAGGTTTGTGTGGAGTCTCAGCTTTCGCCCTGAGCACCTGTGTGTGTCCTCCGAGGGTGGAGGCTGTATCCCCCATCCTGGGGGGCTCCTGCAGTTAAGCCCTGCTGGCCTGCAAACCCCAATGCTCTAGAGGCTCCTCCTCCCAAACACTAACTTCTGCACTGGGGAGCCTGACATGGGCTCAGCTTCTACTCCTGTGGGAGAAGTTCTATGATTTAATTATTCTCCAGTTTGTGGGTTGCCCAGCTGGGTGGTATGCGATATGATTACACCATGAGTGCACCTGTCCTTTCGCCTCTTGATTTCATCTTCATGTCTCTGGATGTAGACTTTTTTTTTGGTGTGCTCAAGAGAGGAGACTGAGCTCAAGTCCTGCTTCACCACCTTGGCTGAAAAATCTCTGTTCATGGTTCTGGAGGCTGTAAGTCTGGCATCAGGGTACCACTGAGATTGGTTTCTGGTGAGAGCTCCTTGTAGATGGCCATCTTCTCTCATGTGGCCTTTTTTCTGAAATCTTATCCTTACAACAATGGACAGTGTTCCTGTTCTCCTAAGAAGTGAGAGAAGTTCACACGGTGCAGGTGGTTTTGGAGGTTTTCCCCCTTTTTGGTCTCAAAACCCTAATAAGGTAACTATCCCTGCTATGCCGAAGATTTTTCATTATAATCCCTGAAGTTTACAAAGTTAAGTGCCAGAATAGACTCAAATTTCTGCAGTACTATCAAGGTCCAAGCTCTTTTTACGGGAAAGAAAAACAATCTGACTGTAATGCAAATACTTATAGAATAACTACAGTGAGTTGCCACTGCAGTTTTTTTTTTTCCAGAATTACACTAAAATCCCATAAAGAGCCCTTTTACTCTTGGAAAAGACTGGGTAAATATTTAATTTTTAGTTTTCTTACTTGCCAACCCAACTTTTTACATGAGTATAATAATGAGAAAAAAGGTTTAAGAGACAGATACAATCCTTGATAATACTGAAATTATGCTTTTTTGTCACCTTTTCCCTGACAATACACATTAGTTTCCATACATATAAGATCCTCCCTCTTCCCTTTATTACAGGAGGAAGGTTTCATGAACAAAACCTAAGTACACTTTAAACAGGATTAGTGACTTGAAGTCGCTCAGTCGTGTCCGACTCTTTGCGACCCCATGGACTGTAGCCTACCAGGCTCCTCCATCCGTGGGAATTCTCCAGGCAAGAGTAGTGGAGTGGGTTGCCATTCCCTTCTCCAGGAGATCTTCCCAACCCAGGGATCGAACCCGGGTCTCCCGCGTTGCAGGCAGATGCTTGACCATCTGAGCCACAAGGGAAGCTCTTAAACAGGATTACCATTTCTTAAATAACTGAAAACACCTAGTCTTAATCATTTTTATTTGCCTTACTTGATAAATAAGTACAAGAGAATGTCTATGAAACCACTGGCAATGTAATAAATTTTAAAGGATTTATTTTGACTTGACCCATTTATATTTCTCAGAATGGGAATATATACATTATTCATCAATAAATGCTTAATGCTTTAAATTTACAATTACTTTACTTGCAGAAATTTGGAAATCATTCCAATTAAAGCAAAGTACAAAAGATTTTTTTTGTTCTTATATTTAAAATAAAATTTCTATAGCAGCCAAAACCTTTAACCAAAATTCAGAAGTGCAGTCTCTTAAATTAGAGTGTGGCCATTTTGTTAATTAATCTTCATTATTAACACAAAAAAATATGGTGGCTCCTCACATAAGGCAAACTAGTAACTGATAGTTTTCCTTTCTGGGCACCCAAAACTGTCTTTATTTCATCTGTTCAAACAGTTGCTCTGACATTTAATATTGGTAATGCTTGCTAAGACTTAACTCCAACAATGAGAATCAGAAAATGACCACAATTAAAATTATCCTAAAGGACTTAGTACTACACAGAGCAATCTGGTATTCAATAGTGTTTCTGAATTACATATTTTTTCACAAACATAGCACCTCATTAAATACCTGGTAAACCACTCTGCAGTCACAGTTAGGGTTGGGAGATTAAGTTCCAAAGAGAATTATGGAATTCGTTTAACATAACATTGCAAGACAAAGCTCAGGCAAAATCAGCATAAGGAATACAGTCTGTTGATTCTCACACTATAAGGGGATGGTCATCTATAATGGGCACCATCTTATTGAGACATGGTTTTAATACTATGCTTCCAAAATCCAGAGTAGATAAACATGGAAATGGACTCCTTCTTTACAAATGATCTATTAAATGTGCCTGTAAAACTAAAAAAATTTTCCAAAAGATCAGATGAGATATGGTTATTTTATCTCCTTAACCCAGGTAATTCTGTCAGAAAGATACTAAATGAAGTCCAATCTTAATTTGTAAAGTTTTGGTGTAAAAGCTAATTGAAATCCAGTAGAGTTTAACTCTCTTCTGAATAATGAAACTACTACTCACATTGCTGAGTTGTCACAAGCTGTACTCTTGACCTGAAGAATCACTTTTTTTGTGCCGAGGAGAGGGAGCAGTCTTTGTAGGAGACGGGGATGCAGTACCAGGTGAGTCAGTTCCTCCATCAGACGTACTTGGTGAAGATGCCAAGTGAGGGACTTTCTTTCTTCCGAGGAATCCTCCTCCTTCAAATCCTCCTTTCTTCCGTGACTCCACTTTATTTTCATTTTCATCTTCTGATGACCTTTTCTTGGATTCCAGAAAACCTTCGGCTAGTCTATGAACTTCCACTACACTATCTGATTCTCTCAAGCTTTTAACTTCTGTTCCAGGAGACTTCCTCTCAGACACATTACATTCCCCTGCTGCCCTCTTAACTTCAGCTTGTACTGGACCCGAGTTACCATTTTCAGGGACAGCTCTTTCTATGCTTCTGTTCAGGTTAACAGTCTGGAAGTCCCTATAACTGTGAAAGCTCTCAGTCCTCCTCGCTCTTGCTAACAAAGGACTTTCTCTGTAAGGCCTAATGGAACCGTAAGTAGCTGCTTCGTGGATGGCTTCATGGTGCTGGAGCTGAAGACTGAAATACAAAAGTCACATGTCCTCTTGGGGATTTTCAGGGGCACATTTAATTAATTAAACTACCAGTTAAAATGTAAATATATATAAAGAATATTATATTTATACATAAAAATGTATCTTAGCATGCTATATAAAAATATATCTTAAGCATTCTATATACTGTGTGTATAAAATTAACGATGCAAATAATACCATACATATATTCACAATGAAGCTAGATTCCTGAATAGCTGAAAAAAGCTAGGGGGAAAAAAACCTTTAAAATCAATAGGGAACTAATATAGTTTCAGTATATGGTCCTTAGTTCACATTTTGGAATTTTTCAAAAATATGGTTAACTAAAAGCATACATGTCATTGTATTAAAAGTACATACTGTTTAAGATTAGAGGTGTAATCATTTTGGTTAATATGTCCCTGAGACAATAGGAACAAAAGTTCCACATAGCATCTTAGGGGACACGTGCTTTTTCTAATTTCCTTTGAATGAATTCTTGATCACGTTAACAGACATCTGAATTGGTAGCAATTAACAAATAAGTCAAAGGGCGAAAGATGTTTTTCTATGAAAGGAAGGAAACATGCATGTAGATGAGAAATTTAGTAAAAATTTTTTTTAAAAAATTGAATAGTGAAAGTATGAGTTTAAAATGTACTTTGAAAAATTTGGCTTTAAAAGGTTATGTGATTACAATATTTCAGCCAATTTTCCAAAAAGCAATCAATTCAGTGCATGAACCTACCTAGAATTTGATTCACGAAGACGGCTATGCTGAACCACAGAAGTTGCTGGGCTGATATTAGGAGTAGCGCAGCGAGACGTGCTCAGGTCACACTGATCCAGTAATTTGAGTAGTTCTTCTTCAGTTGGACCACCTACATCTTAGGAAAACATACATCACTGTAATCATTTGCATCAAAAGCCTACCCTGTGACGAACACTATTCCTTAAGGAACCTACCCTTATCCTCACTTTTGTTGACCATATCCATGGCAGTGGTCAGATCCCACATCTGAATGCTGCCGTTTGTGTGGCCCGTGAACAAGTACCGCCTTGGCCTTGAGCCCATCCTGCTGGAACCCTCACATTCTCTTACTGTAAATGAGGATATTGTAGTACAGTCAACAGCTTGGATTTCGCAGATTCTGCAAAACATATTGCGCAGTTGTTAACTATGGAGAACAAATCACATTTTACAATTCAGACTTTTGAAATTAATTGCCTCTTTGCAAAGTTATAGTCAAATATTCCACATATATAAAACATATTTAAAGGGATCAAAGAAACTAAAATTCAAGCCTTGTTTCTTTGAACCTAGAGAAAAGGCTCTTATAAAACAATGTTATTAAGTAACTGAAATAAGACAAATAAATCAATCTTAAAAGAAAATTTAAAACAGCCTTGATGGGAATTAAGCAATTATTCAAAAGGAAGTTACTAAACTAAAAAGGCATAAAGAAACAAAGCAAGCAGGCATGATACTAGAAAAAAAATCTTGAAATCATTTAACATTTCTGTGAAAATTTTAAGAACCTAAAACCAGAAATGTACAGCTCTATGGAGATGTCTAAACAGTATCCTCCAATAGATTAATATTGTTAGTTATTAAAATGCTTTGAAGTTATTTTCATTGATTTTTTTCATAAAAGATAAACAGTAATCCACATGTGATAAATGAGAAGACCAATAAATAATGTCAGTAAATGATGTGCCAAAGTCATAGAAAGGTTAACAAAATTGTACTTGATTGAAATATTTATCCCAGCCCACTTTAAGAAAAGGAAAAACTTTAGATTAAGAACAATTAATGCCAGGCAAATGCAAGGTCAAAACATGAAGAGGAAACACAATTCATATTAATAAGAGAGACACAGGCACAGAATATGAAGCTTGGTTGAGCTTCCCAGTAAGCAGGAAAAGGAGAGTGAGGGGGAGAGCTGATTCCTGCCATGCCCACACAGTGACGGAAGCTATCCCAGTCTCATTCCCAACCTCAAGGGAAAAGCTTGTAACACTTTACAACTGAGCGTGAAGTTTGTATAATTACTTTTGCAGACATTATTCATCAGGTTAACAAATGTGCCTTTATTAGGGTTAGGATTTTTTTTTTAAATCAAATGGTTGCTAAACTGTCCAATGTTTTTTCTGTGTTTATCAAGATGATCATTTTTCAATTTTTGTTAATGTGGTGAATTATTTTTCAATATTATGTATGAACTGACAAAATAAAAATCTTGATTCCTGTTTAGAACAACTACAGTCAGCTCTCCATGATGTGGAACCCACACAGAGGGCTGAGTGCACTGTATCATTTTATATATGGGACCTGAGTATGGTGGGATTTTGGTATCTGCCTGCAGAGGGAGGTATTGGACACAGAGGGCCCACTGTCAATAAAATTAAGAACACAGGGACAGTCATATGCAGTCAGTGAAATCAGCACACACCTTCACACCATGCACAAAAATAAACTCAAATGGCTTAAAGACTTAATGTAAAATACACGATACCATAAAACTAGAAGAGAACACAGGCCAAACACTGACAAATTGTACAAACATCTAATAAAATGTTTTTTGATGTCAGTTGCCCAAGACAATAGAGATAAAAGCAAACAAACTGGATCTTATCAAACTTATAAGCCTTTGTACAGCAAAAGAAACCATAAACAAAACAGAAACAAAACCTACAGACTGAGAGAAAATATTTACAAGTGATTTGACCCACAAGGGCTTAATTTCCAGAATATACAAACAGCTCATAAAACTCAAAAAAACCAACCCAATCAAAAAGCAGGAATATGTAAATAGACATTTCTCCAAAGACATACAAATGCATAGAACAACAGGCGCATGGAAAGATGCTCATTATTGCTGCTTATTAGAGAAATGCAAATCAAAACTACAATGAGGTACCAGCTCACACAGGTTAGAATCACCATCATTAAAAATATCTACAAATAATAAAATGCTGGAGAGGGTGTGGAGAAACGAGAACCCTCATGCACTGTTGGGAGGAATGTAAACTGGTAAAGCCAGTATGGAGAACAGTATGGAGGTTCCTTAAACTACAACAAGAGTTGCCATAGGATCCAGCAATCCCACTCCTGGGCATATATATCCAGACAAAACTATAATTCAAAAAGATACATGCACCCCTACATCCACAGCCGCACTGTTTACAATAGTCAAGACATGGAAATAACCTAAATATCCAGTGACAGATCGATGGATAAAGAAGATATTGTAGTTATACACAATGAACTATTACTCAGCCTTAAAAAAGAATGACATAATGTCTTTTGCAGCAACAGGGATAAACCTAGAGACTATCATACTAAGAGAAGTCAGAGAAAAACAAATACCACATGATACCACTTATATGTAGAAATCTAAAATATGACACAAATGAACTTATTTATGAAATAGAAACAGACTCGCAGACAAGGAATAGACTTGTGGCTGCCAAGGGAGAGGATGGATGGATTGTTAGTTTGAGCTTAGTAGATGCAAACTGTGTTTATTAGTTGCTCAGTGTTGTCTGACTCTTTACGACCCCATGGACTATAGTCCACCAGGCTCCTCTGCTATGAGATTTTATAGGCAAGAATAGTGGAGCAGGTTGCCACTAAGTACAGGGAACTATATACAAGATCCTGTGACAAACCATAGTGGTAAAGAATATGAAAAAGTTGTGTGTGTGTATGTATAAAACGATCACTTTGCTATAGAATAGAAATAAATACAGTGTAAATAATACAGTGTAAATCAATCGTATTTCAAAAAATAAAAGTTTTAAAAAGTACAGAAAGCCTAAATGTGTGAAAATAAACATATGATGTGGCTCTTTTAATTTTTCCTATAGGATAGAGTCCTTAGAATTGCTTCCTCCTTTAAAAGATTTTACAAGTTCTTCTCCCTGCTCACTTTTAACACTGTCAAATTACTTCCCCTTTTGTAAGACAAACGTTGACATCTGAACATAGAATCTTTTCAGTAAAGTGTTACCTTTTCCCAGTAGATGACAGTCTTACAAACAGTTTATTAGTGATGGGAACAACTTTCTGGATAAACACCTGTTGATCATCTCGCTCTCCAAAAGGTCCTTGATCAGAAAACGGAAAACACTGATATTAGTGTAAGTTGATGTTTTTTTGCAATTTTTTAGATTTCTAATGCCTGGAACAAAAGTACTTAATAAATATGTCAGTGCTACACCTTTCAGTTACACAATGTTATGTGTCAATTATATCTCAATAAGGTTGGGAAAAAAATTTTGTTGTCAAAACTGTAAACTTTCAGTGCCTATCATCACAGTGGGAAGTGGGTTCACAGGGCAACTGTTAAAACTGACAACACTGAGCAGTTCTCGCTCTAAAAATACTAAGATTGGTAGTACAATTCTCATAAGCAGCTTACAGTTTTTAAAAAAGATAACTATTTTGAAATCTTTACTGTGGGTGCATATTCATTTAATAGTTTCATGCCTAAACAATTGTAATGTACTCCTTATATTTCACCAATGCTATAAGTTCTGCCTATACAAGGTGATCTAGAAGGCACATTAATTAATGAACAGGTCCTACAGAACTATTATAAGTATGGTGGATATAATGCATATACATTACAGATTGTTTCAAATGGATCTACTTCCGTGAAGATTCTGTGTGTGTGGGTATATGGTGTGTTACGGTGTATGGAGAAACTGATTTAACGTTATATACCTTTTGCTAAAATCAGAGCCTTTCAGTAGAGACATGCTATACTATTTCCTGACGGAGGCCATCAAAACCACTCTCAGAATCTAAGAACATCAGCCCCTTTCCAGCTTCAAAGTTATTTTCAGGTTAATTATTAGCAACGATGGAAAAAAAATATTTCAAGTTTTAAATGTGTACAGTCATCATGGCTTCTAATTATAAACAAAAGTGGTATCTGGAGATGGTATCACTTAGGAAATGCTAGTAGAGATGAAAAATCTGCTCTCAACTCTTTAACAATTAAAAATAATTCCATAATCGGATCTTCCTGAGCACATGATGGGGTTATGACTTACAATAGTGAAAATACCGTTAAGTCAAAAATGCATTAGTACTAAACATCACAGCTTAGCTTAGCCTACATTAAATGTGCTCAGAACACTTACATTAGCCTACAGCTGGGCAAAGTCATCTAACACAAAGCCTATTTTATGATAAAGTGTTGAATACCCCATATAATTTACTGAATACTGAAAGTGAGAAAGAGAATGGCTGTGTGCATACAGACTGATTCCAAGCGTATCACTTGTTTACTCTTGTGGTCATGGGGCTGCCTGGGAACTTACCAGGCCTGCTGCTGCTGCCCAGCATCACAAGGGAATATGGTACCATACAAGCCTAGCCCGGGAAAAGATCAAACTTCAAAGTACTGGTACCATCATAAAGTCAAATAATATCATCTGTATAATTTTTTGACTGTCAGTTCAGTTCAGTCCAGTCGCTCAGTCGTGTCCGACTCTTTGCAACCCCATGAATCACAGCACGCCAGGCCTCCCTGTCCATCACCAACTCCCGGAGTTCACTCAAACTCATGTCCATCGAGTCGGCGATGCCATCCAGCCATCTCATTCTCTGTCGTCCCCTTCTCCTCCCGCCCCCAGTCGAATTTAGAGAACTTAGAAAAACACACAAAGTTTCTGTTTTAAATAAGCTTAAAAGTGAAAATGAAGAATTTATATTTAGAACTCTCTTTTTTTAGGTTCCTACTACCAACAATACACTTCTCCAGCACTGCCTTCAGAGTACTTGAGAATGCCCACCTATGTCGTTCCCAGAGGAGTAGCTTCCGTGGCTTTCTGTCTCCTCCAGGGACAGGATCTTGAACGAGGCTAAAGGAGTAGAACCCGGCTGAGTAGAGATCATTCCTCTGAATCGTGTTACTGTCCATGTCCGGACATGATTATTATCTGCACAAACTAGGAGAGAAAGAGAACACACAGGAGTTTTTAAATACAGACTGTAAGAGCACCGACACGTCACTTTTATAAATACACTTTAACTTTTTTCACTGTGATCTACAATAAGTAGATCATAGCACATTTTGTGGAGAAGGCACTGGCAAGCCACTCCAGTACTCTTGCCTAGAAAATCCCATGGATGGAGGAGCCTGGTAGGCTGCAGTCCATGGGGTCGCTAAGGGTCGGACACGACTGAGCGAGTTCACTTCCACTTTTCACTTTCACACATTGGAGAAGGAAATGGCAACCCACTCCAGTGTTCTTGCCTGGAGAATCCCAGGGACGGGGGTGCCTGGCGGGCTTCCGTCTGTGGGGTCACACAGAGTCGGACACGACTGAAGTGACTTAGCAGCAGCAGCAGCACATTTTGAGTGACAAAACAACTTACTTATCTTAAAATCATACTTAATTTGTACCTAGCCAACAAAAATGAGATAACTGAATATGGCTTACCTGTTGCAAATATAAGGTATATAAGTTAATCTACGGATCCTTATAAAAGTAGCCTATAGGGTATAGATTTAGAAAAGGTTAAAAAAAAAGTGTATGTAAAAGAGATGTTGAATAGTTTCTGTTCTGTTGCTAAACTACACTGTAGACAAGTTGCCTACTTTATTTTTTCCAACCTTATAAATGGTTTCTGCTTATGTTACTCAAATATTAAATAATCAAGACCAGGAGTTACTGAAAATTTACTGGCACAAATGACATTTGTCCACAAACTTGCTGCTCATTCAGTTACATCACGGAAAATTAAGATTTCAATACTAAAGTTGAGAATTATTTTTATATAAGTGTCTGTATTTAAGAAACATATTCCAATTAATTTATTTTTCCATAGTAATAATATTAAGCAGTTATGTACTGAGGTATATCCAAATAAGTAATCTGTTTCTATTGGTTTTGTCTGAATAGATACCCTATTAAAATACATAAACAATTATTAATGTAAGAACTGAACTTTGGTGGCATGCTTTAATAAAAAAATTTACTAACTTGTCTTTTATTATGAACTCATCAGTACATAATATGAAATTATCCAAAATTTCTTTTATACACACATTTCCTCCTGGATAAGTGTCACAGCTGCACATTTTAAACAGAAGTTTAGAAATTTAATTTTAGCAAAGAGCAATAAGAATAAAAAGTGTACATATAATATAGCAAAATTCTCAATTCTCAGAATACTGGTTTTCTAGTGAAAAAGAAGACATTTAGTTCTAGGCTATTTAATCAACTTCATGGGAAATAATTTCCTGATTTCATTATTAAACTTAAGAGGATTCAGAAAAATAACTGAAATACTTTTAGCTGACTCAAAAATGCAATTATGAAATTTGTTAGTATGAATCATCATCTAACATTTACAACATTGAAACTAAGAGAAACAGAATGTCATTACATATATGTTCATATCCACCAGATGGCAGAGTAACACAGTTGAGTATATACAAAATACCCCAGATTTTTGGCTAAACTGGATATTTTTCTTGACAAATTTCAATTTCAAACCTATACAGATATTTGTTAAAATGCAAACTTCACCAAGTAATTCTTAGACATCACATCCAACACTAACATCATTACCATCACTATTAACTGCTCTTTAGTGCAGCACTGTTATTTAATAACAAAATGGTCTGCTGCTGCTGCTAAGTCGCTTCAGTTGTCCGACTCTGTGCAGCCGCATAGACGGCAGCCTACCAGGCTCCTCTGCCCATGGGATTTTCCAAGCAAGAGTACTGGAGTGGGGTGCCGTTGCCTTCTCCGATCAAAATGGTCTAGCAAAGAAACAGTCTATTTTTCTCACAGGATCATATTGTGTCATTTCATTCATTTATTCACAAGAACTATGCTAAGTGCTGAGAACAGGGTGGAGAAGAAAAGTTTCTGCTGCTGTAGAAACCTATATTCTAAAAGAGGGAGAGAGAGAAATAAGAAAGTAACAGTCTGTGAAGAAAACAACTGGATACTGACAGCAAAAGCTGACTGGACAGAGGTCTGGCTAGGTTAGACCTAGTGGCCAAGGAGGCCTCATGAAGAGGAGTTTGAAGTGGGACTTGAATATCAAGGAGAGGCAGCCAAGCAAATATCTAGGAAAACACATTTCAAATGAAAAGAACAAGGTGAAAGGTTCTAAGGCATTTTTAAGAAACAGAAGAGCCAATGAGCTAGGGTGTCATGCGCAGTAAGTGACAAGGGAGGCTGACAGAAGAGACCCGAAAGCTAAGCAGGATCGAGAACAGGAAGCGCCATATTAATTTATTTATTCTACATACAATAGGAAGCCATCAGCAAGTCAGATCTGGCTTGCATTTCTAAAGATATTTCTGCCTGTTGTGTGGAACGTGAACCATAGAGAGCCAAGGCAGAGACAGGGAACAAACGGAGAAGCTCAGCAACCTAGAGGAGAAATGCTGATGTGAGCTACCAGGCTGGCAGCAATGGACACACCGTGAAGTACTCAGACATGTGATGTATGAAAAGCAAAGAAACGGGAGTTACTGATGGATTCCATGTATTGAGGCAGGGAGGTGACAGAAAGGGAGGAATCAAGCCCAATTCCTAGATTTTCAGCTTGGGTATAAATGATCAGTGATACTGTGTAATAAGATGGCTTTTGAGAGAGAAATCCAAAGGACCATTTTATCCACCGGGTTAATTTAGAGATGCTTCTTAAACCTACAACCAAATCCTAAGGACAAGCACTCTGTATACAAGTCTGGAACTCTGTGGATGGTCACAGGTGGAAGGAAAGTCTGGAAGTCACTGGCATATATATAACATTCAAATCACCAGGGAAAGAAAGTACAGACAAAGAAGAATGGAGAATCCAAAAAAGATTTAAGGCAAACCAACACTTAGTAACTGGGCAAAAGAGGAAGAACCAGCCATACAGATTAAGAAAGACTCCTCAGTGAGGCAGATGTTAGATGAGTACTGCTTTATAAAAGATTAAAAAAGAGATTGTTTCGGGAAGGCATCATCACATCCAAAACAGTGAGACATTCAATAAAAGCATGGTCACCATCCATCTACCCTTCTACACATCATCCATCCATATATGGACAAGGTATTTCAGTACCATTTGATGTTTAATTAGTGAAAGATGCATCACCTTTTTATATTAGGTAATCTTCATATAAACAAAGTTATGTCATCCTAATTTTGCTTTAAAATCTGTAACTAATTTTTAAATATCAAATTGGTATCTAAAATTTTAAAAAATCTATGACTATATAGAAAGTCCCTCAATCATGTCTGACTCTTTGTGACCCCATGGACTACACAGTCCATGGAACTCTCCAGTCCAGAATACTGGAATGGGGAACCTTTCCCTTTCTCCAGGGGATCTCCCCAACCCAGGGATCGAACCCAAGTCTCCCACATTGCAGGCAGACTCGCAACTAAGCCACCAGGGAAGCCCTCTATGACTATGAAAAACAATAAACCCACAAATGTTATTTTCTCCACACCTCTTTACACATTTTCTAATTTTTAACATTGGTAGCTGATGTTAGACAATCAACATTCTACTAACTTTAGCATTAAACCTTAAGACAATACAACCAAATTTATATTAAATTCATATAAATTCCTCTAATAAAAAATTCTTCTCAACAGGATTGAGAAATTTTCTGAGGTAAAACATGCCATAAGAACAAACTATTAAAATAGAGAGTAAATAAAAGATACAGTACCTTCTAAATTTATGTATACTACAGTGAGACAAGATCAAAGAAAATCATAATATTTTCACAGTATTAAGAAACAATCACAGTACTTCTTATTAAACTTTTCTACCATTTTTTTTGGTATGCCTATATATAAAACACTGCTTTTGTACTCTTTTAATTTGTAGGAGTCTAGAAAATTATACCCAAGGCAAGGTTTCATATGAGGCAGCCCACCTTACCAATACCAATAAAATCACTTCACCTGATACCAGATGCTTCTCTGACAGCATGATTTTTGTGACGGGACTTCGGTGAACAGTGAACGTCTGAAAAAGCTGAGGGCCTGACCCAACTGTCTCTGGGTGCTGCACAATGACACGCACTGCACCAGAACTCGTACCATAGGCAATCTCGATCCAGTTACCACTGACACCTACACAAAATCAAAAGCGGAAAGGTGAAATAATAGAAGATGATCAACAGTAAGCTGCCCTTGCAAGTGTTCCCTGTGACAGAAGAGGCAGAGCTGGATTCAGCACTTGTACCAGTCCAAATCCAGCTCAGCACAGAAATCTTAAGACTTCTCTGACCGTCTTAAATGCCTTACTTCCTTTATAAATCGCTTCCTAACACTCACTCCACTGTACTACGTGTTAGATTCTATCACAGCAACTGTAACCCCCAGTTCCCTATCCACCTCTACTCTTTATTGATGAGACCGAATCATAATCATTTTAAATCTAAACCACCTTACAGAGTGCCTTTCCTGAGACATAGTAGGTACTCGTTAACTGCTTAAAGAATAAATCTGATATGCTAAGAACACCACTGATACAACACAGTATTCCAAAAGTAACGCTCCATATGGCTTCCAGTTGAGAATGACCATCTGTTTTACTTCTGCTACAAAATTAAACCTTCTCTTTGAGTAATCAAGTACTGTAATTACTTGTACATATACAAGTAATATGTTCTTCAACAGTTTCAAAGCTGTTAACTAGGGAACAAATATACCCATTACACTGCTGACATCACACTTAACCTATGCCGTCTCTTTTAATTATGTACAAGTAGTTCATCATGTTAGGTTCATGTGTGGATTTTTTTCTCAAACAGGTGCCCAGATTTCATCACATATTTAAAGACAGAATGGAGTTCAGGGATTGATAGCCTTTCAAAGCTTCACAGAGAACCTCTTAACTTTAATAGCTGTTGTTTCTGATCAACCCCAAAATATTTGAATCAAGAAAGAAAGGACAGGCTATGGAAAACACTTCTCAAAATTTAAGGCAACTACACCCTCATGTCTTAAAAGAAGATATTGCCACCACAAAAGAAATTTTTTTCTCCCTTTTAAATTGTGGGGGCGGAGGGGAGCATACTTCATCTAGAGCAGGGATCAGCAAACTTTCTGTAAAAGGCTAAATAGCAAACAGTTTAAACTTTGCATACCAAGCTGTCTCTGTGACAACCACTCAACTCTGACACAGCTGCACAAAAGCAGCCAAAGACAATAAATAAAACTATCAATGATAAGAACGTGGTTTGGTGACTTCTGTTCTGGAGCAAATAAATTCTACCATAATTTCAATCCAAATCATCTGTGTACACCAGAATATTTTTCTTTCATAAGAAGATAAGGATTTCTTACAATCAATTCAATAATATGATTCTACACAAGTAATATATTCAACCTATTAATATTACTGGCCACATGTAAATATTTCCTAGAATTCCTTTCATTACAGATAAATTTTCAGTTCCCCATTTATGTTTATCCTTCACTCTAGAATACAAAAATTCTTAATAATTTACAGAACTAGTTTGTTAATTTCACTGCAACGGCCTCTGAAAGAGAAGTTACGGTACTGATGTTTTCTGAAACTTAAACTTGAAGTTTCCCAGAGAAATAAGCTTATTTTCCAATAGAGATTAATAGTCTAAAAGCTTCTGTTGTTGTTAAAAAGATGAAGCTCTTAATTTCAAAATGAAATCAGTGATCATAGGAAGGTAAATGTGCAGGTAAGTTTTAAAAATAATTTTAGTTATTATTATCATAATAATTAACAATACAATTCAGAAGAAGAAAAGTTCTAAACTTTCACCCCAGAGTATGTTTATTGGTCATGTTTGACCTCAATCTAAAACCAAACATCAACTTCAGACTAAAAGAGATGAAATCCTAGCACTGCAGCTTATCAAAACAGAGGACCAGATTAGTATTAGAATAAACCAATGAATAAACACACATAAAACAACATCAATAGCTTATAATAATTTTGCTATGCACTAACTTGTTTTGGGTGTGAGGTAAACACTCAGAGCAGTAATAGCATCATTTGAGGAATCATGATAAAGTTCAGTTACAAGAAGATCATTATCCTTCATCCGCAATGGAAACTTCTGCATATCTAAAAAGTAAAAATAGTATGAAAATAAATAGTAAATATAAAACTTAAGTTAGTAGTTTCTTGTTTTCATTTAAAAAGTCATACTAAACAGCACCATTTGTCTGACCACTTACCTATATAATATATTGATCCATTGTTACATCCCAGCAGAAGGAATGAGCCAGCAGTGTCATAACTAGTTATAGGAACAACGTCTTGAACCTGATGTAGTGAGAATATTGTCACATGCCAGATGTTAATTACAATCTATATTTTCTGCTCAATTTCCTCAAATTTTTTATTCAATAAAGAAGATACTTAATTAGGACTTAGAACATGGACTTTCTTTACACACACACACATCCATGGGGAACTCTGAAGAACAGTCTCCTTTAAAGCTTTTTTTTTTTAAAAAAAAAAAAACTTATTTCCAACAGCAGCACTTTCCTTTCAGAATTTAGTTGGGTTATCTCCATTTCCTGCACATGACCATGAGGTTAGAGCACACATTAGGACTGGAAAACTAAGTCTGACCCAGGCCCCTTTCTCCCTTCTCGCTCTCAAATAAGAGATGAAATGACCTGCCCAGAATTAGAATCAGAAAACAGATCAGCCAACTTCAAGACAGTTCCTGCTCCCTTGATACACTGTCATTTCTTCGAAAAGGCAGCATTCTCTATCTCCTCTCCTCTGTTTCTTAGGAAATGGCCAACCAAGTTCTCAGATGCTTTTGTTTTTTCAAGCTCTAGAATAAAAAAATCAGTTTTCCAACCAAATCAGGCTAGTTACAAATTAATGAATGCTTATGTTTGTGCTAAGAGAAAAACAAAGGGCATGATTCTTACTATACAACAAAATGAAAACCAGAAAGTCTTACTGAGTACTGGCAGTTAAGATCAAACTGAATCGCCCTTATGTTCAGCCAGACCAGGCACGCATGTGAAACTTTACACACTCAACATTCACATTATACACTTTTTATGTACTAGATATTATCCAGGTGAACAGGTACTGGGATGGATAAGGGATGTGAAATACTACTTCTGCTCTGTAGGAGCTTAGAAACTCAAGGGCAAGAAAGAAAAAAAAGACAATTACAATGTGACAGGAACGAAAATAGGATGTGCAACCGTGGAGGAAGAAAGGATTCCTGTTTCAACTCCAGTCCAGGGAGAAGGACAAAGATCAAGGAAAAGCTCAAAAAGGAAGTAACGCTTGAAAACAAAACAACTAGGAGTTAGGTAGAGAAAGGGAAAAGCACATGTCTGAAGAACAGCAAGTACAGCACAGAATCTACCAATTCTAACTAAAAACCAAACTTAAAAACAGCTAAATCTTGGAAATAATGACTCCTATAAGCTGTACATGTTCACAACCCTAATTTCTGTGTGTACCTTCTGGTGTCATGCTTGGTTATAAATCACATTAGCAATATCTCTGCAGAGATTTGATGGCCACCCTCAAACCCCAGGTCAGGTTTCTGTCTCATCAGAGCCAACAGGTTCAGAGGTAGGTAGTCACTGAGAACTCTTCCGTGATGAGTCAAGAGGTCTGAAAAAAGGAGGGGATGCTTCACTGATATATTTTCTTATATCAGTTGTATCTTTTAGTTCGTGCTCCAGAAAGTGCTTCAGTTCTACCCCAGAGTCTTCAGTCAGAGGATAGGGGTAAGGCCATGAGATTCCTCTCTCTCTAGACCATTTTTCAATGAAAGGCTGGCAGCAGCCTGGAGCTTTCCCAGGCACATCCCAGACAGACACTTGACCTCCTATTCTCTGGGAGGGTGGGCTCCAGGATTAGAGCCTTCCTAATCCTGGAGCAGTGATGGATTTCCTCTTCTTAGGCTCTAAAATCACTGCTGATGCTGACTGCAGCCACGAAATTAGAAGACTACTACTTCTTGACAGGAAAGCTATGACAAACCTAGACAGTGTGTTAAAAAGCAAAGACATCACTTTGCTGACAAAAGTTCATACAGTCAAGGCTATGGTCTTTCTAGTAGTCATGTACAGATGTGAGAGCTGGACAATAAAGAAAGCTGAGCACCAAAGAATTGATGCTTCTGAACTCTGGTGCTGGAGAAGACTCCTAAGAGTCCTTTGGAAAGCAGAGATCAAACCAATTGATCTTAAATGAAATCAACCCTGAATACCCTTTGGAAGGACTGATGCTGATGCTCCAATAAGTTTGGCCACCTTATGGGAACAGCTGATTCACTGGAAAGACCCTGATGCTGAGGAAGACTGAGGGCAAGAGGAGAAGAGGACAACAGAAGATGAGATGGTTGGACGGCATCACTGATTCAAGCGACGTGAACCTGGGCAAACTCCAGGAGACAGTAAGGGACAGGGAAGCCTGGTGTGCTACAGTCCCTGGGGTTTCTAAAAATCAGACATGACTTGGCGACTGAACACCACCACCATCTCCTTCCCTGCACCCCGCCCATGTCCTGCTCTTCTCCTCATGAACACCTCTCAGCACAAGAAGAGAGGAAGCAGAGGACATGGGAAGTTAGGTTACAGAGGAGGTGGTACCAAGATCTCCTCTCCCAGCGTAAGCAAGGAGACAGTCATTTTGCAGTCTTCTCTTCTTTACCCCAACAACTTCATGTCAAGAACCTGAGAAACCACACTGATCAGTACATGTGGTTCCATCACGGCGATCACAAACCTAAGGTGAAAGTGAGTTTTCTCTCCTAAGTTAGTTCAGTGATTATCATTAATGTCTATGTAAAACTTTAAATGATTTACATTTTGAAAATAATCAGTCTATCTTCCCAAGCAATACAATGCTCCTTAAGTCTTGTAACCACAATCTCTACCTGGATAATCATTTTTTTAACAAAATATTTTAACTCTCATCCACTACTTTTTAAATACTTATTTAGATTTACCAACATATGCCTTTGCTAGTAATGTTTGCAGTATTCCACTCCTTCCTTTTCTAAGTAAAATAACCTTATCAAAGGGCATTTCTTCAGCAGACCTTCCACTGAGGGTTATAAGTGACAAACTCTTTCTGTATTATATGAAAACATCTCTCATTCGTGTTTGAATGACAGTTTTGCTGAATGTAAAGTCCTAGGCTGAAACTTATTTCCTCAACTAACTCAAGAACAGTCAACTGTCTTCTGGCTTCTACTGCTGCTCATGAAGTGTCTGTTTTACATATAACTAGAGTGAACTCCGGGAGTTGGTGATGGACAGGGAGGCCTGGCGTGTTGCGATTCATGGGGTCACAAAGAGTCGGACACGACTGAGCGACTGAACTGAGAGTGTATCTGGGAGCTTCCCTGATGGTTCAGACGGTAAAGAATCGCCTATAAGGCAGGAGACACAGGTTCAATCCCTGGATTGGGAAGATCCCCTGAAGGAGGAAATGACAACCAACTATACTATTCTTGCCTGGAGAATTCCATGGACAGAGGAGCCTAGCAGGTTACAGTCCAAGGGGCTGCAAAGAGTCAGACACAACTGAGAGATTCATTCTCTCTCCCTCTCCCTCACACACACAATGTACCTGTCAGTAATCTATGGACACCTTTTGATATTTTTATCTTCTATTACATCACAATGTGTATATTGATTCTCAATGTGTGAATTTGATTTTATTCAGCCTTGATGTATTTCTTTAATCAACATAATCAAGTCTTTAATTCTCCAAAATTATTAGCAATTATCCCCCCATCTCCACTATTCCCTTCTGAAAGTGATTGTCTCATTTCTTCTTTTCATATTTTCTACTCACTTCCTGCTTCACTGTGAATGACTCTCTCGGATGCGTCCAGCAATCCACTGTCTTTTTATTTGTCCTTCTGTTTAACACATTAAGTCAGCAGTCCCCAACCATTCTGGCATCAGGGACCAGTTCTGCGGAAGACAATTCTTCCACAGACTGGGGCTTGCGGGAGGGATGGAGAGAGATGGCTTTGGAATGATTCAAGCAATTGTGTACGTTACTCCTAATCCAAAGGCACCACTGATCTGACAGGAGGTATGGGTCTGCAGCCCCGACGCTGGGGACCCCTGCACTAAGAGTTTTGTTTTGAATTTTCAATGGCTTTCAATTCCTCCTGTTTTATTTTGCTTCTTTTCTGACTGTTCCTATTCACTATAGTCTAGTCCTTCGTCTTTCTCATTAAATAACTTTAGAAATATATTCAGCAGTAGCTAATTGTTCAATTATTTTCAGCTCTAAGGTGCACTTGTACTCCAACTGCCTATATTTGATGACTTTCCCTCATGTGTACTTTACAAATTTGGGGAGGTTATGGGCTCACTTTCAGTAGAAAATATTTCTTTCGGGAAGCCCTGTGTGCTATATCTTGTTTGGTTTCATGTCCACCCCTAGAAATGTAAATGACCCTAGACCAGTTCTATAAATTTCTCAAATTGGAATTCCCAAAGCACAAAGACTTATCTTTGTGCTTTCAATTTATGTATTTCTACTCCTAATATGATCGTGGCCTCAATTTCTCACTGATGGTTTTCTCCTGCACTATCTTTCCCAATCCAAGACATGGAACAGACATCAAGATTTCCTATTCCAAAATTATTAAGCAAAATTTTCCCAGTCTTCTTCTCAGGGACTGAGGCAGATTATTAAAGCTTCAGCTTTTTGCAGGAGGCTGGATTTACACTCTCCCCTGAAGCCATGCCTCCTGCTCCTGGTGGAATCCCAGAATCCAGAGCCTTGACTCTGATATGTGGCATGCAAGTATGCATAAAGAAACAAACAGCAATACAATTGAATACCTGATATTAATACAATATATACTATTTTAGTATTTTTACCCAATATTTCTATATGTCAGTATTGGGGCGGGTGGGGGGCTAAATTCAGGAGACGCAGGTCAATCCCTGAGTTGGGAAGATCCCGTGGAGGAGGAAACAGCAACCCACTCCAGGCTTACTGCCTGGAAAATCCCAAGGACAGAGGAGCCTGATGGACTATAGTACACAGAGTCACAAAGAGCCTGAGAGCCTGACATGACTGAACACACACACATGCACTGAAAATCCTAAGCAAGCAAATAAGACATATTCAGGGTAGTGGTCAGTACACAACAGACATCCAGGAGTCAAGTCTCCTCACCAGTGACTGAGCTAATTCAGCTGTGTTGTTGTAAATCCCAAGTCAGAAATACAACCTACTTGGGATAGTATTCAGGACACAATAGGCATGCAAATGCCAGTCCTCTCTCCAGTGAATTCTGGCAATAAGATGCAAATTCCCACCTTATTCCTAACTTGCAGGGCTCACAAACGTGTTACAAATACAAAAAACAAGACAGCCAGCCCACCAAACTGTACTGGTGACATCAGTGCTGAAAGTGCATCAGACCACAACAGAAGAGAAGCGAAATCAAACAAGCCTCTCGAATTCTAGTCCAGCACTGCCCTCAGACCACAGAAATTCACTTTCTTTCGCCATTAAGCCAAAATTTCCTCAAGTTTGCCCTCTACTGTTTAGTTAGGTTATGACTCAGATGACTTACAGGTGACTTTGGCTGACAATTCTAGTCTTTCAGAATGAACAGTTTTCTGATCCTTTAGGAATCAGGATACACGATAACTCTCCAGGACTGACTTCCAAAACTGTCTTTCAATATGAGAATGAAACGCAGTATGTTTCCAATATGCATCTACATTTAAACTTGAACGACTGGGGAAATAAGTCCTAAAACTGCTATTCTGCCATGTAACTCAGCCTAGGCTACCTATTTGAAACACTCCTTATTACTAACCTTAAATCTAAAGAGGAATTAAAGAGAAAACTGAAATGTTTCTTTTAAAAAATAATTTCCCTTTTTCTTACTCAAATCAGATACAATGCGCATATAACATTTTCATTAACATTTTAGTGAAGCTGTCCTAGCACACACGTTTGTATGTGTTTTGTGTGTTTACTGACTCAGTTGTGCCCAACCCTGCGACCCCAAGGACTGTAGCCCTCCAGTCTCCTCTGTCCATGGAATTCTCCAGGCAAGAATACTTGAGTGGGTTATCCTTTCCTTCTCCAGGGGGTCTTCCTGACCCAGGGATCTCAAGTCTCTTATGTCTCCTGCACTGGCAGGAAAATTCTTTACCATCTGAGCCACCAGGGAAGAGCTACAGTAAGAAACTGCTACACCTAAGTACCACCATGGCTTTTAGGCTTAAAAACTCTTGCTCTCAGGCTTGTTCATCTGACTCAAATATTTCAAATCAATCTTGATTATACAACTGGAGTCAGGAACTACACCAGTTGTCCTGTGTACTTCTGTGTTACTTCTGGGCAGAACTGTGGCTACAGGCCAGATCAGAATCTGCTCATCCGTGCCACAGCAGTCAGAGGAGTCAGCCCCAGGTCAGAACTGTCTGTTGAGATTTTCAGATCAGGCACTGAGATTTTATGACATACTAGCTCAGTCCTGCACACCAAAATAAAAATAAATCATCTATCTAGGTTATAAGTTACAAGGCTTGTTTGCTGCATGAATGTTCAGCTTACCCCAGGTCTTCCTGAAATGTGATGACAAACCTACTTTGTCAGCTATGGTTTTCAACTCATGCATGTACCAAACAGGAAGCAACAGGTTATACCCGTGGGACCAAAAGCTTAAGAAGTATCCACTTTGAGGACACCAGTATAGTTTCGGGGATCTCAAAAATATGAAAGTTTTTATATGCAGTTGTGACATTAGAAAAAAACAAAAAAGGTGATAAAGACACATGCTCCTTTAGGAACTGAAATGCACTCACGAGTTTTATGGCACAGATGTCACCACTTCTCTGAGTCACTGAAAGCTCAGACTTGACATACTAGCCAAGTAACCTACCTGAGAGCAGACCTTCCATAAATCATTAAAATTCACATTCCTCTTTACAGGAACAGCACCAGCTGAAGAATCCCTCCTCCTCAATTTTAGATCAACCTAGATCAGTCCTTTCCCACACTCCCTGGCCCATCACTTTTATGGTGACACATTTATGATGCCTTTTCTATGCCTATATGGAAGGTCCTGTATGAATTAGCTCAGTCACTAATAAGGAGACTTGACACCTGGATGTCTGTTGTGTACTGACCACTAACTGCCCTGAGTATGTCATATTTGCTTGCTTAGGATTTTCAGTGCATGTGTGTGTGCTCAGTCATATCACGCTTTGTGACTCTCTGGATTGTAGCCCACCAGGCTCCTTTGTACTTGGGATTTTCCAGGCAAGAAGCCTGGAATGGGTTGCCATTTCCTCCTCCAGGGGACCTTCCCAGCTCAGGGATTGAACCTGCGTCTCCTGCATTGCAGGCAGATTCTTTATTTGCTGAGCCATCCGGATTTACAGTAACGATGTTAAATCGGCTGACACTAGCCCCACCTAATCTTAGCTAGTATCTTTTTTCTACAACCATGACTTCCACGTCTTCATCGATAATAAAATTTAATTTTCCCTGATCGTAATCTCTTTCATTGGAAGTCATTCGTTCTCTCACCACTTCCCCGCCATCTTTTGTTGCTATTCAGTGGCTAAATAGTGTCTGACTCTTTGCGACCCCATGAACAGCAGCACACACCAGGATTCCCTGTCCTTCACTATCTCCCAGAGTTTGCTCAAACTCTTGTCCATTGAGTCGGTGATGTTATCTAACCATCCCATCCTCTGTCGTCCCCTTCTTCTCCTGCCCTCAATCTTCCCCAGCATCAGGGTCTTTTCTGATGAGCTGGCTTTTCTCATCAGGTGGCCAAAGTATTGGCACTTGTTAGGCCCTGCCATAAGATCTCAGGGACATCCCTGCACGAGATCAACCCAAGCATGACATTCAATTACCTTCTCTCTGCCCCAACTGCAGCTTCCAGATCAACCTATCACCTTTGCTGAGGAGCTGGGCATCTGATCAGTTGGCTTTTCGTCGCATTCTCTATCACCATCCTGGTACCTACATGACCACCCTGATGACCCTCACAGTTCTCTGACCCCTATTTCAACTACTTTCACCTTTAAGTCAGTCCAACATATGATATGATTTAAATGACTACATCACCAAGAACTGCTCCAACTCCAAATTCTTAATTTCAGCCTTTGACAACAACTTCCTATCTTCACAATTTCCACTCCTTTTAAGTCATCAATCTGCTCTACCTTCCCTCTAGTCCCTAGAATCCTTGCACCCTCCTTTGCTTACCTGATACTCCAAGTTTACAACTTCAACTGCTTTGCCATTTTATGTTTTCTCTTCCCTTTGTGTGTCATACCCATTTAATTACATCTTCAATCCAGAATCAAGCCAACACTGTTTTCTCTTGCTCTTGTTCCCTCCTGGTACTGAGGGTTAAGGAAGAAACTCGTATAACTGTACCAACCAGATCCCTTATAAAGATTTACAATCTCTGTAATCTCTGAAACATATCTCCATGTCTTTCTCCTCCACAGAACTCTTTCCTGACTCTTCTGTCACAGAGAAAGAAGCCTCTCTTCTCTATCGGGTCTACTATTTCCTAGACACTATATACATATAGTCCTGACTTCTATGGGATTAGCAACATCTCCATTCTTTCAATCTTTAAATGCTTGCTCTGTCAACTCCCTTCTCTGACTAACAAGCATGCTCAAGTTTCTAAAATCCTAGAGAAAAAATAAAGCACTGAATATCTTTTCCTCCATCTAGCCTTGATCCTTAAACTATCACTTCATTTCAGTGCTCTACCTCACCATCAAACTTTTGAAAGACATTCTGAATTTGCTGTTTCTAATCTCTCATCTTTTAATTTCTCAGTTCCTGCGATCTGTCTCCCCACCAAAACCTAACTTTGCAAATGATATTCTACCACCAAAACCAATGCCATTTCTAAATCGCACCGTATGTGTCTCTTTAGCTCTTCATTTCCTATCCTGTTTCCTTAAAAAGCTAATGTTCCCCAGGAATTTAGTTCTGGCTTTTCTTTACAGATATCCTTTCAATGGAAAATCTTATCAATTCTTATCTTTCAATTACCACAGAAGTGTTGCGGTTTCCAAATGCTTTTTCCTAGCCCCTTCTTCTTTCCTAAATTCCAAAGGGGTACTCCCAACTGCTTCCTGAGCTCCTATATCCGGATACCCACAGGAATCTCAAAAGAAACATATTTAATCATTCTAATATTCCTCACACTATGCACGAGCATATATGCTTCTCTCACTCCATGCCCTCTCAATTTAAAATATTACCAGCCATCCAACTGTCAAAATTAGAAAGCCATCTCTCTTCTTTAATTTTCTACATCTAATCAGATACCAATCCTTATCGTTTCAGGATGGCTTACGAAATGTTTCTCAAATAGTCTCATCCTTACCATCTACTCACTCTGGTTGAATCTCTGCCTCTTTTGCTGGATACCTTCCCTGATCTCCAGTCCACTTTTCGTATTAGCTATTACTGTTATCTTTCTAAACCACGGATCTGATCAAATCACTCTCTGCTTAAAGTTCTTTAATTTTTCTCCTCTCCTTCAGAATCAGGTATTAACCTTTCTTTAGTCTTATATCCTTCTTGTTCCTCGCAAGTACCTGAGACCATTTAGTTAGCTACCCTCTATTTTCCTACAGAACTGTGCTTTCACTCAGGAGATGAAGTTTGCCTGCTGCTGCTAAGTCACTTCAGTTGTGTCCAACTCTGTGAGACCCCCATAGACAGCAACCCACTAGGCTCCTCTGTCCCTGGGATTCTCCAGGCAAGAATACTGGAGTGGGTTGCCATTTCCTTCTCCAATGCGTGAGAGTGAAAAGAGAAAGTGAAGTCGCTCAGTCATGCCCGACTCTTAGCGACCTCATGGACTGCAGCCTACCAGGCTCCTCTGTCTATTCCCAAGGCATAAAACTTAAAACATTTCAAGGCAATAAAGAAATGTCAAATCACAGTATAAAAACCCACTCATTTTCCAAAGTGACTTAAGATTCTTGAAAATATAGTCAGACTTGTATCCAGAAGCTAATTTACCACTAAATATATTCAATTTTCTATATAATCAAAACAGAAACAATACAAATTCCACAAGAACAAAGCACATGCACAATCAGCACAAGTTTCAGAAATAATCTCATTTCTGTGATACGTATTAGTTAAAACTAACCTGCCAGTGCTGGGTGACAGCATTCCACACTCCCACTTTCCCCGTATGACTCGTGGCCACCAACTGGTTACCAATAAAGAAGAGAGCATCAACAGGAACACCAAGGCTGAATACTCCTTAAATGATAATAAAGAAAAAAAAAAGGTTAATCAATCACCATCTTTCAATTAATCAAAACTCAGCCTAAAAACATTTTAAAGGTATCTCATTTCTACAAATTATGTGCCAGACATTTTGGGAACCAGAAATAAGAAACTTTAAGCTCTTAAACAGCAAGTAAAAGTTTGCCCCAAGTAAGCTTACTCTGATTGAATAGCTTGTTATATGAAGTTGTGGCTCCCAAACCTAGCTGCTGTTGTCCAGTGGCTCAGTCGTGTCCAACTCTACAACCCCATGGACTGAACCACACCAGGATTCCCTGTCCTTCACCGTCTCCCAGAGCTTGCAAAAACTCATGTCCATTGAGTCAGTGATGCCATCCACCCATCTCATCGTCTGTCACCCCCTTCTCCTCCTTCAATCTTTCCCAGCATCAGTGGCCAAAGTATTGAAGCTTCAATATCAGTCCTTCCAGTGAATATTCAGGGTTGATTTCCCTTAGTATTGACTGGTTGGATCTCCTCACAGTCCAAGAGACTCTCAAGAGTCTTCTCCAGCACCACAGTTCAAAGCCATCAGTTCTTCAGTGCTCAACCTTTTTTACTGTCCAGCTCTCACATCCGTACATGACTTATTGGAAAAACCATAGCTGACCATCAAAACAACTGGGTAGATTTAAAGTGAACATAATAAAATAGCAAGGATCCTGGGATTCAAGCTAGCCCACTAAATGAGAAAACCAAGCTTTAGCTGCAGCCTGCTCATAGACCTGATATTTGAGAATCACTGATCTGAAGACATGAGTTTGAGTGAACTCCGTGAGTTGGTGATAGACAGGGATGCCTGGCGTGCTATGATTCATGGGGTCGCAAAGAGTCGGACATGACTGAGCTGAACTGAACTGATCTGAAGACACAGACTTGGCAACCCAACGATCCACAATGTATCTAGAAATCTGAAAATAAGCAAACAAGAAAAACAAAACAGCAAGTAATTGAACTGTGTTCAAAGTAAACATTCAGGCCTTTATCAGAGTTTATTTTAAACCTCTCATCTGCCAACATGGCAGATTTCAATTTAATTCACTCCAAAGACACTATACTAGGCCATGGAATTAAAACACATGAAATGATGGATAAACAACAAGGATTTACTGTATAGCACAAGGAACTATATTCAATATCTTGGCAGTAACCTGTAATGGAAAAGAATCAAAAACAAAAAAATAGAAAGAGAGGACTACCCCGATAGTCCAGTGGTTAAGAATCCACTTGCCAATGCAGGGGATATGGACTGGATCACTGGTCCGGGAGGATTCCACATGCTGTGGAGCAACTAAACCTATGCACCACAACTACTGAGCCCAACCACCCTAGAGCCCATGCTCTGCAACAAGAGAAAGCACCAAAAATGAGAAGCCCACACATCACAAGAAAAAGTAGCCCCTGCTCGCTGTAAACAGTGAAAGCCCGCATGCAGCGACAAAGACCCAGCACAGCCAAAAATAATTTTTTTTAAATAATATATACATATTATCTATCTCCAAATTACTTTGCTGTACAAATGAAGCTAACACAATACTGTAAATCAACTATACTTCAATAAAAAGCAAATAAATATGAGAAAATAATATCTTACTAGGTACTTGTGATTTAAGAGAAAAAAAAACCCAATTAAAACATAATGCAACAAAAGGATGCACACAGTAATAACCAGAAGAATAAAAGAGAGTTCCTAGGAAAAGAGTTGTCAGAATATTTTTTGAAAAGAAGCCCTCTGAGTTGGGTTTTTAAAAAGGTGAAAACGAGTTCCTCAAACTGGGGGATTTGGAATCGGTAAGCCCAGGGAATCTGAGAAAGGGGAAGAGGAGATACCGGTGAAGAAGGACCTTGGAAGGAGAGCTCACGTTAACAGCAAAGGAGCCACAACTGCCCCGGCTAACCTTGGTCTCCTGTGTGTGGCACTGCACAGCCGTCTCTCTTTAGCTGAGCACTACACCTGCAGTCAGGAAGATTATGTATCAGAATCCTGGCTCTGAAAGTACCTTTGCGACTTTTCAGGTTACTTATCTGATTGATAAAACAGGGTCTATGCGCAAGGTCTCAAGACTTACTTTCACCTTAAAAATGCTATAATCCAATTTTGACATTTAAATAGTATTATCTTAATTATTTGAAAACCATTTTGTGAAAAGTATCTTTTTATCTAACCATAAGTCTCATTATAGAATAAGTCTAAATAAGTCTCATTATAGAATACTGTTTTATGTGGATCTTTAGCTGCTTCAGGTATCAGATTTTTTTTTATTTTTAAAAAGGTAACTAATATGTGACAACAAGAATAATTTTCTCAGCATCTAGCTGAGAAAAACAAGGATTCACAAGGCTTTGAAGAACTCATGGGAAGAAACAAAACAATTAAATGTAACTGTAATGTGTTAAAAGCATAAGCCAGAAAAGGTAACTGATTTCTTCTGAATTTTATATCAATGAGGGGTATTTCTCTTTCTGTTCAGAACTGTACTACATATGAGACCAGGCCAGTGGCAATAAACAACACCTTGAAAATTCTCAACAAATCTTGAAAAAGCCAGGCATCTTGCAAGGAATAAAAATGATATAAACTTGACAAAAATGAAAAACAAATCCGTAAAGTATGGCCAGGAATGTCTTATATATACACATCTTAACTTTTATGTACTTATAAATACATATTTATACACATGAATAGATCACCTCAGCACAACCTGTCAACCAGAAAAACCAGAGCAAAATAAAACAAAGCCTGCACACAAAAGCTAATAAGCTCTTTAATGAAAACTGGTTGAGAAATAAACTTGCCACTTGAAAGCACAGTGTAATCATTTCACATGCAATTTCAGGGATTCTCATGTATTAGTATTTTAATTTTGATGCTAGACAATTTTCCAGAACATGTTAAGATAACTATATTCAGTAATATAGGCTATGTGAAAGGTAGAAATAAAAACAGGAAAACTAACAAACACTGATTACGTGAGAGAAGAGTGAGACTCTGGGAAATCAAGGAAGACATTCTGAACGATCTCAAGAAATTTAAAGTGTCACCCCTGACCCTTTTAGACTCAACAATCCTGACCGCTATCCACAAAGAAAACAGTGTAAATAATGACAAGTTCCTGTCTTAAGGGGGCCTCCTGGTAAAACACTGCTTATAGCAGCAATCCAGCAGTACAGTCTGATACAAGTTATAATGAAGGAATTCAGCCTCTAAGGGAGCTCTATCATGGATACACCAGCTCTCAAGTTTTCTTTCGATGGTTTTGTCAAGTTCTGAAGAATATTTGTAACAACAAATGATCTCTTTTACAGGGTGTGAACAAATTACTATCTATTATCTCAGTAAGTAGCTAGCAAGTCAGCCTTTGGGGGAAAAAGAAAGCAAGGCATAAAATCTTCACTTATTGGCCTATTACAAGTGGCAACTTGTAAAAACAAACAAAAATCACAATTGATCTCCTTTCTATATAATTACAAATATATTATAACGTCAAAACATTTTAAGTTTTTTCCCTGAAGTTTTAGGGTGGACTTTCACTATCAGTCATGATGGGTAACATGACATCAGACTATTTCTCACTACAAATAACACTAACAAAAGACTGGCCAAAATACATGAGACAACTGTTTTTAGACATTGGACAACAGGCAGCAGGAGACTTGAAAGCCAGTAAATACACAACATAAGCCCCATGATCAAACTGGTTTTCTGTATAAGCCTTCCTGACAACAGGGAGGTGAAACTCAAGGGAAAAACAAATGATGGTTTTTCTCAACTGAGAAAGCTGAGATCAGAGGCCAGAGCTATTGAGGAAGCTAGAATTTATGAATAAAATATAAGAAAGAAGGGAAATGCACCAGGGTGGGTGTGGGGATGGCACAGAATTTCAGAGGGGTTTCCCTAGTTTCCCTATGCCTTGGCTGAGGCCAGACTGCACCTGGGCTGGCCTGAGAATCCACAAGGAATAAAAAAGAGGGGCTGCAGCAGGCCTGGGAGCTGAATGGAGGTAGCAGAGGTCACTTGCGGGTGAATTCAATAGTTACAGCTCAGTAAGTGTGAAGACTCTTTCACTCTCCAGGCATTCTGTTAAGATTCCAAAATGACAATACTTAACACACCCTGAGTAGGAGCCATGCCCTAAAATAAAATATAAAGCTCAGAAAGGCTACCTGTCCTTAACAAAGCAAACAAACAATAAGCCTAGCAGAATAAACATCCTCTGGTAATTTTAACTGCCTGATGGAACAAAACTCACATCTTGAAAGAAGACAGCAGTATTAACACACACTCTCTACATAATGGTTCATGCAATGCCCAACATACGTCACAAGTTCCTAGACATGTGAAAAAGCAGGAAAATGTAACTCAGAATAAATCAGATGATTCAGATAACAGATTTAGCAGACAAAAACTAGTAAAACAGCTATAATGAATATGTTGAGTTTAATTAAAAAACAGGACATAGTGAGTGAACAGACTAGAAAAATCTCAGCAGAGAAACAAACTAAAATAAAAATTTTAAAAGGTAATCTTAGAGCTGAAAAGGCCAAAATTTCGAAAAAAAAAAAAAAAAACTTATCATGCGGGCTCCACTACAGACTAAATGAATACCACAGCAAAATGGCAAAAGACAGTAAGATACTGATCTAAACTGAAGAATGGGGAGAAAAGAAACTGGAAAAAAACTAGTGCTCCAATGGCCTCTAAGCAAACATAAAGCGGCCTAACATGAAACCAAATCTCAAAAAGAGGAAGAGAGAAGAAGGAATGAGGGAGGGATAACAGGGAAAGAGAAATGGATAACGGGAAGTGGGGGAGGAAGACAGAAGACTCCTCCCTTAATGGTGTCAACCAAAAATGTCTCCAGACATTCCCACAGGCCCCTGAGGGAAATTATACCTGGTTCAGTTCAGTCAGTTCAGTCGCTCAGTCGGGTCCGACTCTTTGCGACCCCATGAATCACAGCACACCAGACCTCCCTGTCCATCACCAACTCCCGGAGTTCACTCAAACTCATATCCATCAAGTCAGTGATGCCATCCAGCCATCTCTGTCATCCCCTTCTTCTCCTGCCCCCAACCTTTCCCAGCATCAGAGTCTGTTCCAGTGAGTCAAACTCGTCGCATGAGGTGGCCAAAGTATTGGAGTTTCAGCTTTAGCATCAGTCCTTCCAATGAACACCCAGGACTGATCTCCTCTAGAATGGACTGGTTGGATCTGCTTGCAGTCCAAGGGACTCTCAAGAGTCTTCTCCAACACCACAGTTTAAAAGCATCAATTCTTCACCGATCAGCTTTCTTCACCGTTCAACTCTCATATCCATACATGACCACGGGAAAAACCATTGCCTTGACTAGACGGACCTTGGTTGGCAAAGTAATGTCTCTGCTTTTTAATATACTATCTAGGTTGGTCATAACTTTCCTTCCAAGGAGTAAGCGTCTTTTAATTTCATGGCTGCAATCAGCATCTGCAGTGATTTTGGAGCCCAAAAAAAGTCTGACGCTGTTTCCATTGTTTTCCCATCTATTTCCCATGAAGTGATGGGACCAGATGCCATGATCTTTGTTTTCTGAATGTTGAGCTTCAAGCCAACCTTTTCACTCTCCTCTTTCACTTTCATCAAGAGGCTTTTGAGTTCCTCTTCACTTTCTGCCATAAGGGTGGTGTCATCTGAGTATCTGAGGTTATTGATATTTCTCCCAGCAATCTTCATTCCAGCTTGTGCTTCTTCCAGCCCAGCGTTCCTCATGATGTACTCTGCATAGAAGTTAAATAAGCAGGGTGACAAGATACAACCTTGATGTACTCCTTTTCCTATTTGAAACCAGTCTGTTGTTCCATGTACAGTTCTGACTGTTGCTTCCTGACCTGCATACAGGTTCAAGAGGCAGGTCAGGTGGTCTGGTACCATCTCTTTCAGAACTTTCCAGTTTATTGTGATCCACACAGTCAAAGGCCTTGGCATAATCAATGAAGCAGAAAGAGATGTTTTTCTGGAACTCTTGCTTTCTCCATGATCCAGCGGATGTTGGCAATTTGATCTCTGGTGCTTCTGCCTTTTCTAAAACCTGCTTGAACATCTGGGAGTTCACGGTTCACATATTGCTGAAGCCTGGCTTGGAGAATTTTGAGCATCACTTTACTAGTGTGTGAGATGAGTGCAATTGTGTGGTAGTTTGAGCATTCTTTGGCATTGCCTTTCTTTGGGATTGGAATGAAGACTGACCTTTTCCAGTCCTGTGGCCATTGCTGAGTTTTCCAAATTTGCTGGCATATTGAGTGCAGCACTTTCACAGCATCATCTTTCAAGATTTGAAATAGCTCAATGGAATTCCATCACCTCCACTAGCTTTGTTCGTAGTGATGCTTTCTAAGGCCCACTTGACTTCACATTCCAAGATGTCTGGCTCTGGGTCAGTGATCATATCGTGATTATCTTGGTCGTGAAGATCTTTTTTGTACAGTTCTTCTGTGTATTCTTACCACTTTTTCTTAATATCTTCTGCTTCCGTTAGGTCCATACCATTTCTGTCCTTTATTGAGCCCATCTTTGCATGAAATGTTCCCTTGGAATCTCTTTTCTTGAAGAGATTTCTTGTTTTTCCTATTCTGTTGTTTTCCTCTATTTCTTTGCATTGATCGCTGAAGAAGGCTTTCTTATCTCTCCTTGCTATTCTTTGGAACTCTGCATTCAGATGCTTATATCTTTCCTTTTCTCCTTTGCTTTTCACGTCTCTTCTTTTCACAGCTATTTGTAAGGCCTCCTCAGACAGCCATTTTGCTTTTTTGCATTTCTTTTCCATGGGGATGGTCTTGGTCCCTGTCTCCTGTACAATGTCACGAACCTCCGTCCAGAGTTCATCAGGCACTCTATCTATCAGATCTAATCCCTTAAGTCTATCTATCCCTGGTTGCAAACCACTATCCAATCTACATACAGATTAGATTAGATCTACATAATCTAATCTATTACAAATCAGTAAGAGGATGACAATCTCATAAAAAGAGGGTAATGATTTTTATAAGACAGGTCTCAAAAAAAAATAGTATAAATGGTCAATAAGGACATGAAAAGATGTTTAGTACCATTAGTCATTAGGGAAATGCAATTAAACCCAACATTAAAATCACTGTATATCCACTAGAATGGCTCAAATTAAGACAATAAAAAAGTGTTGGAAAGGGTGTGGAGCAACCAGAACTCTCATATACAGCTAGCGCAAATATGATTTAACCATGTACAAGACAGTTGTACATTTTCTCATAACATTAAGCATACACTTTTCATACATCCCAGAAATTCCACGCCTAGATATTTAATTTTAAAAATGTTCATGAAAAGAGTTCTACTTAAATGTTTACGGTAGCTTTATTCTTAGCATCCCCAAATTGAAAGTAAACCAAATGTCTACCAACAGATGAACAGATAAACAAATTCTGGCATATTAATTCAATGGAATACTACTCAGCAAATAAAAATACTACTAACCACTAAAACACTCAACAACACGGATGAATCTCAAAAGCACTATGCTGAATGAAAGAAGCCAGACACAAAAGAGGACATACTACATAATTTCACTCATGAAATTACAGACGAAATCTAATTCATGCTGACAAAAAGCCTATACGGCTGTGTAAATAATGGGGTTTCTGCTGAACATCTTCTTTCCTTTCAAGAACCTGGAATCTTGGTACAGGCGAAGCAGAGGGTACTTCAGTGACTAGCCTCTAGTAATAAACTTGGGTACCAAGTCTCTAATGAGCTTCCCTGAGACATCTCACAAGTTAGTCACAATTCACTGCTAGGGGAATTTTTAAGCAAATACCATTGGAAGGGAACTCCTGAAATCTTGTACCTGGTTTCCACTGACTTCTCCCTCTATTTGCCATGATGTGATGAGACCAGATGCCATCATGGGTTGTTTCTCTTGTCAATTTTGCTTTGCATGCTTTCACTATAAGACACTATAGCTCCAAGTATCTATGTGCTGAGTCCTCTGGGTCCTTCTAGCAAATCACTGAACCTGGGAATATCTTGAGGAACAGACACAGATAAAGAGGAATGAAGCCCAAGAACTAAGCCCTGGGGCATGCCAACATTTTGAAATTTGGCAAATAAGGAAGAACTATCAAAAAACTGAAAAAAATACAGAGAGCAAGGATAAAAATCAAGATAATGAAATATTCCAGAAGCCACAGGAAGAAAGAGCAACCAACTGCATCAAATGACAGTTCTCATCAGATGAAGACTACGAACTGGATCCGAGGACTTAGCCGAGTACAGATCCAGGGGTGGCACTAATAGGAGTAGTTGCAGACAGGGCTTAGGGACATGATTAGAGCAACTACAAATCATGAAGAGGAGACGAGGAAGACACAGAAACAAGATCAGATAGGATAATGTGGTAGGATTTCTGGGTAGCCTTTAAAGGTCCACCAGAGAGAGGTCACAAGTTAAGACTACGGATCTGGGTGTGCACACCTTTCTTTCTCCGCACTACATTTGGCTATTCAGGAGAGAAATGCCGATTTGGCCTGGGCTGTGGTTTCTTCAGGTAGAAACAAAGGCTCTATGCCAGAGTGACTGTAAACACAGAATCCAAGCCTAATGGAATGGGAAGCAATGAGTCAAGATCCCAGTGGAGTTAAAGAATTTTTGAGCTGGAAAATTAGAGTTAGTAATTTCAAAGGACCTTGCTTCTATCACTGGTCACATCCACAACTGGGTATTGGTTTTGCTTTTGCTCCATCCCTTTATTCCTTCTATAGTTATTTCTCCACTGAGCTCCAGTAGCATACTGGGCACCTACTGACCTGGGGAATTCCTCATTCAGTATCCTATCATTTTGCCCTTTGTTACTGTTCATGGGGTTCTCAAGGCAAGTATACTGAAGTATACTGGAAGAGGTCAGTCTTCATTCCAATCCCAAAGAAAGGCAATGCCAAAGAATGCTCAAACTACCGCACAATTGCACTCATCTCACACGCTAGTAAAGTCATGCTCAAAATTCTCCAAGCCAGGCTTCAGCAGTATGTAAACCGTGAACTCCCAGATGTTCAAGCAGGTTTTAGAAAAGGCAGAGGCACCAGAGATCAAATTGCCAACATCCGCTGGATCATGGAGAAAGCAAGAGAGTTTCAGAAAAACATCTATTTCTGCTTTATTGACTATGCCAAAGCCTTTGACTGTGTCGATCACAATAAACTGTGGAACATTCTGAAAGAGATGGGAATCCCAGACCACCTGACCTGCCTCTTGAGAAACCTGTATGCAGGTAAGGAAGCAACTGTTAGAACTGGACATGGAACAACAGACTGGTTCCAAATAGGAAAAGGTGTACGTCAAGGTTGTATATTGTCACCTTGCTTATTTAACTTATATGCAGAGTACATCATGAGGAACGCTGGGCTGGAAGAAGCACAAGCTGGAATCAAGATTGCTGGGAGAAATATCAATAACCTCAGATATGCAAATGACACTACCCTTATGGCAGAAAGTGAAGAGGAACTCAAAAGCCTCTTGATGAAAGTGAAAGAGGAGAGTGAAAAGGTTGGCTTGAAGCTCAACATTCAGAAAACAAAGATCATGGCATCTGGTCCCATCACTTCATGGGAAATAGATGGAAAAACAGTGGAAACAGTGTCAGACTTTGTTTTTTTGGGCTCCAAAATCACTGCAGATGCTGACTGCAGCCATGAAATGAAAAGACGCTTGCTCCTTGGAAGGAAAGTTATGACCAACCTTGATAATATATTAAAAAGCAGAGACATTACTTTGCCAACCAAGGTCCGTCTAGTCAAGGCAATGGTTTTTCCCATGGTCATGTATGGATGTGAGAGTTGGACTGTGAAGAAGGCTGATCGCCAAAGAATCTATGCTTTTGAACTGTGGTGTTGGAGAAGACTCTTGAGAGTCCCTTATACTGCAAGGAGATCCAACCAGTCCATTCTAGAGGAGATCAATCCTGGATGTTCATTGGAGGGACTGATGCTAAAGCTGAAACTGCAATACTTTGGCCATCTCATGCGACGAGTTGACTCACTGGAACAGACTCTGATGCTGGGAAAGGTTGGGGGCGGGAGGAGAAGGGGACGACGGAGAATGAGATGGCTGGATGGCATCACCGACTCTGTGGACATGAGTTTGAGTGAACTCCGGGAGTTGGTGATGGACAGGGAGGCCTGGCGTGCTGTGATTCATGGGGTCGCGGAGAGTCGGACACGACTGAGCGACTGAACTGAACTGAATTTCAAAGGAATGAAGGGGAGTAATCCAAAGGGCAGCTGAGCATTACATCAAGTCTAAGTCCAGAAGGAATGAAATTCGAAATCTGGGCAGGTGCGGGGAGGATGGGGCACCGAGAGAGAAGGAAGAGAAACGGTCTAGAATAACGATTCCCCAAGCATGGTCTGGGAATCCTCATGGGTCTGTGGAAACCCTTCGGAAGTCTGAAGCCAAGACTATTTTCATTGCCTTTAAAAATAAAAACCTCCCAGACAAGGAGTTTTCCAGAGGCTACATGACATGAGGTTGGTCACCATTGAGACAACGGCACCTGCACATGTATTCTTCTGTTTTCTAGAATGGTTTATGGTGGCAGGCTGGGAATACTTCCACTATCTTTAATAGCTGTCTTCAGTTATAACTGCTGTAATTATTTTAGAATACAAGTTTTCCTTGAGCCTACAAAGAAACACACACAAAAGGCACACTTTGCTATTCTGCAATGTTAGTTTTTAAAATGTTATAAAAATCTTTCTACATTTTAAAATTTTACCTACAACTGTTAAATATTTTATTCTGAAATAAATTTATTTTTAATACATTTTTATTGTACTTAACTTGCCTGCTCAATCCATATAAATCCAACAGAGTTGACAAAGATAAATGTGACAGAGCAGAGTTCTTTGATTCATGGAAGGAAGGACTCTAAAGAAACTGGGCAAAACTGCATATAAAAATTTTAAATAACAACTTTCCCCCCAATTTATAGATGTTAATAACTTGCCTTATTGTACCTAAGCAACAAAACCTTTTTGAACAGTATTATAAAGCCAGTTGTGGGTTCTTTCAGACCAAATACTCGAGAGTTTAAAGAAGTATTTTAAATGAAGATAGGAAAAACTTTTGAAAAGCCGTAAACTGTTACAGAACTTCAAACTAGAAATGAAATAGTCACTGAACCATCTTCCTGGGTAGGGTATGGCACTGCTCTAGTGAGAGGAGGGCACACCATCGCTGGGAGACTAGGAAAGCCCAACAGATGGCGATGCTGAATGCCTGCGAGATGAATGTCAGTAAAGGAAACCACAATGCTGGCCCTTTTCAGTGACACAGTAAATCCTCAAAGACTGGCACAGACAGTACCTAGTCTGCAGAACTGCATTTTTGTCTTACAAATACACAGAGGTAGCTACACCTCATGTTCTGTTTCTCTTCATCTAGTATCAGCCTCAACCAATCATTAAAGATCTTTTATGTGAATATTTGATTACAGATACACATGCATTGGAATATTCAAAGTGTTGAAAACTTATGAATCTCATGCTTTATCCTAGAACATCTGTGTTGATCTTTGCACTAACGATGCAAAGCATTGTTGGGTAAAAATAGCACACACCTTAGCATGAATCAGAGTGGCAGTGAACTATACTGGTAGTGATTAAATTCTTCTCTGCCACATTTGCAAGGAAAGAAAACAGTTTAACTTAAGAATTTCCTAGATGAAGCAATCTGTGTAAGAATTTTTACTAAGTCTCAATTTTGAGGGTATGTCTTCTTAACATTCTGTGTGACTAAGTCCTCTTTGGGTGTCAAGAAGCACCTTCCTAAATGCTGGAGCTGAGAGGAAACCAGCTGCTGCTTTCACACAGGATCATTTTCACTGGACAGGATGACTTACAACTATGGTAATTCAGTTTTGGGTATCTGGTAAGACTTCCCCCAAAAAGTGGAATAGATCAAATCTGTTATTTCAGTGACACAAGCTCAATGCTTCAAGTGAAAATCAGGAATCTGGAAAATGCCTTCTGCCACGGTAAGTATGAAAACTTCCTAACATACTGGAGTTCACAGATGTGATCAGTGGTTATAGTAATAAATGTGTATTTTTAAAATGTACTGTACAATGAAAGGTATCGACATTTCAAAGATTTTACACGACTCAGTAAACCAACACTTAACAAATGACCAATGCATGATGTTATACAAAATTATATAAGGTCAAAATGACCCATTCAAAGTACAAAACAAACTGATTTTAATTTAACAGAGTATGATCTATATGAACAGAGTTCATCAATATGATTTCAAAATTTGGGGACAGGAGCAAACAATATCCACAATTATCTAAGAAGATTATATGAAAATGTTGTTTCCAACTATATATCTGTGTGAAGCCAAACTCTTCACCAAGTTCAACCAGAATAACAAATCACACATAGGAGACTGAATGCAGAAACAGGTGTCGGAATTCAGTTAAACATAAAAGAGGTTTACAAAATGGTAAACCACTGCCACTTTTCCCATTTTGGAGATACAGCTATTTTTTACTAAAATTATTCATGTTACCACGTAATGGGTTTTTATCGCTATTTTATAAATTATCAGAAATGCAGTATTAACTCCTATTATGGTAAATATCAATAGATATAACCTATACAAACAAAAACAATTAATGGTCCTGAATGACTTAAGAAAGTAAAGTAGATTTAGAAGAGATTGAAAAGCTTGAGAACTTCGGGTCTGGAAGCAACAAGTGGGGAGGACAAAGAAAGTTATTTACTCCATAGGTATGAAAGAGGTGGAGAGAATGCAGCCACCACTAAACAGGATTCAGGAAGGGCACATTCTTACACAGCAGTCAAGTCGGGGTTTCTCTACCTCTTTACCAGATCATTCCTCTCACACTGAGCAGTCTTACTGTTACTGGACACTGAACAGAAGATGCACCAGCTCTAGCTAACTAGTAACTGCTGCTGCAGTCGTGTCCGAGTCTGTGCAACCCCACAGACGGCAGCCCACCAGGCTCCCCCGTCCCTGGGATTCTCCAGGCAGGAACAATGGAATGGGTAACTAATAACTAATCCAAGTTAATTCTGGTATTTATGGGCAATCTCTCTTAAACTTCAGAATATTATATGCAACAGCATGAAAAACATTTTCCTACCAATTTCACTTCCACTTCCTCCATCTTGGACACTCCATAAGATGATGCTACTCTCTGAGGCAACAGCCACCATTTTGTCCTTGTCTCCGTGTGGACCCCCGACCACTTTTGCATTTAAAGCTACTCGTTCAATAGTCCAATCCAAATATGGGCTTGTAAACACTTGTTGCCATCCTGATGATTCTTTGATTCTGTTGAATATAAACAGACACATAAATAAGACTCAGCAGTACTTAGCAAAGAGAACATGAATGAATGTACCAAAATAAATTTAATCACAGCTATTTATCTATGTATTTACTAAAAAATAAAATACACATAAATACTTAAAAAGAGACTAGAGGTCTATACTCCTCCAAAGAATAATTTAGCAATGTTCTCCAAACTATAAAGACTTAAAAACTTGAAAAAAAAAAAAAACAACCAACCAGTAGTATCTTTCTACATTTTACACAAAAAAGAGGTACTTTTTCATTATCCATGAATCGAAATAGTCAACAAAAATCAGTTACAGGGGAATTAATATCCCTGTCAGTTACTAATCAGTTATTAAGTTACTATGATTAACTGAGAATCAATAATTTCTTGATACTTCAGATGATAGTTTATTAAGAGAAACTGAGATAAGGCAGTGACCTGGTATATGATACCGTGGCATAATCCAATGAATGAAATGTGACCTTTGGAAACCACTCACTGAGGACTGTATTTTAAAGGTTTCACACAAAATGAAAAAAAATCTCATGAGCCTATTCCTTCTCCGTAAGTAAAGATGTCTTATCATGATTTAGATTTAGTTGACTGAATAAAAATGCTTTAATATACAATTACTGATAAACATATTTGTAAATTTCTAATAACTTTTGCTGTCCTAACTGAATTGAATTCTTTCAGACATGCATTGTTTTGTGGGGTTACACATTAGGCCTTCAAACATTTAAAAACTACAGTTAAGCAATCATGACAATAAAAGACCTGAACTTTAATGATGGAATACTTATTTTTAAAATTACACAAAACAAGTGACAGAAACATAATTGTAAAGAATCTCTTTGCCCTACCCAAAGACAATAAATATGAGTAAGAGCTCCTTTAAACACTACTACTTGACATAATAACCACAAAAATCAAACTTAGGTATTCACAAATGATGACCACCTAACAAACTATATAAAAACACTTTAGTTTTATTTTTGTTTAAAATGTATGCTAGACACAAATATAATCCACAAAAACATGCAATTCAACCTTCTTATTAATTCCAAGAATTAATGATTTCCTTAAAGGCAATATATAGAAAAATCTAACATGGTTTTCCTAGGCAACATATGGTCTGTAATTACCCACTTCAGCCACCAGGTGGGAATCATGTGTCAAAATACAAAAATCAAAATAATTATCCAATAAACCCTAAATACTGACAAAGCACTGAGAAATTAAACCTAGATGCTCTTAAGGACCGGCAGACGGGACACAAAGGACTACCAGCACTTCAAGAATAAAGACAACACGCCAATATGTGCATGCAGACATACACTAGGCACTAGGCTCACATTCTTCAAAAAAGGGGCGCTGTATTCATTTAATGAGGTGAACAGTGTAATCTTATGACCACTGACTAATAAAATAATAAAACTACATATGATCTAATCTTTTACAAAAACTGTATTTCTAAGTCATTTTTCTCTAGAGAAATTAGGGTATTGTAAAACAAAATGATGACAACAGTAAAAGAATCAGGACAGCATATTCGAGAGTGATTATAACAATTATATAATTTAACTCAAGATATATGAATTTACTACTGTAGAGTTCCAAAGAATAGCAAGGAGAGATAAGAAAGGCTTCCTCAGTGATCAATGTAAAGAAATAGAGGAAAACAACAGAATGGGAAAGACTAGAGATCTCTTCAAGAAAATTAGAGATACCAAGGAACGTTTCATAAAAAGATGGGCTCGATAAAGGACAGAAATGGAATGGACCTAACAGAAGCAGAAGATATTAAGAAGAGGTGGCAAGAATACACAGAAGAACTGTACAAAAAAGATCTTCACGACCCAAAAAATCACGATGGTATGATCACTCACCTAGAGCCAGACATCCTGGAATGTGAAGTCAAGTGGACCTTAGAAATCATCACTACGAACAAAGCTAGTGGAGGTGATGGAATTCCACTTGAGCTATTTCAAATCCTGAAAGAAGATGCTATGAACGTGCCGCACTCAATATGCTAGCAAATTTGGAAAACTGAGCAGTGGCCACAGGACTGGAAAAGGTCAGATTTCATTCCAATCCCAAAGAAAGGCAATGTCAAAGAATGCTCCAACTACCAAACAATGGCACTCATCTCACACGCTAGTAAAGTAGTGCTCAAAATTCTCCAAGCCAGGTTTCAGCAATACGTAAACCATGAACTTCCAGATGTTCAAGCTGGTTTTAGAAAAGGCAGAGAAACCAGAGATCAAATTGCCAACATTTGCTAGATCATGGAAAAAGCAAGAGTTCCAGAAAAACATCTATTTCTGCTTTATTGACTATGCCAAAGCCTTTGACTGTGTGGATCACAATAAACTGTGGAAAATTCTTAAAGAGATGGGAATACCAGATCACTTGACCTGCCTCTTGAGAAACCTGTATGCAGGTCAGGAAGCAACAGTTAGAATTCGACATGGAACAACAGACTGGTTCCAAATAGGAAAAGGAGTATGTAAAGGCTGTATATTGTCATCCTGCTTATTTAACTTACATGCAGAGTACATCGTGAGAAAGGCTGGGCTGGAAGCATAACCTGGAATCAAGATTGCCAGGAGAAATATCAATAATCTCAGATATGCAGATGACACTACCCTTATGGCAGGAAGTGAAGAGGAACTCAAAAGCCTCTTGATGAAAGTGAAAGAGGAGAGTGAAAAGGTTGGCTTGAAGCTCAACATTCAGAAAACTAAGATCACGGCATCTGGTTCCATCACTTCATGGGAAATAGATGGGGAAACAGTGGAAGCAGTGTCAGACTTTATTTTTGGGGGCTCCAAAATCACTGCGGATGGTGACTGCAGCCGTGAAATTAAAAGACACTTACTCCTTGGAAGGAAAGTTATGACTAACCTAGATAGCATATTAAAAAGCAGAGATATTACTTTGCCCACAAAGGTCCGTCTAGGCAAGGCTATGGATTTTCCAGTGGTCATGTATGGATGTGAGAGTTGGACTGTGAAGAAAGCTGATCGCCGAAGAATTGATCCTTTTGAACTGTGGTACTGGAGAAAACCCTTGACAGTCCCTTGGACTGCAAGGAGGTCCAACCAGTCCATCCTAAAGGAGATCAGTCCTGGGTGTTCATTGGAAGGACTGATGCTGAGGCTGAAACTCCAATACTTTGGCCACCTCATGCAAAGAGTTGACTCACTGGAAAAGACCCTGATGCTGGGAGGGATTAGGGGCAGGAGAAGAAGGGGATGACAGAGGGTGAGACGGCTGGATGGCATCACCGACTCGATGCACATGAGTTTGGGTAAACTCAGGGAGCTGGTGATGGACAAGAAGGCCTGGTGTTCTGCGATTCATGGGGTCGCAAAGAGTCGGACACGACTGAGCTACTGAACTGAACTGAAGTTAAAATTAAGTACAAAGAAGAAGCAACATTTGCTTTACATTTTTCCATACACGTAAATACAAAATTTTAAATGTGTAAAAACACAGAACAAGCTCTGATATTCCAACGAACCATCTCTTTATTCCTGCATAATGAAACAACACTCTGAAATTGCAATAGCTATGCAAAGAATATGGTTAACTTTCAAATTAAGATCATGAAAGAGTGGAGGGTATATGCTCTCAAATTTTTGAAACTTACTGTAAATATACTATAACCATATTGTACGAGAATTGATAAATAAGTCAAAAGAACATAAGAATCTAAAATGACAATAAGAGTATGTTATTATTGTCTAACATGTTATTAGATACTAAGTCGTGTCCGAATCTTTTGCGACCTCATGGCCTATAGCCTGCCAGGCTCCTCTGTCCATGAGATTTCCCAGGCAGGAATTCTGGAGTGGGTTGCCATTTCCTTCTCCAGAGTATCTTCCTGATACAGGGATCATACCCATGTCTCCTGCACTGGTAGGCAGATTCTTTATCACTGAGCCACCAGGAAAGCCCAATAAAAACATATGTACAGATAATTCCCTTAAATGCAAATGGATTAAATGCTTCAACCTAATGGCATAGACTGGCAGAATGGATTAAAAAAAAAAAAAAAGACCTATATATATGTGTGCTGTTTATAAGACTTCCACTTCGTATCCAGGGACACAACCAGACTGAAAGTGAAACGGAAAAGGGTTTTCAATGAAAATGGCAATCAACAGAAAGCTGCAGTAGTAATACTCATATCAGACAAAATAGACTAAAATAAAGACTGTTACAAGAGACAAAGAAGGACACTACATAATGAACAAAGGCTCACACCAAGAAGATACAACAAGTGTAAATATATATGCACCCAACATAGGAGCAACTCAATAAATAAAGCAAACGTTAACAGCCATGAAAGGAGAAATTAACAGTAAGACAGTAATAGGAAAACTTTACTACCCCAACTGTGTCAATGGACAGGTCATCAGACAGAAAATTAATAAGGAAACACAGGTCTTACATGACACATTAGATCATTAGACTAGATGTTCTTGAGAAGATATTTATGGAACAATCCATCCAAAAGCTGCAGAATACACATTTTTCTCAAGTGCACAGAGAAGATTCTCCAGGACAGATCACATGCATGCCATAAAGAAAGCTTTGGGAAATTTAAGAAAATTTAAATCCTATCAAGCATCATTTTGACCAATGCTATGAGATTAGAAATTAATTACAAACAAAAATCTGTTAAAAAAAAATAGAGGCTAAATGGATCACTGAAGAAATCAGAGGAAATCAAAATGTACCTAGAAACAAATGATAACAAAAATACAACAATCTGAAACCTACAGGACACAGCAAAAGCAAAAGCACTTTTAAGAGAGAAGCCTACAGCAATACAATCTTACCTCAGAAAACATGAAAAATTTCAAATAAACACCATAACCTTACACCTAAACAACTAAAGAAAGAAGAAAACAAAACCCAAACTTACTGGAAGAAAAGAAATCATAAATATCAGCAGAAATGGACGAAACAGAGATAAAACAATAGAAAAGATCAATGAAACTAAAAGCTGGTTTGAGAAGATAAAATTGATAAACCTTTAGCCAGACTCCTCAAGCAAAAATGAGGGCTCAAATAGATAAAATGAGAAATGAAAATGTTACAAGGGACAGCACAGAAATACAAAGGATAATGGACTACTAGAAGCAACTAGATCCCAATAAAACACCTAGAAGAAATGTTTAGGTTCTTAGAAAGGCACAACCTTGCAAGGCTAAACCAGAAACAAATGAAAAATATGAGCAGACCAATCACAAACACTGAAAATGAAATTTAAAAACTTCCAACAAACAAAAGTCCAGGACCAGGTGACTTCACAGGTAAATTCAATCAAACATTTACAGAAGGTATTACCGATCTGTCTAAAATCATTCTCAAAAACTGCAGAGAAAGGAACACTCACAAACACTTTCTATGGGGCCACCATCACCTTAATACTAAAACCAGAAAAAAGTAACACACAAAAAGTACAGAGCAGTATCACGAATGACGAAGCCAGGCTTCAACAGTCCGTGCATCATGAACTTCCAGATGTTCAAGCTGGATTTACAAAAGGCACAGGAACCAGAGATCAAATTGCCAACATCTGCTGGATCATAAAAAAAGCAAGAGAGTTCCAGAAAAACACCTACTTCTCCTTTATTGACTATGCCAAAGCCTTTGACTGTGTGGATCACAACAAACTGTGGAAAATTATTAAAGACAAGGGAATACCAGACCGCCTTAACTGCCTCCTGAGAAATCTGTATGCAAGTCAAGATGCAATAATTAGAACCAGAAATGGAACAACAGACTGGTTCCAAATTAGGAAAGGAGCATGTCAAAGCTGCATGTTGTCACCCTGCTTATTTAACTTATATGCAGAGTACATCATGAGAAATGCCGGGCAGGATGAAACACAAGCTGGAATCAAGACTGCCAGGGGAAATAACAATATGTCAGATACACAGATGATACTAACCTTATGGCAGAAAGTAAAGAACTAAAGAGCTCCTTGATGAAAGTGAAAGAAAGAGGAGAGTGAAAAAGTTTGCTTAAAATTCAACATTGAAAAAACTAAGATCATGTCATCCAGTCCCATCACTTCATGGCAAATAGATGGGGAAACAATGGAAATAGTGACAGACTTTATTTTTTTGGGTTTCAGAATCACTGCAGATGGTGACTGCAGCCATGAAATTAAAAGACACTTGCTCCTTGGAACAAAAGTTATGACCAACCTAGACAGCATATTAAAAAGCAGAGACATCACTTTGCCAACAAAGATCCATCTGATCAAAGCTATGGTTTTTCCAGTAGTCATGTACGGATGTGAGACCTGGACTATAAAGAAAACTGATGCTTTTGAACTGTGGTATTGAAGAAGACTCTTGAGAGTTCCTTGGTCTGCAAGGAGATCAAATCAAGCAATCCTAAAGGAAATCAGTCCTGAATATTCATTGGAAGGACTGATGCTGAAGCTGAAACTTCAATACTTTGGCCACCTGACTCCTTGGAAAGACCTTGATGCTAGGAAAGACTGAAGGCGAGAGGAGAAGGGGACGACAGAGGATGAGATGGTTGGATGACATCACCGACTAGATGGACAGGAGTTTGAGCAAGCTCCAGGAGTTGGTGATGATCAAGGAAGCCTGGTATGCTGCAGGCCATGGGGTCGCAAAGAGTCGGACATGACAGAGCAACTGAACTGAACCAAATCCCCAATAAACAAGCTTCCCCAGGGGCTCAGTGGTAAAGAATCTCCCTGCAATGCACAAGACACAGGAAACTTGGGTTCGATCCCTGGGTCAGGAAGATTCCCTGGAGGAGGGCATGGTCATTCACTCCACTGTTCTTACCTGGAGATTTCATGAACAGAGGACCCTGGTGGGCTATGGTCCATAGGGTCGCAGAGTCAGACATGATTGAAGTGACTGAGCATACATGCACATCACTAATGAACACAAACGCAAAAATGCTCAATAACATAATAGCAAACTGAATCTAACAGTATATTAAAAGGATCATACAACATGATTGAGTGAGATTTATTCCAGGGATGCAAGGTTTCTTCAATATCCACAAATCAATAAATGTAAAAAAACCACATTAACAAATTAAAGAATAAAAACCATATAACCGTCTCATTAGAGGCAAAAAAAGCTTCTGACAAAAATTCAACATTGATTGATGATTTAAAAAAAACATTTTCTAGAAAGTGAGCTTAGATGGAGCCTACCTCAACATAATAAACATCATGTATGACAAACCTACAGCTAACATCATTCTCAACAGTGAAAAGCTGAAAGTATTTCTTCTAAGGTCAGGAAAAAGACAAAGATGTTCATTTTTACCACTTTCATTAAACATAGTTTTGTAAGTCCTACCCACGGCAACCAAAGAAAAATAAAAGGAATCCAAACTGGAAAAGAAGTAAAACTCTCAGTATTTGTAGATGACATGACATTCAGTTCAGTTCAGCTGCTCAGTCATGTCCGACTCTCTGCGACCCCATGAATCACAGCACACCAGGCCTCCCTGTCCATCACCAACTCCCGGAGTTCACTCAAATTCATGTCCTTCGAGTCGGTGATGCCATCCAGCCATCTCAATCTCTGCCGTCCCCTTCTCCTCCCACCCCAATCCTTCCCAGCATCAGAGTCTTTTCCAGTGAGTCAACTCATCGCATGAGGTGGCCAAAGTCCTTCCAATGAACATCAGTCCTTCCAATGAACACCCAGGATTGATCTCCTCTAGAATGGACTGGTTGGACCTCCTTGCAGTCCAAGAGACTCTCAAGAGTCTTCTCCAGCACCACAGTTCAAAAGCATCAATTCTTCAGCGATCAGCTTTCTTCACAGTCCAACTCTCACATCCATACATGACCACTGGAAAAACCATAGCCTTGACTAGACGGACCTTTGTTGGCAAAGTAATGTCTCTGCTTTTTAATATACTATCTAGGTTGGTCATAACTTTCCTTCCAAGGAGCAAGCGTCTTTTAATTTCATGGCCGCAATCAGCATCCACAGTGATTTTGGAGCCCAAAAAAATAAAGTCTGACACTGTTTCCACTGTTTCCCCATCTATTTCCCATGACTATACATATTAGAGAAAATCCGAAAAATGCTACCAGAAAACTACCATAGCTCATCAATGAATTCAGTAAAGCTATGGGATACAAAATAAATATGCAGAAATCTATATTCATTTCACTGACAATGAAAGATCGGAATGAGAAATTAACAAAAGTTACCACCTCATTAAAAAGAATAACATACTCAGGAATAAACCTACCTAAGCAGCAGCAAGGAGGTAAATTCTGAAAGAGATGGGAATACCATACCACCTGACCTGTCTCTTGAGAAACCCATATGCAGGTCAGGAAGTAACAGTTAGAACTGGACATCGAACAACAGACTGGTTCCAAATAGGAAAAGGAGTGCGTCAAGGCTGTATTTTGTCACCCTGCTTATTTAACTTATATGTAGAGTACATCATGAGAAACGCTGGGCTGGAAGAAGCACAGGCTAGAATCAAGATTGCTGGGAGAAATATCAATAACCTCAGACATGCAGATGACACCACCCTTGTGGCAGAAAGTGAAGAGGAACTAAAAGCCTCTTGATGAAAGTGAAAGAGGAGAGTGAAAAAGTTGGCTTAAAACAAAGATCATGGCATCTGGTTCCATCACTTCATGGGAAATAGATGGGGACAGTGTCAGACTTTATTTTTTGGGGCTCCAAAATTACTGTGGATGCTGATTGCAGCCAGGAAATTAAAAGACGCTTACTCCTTGGAAGGAAAGTTATGACCAACCTAGATAGCATATTAAAAAGCAGAGACATTACTTTGCCAACAAAGGTCCGTCTAGGCAAGGCTATGGTTTTTCCCGTGGTCATATATGGATGTGAGAGTTGGACTGTGAAGAAAGCTGATAGCCGAAGAATTGATGCTTTTTGAACTGTGGTGCTGGAGAGGACTCTTGACAGTCCCTTGGACTGCAAGGAGATCCAACCAGTCCATCCTAAAGGAGATCAGTCCTGGGTATTCATTGGAAGGACTGATGCTGAGGCTGAAACTGCAATACTTTGGCCACCTCATGCAAAGAGCTGACTCATTGGAAAAGACCCTGATGCTGGGAGGCATTGGGGGCAGGAGGAGAAGGGGACGACAGAGGATGAGATGGCGGGATGGCATCACCGACTCGATGGACATGAGTTTGAGTGAATTCCGGGAGTTGATGATGGACAGGGAGGCCTGCTGTGCTGCAATTCATGGGGTCACAAAGAGTCAGACATGACTGAGCGACTGAAATGAACTGAAGGAGGCAAAAGACCTATACTCTCAAAAGTATAAGACACTGATGAAAGAAACTGATGACACAAACATATCGAAAAATACACCATGCTCTTGGTTGGAAGAATAATATTGTCAAAATGACTGTACTACACAAGGCTATCTACAGATCAATGCAATACTTATCAAATTACTAATAACATTTTTCGCAGAACTAAAACAAAAAGTTGTAAAATTTGTATGGAAACACAAACACCTCAAATAGCCAAAGTAACTCTGAGGGTAAAAAACAGAGCTGGAGGAATAAGGCTCCTTGATTTCAGACCATGCTACAAAGCTACAGTAATCAAAACAGCATGATACTAGCACAAGAACAGAAATGTAGATCAATGGAACAGTATAGAAAGTCCAGAAACAAACCTACACACCTATTCTCATTAATCTATGACAAAGGAGGCACCAATATACAATGGAGAAAAGACAGTTTCTTTATAAATGGTGCTGGGAAAACTAGACAGTTACCTACAAAAGAATGAAATTAGAACATTTTCTAATACCACACACAAACTCAAAATGGATTGGGTTTCCTTGGTGGCTTACTGGTAAAGAATCCACCTGCCAATGCAGGAGACACAGATTTGATCCTTGATCTAGGAAGATCCCACATGGCGCAGAACAACTTAGCCTACGTGGCCCAACTGTTGAGCCTGTGCACCCCAACTGTTGAGCCTGTGTACCCCCCAACTGTTGAGCCTGTGTACCCCCCAACTGTTGAGCCTGTGTACCCAACTGTTGAGCCTGTGTACCCCCCAACTGTTGAGCCTGTGTACCCCCCAACTGTTGAGCTTGTGCACCCCAACTGTGCTCTAGAGCCCAGGAGCTACAACTACTACTGAGTCCATGTGCTGCAACTACTGAAGCCCACATGCCCTATAGACTATACTCTGCAACAAAGAGATGCCACCACAATGAGAAGCCTGTGCACTGAAGCTAGAGAGAAGACCCAACTTGCAGCAACTAGAGAAAAGAATGTGCAGCAATGATGACCTATCACGGTCATAAATACATACATAAAATTATAAAAAATAAACTCAAAATGGATTAAAAACCTAAATGTAAGACCAGATCCTACGAAAGTCTTAGATGAAAACATAGGCAGCATGCTGTGATATGCATCGCAGCTTGATCTTTTTTGAATCACCTCCTACAGCAATTAAAATAAAAAGCAACAAACGGGACCTTTGTGTGTGTTAGTCGCTCAGTCATGTCCAACTCTTTGTGACCCCATGGACTGCAGCCTGTCAGGCTTCTGTATCCATGGAATTCTCCAGGAAAGAATACTGGAGTGGTTTGTCATTTCTTTCTCCAGAAGATCTTCCCGACCCAGGTATAGAAGCTGAGTCTGTGGCATTTCAGGAAGATTCTACATCATCTGAGCCACAGGGAAGACGAATTAAACTTAAACTTAAAAGCTTCTGCACAGCAATGGAAACCATCCACAAAACAAAAAAAACCCACAGAATGGGTGAATATATTTGCAGACAAAGACACTGATAAGGGAATAACCTACAAATATACAAACAACTCATGTAGTTCAATATTAAAAAAAAAAAAAAAAAGCAATTAAAAAATGTCTGGGTGGCCTAAACAAACATTTCTCCAAAGAGACATACAAATGACCAACAGGCCCGTGAAAAGAGGCTCAACATCATTAATTATTAGAGAAATGCAAAAACTACAATGAGCTATCACCTCACACCAGTTAGAATGGCTATCATCAAAAAGTCTAGAAACAATAAATGCTGGAGAAGATGTGGAAAAAAGGGAACTCTCTTACATTTGTTGGTGGGAATATAAATTGGTATATTGTACAGAGAACAGTATGGAGATTCCTTAAAAACCTAAACATAGTACTACCATAGGATTCAGCAATTCCACATTTGGCATGTATCTGAAGAAAACCATACTTTGAAAAGATATATGCACCTCAATGTTCATTTGTAGCAGATGTGGTAGATATATAGAATGGAATATTACTTAGGCATAAAAAAATGAAATAATGCCAGTAGCAGCAACACAGATGTACCTACAGATAATCATACTAACTGAAGTGAAACAAAGGCAAATAATTCACATATATATAATTTTTTTAAAAAGATACAAACGAACTCATTACAAAACAGAAACACACTCACAGACTTTGAAAACAAACTTATGGTTCAGTTCAGTTCAGTCGCTCAGTCGTGTCCGACTCTCCGCGACCCCATGAATCACCAAAGGGGAAATGCAGGGTGGAGAGATAAACTAGGAGTTTAACATATACACACTACTACATATAAAAGATAATTAACAAGGATCTACTGTAAAGCACAGGGAAATCTCAATATTCTGCAAAGACCTATATGTGAAAAGAATCTAAAAAAGAATGGATATATATATATGTATGACTGAATCACTTTGCTGTACACCTAAATCTAACACAACGTTATATATCAACTGTATACTCCAGTTTTTAAAACTTTAAAATAAAGTCCTGCCTTGATGGCATAGACATTCTAGGAATCAGTGAATTAAAATGGACTGGAATGGGTGAATTTAACTCAGATGACCATTATATCTACTACTGTGGGCAGGAATCCCTTAGAAGAAATGGAGTAGCCATCATGGTCAACAAAAGAGTCCGAAATGCAGTACTTGGATGCAATCTTAAAAACGACAGAATGATTTCTGTTCGTTTCCAAGGCAAACCATTCAATATTACAGTAATCCAGGCCTATGCCCCAACCAATAACGCTGAGGAAGCCGAAGTTGAACGGTTCTATGAAGACCTACAAGACTTTTTAGAACTAACACCCAAAAAAGATGTCCTTTTCATTATAGGGGACTGGAATGCAAAAGTAGGAAGTCAAGAAACACCTGGAGTAACAGGCAAATTTGGCCTTGGAGCACGGAATGAAGCAGGGCAAAGGCTAATAGAGTTTTGCCAAGAGAACGCACTGGTCACGGCAAACACCCTCTTCCAACAACACAAGAGAAGACACTACACATGGACATCACCAGATGGTCAACACCGAATTCAGATTGATTATATTCTTTGCAGCCAAAGATGGAGAAGCTCTATACAGTTAGCAAAAACAAGACCAGGAGCTGACTGTGGCTCAGATCATAAACTCCTTATTGCCAAAATCAGACTGAAACTGAAGAAAGTAGGGAAAACCACTAGACCATTCAGATACGACCTCAATCAAATCCCTTATGATTATACAGTGGAAGTGAGGAATAGATTTAAGGGACTAGATCTGATAGATAGAGTGCCTGATGAACTCTGGATGGAGGTTCGTGACATTGTACAGGAGACAGGGATCAAGACCATCCCCATGGAAAAGAAATGCAAAACAGCAAAACGGCTGTCTGAGGAGGCCTTACAAATAGCTGTGAAAAGAAGAGAGGCGAAAAGCAAAGGAGAAAAGGAAAGATATAAGCATCTGAATGCAGAGTTCCAAAGAATAGCAAGGAGAGATAAGAAAGCCTTCCTCAGTGATCAATGCAAAGAAATAGAGGAAAACAACAGAAAAGGAAAAACAAGAGATCTCTTCAAGAAAATTAGAGATTCCAAGGGAACATTTCATGCAAAGATGGGCTCGATAAAGGACAGAAATGGTATGGACCTAACAGAAGCAGAAGATATTAAGAAAAAGTGGCAAGAATACACAGAAGAACTGTACAAAAAAGATCTTCACGACCAAGATAGTCACGATAACGTGATCACTGACCTAGAGCCAGACATCTTGGAATGTGAAGTCAAGTGGACCTTAGAAAGCATCACTACGAACAAAGCTAGTGGAGGTGATGGAATTCCAGTTGAGCTATTTCAAGTCTTGAAAGATGATGCTGTGAAAGTGCTGCACTCAATATGCCAGCAAATTTGGAAAACTCAGCAGTGGCCACAGGATTGGTAAAGGTCAGTCTTCATTCCAATCCCAAAGAAAGGCAATGCCAAAGAATGCTCAAACTACCACACAATTGCACTCATCTCACATGCCAGTAAAATGATGCTCAAAATTCTCCAAGCCAGGCTTCAGCAATATGTGAACCGTGAACTCCCAGATGTTCAAGCAGGTTTTAGAAAAGGCAGAGGCACCAGAGATCAAATTGCCAACATCCGCTGGATCATGGAGAAAGCAAGAGAGTCCCAGAAGAGCATCTATTTCTGCTTCATTGACTATGCCAAAGCCTTTGACTGTGTGGATCACAATAAACTGTGGAACATTCTGAAAGAGATGGGAATACCAGACCACCTGACCTGCCTCTTGAGAAACCTGTATGCAGGTCAGGAAGCAACAGTTAGAACTGGACATGGAACAACAGACTGGTTCCAAATAGGAAAAGGAGTGCGTCAAGGCTGTATATTGTCACCTTGCTTATTTAACTTATATGCAGAGTACATCATGAGGAACGCTGGGCTGGAAGAAGCACAAGCTGGAATCAAGATTGCTGGGAGAAATATCAATGACCTCAGATATGCAAATGACACTACCCTTATGGCAGAAAGTGAAGAGGAACTCAAAAGCCTCTTGATGAAAGTGAAAGAGGACAGTGAAAAGGTTGGCTTGAAGCTCAACATTCAGAAAACAAAGATCATGGCATCTGGTCCCATCACTTCATGGGAAATAGATGGAAAAACAGTGGAAACAGTGTCAGACTTTATTTATTTGGGCTCCAAAATCACTGCAGATGCTGATCGCAGCCATGAAATTAAAAGAGGCTTACTCCTTGAAAAGAAAGTTATGACCAACCTTGATAATTTATTAAAAATCAGACATTACTTTGCCAACAAAGGTCCATCTAGTCAAGGCTATGGTTTTTCCCGTGGGCATGTAAGGATGTGAGAGTTGGACTGTGAAGAAAGCTGATCGCCCAAGAACTGATGCTTTTGAACTGTGGTGTTGGAGAAGACTCTTGAGAGTCCCTTGGACTGCAAGGAGATCCAACCAGTCCATTCTAACGGAGATCGATCCTGGGTGCTCATTGGAAGGACTGATGCTAAAGCTGAAACTGCAATACTTTGGCCACCTCATGCGACGAGTTGACTCCTGGAAAAGACTCTGATGCTGGGAAAGGTTGGGGGCGGGAGGAGAAGGGGACGACCGAGAATGAGATGGCTGGATGGCATCACCAACTCTGTGGACATGAGTTTGAGTGAACTCCGGGAGTTGGTGATGGACAGGGAGGCCTGGCGTGCTGTGATTCATGGGATCGCGGAGAGTCGGACATGACTGAGCAACTGAACTGAACTGAACTTGATGGCTTCCCAGGTGGCTCAATGGTAAAGTGTCTGCCTGCAATGCAGGAGACCTTGGTTCGATCCTGGGACAGGAAGATCCCTTGGAGAAGGAAATGGCTACCCACTCCAGGATTATTGCCTGGAAAATTCCACGGATGGAGAAGCCTGGGAGGCTACAGTCCATGGGGTCATAAACAGTCACGACTGAGCGACTTCACTTTCACTTTCTTTCCTGTCTCAATAGGAGTCTTGTAGCAACTAAAATCCACACTAGAAGAGTAATATTTGCCTCCAATTTGAAGTCTGTCCTTTCTATCTGAACTATGGAACTCCTCGCCAAGTGTGGTAGGCAGAATAATGGCTCCCCAGATCCAAACAGTCCATTCTAAAGGAGATCAATCCTGGGTGTTCATTGGAAGGACTGATGCTAAAGCTGAAACTCCAATACTTTGGCCACCTCATGCAACGAGCTGACTCACTGGAAAAGACTCTGATGCTGGGAAGGATTGGGGGTGGGAGAAGGGGATGACAGAGAATGAGATGGCTGGATGGCATCACCGACTTGATGGACATGAGTTTGAGTGAACTCCGGGAGTTGGTGATGGACAGGGAGGCCTGGTGTGCTGTGATTCATGGGGTCGCAAAGAGTTGGACACAACTGAGCGACTGAACTGAACTGAAACATGTCCTTGTCTAAATTCCTGAAAATGGTAAAAGTGTTATCTTACATGGCAAAGGGGCTTTGCAGATGTGATTAAGTTAAAGAGATGGAGAGACTATCCAGGTGCCTCGAATGTAATACTAAGGTCCTCATAAGCAGAGGTAGACAAGCGGGAGACAAGGAAGAGATCTGAAGATACTACGCTGCTGATTTTCAAATGTAAAAAAGGAAACGTGATTAAAGGAATACAGACGGCCTTTAGAAGTTGGGAAGGACAAAGAAACTTGCTGGAGCCTCCAGAAGGAACACAGACCTGCCAATATTTGACTTTAGCCCAGCAAGATCCAATTTGGAGTTTTCTGAACTCCAGAACCTAGTGATGAAAAATCGTGCTGTTTTATCATACTAAGCGTATGGTAATTTGTTATAGCAGCAGGAAGAAACTAATACACCAAGGCACCTACATATTTTCATTTTATACTTCTCCTCAGCCAAAACTTCATTGTTCAGTTAATTTGTGAGTTGCTTCCACACCACTCCACTCCCTTAGGAACAGAAACCACAAGGTGAGAAGGGGTAGCTCTCAGACTGAGCCCAGCCCACTGCCTGTCCCACTGAATCAAAGAATTACTAATAATGTTGTCAAAACCAACACTACTCACTTATACCAGAGACCAGGAACATGGTGTTTATTCTGATGCATTCTTAGGACTCCACTACGCGCCCGGGACATGAGAAGCACGGGGATGGAGAGAGTTGAGAATTCTGTCATTTCTTTCCCCAGGATGACCTAGGGCATTTCTCCAAGTTGGTTTCCTCATTAGTAAAATAGGGATGATGAGATCCATGCCACAGGTTGTTGTGATAATTAAATGACAACATGTACACAAGAGACTTCAGGGTTGTATGCCTGCCATAAAATAACAGCTGAATAAGTCCTAACTAGAAAGTCCAGTTCATTTCTCAATATTCAGAAGCTATTTTTATGGAACTGGATGTTTTCCCAATATTTTCTAACCAGGAGCCTCTAGAGCCAAGTCATCTTATTTCGAAGAGCTCTCCCTTCTTCCCGTATCTCCCCATTCCTTTGCCAACTCCCAAATACATAATTTCTGCTCAGTGCTGAAATGGTTTGCCAAACCAGACTCTGTCAGATTTCCCTTTGCCTATTTTTTTTCAAGAGATGGACCTCAGATAGAAAAAGGGTTTTGGAGGGTGGTAAGGAGATTGCAACTAAAAACACAAATGTGGTTTGGGGAGGTACCACAAGAAGGCAGAAATACAAGCACACATGATTCTTTCCAAAAGGTCCAGATGGAGGAGCTACATGTGTTAGGGCGATTTTGCTTGCCTAAGTTCTTTTTTTTTTTTAAACACTATATATCAGCACAAAATCCCTCATTGCTTGTTTTCTACTGACTTTTCTCAATATAACTTTCACTGTTTTCTTTACAACACCTCACTACCAGGCTAATTAGAAAGGAAGCTGATTCTACCTCTCGAAGGTTAAATTATGAAGCCAAACACATACACAAGTTTTAATAAGAATATTTCATCTTCTCTTCTATCTAACACAACACACAAAAAATCCTCCAATCTCTTATTTCAAATTCTCACCAGCTAATGAAAGGAATTATTAAGAAGATCAACACACAAATAGGCCTACGGAACAGGATTAAGAGCCCAGAAATAAGTCCAGCCATAAATAGTCAACTAATGTTTGATAAGGTAGCCAAGAATACTAAATGAGGAAAAGGGAGCTTCTTCAATAAATGGTGCCTGGAAAATTGGATATTCAAACAGAAAAGAATTAAATTTGACCCTTACTGGCTTCCCTAGTGGCTCAGATAGTAAAGAATCTGCAATGCAAGCAATGCAGGTTCAATCCCCGGGTCAGGAAGTTCCCCTGGAGAAGGGAATGGCAAACCACTCCAGTATTCTTGCCTGGGAAATCCCATGGACAGAGAAGCCTGGAAGGCTACAGTCCATGAGGTTGCAAAAAGTCAGACACAACTGAGTGACTAACACTTTCACTTTATACCACTCACAAAAATAAACTCAAAATTGATTGAAGACTTAAAACCACAAGAAGAAAACATAGGGAAAAAGCTCCGTGACATGAGTCGTGGTAATGACTGTTTTCAAAATCACACATAAAGCACAAGCAAGAAAATCAGAAATAAATGGGACTACATCACACTAAAAAGCATCTGCACAGAAAAAGAAACTAACAAAGTGAAAAAAGCAACCAATGGAATAGGAAAAAATATTTGCAAACCATATATGTGATAAGGTGTCAATATGCAAATATATAAAGAACTCAAACAATTCAACAGCAAAAAACCAAATAATCCAACTAAAAAATGGACTTGAATAGACATTTTCCCAAAGAAGATATACAAATAGCCAACATGTACAAGAACAGATCCTCTGCATCAACTGCTAATAGGGAAATGCAAATTAAAACCACAGTAAGGACTCACTTGAAAAGACTGATGCTGGGAAGGGTTGGGGGCGGGAGGAGAAGGTGACAACAGAGAATGAGATGGCTGGATCACATCACCGACTCTGTGGACATGAGTTTGAGTGAACTCCAGGAGTTGGTGATGGACAGGGAGGCCTGGCGTGCTGTGATTCATGGGGTCGCGGAGAGTCGGACACGACTGAGCGACTGAACTGAACTGAACTGACGGTATCACTTCATACCTGCTGCAATGGCCATCATGAAAAGACAAGAAATGGATACATGTATGTATGGCTGAGTCCCTTTGCTGTCCATGTGAAACTATCACAACACTGTCAATCAGCTATATTTCAAAACAAAATAAAAAAATTTATTTTACAAAATACAAAATTAAAAAAAAAAAACGACAATAAATGCTGGTGTGGATGTGAAGAAAAGGGAAATTTTGTCACTGTTAGTGGGACTGTAAATTGGTATAACCACTATGGAAAAGAATACAGTGTTTGCTAAAAAAAAATTAAGTATAAATCTACCCTGTGATAACACAATTTCAATTCTGGGAATATATTCAAAGAAAACAAAAACACTAGCCTGAAAAGTTCTGCACTCCCATGCTCACAGCAGCATTATTTACAGTAGCCAAGTATCCAACAATAGGGGGAAAAAGTATAAAATTAGATGCAGGTATATAAAAATAAATATAAAGCAAGATGAAGGCTTTCAAATTCAATGAGAAAGGATGGTTTATGTAATAATCAGAACATAATTAGCCACTCATGTGGAAGAAAATAGATTCCTAAATCTAGTATCTTATACAAAAAGCAAATTTTACATGCATTAAAAATCTAAAGTGGAGGGCTTCCCTGGTGGCTTGGTGGTAAAGAACCCCCTGGCCAAAGCAGAAGAAATAGATTCGATCCCTGATTTGGGAAGATCCCACATACTGTGGAGCAACTAAGCCCCTGCGCCACAACTAGTAAGCCCGTGGGGTGCAACTACTGAAGTCTGCTCACCCTAGAGCCTGGGCTCTCAAACAAGAGGAGCCCCTGGCACAGAGAAGTCAGTGTGCCACAACCAGGAGCAGCCTTCACTCCCCACAGGTAGAGAAAAGCAAGCATGGGAATGAAGGCCAAGCACAGCCCAAATAAATAAATAAATACAATTATATTTTTAAAAATCTAAAGAGGAATATAAATTCCAAAAGGGTAGTAATCTACACAAATACTCTCGATAATTCAAGTAACATGCAGTAAACTGAGCAAGAAAAAAGAATATAAAAGTGAAGCATGACATGCAGACAAAATGCCCGAAGAACTATGGACAGAGGTTTGCAATACTGTATAGGAGGCAGGGACCAAAGCCATCCCAAAGAGAAAGAAATGCAAGAAGGCAAAGCAGTTGTCTGAGGACGCTTATAAATACCTAAGGAAAGAAGAGAAGGGAAAGGCAAGGGAGAAACATAAATAAAAACCCAACTGAATACAGAGTTATAGAGAATAGCAAGAAGAGATAAGGCCTTCTTGACTGAACAATGAAAAGAAATAGAGGAAAACAATAGAAGGGGAAAGACTAGAGATCTCTTCAAGAAAACTGGAGGTATCAAGGGAACATTTCATACAAGGATGGGCGTGATAAAGGACAGAAACAGAAAGGACCTAAGAGAAGCAGAAGAAATTAAGAGGAGGTGGCAATACATAGAAGAACTACACAAAATGACTTGGACAATCACAATGTTGTGGTAACTCACCCAGCAGCAGACATCCTGGAACATGCAGTCAAGTGGCTCTTAAGAAGAATTACCACAAAACACCTAGTGCAGGTGACAGAATTTCAGCTGAGCTATTTAAAATCCTAAGAGGTGATGCTATTAAAGTGCTGCATTCAATGTCAGCATATTTGGAAAACTCCGTATGACCACAGGACTAGCAAGCAAAGGTCAGTTTTCATTCCAGTCCCATAGAAGGGAAATGTCAAAGAATGTTGAAAACTATCATACAATTGCACTCATTCCATATGCTAGCATTTTGAGCTCATTATGCTCAAAATCCTTCAAGCCAGTCTTCAGCAGTACATGAACAGAAATTCCAGATGTACAAGCTGGATTTAGAGAAAGCAGAGGAACCAGAAATCAAATTGCCAATATCTGTTGGATCAGAGAGAAAACAAGCAAACTCCAGAAAAATACCTATTGCTTCAACTGACTACTTGGAAGCCTCTGACTGTGTGGATCACAAAAAACTGTGGAAAATTCTTTAAGAGTTGGGAATATTAGACAACCTTACCTGTCCCCTGAGAAACCTGTATATGGGTCAAGAAGCAACAGTTAGAACTGAACATAGAAAACGGACTACTTCCAAACTGGGAAAGGAGTGCATCAAGGCAACATGTCATACTGTGTATTTAACTTCTATGCAGAGCACATCATGTGAAATGCCAGACTGGAATCAAGACTGACAGGAGAAATACCAACAACCTTTGTAGATATGCAGATGATCCCACTTCAGTGGCAGAAAGTGAAGAGTAACTAAAAAGCATCTTGACAAGGGTGAAAGAGGAGAGTGAAAAAGCAGGCTTAAAACTCAACATTCAAAATACTAACATCATGGCATCTGGTCCCATCACTTCATGGCAAACAGAAAGGGGAAAAGTGAAAATATGGGCAGATTCTCTTTTTCTGGGTTCTGAAATGACTGAGAACTGTGACTGCAGCCATGAAATTAAAAGATGTCTGCTCCTTAGAAGCAAAGCGATGACAAACCTAGACAGCATATTAAAAAGCAGAGACATCACTCTGCCGACAAAGGTCCATTTAATTCAAGGTATGGTTTTTTCAGTAGTCATGTACAGATGTGAGAGTTGGACTGTAAAGAAAGCTGAGCACCAAAGAACTGATGGTTTTGAACTGTGGTGCTGGAGAAGACTATTGAGAGTTCCTTGGACTGCAATGAGATCCAACCAGTCCATCCTAAAGGAAATCAGTCCTGAATATTCATTGGAAGGACTGATGCTGAAGCTCCAATACTTTGGCCACCTGATGCAAAGAACTGACTCATTGGAAAAAACCCTGATGCTGGGAAAGACTGAAGGAAGCAGAAGGGGATGACAGAATATGAGATGGTTGGATGGTTTCACCAACTCAATGGACATGAGTTTGAGCAAGCTCTGGGAGCTGGTGATGGACAGGGAAGCCTGGCGTGCTGCAGTCCATGGGGTTGCAAAGAGTCGTACACGACTTAGCGACTGAACAATACCACCGTTCCCCTGTCATTAACATTTCTCACTTCACACAGTAATTCTGAACTAAGAATCCTACCTTTCAGCCAAATAAAAAAGTGAAATCCCTAGTATATACTTTTCCTTATTCCCGTTGGTTTCTGAGAATGCAAGAATTAGATAAAACAAAACTACCCTGCACATTAGATACTAAACTACATCACTTCTGTTCACAATGGTCCTGCTTAACTACCTCACTCCCAAGTGTACAGTACTCATGACCAATGCAGAGCTTCCCTGGTGGCTCAGAGGTTAAAGCATCTGCCTGCAATGCAGGAGAACTGGGTTCGATCCCTGGGTCGGGAAGATCCCCTGGAGAAGGGAATGGCAAACCACTCCAGTACTCTTGCCTGGAGAATCCCATGGACGGAGGAGCCTGGTGGGCTACAGTCTACAGGGTCGCAAAGAGTCGGACACGACTGAGCGACTTCACTTCACTTCAAGAGTACAATATTTAATCATTACAAAGAAACACAGGGGTCACACTAATAAGCCTGCCTCATTTAACACAACAGTTAAAACGACCTGGAAACTGGATACACTATAAACAAGAAAGCATAATTTCAAGATATCTTATTTCACAGTTTATACCGTATGGGTAATATTTAAATATACTGAAGCTATCAGTATTTATGAAATTAGTTGTAAAAGTAAACTGAATTTAATCAGGAGGCAAAATCAGAAAGAAAAAAAATCTGACGATTAAAATTAAATAGCTCTTAAATCTATAAGCATAAAATCACAGCTTTAAAAAATACCCCCAAAAGTAAAAAGTAAACCATTATTAATTATATAATACCTGTAACACACAGCAAAATGGGCATACGCAGCTACGATCCAGTTGTGATGGCCAGCTACTATTAGCACCTTTCGGGGATCCACAGGAAACCCTGTTGATATTAGAAAAAGAAATGTTTTTTGTGTTCTAAAAAAGGGGTTTGTAAACTATGGCCAAGAGGCCAATTCCAGTCCTCTGCCTGTTTTGAGAAAGCAAGCTTTGTTGGAACACAGCCAAGCACATCTGTCCAAACATCAAAGCTGCTTGTGCGCTACAAAGAGAAATGAGCAGTTCCAACAGAGACCTGCAGGCTCACGAAACCCATTATGTCCACCATCTGGCCCAGAAAAAGTTTGTCAACCTCTATTCTAAAGGTTTACAGCAAACAGAAAATCACAAGCTTTTTAAATAAAAATATTAGGTGAGACTTTTCAAGATATAAACGGGAGATCTAGATTAAAAAGAGATACAGCAAAAGCTACATCTTTAAAAATAATTACTCAATATCTAGAGCTATACATACTTTGCTTTTTTTATGTAAGCTATACTTACCTAGCCTAACAGTTTCTTCTCCAGTTCCAGAAAGAACAGGCTGAGTACCATTTCCTCGAGCTTCACCTTCTGTAAAATTTAGTCCATTTCTAGAATCAGTTGAGGATCTAGTAGTGTTGTTTATTTTACGACTAGGAATACCTATGAAAGAAGATAAATTTTTTTAAGTTCACCTACCAAAATTTGAAAATTTCATATGTTCTTATGGCTAAACAACAAAAAACTAAACATTATAGCTGAAATTTATCTTCTAATATAGCAATTTACTGCAAGTAAGTACCGTAACAAACAAGATGAAATTTTTTAAAAAAGATTTCTGGTATTTTTCATGTTATATATTTAATAAGACTAAGATTTATCATATGTATAATACCAAATCAATCACCACTAATTCATTCATTCTGTCACTAACTCTTTACATTTATTAAACAGTTACTATGAGATAGGTACTATTCACTTAAGTTTAAATTTTAACTTTAAACTTTACTAAGTTTAAAATTTTTAACTTTATTTACTAATTTAAATTTTATTCAGCTTTATAGAGCTGAATTGCCCTATACTTTCAAGCATTCCTTATTTGGCAGAGGAGCCTTTTTGAAATCATTTTGAAATGAACTCTTGTTCAAAATCCTGCTACAACAAAGGCACAGATCAAACTTTACTAACTGAAGAAGGCAGAATGACATGCACTTCACCCTCCTCTTCCCTATACACTGACAAATCTCTGCAAAGCTCCTAGGGTTCCACAAAGGAGATGGACAACCAGTTCTCAAACACAGGAATCAGCAAATTTGATCAAGGCCAAGTCCAGTCTGATGGCTGTTTATGTAAGTAAAGTTGTATTAGACACCGTCACACCCATCCATTTCTGCAGTGTATACAGTGGAGTTCAGTTAACTGCCACAGAGATCTTCTAGATCACAAGCCTAAGCCTAACTGGCCCTCTAAAGAAAAAGTCTGGCAAACTCCTACCCTACCTTATAGTCTGACTTAACTTCTGTTAAGATTAAAGTTCTCATCTTTTCTAGTAGATTTACAAATGAGATAATCAAGAAACAGATTTTCCTATTCACACATTTGTACTTAACGTAATGATAAAAAGACTTGAACAATTCAATGAACAAAGCAGAAGTACCTGGTGGAGGCAAGTAACCATGGAAAAGGACACTGCCGCAAGATGAACGCTCCAGCTCTTCACATAAGAGAAGCCTTCTTACTAAAAACATTTCAAAGCAAACTTGTCAAGAGTACATGCAAACAGAAAAATAGTACTCCACTTATTTTCTCTAGTTAAAGAGGATAAGGAAAGAAAAGGGAAAACGTTTAAGTTAAATCAGCCGACAATATCTTTTTTCTATGAAAATCCACAAAAATCAAGCACTGACTAGTCCATCAAAAATTAGGACCTGATATAAAACACACTTCATTTGGGTAGGTTGAGTGCTCAAAGGGTCAAATCATAAATAAAAAATAGTAGTAATATACATACCTAGTGGAGTGATTCCATAAAATTCAGCTTCATGTCGGAGAACATTAATACTCACTCCCCTACAAAGAAACAAATTAATGATGTAAATCTTCTAACACTGGCAGCCTGGATTAGCATCTGAAGCAGAAGAAGTACTAGGCTCTTAACATGAACAAAATCATGGGCTTTAAAACTTACTTCTTTCCTAAGATTCTTAATCATGTGAAGAAGTATAAACAATAAAACTGCACACTACCATGAACTTTTTCTTACTAAAAAATAACTCATACAGAGATGAACTGGATGACTAAATTAGAGATGAGGGCTTTACAGGGTTAATACAAGTAATTATCAATAAGTATCTAAGAGGCAAACAAGAGTAGAAATCATTTACATGGTATTAATTGCTTCTGACTATAATTTCTATACATATTCTAACCTCCAAAATTAATCTACAAGCTCCCTGAAAGCATGATCCACCTCTGATCCATTTCCGTATACATCACGCAGTGCCTACAACAGTGCTTGTATGCAACAATTAGCATGACTCCTCCCATCAAAAAACAAAAATAAAAGCAAAACAGAAGGTAGGGAGGAAAAAAAGATGAACCTTAAGAAGGGCTATATTATCCAGATAGAGATGTTACAATAAAGTTGTAAGAAAATAAGAAGTTAAAAAAAAAAAGGAAACTTAAAGAGTTTAAAAGCATTCATTTTAGGTTTCAGTTATAATTGTCCTTATTTTAAAAACACTGCCTGGGCAGAAAGGAGAGGGGGTATCACTAAGGATTCTGAGAAAATTAAAAGGAATTAAAGGAAAATTAAAAGGATTTTAATTTTAAATTAATTAAAGATACTGTGAAGAATTCTGTGCCTGCAAATTTGAGAACCCAAATGAAATGGATAATTCCTTGAAACACATGATCTGCTAAAACTCACACCAGAAAGAAACTATCTCAGTCTACATGTATTAAAAAAAAAAAAACAAACACCAATAATAATCTTCCAACACAGAAAGCACTAGGCCCAGGATTCACTGGTGAATGCTACCAAATATTTAAGGAAGAAATTATACCAATTATCTACATTCTCAGGGAAAGAAGCAGAGAGAAACCTAATTTATTTTATAAGGCAAGGCCCACATTACTTTAACACCAAAACCAGAAAAAAGGATTACAAGAAAATTATAGACCAATATCTCTCACAAACATAGACACAATAATTCTCAACAAAATATCAGCAAACCAACTCCAACAATGTATAAAAAGAAATATATACCACAACCAAGTAGGATTTATCACAGGTATGAAAGCTGGTTCAGTATTCTGAAATCAATTAATGTAATCTTTCACATCAACAGACTCACATGACCACATCAATAGGTGCAAAGAAAGCATCTGACAAAATCCAACTTCTATGAACTGTGAACTTTCAGATGTTCAGGCAGGTTTTAGAAAAGGCAGAGGCACCAGAGATCAAATTGCCAACATCCGCTGGATCATGGAGAAAGCAAGAGAGTTCCAGAAAAACATCTATTTCTGCTTCATTGACTATGCCAAAGCCTTTGACTGTGTGGATCACAACAAACTGTGGAAAATTCTGAGAGATGGGAATACCAGACCACATGACCTGCCTCTTGAGAAACCTGTATGCAGGTCAGGAAGCAACTGTTAGAACTGGACATGGAACAACAGACTGGTTCCAAATAGGAAAAGGAGTATGTTACGGCTGTATATTGTCACCCTGCTTATTTAACTTCTATGCAGAGTATATCATGAGGAACGCTGGGCTGGAAGAAGTACAAGCTGGAATCAAGATTGCTGCGAGAAATATCAATAATCTCAGATATGCAGATGACACTACCCTTATGGCAGAAAGTGAAGAGGAACTCAAAAGCCTCTTGACGAAAGTGAAAGAGGAGAGTGAAAAGGTTGGCTTGAAGCTCAACATTCAGAAAACAAAGATCATGGCATCTGGTCCCATCACTTCATGGGAAATAGATGGGGAAACAGTGGAAACTGTGTCAGACTTTATTTTTTTGGACTCCAAAATCACTGCAGATGCTGACTGCAGCCATGAAATTAAAAGACGCTTGCTCCTTGGAAGGAAAGTTATGACCAACCTAGATAGCATTTTAAAAAGCAGAGACATTACTTTGCCAACAAAGGTCCGTCTAGTTAAGGCTATGCTTTTTCCCATGATCATGTATGGATGTGAGAGTTGGACTGTGAAGAAAGCTGATCACTGAAGAACTGATGCTTTTGAACTGTGGTGCTGGAGAAGACTCTTGAGAGTCCCTTGGACTGCAAGGAGATCCAATCAGTCCATTCTAAAGGAGATCAATCCTGGGTGTTCACTGGAAGGACTGATGCTAAAGCTGAAACTCTAATACTTTGGCCACCTAATGTGACAAGTTGACTCACTGGAAAAGACTCTGATGCAGGGAGGGATTGGGGGCAGGAGGAGATGGGGACGACAGAGAATGAAATGGCTGGATGGCATCATCGACTCGATGGACATGAGTTTGAGTGAACTCCGGGAGTTGGTGATGGACAGGGAGGCCTGGCGTGCTGTGATTCTTGGGGTTGCAAAGAGTCGGACATGACTGAGCGACTGAACTGAACTGATTCATAATAAAAACTCTCAGTTAACAAGGAATTGAGGGGAATTTTTTCAACCTGATAAGACTTTAAAAAAAATATCCTATATCGAGCATCATATTTATTAATGTGAGAACTTTGAACTAACATCTGGTTACAAGACAATGATTCCATCAGCACTCTTTTCAACTTCATAATGAAATCCTTATTAACACAATAAAACTAGAAAAGAAAGGCATACAGATTGGGAAGAAAGATATAAAACTGATGATCACAGATAATATATGACTGTCAAAATAGAAAATCCAAAGGAATGAAACCAAAACTCTTGGAGCTAATAAGCAAGTAAATCAAGGTTGTACAATATAAAGTTAATGTACCAAAGTCTATTGCTTTTCAACATACCAACAGTGAACAAGAGAAACCTGAAGTTAGAAACAACACCATTTACACTAATACTCCCCTAAAAAGTACTCAAATATAAATCTAACTAAATACACACACAGACACACAATATATATAAACAAAATCTACAAGAAAGAAAACTACAAAACTCTGATGGCTGAAATCAAAGAACAAGAAAAATGGAGAGATATTTCCAGTCCATGGACAGGAATATTCAGTACTGTTAAGACAGCAGTTCTTCCCTACTTGATTTGATTCAATGCAATTCTAATCAAAATCTAGCAAAGTTATTTTATCAATATCAACAAGTTGAATCTAAAGTTTACATGAAAAGGCCCAAGAGCCAAAACAGCCAATATAATACAGAAGAAAAACAAAGCTGGAGTACTGCCGTTTCCCAACGTCAAAATTGTAAACCTAGAAAAACCAAGATAGTGTGGTACTGGTAAGAGACAAACAAATCATGGAGTAAAACAGAAAGCCCAGAAATAAATCCCATACACACAGTCAACTGATCTATAACAAAGAAGCAAAGGCAAAATAATGAAGTAACAGATAGTGCTGAACAACTAGACATCAGCATGCAAAAAAAAAAATTAGACACAGACCTTACACCCTTCACAAAAGCTTAACTCAATGTGGATCACAGACCTAAATGTAAAATACAAAACTAAAATTCCAAGAAGATAACATTTAGGAGAAAACCTAAATGACACTGGGTAAGGTGATACTTGTTTAGATACAACTCAAAGACACAATCCATGAGAGGAATAAGAATAAGCTAGATCTCATTAAAATTAAAACATTGTGCTCTACAGAAGACAATTTCAAGAAAATGAAAAGCCACCAAATGAGACAAAATATTTGCAAATGACAGATTTGATAAGGGAGTGTTGTCCAAAGAATTCGTAAAACTCAACAATAAAGAAACTAATTCAATCAAAACATGGGCCAAAGACCTCAACCAAAGCTATAAAGCCAGCAAACATATGAAATAAGATGTTCCACATCATATGTCATTAAGTAAATGTTAAGACAACAAGTCACTACCACACATCAATTACTATGGCCAAAATCCAAAATGCTGTCAAGGATGTGAAGCAACAGCAACCCTAATTCATTGCGGGTGGAAAAGGAAAATGACAGCCACTGTGAAAAACAGTCTGCAGCTTTCTTATAAAACTTACCATACGATCCAGCAACTGTACTCCTTGACATTTACCCTAAGGACTTGAAAACTTAATGTCCATGCAAAAACCTGCACATAGATATTTACAGAGGCTTTATTCATAACAGCTAAGACTTGCAAGCAACTAAAATGTTCTCTTCAGTAAGTGAATGGAAAAACAAATTGGTATCCAGGTAATGAAATATTATCAGCACTAAAAAGAAGTAACATGAAAGAAATGTAATTGCACCTTAATAAGTGAATGAAGCCAATCAGAAACGGCTCCATACTATGTGATTCCAAATGTGACATTTAGGAAAAAGTCAAATTATGCACATTTTTGAAATCTCCTCAGTGGTGTGAGGAGAGAGAGAGAGAGCAACAGGCAGAGAACAAAACTTTTTAGGGCCGTGTAAGTACTGTGTATAAAGAGGTCCACATGTCATTATACGTCTGTGCTAACTCCTGAAATATACAACACCAAGAGTGAACTGAAGATAAACTACGAACTCTGGGTGATTATGACGTCAATGCAGGTTCATCAACTGAAAAAAAGAAAAAATGGATCATTCAGGTAAATGTCATTAATAATAGAGGAGGTTGATAACGGAAGCAGGGGGCATGTGGGAAACCTCTGTACCTTCCTCTCAATTTTGCTGTAAACATAGAACTGCTCTTAAAAAAAAAAAATTTGATAGGCCTAAGAGACAACTCTTGAGAATCCCTTAGACTGCAAGGAGATCCAACCAGTCCATTCTAAAGGAGATCGATCCTGGGTGTTCATTGGAAGGACTGATGCTGAAGCTGAAACTCCAATACTTTGGACACCTCATGCGAAGAGTTGACTCACTGGAAAAGACTCTGATGCTGGGAGGGATTGGGGGCGGGAGGAGAAGGGGACGACAGAGAATGAGATTGCTGGATGGCATCACCGACTCGATGGACATGAGTTTGAGTGAACTCCGGGAGTTGGTGATGGACAGGGAGGCCTGGTGTGCTGTGATTCATGGGGTCGCAAAGAGTCGGACACGACTGAGCGACTGAACTGAAATGAACTGAAGAGACACGTGATAAAAATATTAAATTGCTTTTATTTGAGAAAGTGGTTGTTACTAGTTTAACATAAGAAAAGTTAAAACTTTCTTATTCTACTTCAAAACTACCTCCGTTAACAGTACAGTAGCTCAGGACACAACAGTTCTGGAGAAGACAAATAAATAGGATAATAATACAGAGTGATAAAGGCAATGGAAGAATTTTATGTAAAAAATGGAAGTAGAATATAGTGTTCTCTTACCAATTCCTTCCCACCTTCTTTTGGAAGATACTACTCAGAGAATTGAAGTTTGCGAGACTTCCATTAACGGAAATAAAGAAGCAAGTTGTAAGAAAAGCAGTGAATACAGATATTTAAACTGCTGCTGCCTTTTATGGGTAGTTTAGTTGTAGATGAGTCACAAGGACACTGACGAGAAGTAAACTTAGATTTTCATCAAATGCTAAAAACAATTTTACCCCAGAAGTGAACAGTTAATAATAAACTTCACACCTACCACCCCAACAGATAAACAGAAAGCCCCACCAAACTCTTTTATTCATTTAATAAATATCCATTAAGCAGTTTATTATACATAATTTTTCTTTTTTTGTTTTTAACAACACTCTGAACACAGAAAGGAACAAACCAAACAAAAAATCTTTGCTTTCAAGAAGCTCATATTCTAGTGAATATGTCAAAAATTATGTAATATTATACAGAAGTGGCTTAAACAAATATTTAGAATTCTAAAACCTATATCTAAAAATGTATTAATAGGTCCTAGTAAAAGTTCATTACGCATATATAAAATAAAAAAAACAATAAAATACAAATTAGATTGTAGCTTCCTACTAGGAATCCAGACTATGGTAAAGTTCAGAAATAGTTTAAATTGTTATTGTGTCAAGTAAAACTGTATGGTTGTGTGTCATACAAAAAATGTATGGCTATATGTCAAGCATAATACTTGATCCTGCAGGTATACAGGAAACAATGCAAGCCGTTTTAGAATTTCATGTAAGATAGACTACTAGAGTTGTGGCAGTACAGGATACTCTGAAAACCTGTATCAGGTGACAGCAGAGTCATCAGAAAGATCAGATCAAGCCAAGAGCAGAAAGGGTTGAAAGTGTTCAAGCAAGAGAAACTAAGCAGGGGCTAGATTAACAGGAAGTCCAAAATCCTTGACCATTAATCCAGCAGCTGACTAAATAAGAGTTTTAAGCAAAGTAATAACTAACTAGATTTTGACTGTGGTGCTGGAGAAGACTCTTAAGAGTCCCTTGGACAGCAAGGAGATCCAACCAGTCCATCCTAAAGGAAATCAGTCCTGAATATTCATTGGAAGGACTGATGCTGAAGCTCCAATACTTTGGCCACTTGATGTGAAGAAGAACTGACTCACTGGAAAAGACCCTGATGCTGGGAAAATTGAAGGCAAGCGGAGAAGGGGGTGACAGAGGATGAGATGGCTGGATGGCATCACTGACTGGATGGACATGAGTCTGAGCAAGCCCTGGGTGTTGGTGGATGGACAGGGAAGCCTGGCGTTGCAGTCCATGGGGCTGCAAAGAGCTGAACATGACTGAGCGACTGAACTGACTGAATAGCTCGATTAGATTTATATTTTCAGGATATAATTTTGGCTAGCTACAGTGTGAAAAATGAATTGACTCGTTTCACAGCCTTTGTTTTAAAGTCTATTTTATCTGATATGAGTATTGCTACTCCTGCTTTCTTTTGGTCTCTATTTGCATGGACTATCTTTTTCCAGCCCTTCACTTTCAGTCTGTATGCATCCCTCGTTTTGAGGTGGGTCTCTTGCAGACAACATATATGGGGGTCTTGTTTTTGTATCCATTCAGCCAGCCTTTGTCTTTTGGTTGGGGCATTCAACCCATTTACGTTTAAGGTAATTATTGAAAAGTATGATCCCGTAGCCATTTTCTTTATTGCTTTGGGTTCAAGTTTATACACTCTTTCTGTGATTCCTGTCTATAGAAGATCCTTTAGCATTTGTTGGAGAGCTGGTTTGGTGATGCTGAATTCCCTCAGCTTTTGCTTGTCTGTAAAGCTTTTGATGAAGAATGGAACTGGGGGAATTAACCTGCCAGACTTCAGGCTCTATTACAAAGCCACAGTCATCAAGACAGTATGGTACTGGCATAAAGACAGAAATATAGATCAATGGAACAAAATAGAAAGCCCAGAGATAAACCCACGCTCCTATGGACACCTTATCTTCGACAAAGGAGGCAAGAATATAAAATGGAGAAAAGACAGTCTCTTTAACAAGTGGTGCTGGGAAAACTGGTCAGCCACTTGTAAAAGAATGAAACTAGAACACTTCCTAACACCATACACCAAAATAAACTCAAAATGGATTAAAGATCTAAATGTAAGACCAGAAACTATAAAACTCCTAGAGGAGAACGTAGGCAAAACACTCTCTGACATAAATCACAGCAGGATCCTCCAAGACCCACCTCCCAGAATATTGGAAATAAAAGCAAAAATAAACAAATGGGACCTAATTAAAATCAAAAGCTTCTGCACAGCAAAGGAAACTCTAAGCAAGGTGAAAAGACAGCCTTCAGAATGGGAGAAAATAATAGCAAATGAAGCAACTGATAAAGGATTAATCTCCAAATTATACAAGCAGCTCCTGCAGCTTAATTCCAGAAAACTAAGTGACCCAATCAAAAAATGGGCCAAAGAACTAAACAGACATTTCTCCAAAGAAGACATAAAGATGGCTAACAAACACATGAAAAAATGCTCAACATCCCTCATCATCAGAGAAATGCAAATCAAAACCACAATGAGATACCATTTCACACCAGTCAGAATGGCTGCTATCCAAAAGTCTACATGCAATAAATGCTGGAGAGGGTGTGGAGAGAAGGGAACCCTCTTACACTGTTGGTGGGAATGCAAACTAGTACAGCCACTATGGAGAACAGTGTGGAGATTCCTCAGAAAACTGGAAATAGAACTGCCATATGATCCAGCGATCGCACTCCTGGGCATACACACCGAGGAAACCAGAATTGAAAGAGACACATGTACTCCAATGTTCACTGCAGCACTGTTTATAATAGCCAGGACATGGAAGCAACCTAGATGTCCATCTGCAGACGAATGGATAAGAAAGCTTTGGTACATATACACAATGGAGTATTTCTCAGCCATCAAAAAGAATGCATTTGAATCAGTTTTAATGAGGTGGATGAAATTGGAGCCAATTATACAGAGTGAAGTAAGCCAGAAAGAAGAACATCAATACTGTATATTAACGCATATATATGGAATTTAGAAAAATGGTAACCTGAACCCTGTATAAGAGACTGCAAAAGAGACATAGGCATTTAGAACAGTCTTTGGGACTCTGTGGGAGAGGGTGAAGGTGGAATGATTGGGGAGAATGGAATTGTAGCATGTATATTATCATAAGTGACCAGTCCAGGTTCGACGCATAAATTTTCCTCTGTTCATTTCTTTGCATTTGTGCTTTTTTAATAAAAATACTTTTAACTGTAAAGAAAAAAAAATTATAAAAAAGTAAATAAATAAATTTTGAGAAAGTCACAAAAAAAAAATAAATAAAATAATTAAAAAAAAAAAAGAAAAATGAATTGAAGGGATAAGATTGAAGGCAAGGAAACTGGCTAGGAAGCTTTGAGAGTAATCCATTAAGAAGAGACGATTGTGGCCTGTATCTATGAGAGAAATTCTGAGGAAACTTTCAAGCAAATTAATCTTGAGGCAGGGAAAAAAACTTTCCTTCATAAACTAAGACCAAAACCATGCCTACCAATAAAAATTTAATTTAAAAAGATACATTTCTTGGTACTTGCCTGGTGGTCCAGTGAATATGACTTCCCACTTCCAGTGCACGGAGCCAGGGTTTAATCCCTGGTAGGGAAACTAAGATCCTGCAAGCTGTGAGGTGCCACCAAAAGTACATATGTAAAGAAATAAAAGCTTAAAAAAAAAAAGATACGTTTCTTACCTTAAGTCTAGTTCTTTTGTCCGAAGAAAATTTAAAATGGGTGCAAATGCTGCTGGATCTCTATCAATAAATATCTATAAATAAAAGAATTACAAATTATATTTTCAAATTATAAACTTCTAACTTTAATATCTGTAATGCTAACTTAGAGAACACATACTGAATTACGTAAAAACTCTATTTCCTTGATTATACTCTTAAATTTTAATGCTTCTAAAACGGAAATGCAGTTATAACAACTAATATATACTGTATAAATGTACAGTAGAAATGGTGTCTTTTCTCTCCCGGAAAAGCTATCATTAGATTGATATTTTAATATGAAGGGGAAAAAATGGTATCAAATTAGTCCATTTTCTCATTTCTAATTTTTTTAAATTTATATTTATTTTTGGCAGCACTGCGTCTTCATTGCTATGCACAGGTTTTCTCTAGCTGCAACGAGCAGTGCCTGCTCTCTGGCTGAGATGTGCAGGCTTCTCACTAGTATATGGTTCTCTGGAGCATGGGCTCCAGGGCACTCGGGCTTCAGTAATTTCGGTGCATGGGCTTAGTTGCTCCGTAACATGTGGAATCTTCCCAGACCAGGGATCCAACCGTGTCCCCTGCATTGGTGGGTGAATTCTTAATCACTGGACCACCAGGGAAGTCCTTACTTCTATTTAACTAACATCTTTAGTCAAAGGGACGCCGAAAGGAAAATTTTTATCTGAAATATTCTAGAATTTAACACTTTGAAAATAATATTCATAATAATACTTTTTATATCATCTGATCCGTAATTACCAGTGATAGTAATTATGATTTACATAATCTGTGACTTAAAACGAATTATTAAAACAACAGTGTACTTTTATAATACATATGGGGCAATCAAGAAAAGTCAAAACTGAATAACACTTTCACACTGTTTTTCAGTTTTGACAGTTTTGCTTTTCTTGATTGTCCCGTGTGTATTATAAAAGTACACTTTCACATACCACTATCTGTTTTCTCAAGGACTGAGGGTGGGGTGAAAGAAAAAGTGACAAGAACAAAATTTTTTTTTAGGTAACAAATACAGTACCACAGAATAAGTCACATATTTGGATATGGCTGAAGCAACTGAGCACCCACCCACCATGAATTACTTATGGGGAAATGTTTAGAAAATAGGAAATATATAATTGATAACTCTTTACAGGAATATATGCCAATACTATTTGGGACCAATTACAAAAGCTCTAACTATAAAACTGAATACCTTTTAAGATTTATATAAGTCAATCAGACAGCAGAATGAAGCAAAAAATATACCTCCTTATACTATGATCAATTATTATATACAGTGAATGAGGTTCTTCTGGCTTCATAAATTCTTGCTTTTTATTAGAATCAACCTGAAGTTGAAGAAACACCATAGATCTGTGGGTCTTATTACCGAAGTCCTTTCTATAATCTCACAGGGACATATTTGCTCGTGCTACTTTATTTGATCTGCAAATCTCACCACAGCAAATAAACACCTGTGGTCATTTTGCTGCCTCCAAACTGAAAGTCTTATTTGCTTTTCACAATTACTTGACCTGCTACTGTGCATATTAAAACTGCTTTTTAAATATGGAAATACTTTTTTGTGTGCTGAAACTTAGTAATTCTTTACTTCCCTCACTCCACCATTGCTGCACAAGTTCATAAGGTTATTCTCCAAAACAAAAAATTGTAGAGCTTCACAAATTTGCAACATTTTACCACTCTAATATCAAAACGTTGTCATGTTTACACCTATCTAATTGGTGATGGACAGTGAGGCCTGGCGTGCTGTGATTCACGGGGTTGCAAATAGTCAGACACGACTGAGCGACTGAACTGAACTGAATCACGGTTAAAGTTTCAATTATTGATTAAAAGAAATATTTCCTCTCGACAATGTAAGCTCGGATCCTACAATTTCTAATGATTATTTAAAATAGTATATGTAGTACTCTCTGATTTGAGTTCTCATCTATAATTTCAGAAATAATTCATGACAAGAAATAAAAATTTAAGAACATATACTTTCATGTAGTAGTTATTAAAAGAGTAGTTCCACTATCTTCTAAGAGTATAAGGACCAAACATTAGAGCATTATTTGGTCTAATTTAGAAATATACATCAACATTGTTATACTCACAGCACCAGTTTCATCTCGAAGTGTTGAAATTCTTCCACTCAGCAAACTAAAAATCATTAAGACAGGATTAGTTTTTAAAATCTGAGTACGAATAAAATGCTCTAATTCTTTCAAAGGTCAAAGACCAGTAAAAATGAATCATTGTATCTCCAAAGTAAATAACAAATATTCAAAGAGTTAAGATTTTATCTAATAAAAATATTAATGTAACTGGCAAGAGAGTTTTTTATTGTTTTAATAAATAATCAATTCTATTTTTTAAAAGTACTAAAGAATTATATGAAATACCTGGAAAAAAAAGAATCTGGAATCCACATAAGTGTTTGTCTTGAGGTACTAAATCTGCAATTAGAAAGTATCTGGTATTACAAGGGAGGACAAGATTTGAAATGTCAGTGTTAGTTAACTTGCTTTAAACCGCTGGCTAATGACTTACAAGTTGTTGCACAGTTATAGCTGTATCAATTATATTGATTAACATCTAACACTGTAAAATTCTGCTTTCATTTCAGAGTTAACATTATTCAAAGAACTCTCAACAAAATCAAATAATTAATTCGCTTACATATAAAGCTTCCTAAAACACTACCTTCTAACATGCCCATCACACTAAGTCTAAACTTCTCAACATAACATATGAAATTATCTTCAGGTCACCATTTCACCTCTCCAACACAAACTGCTGCCCTCTAATAAGATAGCACTTAACATCCCCAAACAATCCATGCTTACACTATTTCAGAACATTTCAGAATCTTCATCACAGCTCTATCAACCTCATGTTCAATTATCCGAGCTCTACCCATCTTTCTTGATACCACGAAGGTTTTACCTTCTCCTTAATTGGCTTTCCCAAATAGTCTATCCTACAGTAGCTTTTTGTGCTCATATTAACTCCACTGCACATAGTACATTTAACACTTCCTTTACAGTCTTGGACTATTCACAATGATTGAATTCATTCATTCAAAAATCACTCAGTAAACACTGTTTTGAGGTTAACTCCATTTGATCAAGCCTACTTACTACCACCAATGTGGGGCGGGGCGGCATGCTTTATCAAAACCTACAGTAACAGACGGAGGCTAAACAATAAACTGACATAAACTAGCACGGCAAAGAATCTGATACGGGGTTCAACTGGTGTCTGAATATTCTCATTTTAAGACTCATCACACTGCACTACGTATTCCTGACTCGTCGCCCCATCATCACGTGTCCTCGCACAGAAGAGAGCCTTACAGACCTTTATTTTTTCTCCACATTCATTTTCCAGCATCATGACTGTTTTAAAGCGGTTCCTATGCCCATTAGTCATAGGAACCGCTTTAAAAAGGTCCGTCTAGTCAAGGCTATGGTTTTTCCCGAGGTCATGTATGGATGTGAGAATCGGACTGTGAAGAAAGCTGAGTGCCAAAGAATTGATGCTTTTGAACTGTGGTGTTGGAGAAGACTCTTGGACTGCAAGGAGATCCAACCAGTCCATTCTAAAGGAGATCAATCCTGGGTGTTCATTGGAAGGACTGATGCTAAAGCTGAAACTGCAATACTTTGGCCACCTCATGCGACGAGTTGACTCACTGGAAAAGACTCTGATGCTGGGAGGGATTGGGGGTGGGAGGAGAAGGGGACGACAGAGAATGAGATGGCTGGATGGCATCACCGACTCGATGGACATGAGTTTGAGTGAACTCCGGGAGTTGGTGATGGACAGGGAGGCCTGGCATGCTGTGATTCATGGGGTCACAAAGAGTCAGACACGACTGAGCGACTGAACTGAACTGACTGAACTGATGCCCATTAGATTGAGAAAGCAGCCAGTTTACGCAAGAAAATATGGTAAATTTTCCCAAGCGTATTTCTTAGCACAATCTTTAAGAAAAAATGTAAAATAGATTACAACTAAGTAGAGGAAACTGACTTGGTCAAATAGAAGCAAACTCAGTAAACAGTAAAATGAAAGATCCAAGGATCCAATGCAAAAAATGAATCACTGTGTTCTGGAAGCCATCAAATTCATTTCCAAATAAGGATCATTTCTAACTTGTGACCTTTCATGTTCACTGCTTATTCAGCAAATTGTCTGCCAAATAACTCAAATTTTGTTACTTAGAAAATTACACAGGTCTGCTTAAGGTCATATTAGCAATTTAAATTAAAATCAGTAATTCAGGTGGGTATGAAAGTGAAAGTGTCAGTTGCTCAGTCCTGTCTGACTCTTTTCGACCCCATGGATTGTAGCCTGCCAGGCTCCTCTGTCCATGGGATTTTCCAGGCAAGAATACTAGAGTGGATTGCCATTTCCTTCTCCAGGGGATCTTCCCAACCCAGGGATTGAACCTGGGTTTCCTGCATTGCAGCCAGTCTTTACCATCTGAGCCACCAGGGAAGCCCCATATTATCAATTTAAATTAAAATCAACAATTTAGGTGAGTTTAGTAATCTGGAAATTTTAGGCAAAGGGATTGGACTCTCATCCCCACCAATTTATTTTTTCCCCCAAAACTTTAAAAGACAGGAGGGAAAAAAAAAAACAAACCCACAGCTCTAAAACTGTTTCCAAATATGACTTCATGAAAACTACAACATTTAAATTACACACGACAAGCATAACTTTCTGAAATACATATGAAAAGCCTTTTCAGTTTTTATTTCATACCCAAAGTATGCCAAGAAAAAGGTCATGTGCAATCTGGTCCTTATCCACATTTATACTTTATGCTACTAACTTCCTACTAAATTTACTTGGAAGCAATCAAGTTAAAATTATTCTGTAAAGTTACTACTGATAGCTAATGCCACTAAACACTTGTATTTCCCACTTAATGTTTCAAATTAGTTTAGAAGGCTGGTACTATTAATGTCATTAAATATTTTAGGAAACTAAGCACTAAAAAGTAATTTTCCCAAGGTTGCTGAGCTGGACTTCCACTGACTGGTCCCAGAATTCTCTCATGAAGGCCTCAAATCATAGTCAATCAAAGCAGAGTTAATCACAAATTGAGCCAAACTGTCTTTCTTTCACCTCATTAGGCTTTTTTGGGGGGTGAAAAATAATATTCAGTTCAGTTCAGTTCAGTCGCCCACCTGACCTGCCTCTTGAGAAACCTGTATGCAGGTCAGGAAGCAACAGTCAGAACTGTACATGGAACAACAGACTGGTTCCAAATAGGAAAAGGAGTGCGTCAAGGCTGTATATTGTCACCTTGCTTATTTAACTTATATGCAGAGTACATCATGAGGAACGCTGGGCTGGAAGAAGCACAAGCTGGAATCAAGATTGCTGGGAGAAATATCAATAACCTCAGATATGCAGATGACACTACCCTTATGGCAGAAAGTGAAGAGGAACTCAAAAGCCTCTTGATGAAAGTGAAAGAGAGTGAAAAGATTGGCTTGAAGCTCAACATTCAGAAAAAATAATAATATTAATAACTCTAAATGAAACCTCATCTTTCTGAACCATCCATGAAGTGTTAAATAAATTATAAAAATCAGTCATTTCTATAAATCCTTTGAGTAGATCCATTTTCCTGACCTCTCTTGGGGGGAGGGGGGAGATGCTTCCTACTCTGCTCAAAAGAATCGCTCCTTTTGAGTTTCATGCAATGACTTCACAGCTGACATCAATTCTATGCCACAGGTGGTTCTCCTGGGGGCAATTCCTCAACTTCAAAGACAATCACAGGAGGATTTTTTTTTTTCTTTTACAATGCCTTAAGTGACTATTAACCTGTGTTTTACTCAAGATAATTTCTAGATCCCTTATAGCTCTAAAATGCTGCAGTGTCTATGATCCAAAGTAACTCAAAAATATCTGCAGAGAACTTGGAACTGGATGTTCTATTTTGTATACACCATGTCATCACTTATTTTATAAACTTATCCTAGCAAGTCTCAAGTTTGGGCTTTTTAAACTTTCTCATTCCTATGTAACAACTCTCATCTGCCTTCTAAACTGTCCAATCTGATAATATATTTATCTTATTTTGTATTTTTTAAATCACGTAGAAAAATTTAAAACCCGATAAAATCAAATGTCATACATAATCAAAATAAAATGTTCAGCTCCAAGATAACTGTATTATACAATTTATAATTTTAAACTCAATTCTACAATCATTAGCAAGAGTTCGTTCATTTTTAAGCCATTCACTTTCAAACACAGTGAACAACAGTTTTAGAATTAAATTAGAATATCCTCTATAGCATTCAAAAAGATTGTTCATATGAACAATCAACAGAAACTAGAAACTAGGGATGACTATAGTGCTACTCTTTTGAAGGTCAGCCCTTGCAGGGTATTTCATTTTTGCATCCATAAGTTACAGAAAAATACATACTTCTGCTATATTGACTATGCCAAAGCCTTTGACTGTGTGGACCACAACAAACTCTGGAAAATTCTTCAAGAGATGGGAATACCAGACCACCTGACCTGCCTCTTGAGAAATCTGTATGCATGTCAGGAAGCAACAGTTAGAACTGGACATGGAACAACAGACTGGTTTCAAATGGAGAAAGAAGTACATCAAGGATATATATTGTCACTCTGCTTATTTAACTTATATGCAGAGTACATCATGAGAAACGCTGGCTGGAGGAAGCACAAGCGGAATCAAGACTGCCGGAAGAAATATCAATAACCTCAGATAATGCAGATGACAGCACCCTTATGGCAGAAAGCGAAGAACTAAAGAGCCTCTTGTCGGAGAAGGCAGTGGCAAGCCACTCCAGTAGTATTGCCTAGAAAATCCCATGGATGAAGCAGCCTGGTAGGCTGCAGTCCGTGGGGTCGCTAAGGGTCGGACACGACTGAGCGACTTCACTTTCACTTTTCACTTTCACACATTGGAGAAGGAAATGGCAACCCACTCCAGAGTTCTTGCCTGGAGAATCCCAGGGACGGGGGAGCCTGGTGGGCTTCCGTCTATGGGGTCACACAGAGTCGGACACGACTGAAGTGACTTAGCAGCAGCAGCAAAGAGCCTCTTGATGAATGTGAAAGAGAGTGAAAAAGTTGGCTTCAAGCTCAACATTCAGAAAACTAAGATCAAAGCATCTGGTCCCATCACTTCATGGGAAATAGATGAGGAAACAGGGGAAACAGTGACAGATTTTACTTTTTTGGGCTCCAAAACCAATGCAGATGGTGACCACAGCCGTGAAATTAGCTTACTACTTGGAAGTAAAGTTATGACCAACCTAGACAGCATATTAAAAAGCAGAGATATTACTTTGCCAACAAAGGGCCATCTAGTCAAAGCTATGGTTTTTCCAGTAGTCATGTATGGATGTCAGGGTTGGACTATAAAGAAAGCTGAGTGCAGAAGAACTGATGCTTTTGAACTGTGGTGTTGGAGAAGACTCTAGACTCCCTTGGACTGCAAGGAGATACAACCAGTCAATTCTAAAGGAAATCAGTGCTGAATATTCATTGGAGGGACTGATGCTGAAGCTGAAACTCCAATCCTTTGGCCACCTGATTTGAAGAACTAACTCATTTGAAAAGACCCTGATGCTGAGAAAGATCGAAGGCGGGAAGAGAAGGGGACGACAGAGGAAGAGACGGTTAGATGGCATCATCACTCAATGCACATGAGTTTACTCAAAACTGTGGGGTTGGGGATGGACAGGGGGACCTGGCATGCTGCAATCCACGGGGTCGCAAAAAGTCAAGACAGGACTGAGCTGACCTGAAGTTACCAAACCTGCAAAGCTTTCATTTAATTTTAGGAAACTATCCGTGTCTTACATTAGGAAACACCAATCTTCTAATCCATAAAACGGAAATTATGTAGCAGCAATAAAGCTGTAAATTCTTAAACTAACAGTTTTGCATGGGGGTGGGGGGGGAGACCGAGCAGAGTAACAGTGAGGAATTACTGTTTCCTGTGTTGAATTCTAAAACACGCTTAGACAACTTTTAAAACATCACACATTGTTATCACTACGGTTCATAGTGCTGCCGCTCTGCATTTTTAAAAACACTGGTTAAAAACTCCCAAGCTTTGGAAACCTTGTATCTTCTCCAGCACAGCAAAACACACTGAATTCCAAGGCGCTTCATGGTTTATCACTTACCTAGCCTAAAACGGCAACCACCCCTTCCTTCAAACAGAGCTGCTAAACTCCCATTTCCGAGAGGAGTGACTCATAAACCATACTAAATCCAAAAGCATACGATCTTTTTTTTTACCCCAACAAGCTTATTAAAAGACATAGTAAGGGAACGGAAGACCAAAGAGATGAGCTGAGAGCTTTCGGTCTGTTTACTAAGGAAGGCGCCACACGGTGCCACTACCAAGGTTTCCCAGAACCAACTCCTCAAAACTGCAGCTTCCAGACACACTGCGCTACAAGTAGAACAGACCCTTCAGAGCCATGAACCAAGAAACTCTGGAAATACATAAGAGCGCACCGCAAATGTACAATACTCCCTCCATCAAAATTATTGGCGATTAAAAACAGCCCTCAATGAGGCGTTCTCGCCCAAGCAAACCGATTTTACCTTGTTGACCAAATAGAAAGGTAGGCAGGTTCACCTACAACAGCCAGACCACAAGGCCAGATTTCGACAAAAGAAACTCAAAAGTACGCGTCAGGTTAAGTAAAGGAAGGTTACAGAAGGTTCCCCGGCCAGAATCTCCTAAAAAGGGGGAGGATCGTGGCCGGCGTCCTAGGAAGGCTGCAGCGCGGCCAAGGGCCGGCCCTCAGAGACTCTCAGGGCCGCCGGCCCTCCAACACCGCCCGAGGGCTCTGCGCTCCCCGCCCCGCTCGCCTGCGACGCCGGCCCCGGAGGCCCCCCGCCCGCCGCATCCCGGCCCCGAGCCCCTTCTCCCCGGCTCACCTGGTGCCCCCCACGTTCAGCTGCACGATCTCGCCGCTGCCGGCCGCCGCCGCGGCGAAGCTGCCGCAGTGCCCTCCAGCCATGTCCCGCGGCTCCGGCGGCGCGCGCCGCCCTCCCTCCCCGGCCGGGGCCGCCGAGCCCGCGGCGGGAGCCCGAGGCGGCGGCGGCGGCGGCGGGGGCTGCAGGGCCAGCAGGGCGGCGGCGGCCGGGGGGCCGGCGGCGCGCGGAGCCTCCCCCACCTTCTCGCCGGCCGGGCGGGGCTCCCCGGCGTCCGCCTCGGCCCCTCGGCTCCCGCAGAGCGGGAGGGCGGCCGGGCCTCCGCCTCTCGCGGCCTCCAGGCCGCCGGGCCGGGGCGCCTGCCGTCAGCTCGCCGCGGGCCCCGTCGCCACCGCCGCGGCCACGGCGTCCGCGCGAGGAGGGATCGCCGCGCGGGACAAAATACGGCGGCGCCGGGCCCTTCGCCCGCCGAGGCCCGCGAAGCTCAGGGCCCGGAGAGGCGCGGCGGGGTGGAGCTCCCCAGCCCCGCGGCCGGGACGCCGGGAGGGCGGAGGAAGGCGCTCCGGGTCCAGCGCCGCCCCCGGGATCCTGTTTCTTCCCTCCTCCCCGTTACAATCGCCTCTGCCTTTTAGGTTTCAGATTTTCCAGCCCCGGGACTCGAGATTTCTCAGATTGAGGGCAAGTCTCGGCAAACTATCCTAAACATCTTTACTGTCTCCCTTTGTAACCAGGAAGGGTTAATGTTGACCCCACACTGGATCTGCTTCTGTGACTTGGACTCTTATTTTGCCTCTTTTCTTATTATGGGCTTGTAGAATGGCCTGCCTCACGGAATCCCTCACCCCCAGCCCTGCCCTGCCCTGCCCTCCCTCCTCCCCTCCCCCTCCCTCTCCCCTCCCCTCCCCCACACACACCTTCCACCTGACCCTTGGGCTAGGGTGACTGTTTAGCTGCACTGAGAGATAACCTGCGCTCCCCCCCCCCCCCACACACACACACACACACACCACCTGACCCTTGGGCTAGGGTGACTTTGTTTGGCTTCACTGAGAGATAAACACACACACACATACACACCTGACTCTTGGGCCAGGGTGACTTTGTTTGGCTCTTGCCCACCTGTGAAGGACTGACATTCTTGAGTTCTTTATGTGGGAAATGGCGCCTCTCGTCCGCTGCTTACCTGTAGGACTGCGACATTCACGTTTGCGGGGCCAGAATCCCGGAGAGCTGTGGCATCTTTGTTTATTGATATGGCGGAGATAGTTTCTCACCACCTGTGAGCTGACTGTAAAGAAATGAAACTAACACATCCCCCCGCCTGAGGCTTGCCCTTCTAGGAGATATTTGCCAGAATTACAGAGCCTTTTTACTTTGTTTCCTCACCTCTGAGCCATAAAAGAACCTGGCATCCAGGCCCAAGCAAGATGGTTATTTCCAGAAACTACTCTTTCGTCTTTTCTGTCAGCCAGCTAGCCAGTTGTCTGAATAAAGTCATATTCCTTGTCTCAACACCTTGTCTCCTGGATTTATTGGCCTATCCCGCGGTGACTAGACTGAACTTGGACTCAGTAACACCTTCTCCATGTGGATGTGGGAGATGAAAGGAAATTTTCTTAAGAGGTAGAAGCTGTGCCTAAACGTGTACTATTTACTGTGGAGATGAGGTGAAAATCTGAGGATTTTAAAAGTTTATAGTGCCTACATTAGCAAACTCCTTACCTTATCCTTTTCCATCTCATCCCTACTCTCCCAAGAAGTTTGATTTGTTTTAAGCAGGGGAGGAAACAAAAGACAAGCAAAAAAAGGTAAAACCCTAGGCTGTGTAGGGCCCTGTGTTCCTGGACTATAGTAAGCAGTCAACTAATGTTACACTCACAGATACAATTTTTGTAAATATATTTGTTTTTGCTTTAAGTAGTACATATTGGAAACTAAAGCGCTAATGGCTACTAAAATATATCTTAGTATATTATATATATAGTTATAAATATAGTAACACTATAATAGCTTGTGAAGTAAAATTCATATTTTATGGCAAGAGGGGGAAAGTTTTAAGATCAACACAAGGAGCATCTGCCTTCCCCAGACCTCCTTAGGAGATAATCTTCCTTCTTAATCCTGGGGCCACTCCCCTATACCTCTAGATCTGAATTGTGAAAACCATCAGTAACACAGCATTTAGTGTACAGCCCTCTGTCTCAAACACTTGTATAGCTGTGCTTTGACCTCTTGTAGGCAGAAGTTTTCTATTTCTTTTTTAATCTTTGGAGATTTTCTAAGTTATTTTTTGTTTAATATATATATATATTACTGACTGAGCGACTGATCTGATCTGATCTGATATATTACTGAAGTATAGTTGATGTCTTCATTTCTTTCTTTGATCTACTGAGTAATTTCATCAACAACCTGATTCCCCTCAAGCTAGCAAAGATGGTATATGATGTTTCAGAAGTTGTTTGTGATTCTAAACCCTGAGCATGAATCGTGTTTCGTATAGTTTCACCATTGGAATTCAAAGTGAAGACCTACCTGATATTGTTTTCAATTTTCATTATTATAATAATTGTTTAGTGCTCTGCTGTCAAATATGACAGTGATATGATGATCTTGGGCTTCCCTGGTGGCTCAGAGGTGAAAAAAATCCACTTGCAATACAGGAGTTGTAGGAGACTCAGTTTTGACCTCTGGGTCGGAAAGGTCCCCTGGAAGAGAAGGCATGGCAACCCACTCCATATTCTTACCTGGAGAATCCCATGGACAGAGGAGCCTGGTGGGCAACAGTCGTAGCAAAAAGTCGGACACAACTGAAGCGGCTTAGCACACACAAGATGACCTTATCCAGATTTGACTTAAAAGAGGATAGCATCTGGTCCCATCACTTCATGGGAAATAGATGGAAAAACAGTGGAAACAGTGTCAGACTTTGTTTTTTTGGGCTCCAAAATCACTGCAGATGCTGATTGCAGCCATGAAATTAAAAGACGCTTGCTCCTTGGAAGGAAAGTTATGACCAACCTTGATAGTATATTAAAAAGCAGAGACATTACTTTGCCAACCAAGGTCCGTCTAGTCAAGGCAATGGTTTTTCCCGTGGTCATGTATGGATGTGAGAGTTGGACTGTGAAGAAGGCTGATCGCCGAAGAATCGATACTTTTGAACTGTGGTGTTGGAGAAGACTCTTGAGAGTCCCTTATACTGCAAGGAGATCCAACCAGTCCATTCTAAAGGAGATCAATCCTGGATGTTCATTGGAGGGACTGATGCTAAAGCTGAAACTGCAATACTTTGGCCACCTCATGCGACGAGTTGACTCACTGGAAAAGACTCTAATGCTGGGAAAGGTTGGGGGCGGGAGGAGAAGGGAACGACGGAGAATGAGATGGCTGGATGGCGTCACCGATTCTGTGGACATGAGTTTGAGTGTACTCCGGGAGTTGGTGATGGACAGGGAGGCCTGGCGTGCTGTGATTCACGGGGTCGCGGAGAGTCGGACACGACTGAGCGACTGAACTGAACTGAACTGAACTGAACTGAATGATGGTAATGACAGCTAATCTGTATTTGTTAAGGATTTATCATATGCTAAGTGATTTAGATATTTTCTGTCATTTTTTAATCACAAATATTGTATCACTATTTCAAAAATAGAAAAGTAGGACTTAAAATGATCAGAAAACTTGTTCAGAATTATGTAGCTGGCATGTGGCATAGCAGAAATTTGAAGACAGGCAGTTTGAAACTAGAGCACAGCATCTCGTATCTTCACTTTACTGTTGATCAGTCTCTCAGTTGTGTCCACCTCTTTGGGACCCCATGGACTGCAGCACGCCAGACTTCCCTGTCCTTCACTGTCTCCGGAATTTGCTCAAACTCAAGTCCACTGAGTCAGTGATGCTATGCAACCATCTCATCCTCTGTTGCCCATTTTCCCCTTACCCTCTGTCTTTCCCAGCATCAAGATCTTTTCCAATGAGTCGGCTTTTCGCATCAAGTGGCCAGAGTATTAGAACTTCAGCTTCAGCATCAGTCCTTTCAACAAATATACTGAGTCCTTCACTTTATACTGAGAAGATAAGGGAGCAGCAAGTTAATTATTTTTCACTTTGTTCTTAGTAGCCAAGTCGTGTCTGACTCTTTGCACTCCCATGGATCCCGCCAGGCTCCTCTGTCTGTGGGACTTCTCCAGGCAATGCTGGAGTTGGTAGCCTATCCCTTCTCTAGGGGAATTTCCCTACCCAGGAACTGAACCAGGGTCTCCTGCATTGCAGGCAGATTCTTTACCAGCTGAGCTACTCAGGAAGCCCTTTCACACTTTAAATAGTGTTAACTGTCTTTGTTCTAACCCTTTGCTTTCAAATTTGAAGGATAGAATTAGGTGGTTAAAAAAGACCATTTAATATCCCTGGGTGTTTAATTTTTCCACTGGAAGAAGGTAAAAAAGCATTTATTAACAGATTTTTCTCTTTAATAAACTTAAGAGCCAACACAGATTGGAATAAAGTCTTATAAATTAAAAGAAAAAAACTGTAAAATTATTTGTGCGAGGCTTATCTTTCCTGAAATAAGAAATCAAACTACATTCATCTCATGCATAGTAATTATTAACTATCAGTAAGACATCTCATCAGAAGAGGAAAGACCCACTATTTTATAAAACAAAATGGTCAGGGCTTCTTGATGTGTCCAGATCAATGTGAGTCTGAAGGGATTTCTTACTCATAAAACAAGTTAGAATATCATTTACTCCTTAAAAATAAATACGGCAGCCCAGGTGGCTCAGTGGTAAAGAATCCATCTGTCAGTGCAGGTTCCATCCCTGGGTCAAGAAGATCCTCTGGAGAAGGGAATGGTTACCCACTCCAGTATTCCAGTCTGGGAAATCTCATGAATAGAGGAGTTTGGTGGGCTATAGTCCATGGGGTCACAAAGACTGACACTAACACTTTTGCTTGAACAAATCAGAACATTATTAACAAAGATAAGTAGCAGAATGGGAAAAAATACTATCAGACAAATGATTAAAAATCCAAAGCACATGATTGCGTGTATCATTTGACAAATCAACTGAGAAGACAAAATGTGAAAAATATGGAAAGTATATCAACAGGCAAGTGATGGAATGAAAACTAACAAAAACACTGAAATGTTTTCTCAAACAACAGAGAAAGATGTAATTTTCACTTACGAGAATGGAAAAAAGAGGTTTGGTAAATATCTAGTATTGAAACAGTCACATACATGCACTGTTGGCTGAAATTTAAAGGGTACAGTTTTGGGAAGACAACTCGAGAGTATCAACATTGGAAATGTATACACCTTTGACCCAGCTCTTATCTTCTAGGAATAGATCCTGCAGAACTATTGTAGAAATGCACAAGGCGCAGATCAAGACGTGATCTTGATACTGCTACATTTATTGTAGCAGTATGTAGAATCAATTAGATTGTTCAACAATAGGGGAATGCTTTTTTGAATTGCAGCATATTATGATTATTACGGAGCAAATCACTATGAAATGACCAGAAAAGTTCTCCAAATAAATTAGTAGGGAAAAAAAATCAGCTCACAGAATAATACATTGAGTGCAATGTCATTTATTTTAAAAAAGCAAAACTAAAGTTGTCTGTGTCTACTAATTTCTATATAAAAGTGTACGGATTAAATTGGGAAGAAATGTTAACACTAGAACAGTCATTAGAATCAAGGAGAGGAAGGCATCAGTGAAGAAGAGAGGTAGAACTTTTTAACTCTGTGGACTTTCATATTGTTTAAAGTGTTTACAATGAGTTTTCATTCATGTATTACTTGTATGTATATACATTAAAAAAAAAGTGAAAATGTGAGCTGCTCACACTTGCATGCTAAGTTGCTTCAGTTATGTCCGACTTTTTGGGACCCCAGGGACTGTAGCCCACCAGACTCCACTGTCCATGGACTGTAGCCCACCAGACTCCACTGTCCATGGAATTCTCTAAGTAAGAATATTGCAGTGGATGGCCCAGGGATCCAACCTGCATCTCCTGCAGCTCCTGAACTGCAGGCAGATTCCTTATCTCCTGAGCCACAGGAGAAGTCGCTCAGACTTTCATTTGTCTGACTCTTTGTGACCCAGGCCAGAATACTAGAGTGGGTAGCCTTTCCCTTCTCCAGGGAATCTTCCCAACCCAGGGATCAAACCCAGGTCAGCCACAATGCAGGCAGATTCTTTACCAGATGAGCCACAAGGGAAACCCAAGAATACTGTAGTGGGTAACCTATCCCTTCTCCAGTGGATCTTCCTGATCCAGGAATCGAACTGGGGTCTTCTCCTGCATTGCAGGCAGATTCTTTACCAACTGAGCTATCAGGCTGTTTGTATGTATTAAAAAAAAAAAAAGAATAGATTCAAGTTGTCCGAATGACAGTTTTAAATTTTTATATCATTTAAAGATTTATACATGTAAAAATATAAACTAAATGTTTTTTAAATAACCTTTTTTTTTTTTTAGTGGACATGTTGAATTTGAATGTCTGCTAGACCAGTACTTCTCAAACTGTCTTAGGCTAAGAACAATTTTATTTCCAATTCATTGCAGAACAATGTTTGTTCTTACTGCATGTGATTGGAACTCACCCGATGCCAAGTACAATTTATCAAGCAAATGTGACAACATCCAAACTGGTCTACACCTTGTGCAATGAGATAAGAACATTGCTGATGGACTTGAATGAGGTGAAGTGAAATTGCTATGAGTTGTTACACTCATTCTCATTTTTGTACTTAGTCTGTTGCAGATAACAAATGATTTGTGGGCTCCAGTCAGAGGACCACAATTAAGGCAGCATTGTATCAGATACTGAAGTGAGATGTTGAGTAGCCAGCTATAATTTGGGGTCAGAAGTTTAGGAGGGAGACCCAAACTGAAACCACTCTTTTGTTGTTGTTTAGTTGCTAAGTCAGATCTGACTCTTTGTGATCCCATAGACTGTAGCCCACCAGGCTCCTCTGTTCTTGGGATTTCCCAGCCAAGAATACTGGAGTGAGTTGCCATTTCCTTCTCCAGCAGAACTTCCCAACCCAGGAATCAAATCCACTTCTCCTGCATAGGCAGGAGAGTTCTTTACTGCCAAGCCACCAGGAAATCTTCAGTCAACTTCTTAGGCTGGATTTTCTCCCCACATTGTCATCATAGATAAAAAGAAAACAATATAATGATTTTCTTTCACTTTGTCCAGAGGAAACTCCCACAGTTGCGATCATTCTTCCCATTTCCCCCAGATGTTCTGTAACATATTTAAATTTCTAATTTGCAGGAATGTGGGTTAGCTATTGAAATAGGATACAGTAGATTGGGACATCCCATAAAGTTTTAAGCCTTAAATACAACCGGATATAAATATGAGGTTTGTATTTATACAAAATTCAGCACCAACAGTTCCTTAAAGTGTAAAAAGAACTAAAACTTGGAATACTTTGGCTATAATAATCTGTCTATTTTGGAACAATTTCTCTGATGATGCTATTGATTAATATATTCAGTTGAGTACTTTTTAAAAGTTTCTTATAATCATTAGTCAATATCTGTTGAATTTTCCTTAAAGGTTAATAAATTATTATGTAAAAGTAAATACTTTGGCCACCTCATGTGACGAGTTGACTCTGGAAAAGCCTCTGATGCTGGGAGGGATTGGGGGTGGGAGGAGAAGGGGACGACAGAGAATGAGATGGCTGGATGGCATCACCCATTCGATGGACATGAGTTTGAGTGAACTCCGGGAGTTGGTGATGGACAGGGAGGCCTGGCGTGCTGTGATTCATGGGGTCGCAGAGAGTCAGACACGACTGAGCGACTGAACTGAACCGAACTGAACTTTGAAAACTATAAATGCAAATCCTATTCCATTATTGCAAGATATGGGAAAAAGGGAAGGAATCAGAAGAATTCTTCAAGTGTTCAAATTGTGACATTATGCCCTGTGATCTGGTTTGTTCCTATAAAAGCACAAAATATTGAATCACTTCCTCTATAATTGATACTACGTCTTTTATATCATTTAAGAGAGCATTAGTTCTGCCTCACATTCTTGGAAGAAATGTTTACAAATTTCAAAGGCACAACAATTTTCTTGAGAGGTTTGCTCAAAGTCTAAGAATCTAAGAATAGTAGGCTTCTTAATTTAAAAGAATACAGAATAACTGAAGCAGGGGTGGAATTCATTTCAATAAGATTTTTAACTAAAATTGGTGTCTGTGATGTAGATTGCTTTCTTAAAAAGTAGCCATCATCTTATGCTTAATTTAGTAGGAAAAAATTTGGACCAAGAAATACATACAATATACATGAAATTTTGAGAAAGCACTTTCTAATGCTATGGTTTAAATAAGAAATCATATCACTGTAGCTTGAAATTGTGATCTCCTTCTTAAAAATCAGAAATATTCTTCAAGTCTCAGAATGAGTTCACATGATGAACAAAAGTGAGTAAAACAAATAGGATTTCTGTTAACATATAACCAAAATAATAGGCTACTTAAATGAATAAATACATCAATGCTAAATATAATTTGATAATTTAAAATTCCCATAGAATCTGAAAGGTTGGTTTAGGAAAAATTTCATCCTAGTTTATAACCATTATTGTGAGAGCCATTAGGTACAAAGAAGAGTATTATTTCAAACCTTTCTCCATTCAACACATCCTAGTTATTCTTTCCTGGTTGACCAAATTGCTCAGGCTTAATATCATTTTATAGCAATTTATTATAATATAAGCACTAAAGGTTTCTCTTTTTTTGAGGTTTCTAAAGGCTATTAAGGAGCCATTTTGCAGAAAACATACAAAGAAACTTTTCTCAAATTTTTTTCTGTTAGTAAGTGCTAGATTTCAATCTGAATAGTATTTTCTTTTCATGGGGACCATTGTTTACCTAAATGATATTCATTGAATTCTACCAATGAAATAATCATAAAAAAAAAAAACAAGAGAGTTCCAGAAAAACATAAACTTCTACTTTATTGACTATGCCAAAGCCTTTGACTACGTGGGTCACAACAAACTGTGGGAAATTCTTAAGGACATGGGAATACCAGACCACCTGACCTGCCTCCTGAGAAATCTGTATGCAGGTCAGGAAGCAACAGTTAGAACTGGACATGGAACAACAGACTAGTTCCAAATAGGAAAAGGAGTACGCAAAGGCTGTATATTGTCACCCTGCTTGTTTAACTTATATGCAGAGTACATCATGAGAAACACTGGACTGGAGGAAGCACAAGCTGGAATCAAGATTGCCGGGAGAAATATTAAAAACCTCAGATATGTACATGACACCACCCTTATGGCAGAAAGCAAATAAGAACTAAAGAGCCTCTTGATGAAAGTGGAAGACAAGAGCGAAAAAGTTGGCTTAAAACTCAACATTCAGAAAACTAAGATCATGGCATCTGGTCCCATCATTTCATGGCAAATAGATGGGGAAACAGTGGAAACAATGACAGACTTTATTTTTGGGGCTCCAAAATCACTGCAGATGGTGATTGAAGCCATGAAATTAAAAGATGCTTACTCCTTGGAAGGAAAGTTATGACCAACCTAGACAGAATATTAAAAAGCAGAGACATTACTTGGCCAACAAAGGTCCGTTTAGTCAAAGCTATGGTTTTTCCAGTAGTCACATATGGATGTGAGGGTTGGACTATAAAGAAAGCTGAGCGCTGAAGAGCTGATGATTTTGAATTGTGGTATTGGAGAAGACTCTTGAGAGTCCCTTGCATAGCAAGGAGATCCAACCAGTCCATCCTAAAGGAAATCAGTCCTGAATATTCATTGGAAGGACTGATGTTGAAGCTGAAACTCCAATACTTTGGCCACCTGATGAGAACTGACTCATTTGAAAAGACCCTGATGCTGGAAAAGATTGAAGGCAGGAGGAGAAGGGAACAACAGAGGATGAGATGGTTGGATAGCATCATTGACTAGATGGACATGAGTTTGAGTAAACTCCAGGAGTTGGTGACAGACAGGGAGACCTGGCTGCAGTCCATGGGGTCGCAAAGAGTCAGACACAACTGAGCGACTGAACTGAACGGAATGAAACAAAAGTTCTTTGTTCACCATACCACTCTGGCAAAGATTAAAATAATAAATGACACATCAAACACGTTATAGTTTAAATTATACTGTGAGTTGCCATTCCTTCTCAACAGAGATGATCTTTTTCAGACAGCACACATCTCTACCGATTGGGTGGCCATTGTTCACTGAATTCCGTATCACATCTAGTTTGTGGAACGACCGTATCCAGATATTGGAGTGAAGGTTTTACACACATCAAGTTCCTGGTGTCATTACATAATACTATCCATCTACTTCCTTAGGGGTGTCATGTTGTTTTTAATCTGTCCATTCACACCTCAGGGAAAATCATTCTCTTTTTACGTTTTAAAGTTGGCTCATTAGAGAACTAGTTGGTTTATTAGAGAACATTGCTGAAGGCCTCACCATCCAATGATATATTCTGCCACATTTAGAGTTCATCATAGGTTACACATGTAGGTTTAATCCCTGGGTCGGGAAGATCCCCTGGAGAAGAGAATGGCAACCCACTCCAGTATTCTTGCCTGGAGAATTCCATGGACAGGGGAGTCTGGCAGTCCACAGTCCCTGGGTTTGCAAAAGAGTCAGACACGACTGAGAACATATATGCATACACAGTTTGCACACAAGCCCACTTATTTACCTTGAATTCTATCAAACCTGGTAACTGGTATTTAAAGACAGAAGATCCACTAGTGACTAGAATGTCCAATAGTCTTTCCTGGGTGAGTCGGTGATAAGCTCATTACTGAAGGAAATGGTACTCTGTTAGAGTCATTGTTCAGTTTACACTTCAGTTACAGATTTGTTCTCTTCTCAAGCTGATTTCCAGATACAGACAACTTCTGAGTAGAAGCTAGCCGCTTTCTGAAGTCACAATCTGCTATCCATCACCCAGACAGCTGTTTTAGCAACATATCATCTTGATTTATGGTCACAAAGAATGAAAACCTGTGCTGTTCAGCATCATCTCCCTTATCTGATACATTGGTAGTAATTCTCTTATGCCATCTAAAATGCAACATTGGGATTGACACACACACCCTTTTATAAAGTAGATAACTAAGAAGGACCTACTGCCCAGGGAACTCTGTTCAATACTCTGTAATAACCTGTATGGGAGAAGAAGCTAAAAAAGAGTGGGTATATGTATAACTGATTCACTTTGCTGTACACCTTAAGCTAACACAGTATTGTAAATCAAACATACTCCAATAAAAAATAAAGAAAATAACCAGGTGGTAATATGGTCTACACATTGTGAATGGAGTAATATCTGTAATCGATAATTTGTAAATTGATCAACAGCCTTCACTACTTGAGGGAGAAGAAGGCTACCATTTACATGGAAATTGACATCACATGGGCTCATCAGTCCCCTGGAGGAGGGCATGGCAACCCACTCTGGTTTTCTTGCCTGGAGAATCTTATGGACAGAGGAGCCTGGCAGGCTACAGACCATAGGGTCGCACAGAGTCAGTTACGACTGAAGCGACTTGACACAGCATGGCAAGGGCTCATCAGTTACCAGGGACTAATTAAGTCTGATAATTAAGAGGATTGGGTAGTCATGTGAGTGAAGCAGGGCTTGGCTGAGCAGGCGGCTGCACAAAAAGCAAGAGATCAGCCATTTTATATGGCCTGACCACACACCTGGTCACTCACAACTTCTGTCTGACTGGGCTACAAATCTGAGATTCCCATAACCCCCTCCTGTGGTTTGATTAATTTGCTAGATTGGCTAACAGAACCCAGGGAAACACTTACTTGAGTTTACCAGTTTATTAAAGGTTGTGGTAAAGTCCATAGATAAAGCGCCAGTTGAAAGGATATAGAGGGTGAGGTTTGCGAGGTTCCTGAGAGCAGGAGCTTCTGTCCCTGTGAAGTTGGGGTGCACACCATCTGGATTCATGAATGTGTTCACTGATCCAGAAGCTCTCTGCACTCATACTGTTGAGATTTTTACAGAGGCTTCATCTCAGAGACATGATCAATCAACTCTGTTACTGGCCCTGCTCTCTTTTTAGGAGAATGAGGAGCAAGGCTGAAAATTTCAGGCTTTTAATCATAGCTTGTTTCCCTGGTGGCTCAGATGGTGAAGAATCTGCCTGCAATGCAGGAGAACTGGGTTTGAGCCCTGGGTTGGGAAGATCCCCTGGAGAAGGGCATGGCAACCCACTGCAGGATTCTTGCCTGGAGAATCCCGTGGACAGAGGAGCCTGTTGGGCTATAGTCCATGGGGTCTCAGAGAGTCAGCATGACTAAGTGACTAACACAATCATAGCCTGGTCTTCTTGGTGACCACCCCGCATTCAGGAGCTATTAGAACAAAAGACACTCCTATTACTCAGGAAATTACAAGGGTTTCAGGAGTTCTCTGCCAGGAACCTGGAGCAGAAACGTATATGTGTGTGTGTATTTATATATAATATATATTTTTTCTATTATTTCACACATGGTGATAGTCTTAGGTAGGGTGACACTTGGGGTAAGAACAAGGTAATAGATGGATAGAGTAAAAAGGAAAAATAGTGAAACAGTTAGGATGCATATCATAAAGGATCTTGTAAGCCATGCTGGAGAGTTTTGACAGTGTTATACTTAATAGGAAGGAAAGGGAATTTGTTCCAAATTAAGAACTGCTCTGATGCTGGGAAAGGTTGAGGGCGGGAGGAGAAGGGGACGACAGAGAATAAGATGGCTGGATGGCATCACCAACTCTGTGGACATGAGTTTGAGTGAACTCTGGGAGTTGGTGATGGACAGGGAGGCCTGGCGTGCTGTGATTCATGGGGTCGCAGAGAGTCGGACACGACTGAGCGACTGAACTGAACTGAACTGAACTGAATAGCTTTGTGGCTGCCACATTTTGGATGATATTTTTTGAATTTTCTTTGCTCTTAGAAAACTATTTATTAGTAGAGAGAATAAAAATCCAAAATGGATCTTCAAAGCAGTTTAAAATTGGAACAGTTTTATTAAACAATATTTTAATGAATTAAGATTAAGCAAGTCAGAACTATATGTCTCAAATTTTCCTTGAAATGTACGTAAGTACCACAACAGCATAGTTTATTAAAAATATGGGAATTGATTAGTAAACACAATAAGCAACTAATCACAATGAATAGCATATCTTCTTCATCACTTTGCTGTGCAGTTCAGCTGCTCAGTCGTGTCTGACTCTTTGTGACCCTATAGACTGCAACACGCCCAGACTCCCTGTCCCTCACCAACTCCTGGAGTTTACTCAAACTCATGTCCATTGAGTGGGTGACGCCATCCAACCATCTCATCCTCTGTCATCCCCTTCTCCTTCAGCCTTCAATCTTTGCCAACATTTAGGGTCATTTCTAATGAGTCAGCTCTTCACATTAGGTGGCCAAAGTATTGGAGTTTCAGCTTTAGCATCAGTCCTTCAAATGAATATTCAGGACTTATTTCCTTTAGCATGTACTGGTTGGATCTTCTTACAGTCCAAGGGACTCTCAAGAGTCTTCTCCAACACCACAGTTCAAAAGCATCAATTCTTTTGAGCTCAGCTTTCTTTATAGTCCAACTCTCACTTCCATACATGACTACTGGAAAAACCATAGCCTTGACTAGATGGACCTTTGTTGGCAAAGTAATGTCTCTGCTTTTCAAACATGTTGCCTAGGGTGGTCATAACTTTTCTTCCAAGGAGCAAGCGCCTTTTAATTTCATGACTGCTGTCACCATCTACAGTGATTTTGGAGCCCCCCAAAATAAAGTCAGCCACTGTTTCCACTGTTTCCCCATCTATTTCCCATGAAGTGATGGGACCAGATGACATGATCTTAGTTTTCTGAATGTCAAGTTTTAAGCCAACTTTTTCACTCTCCTCTTTCACTTTCATCAGAGGTTCTTTAGTTCTTTTTTGCTTTCTTCCATAGGGGTGGTGTCATCTGCATATCTGAAGTTATTGATAATTCTCCCGGCAATCTTGATTTCAGCTTGTGCTTCACCAACTCCAGCATTTCACATGATGTACTCCGCATAGAAGTTAAATAAGCAGGGTGACAATATACAGCCTTGACATACTCCTTTTCCTATTTGGAACCAGTCTGTTGTTCCATGTACAGTTCTAGCTGTTGCTTCCTGACCTGCATACAGATTTCTCAGGAGGCATGTCAGGTGGTCTGGTATTCCCATCTCTTGAAGAATTTTCCACAGTTTATTGTGATCCGCAGAGTCAAAGGCTTTGGCATAGTCAGTAAAGCAGAAATAGATGTTTTTCTGGAACTCTCTTGCTTTTTCTATGATCCAGTGGATGTTGGCAATTTGATCTCTGGTTCCTCTGCCTTAGATTTTCCCTGATCGCTCAGATGGTAAAGCGTCTGTCTACAATGTGGGAGACCTAGGTTTGATCCCTGGGTCGGGAAGATTCCCTGGAGAAGGAAATGGCAACCCACTCCAGTACTCTTGCCTAGAAAATCCCATGGATGGAGGAGCTTGGTGCAGGCTACTGTCCATGGTGTCGCAAAGAGTCAGGCATGACTGAGCAACATCACTTTCACTTTTCTCTGCCTTTTCGAAATCCAGCTTGAACATCTGGAAGTTCACAGTTCATGTACTTTTGAAGCCTGGCTTAGAGAATTTTGAGCATTACTTTACTGTCTTGTGAGATGAGTGCAATTGTGTGGTAGTTTGAACATTCTTTGGCATTGCCTTTCTTTCGGATTGGAATGAAAACTGACCTTTTCCACTCCTTTGGCCACTGCTGAGTTTTCCAAATTTTCTGGCATATTAAGTGCAGCACTTTCACAACATCATCTTTTAGGGTTTGAAATAGCTCAGTTGGCATCACCTCCACTTGCTTTGTTCATAGTCAAGCTTTCTAAGGCCTGCTTGAATTCGCATTCCAAAACATTTTCCAAAACACTTTCCTGACAAAGGTCTGAATAGTCAAAATTATGGTTTTCCAGTAATCATGTGTGGATATGAGAATTGGCCATAAACAAGGCTGAAAGCTGAAGAATTGATGCTTTTGAATTGTGATGCTGGAGAAACTTTTGAGAGTTCCTTGAACTGCAAGGAGATCAAACCAGTCAGTCCTAAACGAAATCAACCCTGAATATTCATTGGAAAGACATGATGAAGCTCCAGTACTTTGGTCACTTGATGTGAAAAGCCAACTCATTGGAAAAGGCCCTGATGTTCAGAAAGACTGAAGGGAAAAGGAGAAGGGGGCCGCAGGAGGTGAGATGGTTAGATAGCATTACTGACTCAAAGGACATGAACTTGAGCAAACTCCAGGAGACAGTGAAGGACAGAGGAGTCTGGTGTACTGCAGTCCATGGGGTCACAAAGAGTGGGACATGATGCAGCAACTGAACAACTTCTTCATGAATACATTACACACAAATTCATGCAGCATTTACACACACACACACACACATGCATCCACACACACATATCTATACACAGAAACCATCTCTTGGTTCTAAAATGCAATATGGTATCATTACCACCTTCAGTCAAATATATTTGTAAGAAATCCCTTCTGATACTAGGATTGTGTCACCATATTGAACTAACACCTTGAAAAATTGATGAATTGATCATTTTGAGACACTTCAGTATTAAAAAATAGAATATTGGTTTGTAACACTTGTTAATCTCCAATATGTAATATACAGACTTCAGAAACTGCCCCAGTGTCAGCTTCTGTCATGAAATTACATACCATGTATATTTGTCCATATGAGTTGTTCAGTGACTGAATCAAAGAGTAGAATAATTTCCCTTCTTACATTCCCACTTGTGTTCAAACAATACCTTTCTTTAAAGAAACATATTGCTTTGCCTATACTACTTCATAAAAATTAGAATCATCAGTACAGGAAAATAACTCACATTATCCCACCTAAGGAAAAGGGCTAAAGTTTACCAAACAAGCTTCCTAGGTTTCACTATGGGTTCTGATTCTGACTTTGTCATATTATTAGCTCTGTAACTTTTAGAGTCTCCAGTTTTTAAAAAATAAAAAGATGATAACAGTATGTCACTTTTCATGCCAATGTGGTTGGAGGGCAAAATTTTTTCATTCAAAACTGTTTGTAGATCGCCTACTCTGTGTGGAGCACTGAGAAGCTAATGACAAACAAGGACAGTCTCTGCTCTCAAGAGATTTATGGGCCAGTTGGGAGGCTAGACAAGTAAACAAACAGGCAGTCCTATTAGCCTAGGATGCCATGAGGACTCATGAGGATTAATGCAAAGATGTTATTTATCACTTTAGATGCTGGTATGAAAATTCCTCTGGGTATCTTACAACACGCACTTGAAAGCTATACTCGGGTAAACCACTTGATGTGGAAGGGGAAGCTCAAAAGACACTTTCCATCTGTAGCCTATTGTTGCCACACAGACTTCTAGTCAGGTGGGTCTGTAAACTGTAGGGCCTTGTGTTTGTTGAGCCCTGGGGCTAATGCAGCAGGCAGTTTGGAGAAGAGTGGAATTGCTCTCCATGAGAGCGGTGGAGAGGGGAGCTAAGACAGGAGGGAGAGAGCAGACCTGTCAGTGGTAGGAGATAGGAGGAGACAGCAAGGAGGAGAAGCAGCAAGGTATGTAACAGGATTTCTTTCACTGAGCTATTTATTGTGCCAAGCTCTGGTGCTGAGTACTCTTCAAATAAATCTTAGGTTGCCAATAAGGCGAGGAGGTAGGTCATATTATATCCATTTTAGAGTTGATAAGATAGAACAGTTAGTGGGTGTAGGTTGTTTTGGAATGGTCATGCAGCAAACACCATCTCTTCTGTCTCTCCTATGAAGTCCCCAGTTAATCTAGCATTATTCACTAATATTTTATAGCAGCATTCCCAAGCTTTTCGGCACCAGCGACCAATTTCATAGAAGACAATTTTTCTATAGACTGGGGCTGAGGGGGTGGTTTCAGGGGATGATTCAAGCGCATTACATTTATTGTGCACTTTATCTCTAATCTAATGCCACCTCTGATCTGATAGGAGGTACCCATCCACATCCTGGAGGTTGAGGACCCCTGTTTTATAGAATTGGGTTTGGGAGAGGTGGCTTGAAGAGAAGCTTGAGAATACTGTTGAAAACAATCCAGGTTATACATCAAATAGGCATCTTATTCAATGTGAGAGGCTTAGATACTACTTCCCCCAAAAAGTGTGATTTGAACAGACTTGCGAGAGACTAGGATTCAGCCAGACTGTGGGTGTGATACAGGATATATTAGGCAGAGAGAAGAGAGTATCTCAAGGCTCGGAGCCAAGAGTACCTGTAGAATATTTGGTGGTAGTGGTTTAGTTGCTAACTCATGTCCAACTCTTGCAAGCCCCAGGACTGTAGCCCACCAGGCTCCTCCATCCATGGGATTTCCCAGGGCAAGAATACTGGAGTGGGTTGCCATTTACTTCTCCAGGGGATCTTCCTGACCCAGAGACTGAACCCTGGTCTCTTGCATTGCAGGCGAGCTCCTGCACTTCAGGCAGATTCTTTACCAACTGAGCTACGAAAGAAATCATAGAACATTTGAGAAAATATGTGAGCTGTAGTTTCTGGGAAACGAGCAGCTCTCATATCTGTAACTCTTGTAATCCAGTCATTCGTGTGCCTCCTTTATGAGGATTCAGTGCGGGGGGGAAAAAAATGTTAAATTTCACTCCAAGAGAGTCATGCATAATAAAGACTATTTATAGGACGTTTTTTCAGTTTCTTTCTTTCTTGCTTTCTCTTCTTTAACTAACCATGGCTCCCAGAAGGGTTATACTGCCCATGAATATTCTGAGTATACATAGAAGATATGGAATATATCACAGCAACTGATTATCCCAAAGAAGTGATCATGAAGTATCACTGCCTAGTGTAAATCATTAACAAAGGACATCCATCCATTTTATTAAATATATTTGATCTGCTGCTGTATCAAATCTACCACAGATGTCCTCTTTATGTTTCCCTACTGCCATCCAAAATTGGGCATCCCTGGTGTTCTGCCAGTTGATTAAAATGGTTTACTAAGGTCTTCATACTGTTTGTCTTCTTTCCCTGCCAATTAATTCCTCATACTGCTATCCAAATATATGCAGAAGGTCCTCTAACCATGATTCTTGGTGCAATCCTTAATAAATTAGGTTTAAACTCCTTAACCTGGAAATTTGTTTCTAATGTTCTTTGGGAGTTTGGTATTCCTTCAAGCCCAAATGCTATTACTTTTCAACGTATGTGTCCACCAAAGTGCATTCTCTGAAAATACCCTTTATTTGTATATACTGATGCTTTTATTCACCATACTTGGACCTCACACAGTATCCTGTGTCCACTTACAAAGTCCTACTTTCCTCTGAATTCCAGCTCTTTGACATAGCGTGAGTGTGTGTTCAGTTGTGTCTGACTCTTTGCCATCACATGGACTGTAGCCCACCAGGATCCTCTGTCCATGGGATTATGTCACCTAGAATACTGGAGTGGATTGCCATTTTCTTCTCCAGGGGATCTTTCCGAACCAGGGATCAAGCTTGTGTCACTTGTGTGTCCTGCACTGGCGGGTGAATTTTTTACCACTGAGCCACCTGGGAATCCCCTTTCATGGGGACATCCTGATTCTCTATTCACTACTCCTGATAGAGCAAAGATGAGATTAATTTCTCAGCTGAATATCCATTGAGTTTTAGGCTTATTTTATATATCGTGTATATCTGTAATACGTTCTGTCAACACTGCCCCTCTTGCTGGTCTCTTGAGAGGCAAACATCTCTGGCCCAAAAACTTGGGTGAGGCCTGTGAAGGCCAATACGCATTCCTATGATTCTCAGCCTTCTGGAAAAATGTGAGCCTAGGGACCTATCTTCTTGTCTGTTACTCTTCCTCATTCAAAAATTATTTATAGAGAGAATTCCCTGGTGCTCCAGTGGTTAGGACTCCATGGTTTTACTGCTGAGGGCCCAAGTTCAATCCCTGGTTGGGGAACTAAGATCCTACACACAGAGCTGCCAAAAAAATAGAGAAAATTATAGAGCATTTGCTATGTGCCTAGCATATACCTTTGGGGGCCATAAAATGATAAGGACAACACGTTTCCTGTCTCTGTGAATGTATAATTTTGGTAAAGGGGTACGTGAAAAAACTAACCACCAAATAATTACACAGAACTATAGACTTTCAGTTGTATAACTGCTTAAAGAAACATAAGATACTCTATTATCAATATACTCTGAACTTTCATGCCACCAGTCAATTTTTCCACTAAAGTCCTTGCCGTAGTGCTTCCTATACCAGCATTCCATTGAAAATACACAGGCCAATCCTGTCACATTTTTATTGAGTCCTCAGTCTACCAATTTGGCCTAACTGACGCCTGGCTCTGCCCTTTCCACTCCCCCCACCCACCTTACACCACTTGTCTTAAAGTTCTCATGAGTAGAGGCTACTCTGTTAGGTCAGGAGGCATGCTTCTTACTCCCCTTCAACCCCCAGCCTGGCCCAACTATGTTCTGTTTCCATTCCAAGGCTTTTCCAACCTCAGCCTAAAGTTCTCCTTTTGAACTTACATTAAGCGTTTGGAAAGAGCTTTGTATTGTATAATCAGGGAACTGAGAGACAGCCAATGTGGCTGATTTTTTTTTTTTTTCTGGCTGCACTGAATAGCATGTGGGATCTTAGTTCCCTGTTCTGGGATCGAACCCATGCCCCCAACCACTGGACAGCCAGGGAAGTCCATGGCTGGAGTACTGATTGGGGGAAAGTGTATTACAAACTAAGACTGAAGGGACAGCAGAGCTCAGACCACGTAGCCCTGTGGGCCATGCTGAGATGTTACCTGACTCAAATGTTAAAGAATCCGCCTACAAACCCAGGAGCACAGGAGATGTGGTTTGAACCCTTGGGTCAGGAAGATCCTCTGGAGGAGGAAACAGCAACCTACTCCAGTATTCTTAATGATATAATCCATGGACAGACAACCTGGTGGGCTAGAGTCCATGAAGTCACAAGGAGTCAGACACGACTGAGCATGCATGCACACACCAATGAAAAACAGGTGTGAAGAGTTCATCTGAGTGGAGCTGTCACGTGTCCTCTGCCTACAAAAATGAACCAAAATGAAAGCAGTAATCAAGCCTTTAATCACTTACTGTGATAGCATAAGCAAAAGGCTAAACCAGAGAAAAAACTGACTCTAGTTTCCATTCCCCCCCACTGAAATGGAGCCAGCATAGGGTAAGTGAATTAGCACTGCTCTGGAGAGAGTAGTCTCCCAGCTAAGGAACCCCCTCCCAACTCCACCCCAAGCAAAAGACTCCTGAAGTTTTATGAGACTTGGGGCAGGAGGCAGGGAGACATCAGCTTGAAGACAGATCACTTGGGAACTCTGAAACCTCATGTGGTGGAACCGTGGCATCCTGGATGACAGACACCTTGGAAACCTGATTCTTAGAGCTGGGGCTCATCAAGCAGGAAAATCAAAGGGGGACTTTCCCCACCTTTGTAGCCAAAGCATCAGATCATAACCTCCACCCAGGAAGATATCCACATGGTGACGCCTGCCAAGGCCCCGCAGGACTTGGGTGGGTGGGGGGTGGGACCGAGCTGCCCAAGGCCTGGAGAGAGGGTCATACTCTGCATGTTAGTGAAGCCAGGGTGCTGGTCACCAGTAAGGTCCCCAGTAAGGATAGGCTAGGTCAACTGAGCAGGGTTTTGGGGAACAAAGCATCTGCTTAAGCCATTCAAATGCTGGCGGGGACTAGACTACCCTGCCAGAGCCATGGGCTCAGGCTGCTTGGGGTATCCCAGCTTTATCTGCAAGGTCTCAGTTCAGTTTAGTCGCTCAGCTGTGTCCGACTCTTTGCGACCCCATGAATCAGCACACCAGGCCTCCCTGTCCATCACCAACTTCCAGAGTTCACTCAAACTCATGTCCATGGAGTCGGTGATGCCATCCAGCCATCTCATTCTCTGTCGTTCCCTTCTCCTCCTGCCCCCAATCCCTCCCAGCATCAGAGTCTTTTCCAATGAGTCAACTATTCGCATGAGGTGGCCAAAGTATTGGAGTTTCAGCTTTAGCATCTAAGCTCCCTTATAAAGGATATTCCCTCTGAAGACAAATCGAAAGATCACTATACTGCTTGGCCAGGGCGGGGCCTAGCCGGCTGGCCAGTATATTCTCAAATGAGATACTCAGGAACCCTCTCAGTTGGAAAAGGCAGCGGTCGCCACTTTGCACCTGCCCGCCTAAAGAGTGATTTTAGAAGGTGGGCAACCTCCAGCGTGGTGGCGCTTCCCTCTTGGAGGCTTGGAGGTGTGCAGGCCCCAGGAGGGTTGAAGGGATGCGAAATGCGCATGCGCCTGCCCTGCAGCATTCAGCATAAATAAATAGAAGCCTGGTCACAGTAGCGAGCATTAGGGGGTTCACGGGGGTTAAGCCTAATCACAAACTTGAACTATCCAGTGGGGACTATCCCTGCTAAAGACGAAACTCAAGGTTTCCTTGACTGTCTTGGCGGATGAATATTCTCCAAGAAGAAACACCCGGCAAAAAAAAAAAAAAGAAACACCCGGCAGCCCTAAGTACTGGAGACATTTGACCAGAAGTAAGTCCAAATGGGGACTGAGGCCAGTCTACCACTGCTGCGTCAGAGTGATTTTTGCGCCCAGAGTGCCCTCCACCTGGTAGCTATGCCTGTGGTTGGGGACAAGCTATTGTTCCACAGACCTGGGGACTACTGCTGCCAAGGCCAGCTCACGGAGCAAGCGAATTGAGGGTAACAAGGTTTCTGTGGAATTTCCAAACCCTGGTGAGCATAATCATCCTTAAGGCAGAGCAGGTGGGTGCTGCACTGTCTTCATGGAGAACACCTGGCCGGGTGTCCCAGAGGCTGCTGAGAGCTGGGGGCAGAGCACTGGTTGCTGGAGAAGCCCAGGGCCAGACCCGGCAGGAGCTTTAAATGAGACTAAAGGTCATCAGTTTGTATCCCATGCCTTTGATTAATTTTCACCTGCTCAATGAAGACTGTTTACCCACCTGGCAAAATACAAGGCTACTCTACTACCTTTTCAGGCCTGGGCCCCACAAGCTAACCAAAGTTTGCCAGGTAAGAGACTCCTGGGAGCCCTGTTTCCTAGAGAAGCTGGCGTGCTGATCCCACGGAAAGTTCATAGGAAAACTGTCGGTCGATGGTGGTTTGCAGCTGCAGCCTCAGAATGATTTTTGGGATGTTGGGGCCCTTCACCGTGGAGGCTTTGGTGGAGTTTGGAGCCTGGACCCAGCTCCACAGGCCTGGAAGACCTCACTGCCGGAGGACCGCTAACCAGGTAAGTCCTGATGGTGCGCCTGCAGCCAGGACTGGGGGACCTCTTAGAAGGCAAAGCAAAGACCATGAGAAAAGGGGTTCATAGGAACAGACTCTTGGGGGACAAAATGGGAGATGGTTGGCAATTTGCCTCTGCTGTTTTAGAGTGATTTTTCTGGGTGTGCGCTCCCTTACCCTGAAAGGTATGTGAATTTGGGAGCTTGATGCTCTTTCCACAGGCCTGGAGGGCCCCAGCTGCCTAAAATGAGCCGAAGGGATTCCCTTACTGCATGTGCTCGTGCCAAGTGGTTCAGGGTGGCCAGAGACCTGGAATAGGTAGCCAATTTGCCCGTTGTCATCTCTGGGTGATTTTTGTGGGGGTCTGTGTCCCCCATCTTGGATGCTCTGTAGTTGTTTGGAAGCATGCACTTAGCTCCACAATCCTGGAGGACCCTGGCTGCCCAAGGTCCTCCGTTGGCACTCCTGGGCGTGACGGTCAGGGAAGCCAGAGGTGGAGAACAGGAGAAGACTGACTGTAGCCCATTTGCAGCTTCTGCTTTGGGGCCATTCGAGGGGGTTGGCACCCATCTTCCTTGAGGTCATGCAACTGGTTGGGACCTGGCTAGCAGTGCCTGCTGAAGGATCTGTGCTGTGTGAGCCTGTGCCAGGCAGTTCAGGGCAGCCAGGGATCTGGATCAGGGCAAAGGTTAGGGGTGGTTGGGTCAGAGGAACAGGATCTTGTGAAAAAAAGGCATCTCTCTAAATCTGAGCCCTGATATATGCAAGTGGGCATATTGCCCTTTAAGGCAGGGCCTGGGGATACTGTACTGTATTGTCAAGTTTCCCGAAGCAGATTGGGTTGGTTATTTCCAGTAAGAGGCAAGTGGGAGTCCTGGTTGCTGGAGAAATCTGGTTGCCTGGGGCTTGGTGTTGGAGATCTAACTGCTGGTGTGGGCTAGTGAAGCTTTCTTTGTAATGGTATGAGGGTACCCAACCCTGGTACCGATGCAGTGACAGGGCCCATTCAGGTGTGGTGAGATTTTTTAGCTTGTTCATTTCCTGCAAGATATGCTGTGTTTTTTTTTTCTAATATCCATTTCCTTGTGTTTAATTCCAAATGGATCTCACACACATACTCCAAATTTCCCTGACAGCCTCTCGATGGTGTATGTTGCCATCTTCCATGTCAGTGGATCATTATTGAAAATAGCACAGGGGCTACTCTGCAGTTTTAAACTTTTCACAAAGTTCAACACAATGAGGACCTAATTTTTCAAAATGAGTTATTGGCAACACAATGAATGTTCTCTTTGTGTGAATTACAGCAATTTTTGTTAATTGTCTAAAATCTGCAAACCTGTGGGAAACATTTGCGATAAATTGATTTTTCTAGACATTGCCTCAATAATAAATAAGTCAGTATGGTGACTAATAAATGTCCCTTCTTTTGATTTTGTGCCCTTGTAATTAAAAAAACCTGAAGACAAGAGAAATCTGAAAGCTACTTCCTCCAAAATATCACAGTAAGAACACCAACCAGGACCGAGGTCTGCAGTTGTTCTTACTGTAAATTCCACTGTTGAGACTTTCAGTTGCAAATGACAGGAACAGAATTTAAAGTAAGGAATAAATTTTAGGGCTGTGCAACTAGAATGTTTTTAAGGAGATTTTGTTTATTGAGGTATAGTTTATTTACAATGTTGTGTTAATTTTTACTATAAGCCAAAGTGATTCTTGTGTATGTATGTATACACACATACACTTTCTTTTTAATATTCTTTTGCATTATGGTTTATCACAGGGTATTGAATATAATTCCTTCTGCTATACAGTAGTGTTACCGAGATCAAGCTTGTTCTGCTTGCTTCACGACAGGCCAATGATTTGGAGACAAGGTGTTGAGGCAAGGAATACCCCAACAAGAGACTGGCTGACTCAGAAGATGGCATATTAATGTCTCAAAATAACCATTTTGTGGAGGTCTGGATGCCAGGTTCTTCTATAGAACAGTGATGGGGGAGAAGTGAGAGAACAAAGTAAAACAGCCATTAATCTTGTAAATATCTTCTAGAATGGCAAGCCTCAGGCAGGGAATGTGTTAATTTCTTCCTTCCTGCCATCCACAGGTGGACAGGGTCCTGAACAAAGGCACTGCAGTTTGACAGACAGGCAGAGGGTCAGGATTCTCTGAGACAGGACATTATGTGTGATTATAATAAAAGCAACCAAAAGCAAGTCAAAGAAATGGTTCTAATTTGTAGTCAGAATTGGTTATTCCCTGCAACAGTAGGACCCTGTTGTTTATCCATGCGATACACACACACCCGTACACACTCACCAGTTTGCATCTGCTAAACCCAAACTGCCACACCATCCCTCCCCCATGGCAACCACATGTCTGTTCTCTGTTTGTGAGTCTGTCTCTGTTTTGTAGGTAGGTTCACTTGTGTCAGATTTTAGTTTTCACATGTAAGTGATGTCATGTGGTATTTGTTTTTCCCTTTCTGACCTTGCTGCTACTGCTGCTAAGTCACTTTAGTCGTGTCCGACTCTGTGTGACCCCATAGACGGAAGCCCACCAGGCTCCCCCGTCCCTGGGATTCTCCAGGCAAGAACACTGGAGTGGGTTGCCATTTCCTTCTCCAATGCATGAAAGTGAAGTCGCTCAGTCGTGTCCGACCCTTAGGCACCCCACGGACTGCAGCCTACCAGGCTCCTCCATCCATGGGATTTTCTAGGCAAGAGTACTGGAGTGGCTTGCCATTGCCTTCTCCGTTTCTGACCTTACTTAGTATGATAATCTCCACTTCCATCGATGGCGCTGTAAATGGCATCATGTCCTTCATTTTTATGACTGAGTAGTATTCCATTGTATATATGTATTGCAGCTTCATTATCTCTTCATCTGTCAGTGGACATTCAGGTTGTTTCCACATCTTGGCTGTTGTGAACAACACTCCTATGAAAACAGGGGTGCATGTGCCTTTTTGAATTATTGTTTTGCTGGATATATGCCCAGGAGTGGGCCTGCTGCATCATATGGTAATTCTACTTTTAGAAATTGGGAATTAATCCAGTTTCAAATTTGATTGGATCAGAGATGTGAAGAAAACCAGAATACATCACTCCAAAATATTCCTCTTTGACATAAAACTATTTTGAACTGAAAGCAACTAAGAAGCATCAAACCCAGGAAAAGCTCCCCCTTTTCTGCAGGATCAGTTCAGTTCAGTTGCTCAGTCATTCAGTCATGTCCGACTCTTTGTGACCCCATGGACTGTAGCATGCCAGGCCTCCCTGTCCATCACCAACTCCTGGAGTTTACTCAAACTCATGTCCATTGAGTTGGTGATGCCATCCAACCATGTCATCCTCTGTTGTCCACTTCTCCTCCCACCTTCAATCTTTCCCAGCATCAGGGTCTTTTCAAATGAGTCAACTCTTCCCACCAGGTGGCCAAAGTATTGGAGTTTCAGCTTCAACATCAGTCCTTCCAATGAACACCCAGGACTGATCTCCTTTAGGATGGACTGGTTGGATCTCCTTGCAGTCCAAGGGACTCTCAAGAGTCTTGTCCAACACCACAGTTCAAAAGCATCGATTCTTCTGTGCTCAGCTTTCATTATAGTCCAACTCTCACATCCATACATGACTACTGGACAAACCATAGCCTTGACTAGACGGACCTTGGTTGGCAAAGTAATGTCTCTGCTTTTTAATATACTATCTAGGTTGGTCATAACTTTCCTTCCAAGGAGTAAGCGTCTTTTAATTTCATGGCTGCAGTCACCATCTGCAGTGATTTGGAGCCCCCCCAAAATAAAGTCAGCCACTGTTTCCACTGTTTCCCCATCTATTTCCCATGAAGTGATGGGACCAGATGCCATGATCTTAGTTTTCTGAATGTTGAACTTTAAACCAACTTTTTCTGCAGGGTACATGCTCTTTTTTTACTGGGGACCCTCTTATCAATACAGAGACCTTTCAGAGGAATCTGCAAACAAACTTTCCTTCATTAGTTGCTCCCATGTATTTCTCTCTCCTCAGGTTGCCACTTTTGGAAGCCTGAAATTGTGTGCTTTGTTTTGTCATTTCTCTATAATATGTTTTGTCAAGAGTTTATGTAAGTTGGAATCTAAGCATTCCAGCTTGAGTTACTTTTCCTTTAGGATTCTTGCAAGTGGTATTGTGTTGATACACTGCTTGCTTTTGTTAATGTCTCTTTGTTAAAGAGTTCCTGTTGATAACTGAAGCAGGATAAAATGTTGCCTCCTCTACATATGAAACATGTCATGAGTAACTTTCTCTGCCTTGGTATCTTGGTTCTTATCTTTCCTTAGAGTCTGTTCCATGGTTTCCCTTCACTTGGCAAAGAGCCAGCCATAGACAGTTCCCTGCCTGTATCATTCCTGTAACTTGTAGACTTAAACTCTTTTTCTTCGATTCCACATATAGACTTTCAGGGCTGAACACTGAGGTCTAAACTGTGCCTTCCCTCTTAGGATGTGGACCCAGATGGATCCGTGTTCCTGAGCATCTGAAGTATGCGAGATACTGTCCCGGGTACCAGGGGTGTGATGTGAACAAGAGAAGTGCAGCCTGAACTCTCCTGAGGTGAGGAGAACGTTAATGTATGAATGAATCACTCCATTCTGGTGAGGGTGAGGGAACATTAATCAACAAACCAGCCAACCAATTTCCGATAATGGTAATAATTTTATATCATAAATGTGCCTTAAAGGAAAATAAAGCAAGCTGAATGGGTGAAAGATAACATGGTATTGTGATGGTGAAAGTGAAATTGTTCGTTGCTCAGTCGTGTCCCACTCTTTCATCGCATGGACTATAACCTGCCAGGCTCCTCTGTCCATGGGATTCTTCAGGCAAGAATACTGGAGTGGGTTGCCATTCCCTTCTCCAGGGGATCTTCCTGATCCAGGGATTGAACCCAAGTCTCCTGCATTGCAGAAGATTCTTTACCATCTGAGTCACCAGGGAAGCATTGTGATGGTGGTGTTGACTAAAAAAGATGCACAATGTGAGAGCTGTGAGTTAAGTTTTATTTGGGGCAAAATGAGGACTGCAACCCGGGAGACCGCATCTCAGATAATTCTGAGGAACTGCTCCAAAGAGCTCGTGGGGGAAGATCAAGATATAAGACTTTGGTGAAGACAAAGTTCAGTGCAATCAAGTGCCTATTTTACAAGAGGTTTTCTGCTAGTCATGAGGAGCTATTGTCATCATGAAGAGATTCGGTGCTTTTCTAGATATGAGGAGATGCAAAGATTGGGACCACGAAATCAGTTTCTGAAAATATCTAAGCATCTAAAGACCTGTTCTGCCAGTTTCCCTGGAGCACACTGATCTCCTTTTAGGGCATGTTGAAGGTCAACAGCAGCACTAGCACAGGATTCAGGGCAAATGCCCTTGGCAAGTACCAGTTTGTAGTTGACAGTGGTATTTGTGGGGTCAAGAGAGGACTTTGTAAAGAGGTAACATTGAGTGGCAGCAGAGCATGGCTTCAGGTGTTGTGACTTTCTGTTTACTCTAGACAAAAAACCAGGTAGGGCGCATTTGTCTCCAGAGCTCCTGGAAATATACATGGTAAGAAATCTACCAGACACTTGAATGTCTTAGAGTTGGATGTATTAGAAGACAGGTATAGGAAGGTATAGTGTTGGATGTCTTCTAGACAGGTATAGATGTATTAGAAGACAGGTATAGGAAGAACTATTTTCTCTTCTTGGAGATGTAGCAGATTACCGAAGACATGTGGCTTCTCCTGATGGAAGGGTATATGATTCCCAGGATCCCTTTCAGCTCTACATTCAGTGATTCTGAATTCATTCTGTAAGCCATTCGTTTTCATATTTTCTTTTAGCATTCAATAATGTCAGAATGAATGATGCAAGGAGGGCAAAATTGAATTGTAGAATCATCATTTGCATTCACCAGTTTATAGAGGGACATTATAAATAACCTTACCTTAAAAAGACAGAAGTCCTATTCTTCAGTAACTCACGTGTCAATATTTGTAAATCCTATTAAATAATTTTAAGAAAGCCTAGTGACATAGTCATTACTTTCTAGCTTCCAAGCAACCGTGATTAGATTAACATCTTTTTGATCAGTGAACAGCCTCTAAGTAGAGTTGATATAACCTTGGCAGTTAGTAGAACAAATATTTAAAGGAAATTTTATACGCTGTGCCTATTCTTACTGGTGCATGCATGCTCAGTCTTTAAGTTATGTCCGACTCTTTGCGACCCCATGGACTATAGCCCGCTAGGCTCCTTTCCGTGGAATTTCCCAGGCAAGAATACTGGAATGGGTTGCCATATCTTCCTCCAGGGAATCTTCCCAACCCAGGGATTGAACCTCTGTTTCCTTCTTGGCTTGCAGATTCTTTACCACTGAGCCACCAGGGAAGCCCTTTGCTACTGATACTGTTTGATTTAATGAGAGTGAAATAATTCCCTAGAGAAATGTTATCTATGAGAAGTGCTTCCTTATTACTAACTTTTTTATTGATGTTTATTGTTTTTTATTGATGTCTGCAGTGTTTTACATGTACATCATAGTGATTATATAAAATATTCTTTTTCTCATTGTTTTCCATTATAGGTTATTACAAGATATTGAGTAGAGTCCCCTGTGCTGTACCTTAGGTTCTTGTTTCTTTTTTAATTTTATTTATTTTATATATAGTAGTGTAGAGATGTTAATCTCAAACTCCTAAATTACCCCTTATTCCCATCCCCTTTTGTAGCCATAGTTTGTTTTCTATATCTGTGTGTCTATTTGTTTTTTAAATAAATTTATTTGTATCATTTTTTTCAGATGTGATATCATAAGATATTTGTCTTTCTCTGACTTAGAATGACAATCTCCAGGTCTATCGATGTTCCTGCAAAGGGCTGTATTTCATTCTTTTTTATGGGTGACTAATATTTCACTGTGTATATATACACCACATTTTCTTTATGTGTTCCTCTGTTGATGGACATCTGGGTTGCTTCCATGTCCTGGCTGTTGTAAATAGTGCTGCTATGAACACTGGGGCACATGAGAAGCTCTTCCTTTTATTGACCAGTCATGCTTAAACAAAATCACTATAATAACCTTCAATTATTATATTGTATAATAATCTAAAACTATTGTGTTAAGCAATAGTAATAGTTAACACTTGTCAAGTAGTTACTGTATGTCAGACACTTTTCTAGATGCTTTACATATTTATGTATTTTAATCTCCATTGAAGCAGTCTGAGTGCAGGTTGGAAAAAATTTCTAGACACAGAGTATTTCAGAAGGGAGTTTATTCAGAACAAAGAGCAGAGATAATGAGGGCACTGTGAGCACAGTGGGCCGACCTCCTGACAGACCAGGGAGAGTGACAGTTTTTGTGGATAATAGCTGATTTTTATAGCCTCAAGACAAAGGAGAGTCCTGCTGAAAAGCTGGCATTAGATGATTGGTTAGAGCACTATAGGGTGACTACTGGGTTGGACTTTTGCCTAATTTGAAGTCAGGAAGCCTGCCGGTGATGATCAGGGGGTTTTTGGCAATGGTTATAAAGGGGCTTAGTCAGCTTTGGTGGTGACCTTGATTCTGGGCTCCGCCTCTGTGGCCTTGAAGCAAGGCCTTGCACTCAATAATGTCAGCAACCCTATGAAATGCTATTATTAACCTACTTTTCAGATGAGGGAATTGAAACATGGTAAGGAACCTGCAGCTCATGACAGAGGATGAGACGGTTGGATGGCATCACTGACTCAGTGGACACATGTTTGAGTAAGCTCCGGGATTTGGTGATGGACAGAGAAGCCTGGTGTGCTGCCGTCCATGGGGTCACAAAGAGTCGGACATGACTGAGCAACTGAACTGAGGAAGCTACCCTAGTTCACAGACCTGGTTGATAACAAAGCAGTGTTTCGAATCTAGGTGTTCTGGATCTTATTAAATAATTCAAGTTTTTAGCCACATATGCTACTTTATGTGTATTTCAAATCTGAGTGGGAAATGGTGTTTGTTTTTTCTGGGGTGGCAAATAATATTCAGAGACTGAGATCATCTTTGCTATAGGTTGTGCCATAGGTTGCCATAACATAGGCTAACTGTGGGAATTAAACTAATTTCACAAGCCAATAGCATACAGGATCATACCTCTTAATTAAGCCAATAAAAAGTAACACACTCCAGCCAGTAATAGATTAATCACACTATTGTTTCAAGCAAAGGGAAGATGAAAGGAATAAAGTCCAAATTTAGTTCAGATGTACTTTTGGTAAGCTGATGTCCAGCTGTCAGCGCAAAGTAAAAGTCCTTTGTTACTAGGGCGCGTTGCTAGGGAACAAAGATGCCAGTGTTGCAGGCAAGATGATCTCCTTGGGCCACTGCATGGCTTTCATCACTACCTGGCAAGGGGTCATCTTGCCTAGGCAGGAGCTAATGCCACAAGGTCTTCGGAGAGCTATTGAGATCAGCAATGCAGACAGAACCCTCTTAGGGTACTGGTCAAACCTTAATGTCTCCCAGAGCTGCCCCCTACCCATTCTTGTCCATCAGGGCTTCTCAGTAACTGAACTGCTCAGCACTTGACCACAGGGATCGGCAGTGACATCCGGCTACAGCTTCCTCAATGTATATGACTTAACTCAGAACCAAACAATTAAATAAATTAAAAAATAATTTAAAAAAAGAACCAAACAACCTCAGTCTTAGATTAAAAAAAAAAAGTCCAAAACAAGTCGATTTGAAATCATATCAAACAAATATATGCTAAGTCACTTCAGTCGTGTCCGACTCTGTGTGACCCCATAGACGGCAGCCCACCAGCCTCCCCTGTCCCTGGGATTCTCCAGGCAAGAACACTGGAGTGGGTTGCCATTTCCTTCTCCAAAACCAATATATATCAGCATTTAAATTTACTTTAGGAAAAATTTACTTTGGTAAAGAATCTTCCTGCATTACAGGAAACCCAGGTTTGATCCCTGGTTCAGGAAGATCCCCTGGAGAAGGGGATGGCAACCCATTCCAGTATTCTTGCCTGGAAAATTACATGGACAGAGGAACCTGGCAGGGTACAGTTCACGGGGGTTGCAAAGAGTCAGACACGACTGAGGAACTAACACACACTTAGGAAAAATTGGACTGTAGGTGACATTTTCGTGCTGTCGATTTTATACCGCCATGTCCTCTTGTCCTCTTTTCATCTCTGGACTATTCCCTCTTGCAACCCCCAGGGCTGTATTTCACCGTCAAAATATGTGAGCCCCCAAAAAAGATGATACTAATTCATTACAATTTAGTATCATTTTGGAGAAGGAAATGGCAACCCACTGCAGTGTTCTTGCCTGAAAAATCCCATGGACAGAGGCGCCTGGCAGGTTATAGTCCATGGGATTGCAAAGAGTTGGACATGACTGAACGACTTCACACTTCTAGTATCATTTTAGTCCATGGTTTGCCTCTTTCAGAAGGATTTATACTTTGTATTTTATGTAGGAACAAAAGGCTTTTTCCTGCTAAAGGGATTTCAAATAGAAGCTAGTGAATGGGAGAGATATTTGGAGGGCTAGGTTGCTCCTGCAGTGGGGTTTTAGAGCTTGGAAGTCTGTCTTCCACTGTACCTATGCAAATTGTTTCCCAATATTTGATGCTTGTAGGAAAGGGTATTTTATGATATTAAATATGCTAAATTATGGGTGGTTACAGGATGGCACTACTGATTTGAAATCATTCCTGGAGAATGATTTTATTTTTAAAAATTTAATTTTAATGAAACAAAGATGAATATTTTTAATGATGAAAGGTACAATTTACGAAGAAGATATCATAAGCCATTAGACACCTAATAAGAAGAAAAGATACATAAAGCAAAAATCAGAATGGAGGATGATTTTAGACTGCAATAAATATTGAAAGGTCTTTGAAAAGAATTGGCATAAAACTGAAGTAAGACTCAAATCATTCAACCACCTTCTATTGTGATAGAAGACATAAAATGTTGCTCACCAAAACAAGGCTAAATATCTTGTTTCCTTGATGAGTGTTCTGGTTAACCAGATTGTGGAATGGGAAAATACTTCTGTTGCCTAAGGAACCATGTAGGTGCCTCGGATCTCCTCAGGACTTCCCAGGGGGCTCAGTGGTAAAGAATCACCTGCCAGTGCTGGAGACTTGGGTTCGATCCTCAGGTCCAGAAGATCCCGTACAGGAGGAAACGGCAACCCACTCCAGTCTTCTTGCTTGGGAAATCCCACGAACAGAGGAGTCTGGTGAGCTACAGTCCAGTCCATGGAGTTAGGAGAGAGTTGGCCAGGACTGAGCGACTGATCACACGTATCTCCTTGGTTCCTGTCCCACCCGCTGGGCAGGGGAGGCCATGCTGAGGCAGACCAGCCCTCAGACAGAGTTAAGCACCCTTCAGTCACTGAACTTTTAAGCTCTGATTTGTGAGGTGTCTGCCTATGTATTTTCTATGTATTTTGCTTTATCCTTTGAATGCCGTGTTCCTGTCTAGGGGACCCTGTTTCCTAGTGAGGAACCACTGCCTTGCATGCTAACCTTCGGGGGAAACCAGAGGTAAGCAGAATTGGCAAAGCTTCTACTCTCTGTCTTTTTTCCAGTCCTTTTATCCTTTTATGAGTCTCCTCTCGGTCCTTTCTCCCCCTCCTCCCTTTCTGACTTTCTTTGGAGCCCAAACATCTCCTTTTGAATTCTGGCTCGTAAGCCTTCTTCTTGACCTCAGGCAAGTTTCTGAACTTCTCTGTACCTCAGCCTTTACCTTCTAAGGTAGTTGGAAATATTAAAAGAATTTAAAAAGTGTAAAGCACTTCAAATAACACCTGATACTTGGTAGTCAAGTGTTCATCATTCTCACCATTGTCATAATCACTATTTATTTTTGAAAGTCACTCAGTTGTGTCCGACTCTTTGCGACCCCATGGACTATACAGTCCATGGCATTCTCCAGGCCAGAATACTGAAGTATGGGTAGCCTTTCCCGTCTCCAGGGGATCTTCCCAGCCCATAATCATTGTTCCTTTCCATAAATATTTATTGAGTTATGTATATTTGGGGGAAGATCCTCTGGAGGAGGGTATGGCAACCCAGTATTCTTGTCTGGAGAATCACATGGACAGAGGAGCCTGGCGGGCTACAGTCCATAGGGTGGCAAAGAGTCAGACACGACTGAAGCTACTGAGCATGCATGCACGTATGTTTGAAAGGCTCCCCTGGTGGCTCAGTGGTAAAGAATCTGCCTGCCAATACCAGAGACACGGGTTCAATCCCAGCTTTTGGAAGATCTCCTGGAGAAGGAAATGGCAACACATTCCGGTATTCTTGCTTGGAGAACCCTATGGAGCCTGACGTGTTACAGTTCATGGGGTCTTTAAGGGTCGGACAAGTCTTAGCAACTGAACAACAACAACAATCTATGTTTTAAACGCTGTGCTAAAGAATTAAAATGACTAAATGAACAAAATATTTCAATGGAACTCTTGGATTCAGTGTTCAAAGCCCCACAAGCCAGCATGGGGATCCTAACTCTTTTCCCTGTCAAATCATACCTATTCTGTTTTCTCACTTCTTAGAGAATGCTTTTTGCCAAGTGGCAACAGTGGTTAAAACAGGTGAATATATGCATTTAAAAATGTTAGTTTGAACCCAGTAAATATGCATGTTTCCAGAAGCCTTTCAAAGAACCAACCTTGTGATAATAGTTTCAGGTATCACAGCTACTGTACTTCTAGGGCTTAGTTATATTCACATTGGCCTTTCAGTGACATTCAGTTCACATCTAAGTATATTAATCATTTTGCCTGCATACTTGGACAGCTCTTCCTGCTAACTTTCTTTTGTAATTGACATGAAGCATAAGATATCGAGGAAGAAGGAGATGTTCTCTACTTGCTTTTCATTGTTTTTTTTTTTTAAACTCTAGAAGGTGCTCAAAGTTCTTTTTGATAACTTTTTTTGTTTAGAATTATGAGAGTTCATTTTAATTCCAATTATTGGTAGTTCTTGCCATCATGCTTCAAACCTTTTTTAAATATCAGATTAATGAAAAAGAAAGTTGGTAGATCCTAGGGGCATTTTCTGTGTCCTTAGCTGGGTTATTTGTAATTCCCAGGTTAAGAATGATCACAATTACTGGCCTTCAGAAAACCCTGTGTATCAATACTTTCCTAGTTTACTTTGGTTGAAGTACTCCCTAAAGAGACAGTACATATTTTCATTTTTTTCCCTCATTTTGATTTGTTCATGGCTGTGCAGTAAGGTCTGAATTTCCAGTTCATGTTGCAAGATATAATAGACACTGTGTTCATGCCCAGTGATGGCATTCATGTTGTAGGGTTTTTCCCCGTTCCTTGTCAGACAGCAGAATATCCATTTCTGGTCCCTGTTTTAACTCAGTTCATTAGAAACAGTATTTAGGTAGGATGACTAATCTGGAATCCAAAAGAGGTTTTATCTATTAAATAGAAGCAACCTCTGACAGAAAGCCTGGGGCAGAGTAAGCGAGGACGATGACAAAATCCTGCTCTACACACGAACTCTTGGTTTGGAGGCTGAAACAGGTGGTTTTCCTGCCTTTGGGGCCTTTGCCTGTAAGCATTGTAAACAGTTAAAAAAATAAGTTTTGCTGGAAAGTGGATAATGCAGTCAAGTGGCTCTATGTAACAAACACCCTCTCAGCTGCTCATTTTAGACGATGATTTCAGACGCTTCCTGAAATTGTATTACATCCCGTTTGACTGTTTTTTTCCCTTTGATTAACAATTCAGTTTTGTGTAATATGCCAGTGAGTCAGATGTCTTAGCTTGAGAAGGGTCCTGCCAAGATGATGACAAATTACAAATTATATACTAATCTTTGTGGAGATTAAAATAGATGAAATCAGTAAAATATTTTGAGTAGTGTTTGCTGTAACTTTGAGCACTCACTACTTATTAGCTCTTAATAGTCTTACTGTTACTATTAGGAATTACTTGGGGTTCATTTTATCCTGTGGCTGCTGCTGCTGCTGCTGCTAAGTCAGTTCAGTCGTGTCCGACTCTGTGTGACCCCATAGATGGAAGCCCACCAGGCTCCCCCGTCCCTGGGATTCGCCAGGCAAGAACACTGGAGTGGGTTGCCATTTCCTTCTCCAATGTGTGAAAGTGAAAAGGGAAAGTGAAGTCGCTCAGTCGTGTCCGACCCTTAGCGACCCCACGGACTGCAGCCTACCAGTCTCCTCCATCCATGGGATTTTCTAGGCAAGAGTACTGGAGTGGCTTGCCATTGCCTTCTCCGTCCTATGGCACTGCCCTGAAATTAAAGGCACAAAAACCAATGCAAATGCAAAGTGAGAGCCTGATACAGATGATGATTTTAGTATGGACTCACATGGCTCCCTGGAATATATAGCAAGTTCTATCAGTAGTGTTGAAAAAATGAACTTTAAATCATTTTGAATTGTTTATTATATTTACTGTGTCAGGCAATCAGGTACACATTCTTCTTGTAATTAACCCCTTTTTACAGTTGAGAAAACCAAAGTTCAGAGAGGCTATATCTAAACCTTCCAAGTCATACAGCTGGAGAGTGATAGAATAGGTTCTTCTGTACCACACTGGTTTACAAAATGTTTTGAAATAAACTGTTTTTGGGTGCACTTTGCAGCATGAGTGATCTGAATTCCCCAACCAGGGTTAAAACACACGCTCCGCTGAGGCAGAATTGTCTTAACCATTGGACAACCAGAAAAGTCTCCAAGTAAATTCTTTATTAAAGTATGTTGAGTGATGAATTATTAATTTCCCTCTAGCTAGTTTAAAAAAAATTAATTGAAATATAGTTGATTTATAATGTTGTGTAAGTTTCAGGTGTATTGCGAAGTGATTCAGTTATATATGTGTGTATATGTAAATACATATATTCTTTTTTTTTAAACTTATTTTTGTATTGGTGGAGAAGGATTATGGCAATTCACTCCAGTGTTTTTGCCTGGAGAGTCCCATGGACAGAGGAGCCTGGCAGGCTACATTCCATGGGGTTGCAAAGAGTTGGACACAACTGAAACGACTTAGCACACATGCATATTTTGTATTGGGGTATAGCCAGTGAACAAGGTTGTGACAGTTTCAGGTAAACAGCGAAGGGACTCAGCCATACATACGCATTGATCCATTCTCCTCCAAACTCCCCTCCCGTCCAGGCTGCCACATAATGTTGAGCAGAGTCCCTTGTGCTACACACATACACACTGTGTGGTTGGTTATCCATCTTAATATATAGCAGCTACTTTTGCATGTGATTTTCACTATTGATGATGTAAGTACACTACACGTCATGAAATTTGTGTTGATTTGGTTCTCAGGAGTCCAGATTGCCTCTCCCTCTTCCTGTTGTTCCACTGAAATAATCTACCTCGGTGGGAGGGGGAATAATGGTTCTTTGCAGATGCCCATGTCTAATCTCTGGACCCTGTAAACATGTTACCTTACTCAGCAAAAGATTTTGTAGATGTTAGAATTGAAAGAAGGAGGCAGGAGAATCAGAAGAGATGAGGACAGAAGCAGAGGTCCGAGGGATGCAGTTGGTGCCTCTGAAGATGGGGGAAAGAACCGTAAGTCAGGGAACGCAGACCAGCTCTAGAAGCTGCAAAAGGCAAGAAGACCAGTTCTCTCCCAGAACCTCAAAAAGAAACACAGACCAGCAGACACCTTGGTTTTAGCCCCATGAGACCCATTTCAGACTTTTGATCTCCTGATCAAGTGTAGGTTGTTTCAAGCCACCAAATTTGTTGCAGTGGCAATAGGAAACTGCTGTTCTCTCCTTGCAGTGTTTACAGAGTGTCTCACCTTTTATTTTGATGCTCCTATGAGTTAGGACAATTGGCTCATTTATTATTTAGGTTGGGGTTATGAGCAAGTTGTTTGCAGTGATACACATGGATCAACCCAACTTTTTAAAATCATACTTTTAATCAGTAAAGAGCTTTGGGTGGATTGATTCAGTATATGAGTCTAGGGGAAGGAAGGAAGGGAGATGGCACCTTGAACCACTAGAGGTTGTGGGGGATCTTGAAGGAAGGAAATTGCTTTAACTTGAGAGTTTCTCAGGAAATCCTGATTAGGCCCGATGAGGGCCTGTGAAAATCATTGACCTAATGGAACTAGTGACAATTGAGCAATTCTGTGCTAATTACAGTTCTAAGAGCTTAACTTACATTGACTTTCTTTTCCTTGTACATACTATTGATACATAATAGTACATAATAGTGAGGGAAATACTATTGATAATACTTGTTTTACCAATAAGGAAACTGACACATAGGGCTTAGGTTTTACTTAAACATTTTGATTATAATAGGATTGTTAACATTGAACTGGTTGTCAAATTGTATTGATAACATATATAAACATTTATGATCACAGAATTATTTTATGTTCAAATTTTAAGCCTTAGAGCTCTTTTTCTACCACATTGAATTGAACTAGCTATAGGGTTAATGGGTTCTAGGTAACTAGCTATTAGGTTTATTCTGAACTAGACTTTTAGAATATAACTGTTAAAGACAGGTTTAAAAACAGTTGTTGAAGAATCTTGTCCATAAAAGCACTAAGTAAGACGCTGCCTTGGCATAAAATGTCCACTGGGTGGCAGGTTTTCATAAAAAGTACATGACATTAGATTTCACATCATAAGTTTCCCCAAATTTATAAGACCAAACAACTCATTTGCTTTGGGTTGTTAAATAGCTAACTTTTTGAGTTTCTTAAAGGGGGATCCCTTGTACTGTATTTAATATTGATTCAAAATAGAAACAGAGCTTTAGCAGCTTAACACTATTGAAATATATATATATATATATCCCTTTAAATAAGAACTTAATTTGAAGTGCTTTTTACAAATTAAACTTGAGCCCATGGGCAAACTTGTAAAATGTTGATTTTTTTTTAAATTAAGCTGTAATAATAAAAAATCTATATGGTCTTACATCAAGTAACTTTATACTAGAAAAGTTTTAGTTTTTTAGTAAAGATAGCAAAAAATTATACACTATGAATTTATTTACATTAATTCCTTGAACTTCTTTCCTGCAAGCTTAAAGTTTTCACATGGAGGACAAATTTCCTCCCACTAAGAGTTTTCAGGGTTACAATTTGAGGCCAGCTCAAAGTTATTTACTTGTTTAGTGCTGAATTCAGGAAGAAAAAGGTACTTTGAAAGCTATACTCAGAGTACCTTTAAAGACTGTTTCTATGAACATATGCTTGGTGCCTTTGTCAGCTGACACCTGCCTAACTGCCCTTCATCCAAACTGTAGATAGGAAGGTGACACCAGGGGGCGCTATACCAGCACCAAGGCGTGCCCACTTCCACATTCACCTCCACAAAGCTTAGTTACAACTACTAACTTTCTTTTCTTCCTCCTCCTCTCCTGCTGCCCCTGCTCCGTGGTGCAGATGCGAGAGACGCCGGCTTCGGCGCAACCGACCACGCTCAGAAGTGTGGCCGAGAGGAGCTACCACACGTCCAAGGTAAGGTACAGCGGCTGCGCTTTGCTGGAGCAGCTGTGAAGAGATATACCACAACCAAGGTAAGAGATACCCAAATAAGACGGTAGGTATTGAGAGGGGGCATCAGAGGGCAGACACACTGAAGTCATAATCACAGAAAACTAGTTGATCTGATCATATGGACCACAGCCCTGTCTAACTCAATGAAACTAAGCCATGCTGTGTGGGGCCACCCAAGACAGACGGGTCATGGTGGAGAGGTCTGACAGAATGTGGTCCACTGGAGAAGGGAATGGCAAACCACTTCAGTATACTTGCCTTGAGAACCCCATGAACAGTATCAAAAGGCAAAATGATAGGATACTGAATGAGGAATTCCCCAGGTAGGTAGGTGCCCAGTATGCTACTGGAGATCAGTGGAGAAATAACTCCAGAAAGAATGAAGGGATGGAGCCAAAGCAAAACCAATACCCAGTTGTGGATGTGACTGGTGATAGAAGCAAGGTCCGATGCTGTAAAGAGCAATACTGCATAGGAACCTGGAATGTTAGGTTCATGAATCGAGGCAAACTGGAAGTGGTCAAACAGGAGATGACAAGAGTGAACGTAGACATTCTAGGAATCAGTGAACTAAAATGGACTGGAATGGGTGAATTTAACTCAGATGACCATTATATCTACTACCATGGGCAGGAATCCCTTAGAAGAAATGAAGTAGCCATCATGGTCAACAAAAGAGTCCGAAATGCAGTACTTGGATGCAATCTCAAAAATGACAGAATGATCTCTGTTCGTTTCCAAGGCAAATCATTGAATATTACAATAATCCAAGCCTATGCCCCAACCAGTAATGCTGAAGAAGCCCAAGTTGAATGGTTCTCTGAAGACCTACAAGACCTTTTAGAACTAACACCCAAAAAAGATGTCCTTTTCATTATAGGGGACTGGAATGCAAAAGTAGGTAGACAAGAAAAACCTGGAGTAACAGGCAAATTTGGCCTTGGAGCACGAAATGAAGCAGGGCAAAGGCTAATAGAGTTTTGCCAAGAGAACGCACTGGTCATGGCAAACACCCTCTTCCAACAACACAAGAGAAGACTCTACACATGGACATCACCAGATGGTCAACACCGAAATCAGATTGATTATATTCTTTGCAGCCAAAGATGGAGAAGCTCTATACAGTTAGCAAAAACAAGACCAGGAGCTGACTGTGGCTCAGATCATGAACTCCTTATTGCCAAATTCAGACTGAAATTGAAGAAAGTAGGGAAAACCACTAGACCATTCAGATATGACCTCAATCAAATCCCTTATGATTATACAGTGGAAGTGAGAAATAGATTTAAGGGACTAGATCTGATAGAGCGCCTGATGAACTCTGGATGGAGGTTCGTGACATTGTACAGGAGACAGGGACCAAGACCATCCCCATGGAAAAGAAATGCAAAAAAGCAAAATGACTGTCTGAGGAGGCCTTACAAATAGCTGTGAAAAGAAGAGAAGCGAAAAGCAAAGGAGAAAAGGAAAGATATAAGTATCTGAATGCAGAGTTCCAAAGAATAGCAAGGAGAGATAAGAAAGCCTTCCTCAGCAATCAGTGCAAAGAAATAGAGGAAAACAATAGAATAGGAAAAACAAGAGATCTCTTCAAGAAAATTAGAGATATCAAGGGAACATTTCCTGCAAAGATGGGCTCGATAAAGGACAGAAATGGTATGGACCTAACAGAAGCAGAAGATATTAAGAAGAGGTGGCAAGAATACACAGAAAAACTGTACAAAAAAGATCTTCATGACCAAGATAATCACGATGGCATGATCACTCACCTGGAGCCAGACATCTTGGAATGTGAAGTCAAGTGGGCCTTAGAGAGCATCACTATGAACAAAGCTAGTGGAGGTGATGGAATTCCAGTTGAGCTATTTCAAATTCTGAAAGATGATGCTGTGAAAGTGCTGCACTCAATATGCCAGCAAATTTGGACAACTCAGCAGTGGCCACAGGACTGGAAAAGGTCAGTCTTCATTCCAATCCCAAAGAAAGGTAATGCCAAAGAATGTTCAAACTACCACACAATTGCACTCATCTCACACGCTAGTAAAGTCATGCTCAAAATTCTCCAAGCCAGGCTTCAGCAATATGTGAACCATGAAATTCCAGATGTTCAAGCAGGTTTTAGAAAAGGCAGAGGCACCAGAGATCAAATTGCCAAAATCTGCTGGATCATGGAGAAAGCAAGAGAGTTCCAGAAAAACATCTATTTCTGCTTCATTGACTATGCCAAAGCCTTTGACTGTGTGGATCACAATAAAGTGTGGAACATTCTGAAAGAGATGGGAATCCCAGACCACCTGACCTGCCTCTTGAGAAACCTGTATGCAGGTCAGGAAGCACCAGTTAGAACTGGACATGGAACAACAGACTGGTTCCAAATAGGAAAAGGAGTACGTCAAGGTTGTATCTTGTCACCCTGCTTATTTAACTTCTATGCACAGTACATCATGAGGAACGCTGGGCTGGAAGAAGCACAAGCTGGAATCAGGATTGCCGGGAGAAATATCAATAACCCCAGATAATGCAGATGACACCACCTTTATGGCAGAAAGTGAAGAGGAACTCAAAAGCCTCTTGATGAAAGTGAAAGAGGAGAGTGAAAAGGTTGGCTTGAAGCTGAACATTCAGAAAACAAAGATCATGGCATCTGGTCCCATCACTTCATGGGAAATAGATGGGGAAACAGTTGAAACAGTGTCAGACTTTAATTTTTTGGACTCCAAAATCACTGCAGATGCTGATTGCAGCCATGAAATTAAAAGACGTTTACTCTTTGGAAGGAAAGTTATGACCAACCTAGATAGCATATTAAAAAGCAGAGACATTACTTTGCCAACCAAGGTCCGTCTAGTCAAGGCTATGGTTTTTCCCGTGGTCATGTATGGATGTGAGAGTTGGACTGTGAAGAAAGCTGAGCGCCGAAGAATTGATGCTTTTGAAGTGTGGTGCTGGAGAAGACTCTTGAGAGTCCCTTGGACTTCAAGGAGATCCAACCAGTCCATTCTAAAGGAGATCAATCCTGGGTGTTCATTGGAAGAACTGATGCTAAAGCTGAAACTGCAATACTTTGGCCACCTCATGCGACGAGTTGACTGACTGTTAAAGACTCTGATGCTGGGCGGGATTGGGGGCGGGAGGCGACTGGGATGACAGAGAATGAGATGGCTAGATGGCATCTCCGACTTGATGGACATGAGTTGGAGTGAACTCCGGGAGTTGGTGATGGACAGGGAGGCCTGGTGTGCTGTGATTCATGGGGTCGGAAAGAGTTGGACACGACTGAGCGACTGAACTGAACTGAACTTTCTCTTCTTCCTCCTCCTCTCCTGCTGCTTTAATCAGTATTCCTTTGGCCTGTGTATCAAGTTGTTAGCGTGGTGGACTAGGTGTTTCTAATCATCACAGACTCTTCTGTCTTTGGTAGGTGCTAGAAGCTCTGGCTCACTAACCTTTAACATGTAAATATGCCGATTCGTGAATTTTAAACTGTACTTTAAAATGATCAGTTCAGTAGCTTGCCCTAATCATGAAAAAGAAAAGATTCTGCCACTATACCCTCATTTAAATGTCAATGACTACACATTTAATGGCTCTTATTTTATCTATTGAACTGAATTTATGAACTTAATGTTTGAAGTACAAATATTCAAATACAGTTGAACTTTAAGCCTATCATAGCAAACGTGATATGCAACACAGTAGGATGAGCTCTAGCAGAATATTTCTCCATCAATTAGCTCTGCCACGCAACTAAAAGGTGAATTCCCTAGTGGCAATTTATTCATACCATTTTTGACTGTTCTTAAACCTGAAGCTTACGTTTAACATCAGCACTTTTTCTTACTTTATACTGGGTCTAAATTTAAGCAATGAAATGTCATTATTTCCTTATCTGAAAAAATAAAGGAAATGAAAAAAAATCAATAGCTGATGACAGTTGGCAGAAACAAACAACATAATCAATTAAGGGGATATTGAGTATCCATTCAACACAGAAAATGTTAGATACTCAGCTAATACTCCACTGCTGGTTGATTTATTGATAATGCTTGTTTCTGTCCATTAGTCTTAGAAATTCATATTTTTTTTAAAAAAGAAACTCACTGTGAGTGAAAATGTGAACAAGCATCAGTAATTGACTTAAAAAAAAAACCTTTTTATATTGGCATATAGGTGATTAACAATGTTGTATTAGTTTCAGGTGTATGTCAAATGGTTCAGTCATACATATACACGTGTCTATTCTTTTTCAAGTTATTTTCCCATTTAAGTTGTTACATAATATTGAACAGAGTTCCCTGTGTTATACAGCAGGTTCTTGTTGGTTATCTGTTTTAAATGTAGAAATGTGTACATGTCGGTTCCAAACTCCCTAATTATCCCGTCCCCCTCGACCATAAATTTATTCTCTAAGTCTGTGAGTCTGTTTTGTAAATACGTTCATTTGTATCATTTTTTAAAAGATACCACATACAAGTGATATCATGTGATATTTATTATTCTGACTTCGTTCAATAGGACAAGTTCATTGTAGGTTCATCCATGTTGCTGCAAAAGCATTATTTCATTCTTTTAAATGACTGAGTAGCATTCCACTGTGTATATATATCACATCTTTATCCATTCATCTGTAGATGGACTTTTAGGTTGTTTCCATATGTTGGCTGTTATAAATAATGCTGCTATGAAGTTGGACTGTGAAGAAAGCTGATCACCGAAGAATTGATGCTTTTGAACCGTGGTGTTGGAGAAGACTCTTGAGAGTCCCTTGGACTGCAAGGAGATCCAACCAGTCCATCCTAAAGGAGATCAATCCTGGGTGTTCATTGGAAGGACTGATGCTAAAGCTGAAACTCCAGTACTTTGGCCACCTCATGCGACGAGTTGACTCACTGGAAAAGACTCTGATGCTGGGAGGGATTGGGGGTTGGGGGAGATGGGGACGACAGAGAATGAGGTGGCTGGATGGCATCACCGACTCGATGGACATGAGTTTGAGTGAACTCCGGGAGTTGGTGATGGACAGGGAGGCCTGGTGTGCTGTGATTCATGGGGTCGCAAAGAGTCGGACACGACTGAGCGACTGAACTGAACTGAACTGATGAACATTGGGGTATTCTTTTGGGTCATGTTTTTCTCTGGGTATATGCCCAGAAGTGGGATTGCAGGATCATATGGTAGCTCTATTTTTATTCAGAATGGCCATCATCAAAAAATTCACGAACTATCAGTGCTGGAAAGGGTGTGGAGAAAAGCAAATCTCCTACACTGTTGGTGGGAATGTAAATTGGCACAGCCACTGTATAGAACAGCATGGAGGCTCCTTAAAAGTAAAAACAGAGTAGTTGGCTCTTGTTTTTAGCCACTGTGTTGTCTTGTTGTCTCAGTTCAGTTGCCCAGTCATGTCCAGCTCCTTGTGGCTCTGTGGACTGCAGCACTGCAGGCTGCCCTGTTCATCAGCAGCTCCTGCAGCTTGCTTAAACTCATGTCCATTGAGTCGGTGATGCCATCCAACATCCTCTGTTGTCCCCTTTTCCACCCGCCTTCAATCTTTCCCAGCATCAGGGTCTTTTCCAGTGAGTCGGTTCTTCATATCAGGTGGCCAAAGTATTGGAGTTTCAGCTTCATCATCAGTCTTTCCAATGAACATTCAGGACTGATTTCCTTTAGGATGGACTGGTTGGATCTCTTTGCAGTCCAAGGGACTCTCAAGAATCTCCTCCAACACCACAGTTCAAAAGCATCAATTCTTCGGCACTCAGCTCTCTTTATAGTCCAACTCTCGCATCCATGCATGACTACTGGAAAAACCATAGCTTTCACTAGATGGACCTTTGTTGGCGAAGTAATGTCTCTGCTTTTTAATATGCTCTCTAGGGTGGTCATAACTTTTCTTCCAAGGAGCAAGCGTCTTTTAATTTCATGACTGCAGTCACCATCTGCAGTGATTTTGAAGCCCCCCAAAATAAAGTCTGTCACTGTTTCCATTGTTTCCCCATCTATTTGCTATGAAGTGATGGGACCGGATGCCATGATCTTAGTTTTCTGAATGTCAAGTTTTAAGCTAACTTTTTCACTCTTCTCTTTCACTTTCATCAAGAGTTTCTTTAGTTCTTCTTTGCTTTCTGCCATAAGGGTGGTGTCATCTGCATATATGAAGTTATTGATATTTCTTCTAGCAATCTTGATTCCAGCTTGTGCTTCATCCAGCCTGGCATTTTGCATGATGTACTCTGCATATAAGTTAAATCAGCAGGGTGACAATATACAGCCTTGATGTACTCCTTTCCAGATTTGGAACCAGTCCGTTGTTCCATGTCAAATTCTAACTGTTGCTTCTTGACCTGCATACAGATTTCTCAGGAGGCAGGTCAGGTGATCTGGTATTCCCATGTCTTTAAGAATTTTCCACAGTTTGTTGTGATCCACACAGTCAAAGGCTTTGGTATAGTCAATAAAGCAAAAGTAGATGTTTTTCTGGAACTCTCTTGCTGTTTTGATGATCCCGTGGCTGTTGGCAATTTTATCTCTGGTTCCTCTGCCTTTTCTAAATCCATCTTGAACATCTGGAAGTTCTGAGCTATCAGGGAAGTGCTCTCATTGCCTGGGATTCTATTAGTAGAAAATATAGGTTAGTGTTAACTTTCAACATAACTGTGAGAAAACATTTAATAGAGTCCTTATTCATTGCAGAGTTGTTTTTCTTGTTGTGCTGAGTCCGAGTTGTGTTTTTTTAAAATTATGTTGTCATTGACTGTCATCAAATAGGTTACAATTTTTAGCAAAACAAGACATATGCAAACTGGACATCTGGATGATAAAAGATGACAAAGTATAACTAAGTGCCAAAAGGCATGATATCCTAGCACTCCCTGACAAGCATCACAATGCAGAGCAAATTGCTCTACAGGGTATCTATCTCATTTTTCTTTAAATAAAGCATTTACAATGTATTGTCATTTTTTTAAACTCAAAATGAATACAAGTTCTAAATGTAATTTTAATGCCCAAGTCTTTTCTATTTATGATTTCAAAGTACAGAATAATTAGCATTTTTCATTTTTTATAGCTCCATGGAGGCGTTACCCCATCACACACTATGTGGAAAATTCATTTCAGAGACATCCTCATCCAACTTACTATTATTTACACTTAATTTTACCCTGCAGGCTGGTTGTAATATTAATATAAGTCAGCACTGAAGACCATTTTTTATTTGGGCTAATTATTATTTTTTCCCATTCTGTAACTCCACCACAGTTTTATTTGTTGCTTTGAGCTTTTCTTGCCTGTTCTGTGGCCGTGGTGTAGGCTGAGGGTTGGGAAGACCTGGCAGGAGCTGAGCTCAGCTCACCCATCTCTTCAGACGGTACTCTCACTAACTCTCCAGACGTGGCAGTAAATACAGAAATGGCCATCTTAGGCAGGTTATATTTTCTCCTGACCATGTAGCTGAGAAGACCAGGAATGCTTTTGTAGCTCCACAGCTGCAGGATGGAAAGCAAATGGCAACACTCGCCATCTTGTCCATTGGTCCACTCTGATGTTCCGGTGCAGAATGAAAAGCATTGAATCGGATGCCTGCCGCCTTACATTGCTGTTCGGTTGCTCAGTTGTGTCGGACTCTTTGTGACCCCATGGACTGCAGCACGCCAGGCTTCCTTGTCCTCTCCAATCTCCCTGAATTTGCTCAAACTCATGTCCATTGAGTCGGTGATGCCATCCAACCGTCTCCTTCTCCTCCTGCCTTCAGTCTTTCCCAGCACCAGGGCCTTCTCCAATGAATCAACTCTTTGCATCAGATGGCCACAGTGTTGGAGCTTCAGCATCAGTCCTTCCAATGAATGGTTAGGATTGATGTGATATATACTCAATAAGATAGTTTTCTCTTTTCTTTTATAAAGTTAACTCCACTCATTAAAAACAGTGATATGATATGCATAAAATTACAGCTTAAGAGAATCTTAGAATTGAAATAAGCCTTTACTCTTTTCTAATCAACTTCCATCTCAGTCTTCTGTATGACACTTAAAATTTGTAGGATGGCTGAGTATAATCAGACATCAGGGAGGCCCTGGATAGCATATTGTTAGTGATATTTTCAGCTAGAAAACTCAAACTGGCATAGACAAAAAGAAATGTATGTTATGAAAACTTCATTGGTCAGGCAGTTTGGTTGATTTAATAGCCAAGGACCCAGACTTTTCCCCATCTCTGCTTTGACTTCCTTTGTCTGTGAATTTTACTCACTAATTCATGATCTCAAGATGCTGTAGTTGTGCTCAGCATCACAGGCAGATGTGACTACAACTGGAAAGAAAAGGGACCTTTTCTCAGCGTCTTTAAACTTATTCATGCAAGAATCAGGAATTCATTTCTGGAAATCCCCTCTCCAGATCCCCTCTCATTTTGATTGGCTGAAATATTATCCATTTCCAAATCAATTACTTGCAAAAAAGAAAACCACCCCAGGTTAAAAAAAAAAATGAGTTTACTGTGACTTTTTAGAATAAGCATGTGGAGAGAAAGACTGCTGATGAGTCAAACTGCTTTTGCTGCTCTTCAAAGCAGCTCCTTTTCAATAAAGAGTTGCTGCTGCTGCTGCTGCTAAGTCACTTCAGTCGTGTCCGACTCTGTGAGACCCCATAGACGGCAGCCCACCAGGCTCCCCCCGTCCCTGGGATTCTCTAGGCAAGAACACTGGAGTGGGTTGCCATTTCCTTCTCCAATGCATGAAAGTGAAAAGTGAAAGTGAAGTTTCTCAGTTGTGTCCGACTCTTAACAACCCCGTGGACTGCAGCCCACCAGGCTCCTCCGCCCATGGGATTTTCCAGGCAAGAGTACTGGAGTGGGTTGCCATTGCCTTCTCCAAAAGAGTTGCTGCTGCTGCTAAGTCACTTCAGTCGTGTCCGACTCCGTGTGACCCCATAGACGGGAGCCCACCAGGCTCCCCCGTCCCTGGGATTCTCCAGGCAAGAACACTGGAGTGGGTTGCCGTTTCCTTCTCCAATGTGTGAAAGTGAAAAGTGAAAGTGAAGTCGCTCAGTCGTGTCCGACCCCTAGCGACCCCAGGGACTGCAGCTTACCAGGCTCCTCCATCCATGGGATTTTCTAGGCAAGAGTACTGGAGTGGCTTGCCATTGCCTTCTCCGAAAGAGTTTGCTAGTTCTCTCCAATTTATCTTCCTTTGTTTCAGATAAGACTAGTGAAAGGTCCTTCATAAAGGCAAGGCCAGCGTTAAATGATTGTTAAAAAGATTCTGTAATGAGCACACACACCCATGTGATGGCACACAGTCTAGAGATCCAAATGAAGGAAGAGTCACGTTGATGCTGAACTTGTGACTTATTCTTAAGAAATAATGTTTCATTGGTGAGCTCCCTCAAGTTTAATTTGGAGAAAAATTCAAATACATTATCTTCCAAGTTATCTTTGGATCTTACAGTTTTTCTAACGCTTTGGGGAAAGGCCAGTAGGTGAGAATTGAGGTTTAAAGGGGCAGCTTTATTTTTTAGGTAGACCGTGATGGACAGCAGGATGTGCTTACTGCTCCTTTTGTACCTGGGCCCAGTGCTGCTAAGTCGCTTCAGTTGTGTCCGACTCTGTGCAACCCTATAGATGGCAGCCCACCAGGCTCCCCCATCCCTGGGATTCTCCAGGCAAGAATACTGGAGTGGGTTGCCATTTCCTTCCCAGTGCATGAAAGCAAAAAGTGAAAGTGAAGTCTCTCAGTCGTGTCTGACTCCTAGCGATCCCATGGACTACAGCCTACCAGGCTCCTCCGTCCATGGGATTTTCCAGGCAAGAGTACTGGAGTGGGGTTCCATTGCCTTCTCCTTCTCCTGCACTGGGTCCAGTGCAGCCCAGTCCTATTCTGTTTTATGCCAAAGGCATGAAAGAGTAGGATCACTTATGCTTTTTTGTTGTTGAAGTTTGGTTGATTTACAATGATGTGTTAATTACTGTTGTACAGCAGAATGACTGTGGTATACAGATATTCTTTTCCATTATGGCTTATCACAGGATATTGAATATAGTTCCTTGTGCTGTACAGCGGGACCTTGTTTATCCATTGTATATATATAACAGATGGCATCTGCTAAACCCAAAGTCCCGATTCATCCCTCTCCCACCTCCCTCTCCCTTGGGAATCTAGTTTATTCTTTGTGTCTGTGATTCTTTTTCTCTTTTGTGGATAGTTTCGTTTGTGTCATATTTTAGATTCCACGTAAGTGATAGCATATGTTTCTTTGTTTCTGACTTACTTCACTTAGTATGATAATCTAATTTCATCCATGTTGCTGCAAATGGTGTTATTTCATTCTTTTCTATGGCACAGTAGCACGTCTTCTTTCTCCATTCATCTGTTGATGGACAGACATTTAGGTTGTTTCCCTGCCTTGGCTGTTGTAAATAGTATATCTTTTTAAATTAGTTTTGTCTGGATATGTACCCAGGAGTAGGATTGCTGGATCATATAGTAGGTCTGTTTTTAGTTTTCTGGGGAACCTCATACGTTTTCCACAGTGCTGCACCAATTTACATTCCCACCAACAGTGTAGGAGGGTTCCCATTTCTCCACACCCTCTCCAGCATTTGTTATTTGTAGACTTTTTAATGATAGTCATTTTGGTCAGTGGACCACTATCACTTCCACTTTAATGAAAGACTTAGTATGCTCTAATGTGAATCTCTACTCCAGACTGTGAGCCAGATTGAGAATTAAGAGGGGGATTCTGCTATTTGCTGTGGTAAGAACCTGCCTGCCAATGCAGGAGATGTTAGAGGCAAGGGTTTGATCTCTGGGTTGGGAAGAACCCCTGGAGGAGGAAATGGCATCCTACTCCAGTATTCTTGCCTGGAGAATCCTCATGGACAGAGGAGCCTGGTGGACTACAGTCCTTGGGGTTGTAAAGAGTCGGACATGACTGAAGTGACTTAGCAAGCATCCAAACAGGAAAAAAAAACCAAAACCTAGGAAACAAAGAATTATTTGAAGGAGAATTATTTGAAGGATTATTTTTCCTTTACCTTTATTTTAAAACGGTAGTGATAATATTGGTTAGTGTAGTATGATGAAGTAGAGGGTTTCATTCATAATTACATTAATTCCTGAAAGAAGGGCCCATGTAAAATATTTCACCTACTATTTATATATTTTTCCAGATAATGATTGTTGTCCAGATTCTCTTTAAAGACAAAGCCACCCAAGACGCTATTTCCTTCATGAGAATGGTGCATTGAAGGCAGATCTGCGTAGTTTGCTTGATTAGTCAGTGGAGCCAGTGCTGTCAGGGTTTTAATTCCCCAGCTTTCTGGCTTTACAACAATATGAAGCGACCCAGATTCCTGTTTAAGTCAAATGCCTGAATTTTCTCTCCCAAGTTTTCTACCCACACTGTTGATTAAGTAAAGGAAAGTCCTAAGGAGGAGTTGAGAGGCTGGGCAATGCTTATTAGGCAAATACATGGTGGTAGCATTTGTTTCACAGATGCTTCCCTGACAATATACAGTTTACACTAAAGTGAGGTCACTGATGTCTTCACTTGTTACATGCCAATATTAAAAAAAAAAAAAAAGGACTATTTAAAACAGTGTGAAATGAGACCTTTCTGTGTTAAGTGCCTGTGTTTGTGCTGGCTGTCAAGAACTGAAGGGGCTGAAATGCCACCCTTCTTACAGGAAACAAGTAGCCTGCCACCGTTTCATATGTGCAGAATGCATACGCAAGGCTGCCGGGGGAGAGATAAAGGATGTTACCACTCAGGGTGCAGCAAGCCGTCTGAGCATTACCTGTGCCTGGGATCCCCCTGCCCTCCAGTTCCAGGCGGTGGGGGTGATAACACGGAACAGACCCGAGGGACGCAGTGTGGTCTGTCTGTGCCCTCTGAAGAGCACCGAGTTTAGGACATTCCCCATATTGTAAGGGGCTGCTGAAAAACCCATCCATCCTTTGCCCCGAAGTGAGGCTATGTTCTTACTATGTGCATTGGGAGACAAATTTGCCCTCCATCCCAGAGGGAAATACTCTATTTTTTCAACGCTATTTGTTCTACAGACATTCTTGTAAAGATATTCTGGAATAAAATACTCGTATATGGTATATATGGTGTTGTGTGGGTGATATCTATGCATACCATTTAATTCTCTCAGTAATTCTGTAAAGATAGCTCATAATTCTTGTTTTAGATGTAAAGAAGGAATATCCACTAAGCATCTTGCCTCATGTCATAGAGATTGTAAGGGACAAACTTTTGGATATTCAATCCTTTGTTCTACTCAACAGCCCGTAATCTCTCTGATCAGCCGATGCACTAATTGCCATGAAAAGCAGAGACACACGTATGTATTCTGTGACAGTGAGTTCTAGAAAGAAAGCCCTTTGACTTTTTATACTGCTTCTGCTAGAAATATCTGTCTCTATTAAAGAAATATCTGTGGTGCTGTTGTCTTCGTGATTGGATTGCTACAAAGTGTATCATGTGCAATACCATTCAAACAAGTATGGAAGATGGTGGTCAGTGAAGCAGTAAGGTTTCCCCCTTCAATCAAACCAATTGCTCTTTGTAAGTATTATTTTGGAAGATACAGTTAAAACGATGTTGAATTAAATTGAGCTTCTGAAAATTGCTCACCTCATGATTCCTTCTGATTACATCTTGGCATAATTCTGCCAAGTTTCAATATGTAATTTAGGGATAATGTATAATGGGTATTGGAACTATTGCAGCTTCTCTACATTTAAATGAGAGGCCAATTTTATTAGTAACAACTGTAATAACTCTGCTAAATAGGTTCTATGACTTAGTCACTCATTAGGAAATTATTTCTCAGCAGGAGCATATTACCTTTATATATTTAATTCAAGTTTTGAGAAGGAAATTTATTAGCATTGCAAGTGTTTTCAGAGAGCTCATTTTTACAGATACTATATTAAGATTCTAATGAATTGTTTCCTCTGGTGTTAAACTCAAGGGCTTATTTTTCATTGTTTTATTTTTTAAAAACTTTATATTCACACGAGACATTTAAAAATTATGCAGTGATGTTTAGACTCCAGTTATCAAAATACCAGAGAAGTGATAAGACCCCCTTCCATTTCATCACTCAATGTTTGGTTGATATCTCTTGTGGGGGAAGAACATTTTTGGATTAAAAGAATTACTGCAAATATGTAGCTAGACACAGGTATGTATCATATACTAACCTAAATGATGACTACTCTAAAAGGAGTATCTCTAGTAAAGTAAATTTGGAGAAAAGCTGGTTACATTTTTACAGGAATTATTGTTGTTTAGTTGCTAAGTCATGTCCAACTCTTGGTGATCCCATGGACTGCAGCCCACCATGCTCCTCTGTCCATGGGTTTTCCCAGGCAAGAATACTGGAGTGGGTTGCCATTTCTTCCTCCAGGGAATGAACCCAAGTCTCCCCGCATTGGCAGGTGGATTCTTTACCATGGAGCCACCAGGGAAACCCCAACAGGACTTATGTAGCATATTAAACAATGGTGCTGAGAGGTCCTGCTCAGAAATGGAGTTGTTTCATCTTTGAAATGTGTTTGATCCCAGAGCCCTTTTACTTTGTAAGCTGCCCTATAATTGAGGAAGTCCTGAATACTCTCTTGAAAGAAAGTGAAAGCTGCTCAGTTGTGTCCAGCTCTTTGCGACCCCATGGACCATACAGTCCATGGAATTCTCCAGGCCAGAATACTGGAGTGGATAGCCTTTCCCTTCTCCAGGGGATCTTCCCAACCCAGGGATCGAACCCCGGTCTCCCGCATTTCGGGCAGATTCTTTACCAGCTGAGCCACAAGGGAAGCGCCCGAATACTCTTTTAGAAAGATTTTGTTCATTTACTCATTTTTGCTTGTGCTCGGTCTTTGTTGTTGCACTCAGGCTTTCTCTGGTTGCTGTGAGCAGGGGTCCCCTTTCTTGCGGTGCATGGCCTTCTCATTGCAGTGGCGTCTCTTGTTCCAGAGCGTGGGCTCTAGGTGCATGGGTGTCAATCGTTGTAGCCCCAGGACTGAGTTGCTCTGAGGCATGTGAGATCTTCCTGGACCAGGGATGGAACCTGTGTCCTCTGCATTGGCAGGTGGATTCTTGTCCACTGGACCACCAGAGAAGTCCCTGAATACTCTTTCATGATATTTTTATCCCACTAGAACAGCATGGACCATAATCTTAATTGTTTGGGGGTTCTCACATACTGGATACAGTCATTTGTTTTTAAAAAAAAAATTCAGTGAGTTCTTCATGTTCCCAGGTCTCACGTGGACTTGAAGAGTGACAAGTGGAAAGGTCATTATAGCAGATGGGAAAAGTGACCTGGGGGACTGAGTGATGCCGAAAGTGCTAGGTTGATGCCAGAATGAACAATGGGGATTTATTGGTCGTTGTTTCTAAGCTCTTCATTGTGTCTTGATTTTCTCATCTTTGAAAAAGAAATAATGCCTTCTTGATGTGTTGACTGTAAAGATTTGTAAAATCATCTGCTTTGAAATATTCCATAAATGGCAGTTATTTTAATTACTCATTATTTCAGCTCATAAAAAGTGACTTTTGAAGTTATAAACATGGAAGTAAAAAAAAGAAGTAATCTTTTTTTTTTCCTGAAAGTTATTTTCCTCTTAATACTGTGTATTACTTACATGAAACTGTGTATATAACTCAACCAGCACTGTGTCTGTAGTGTAGTATGATACACAGGTACTGGAATTTTCTTTGGAAATTAGCACTAAATTATATCACATTTTGCTCAGTTAGTTAAGCAATATTTTTGAGTTACCATGTGGTAGATGCCTCTCTAATTGCTATAGATACATCAGCAAATAGAAAGCAACAAAGTCCCTACTTTTATATAGCTTATATTTTCAATTGAAACAAGTTTTTATACTTTCAGTAAAAGCAAAGAGAAAATTACAGAAAATTGGAAAAGCAGCTTAACAATAGCATGCGAAAAAGACTTAAAATTCGATTGCACTAAAATAGGCAAGACTTCATGTCTCTTAAAAGCAGCTCAGTTAATTTCTTGACAGAGGCGGTGTGCATGGGTATGGAGATGATAAAAATGCCCTTACAGTTCTGAGCTGCTGACTTTAAGATGGGGCTTCTTTATATTTGTAAGCTTCTAGCAACTTATTTTTCCACCAAACTGTGCAGATTTATTTTTACTTGATCTTTAAATCTCTTCTGTTCAAAATAGACCGTGTGAGGCTCATTCCATTTTGCAGATTTGAACAGCTGTCCTCAGAGAGGTGCTCCTGAGTTCACTGAGAAGCAGGTCAGTACAGCAGAGAGAGAACAGAAACCAAACCTGACTCCTGGTGGAGGAAGCTTGCTGTTCCTGATTGTTAAGGGAACCTGACAATATTGCCCTTAACAGTGGCAATAGAGGATGACTGAGGCTGACTTCACATGCATGCAATCCGAGCATTCTTCAGAAATCATTTTTCCCTGAAAAGAGATAATTACATCTAAAGTGAAAACTTGAGAAGGAGAAACATGTTCAGGTTGAATTGCCTTTCATTCTGTCTTACTAATTATTCAACATATAATTTGCGACTTCACATATTTTGAATGAGCCCTAGCAATTTGAATTTTTTTCCCGTACTCTGATGGAGGGCTGCTAGATCCATCACAAATATGGGTGTGCCCTGGATTTGGAATGACCTTCACAGAGGAAAGAAATTACTGCTAGAATGCCGGTTAGGAGAACTGACTTCTTAACTTACCTTGTTTGCGTAATGTGGCCTTGCTTTGGGAAGCATAGGGGTTAAACTGCCTGTGGGTGAACTCAGGACTGGGCTCAAATGCTGTCTCTACTAGGGGACATTATTCAACATCTCTAAGCCTCATTCTTCTTAATGTATAGACCTAACAGCAATGTCTACTTAGGTATAACTTTAAGGTTTGCATGAGATAATGTATATGCCTGAGAGTGATCACTCAGTCAGATATTAACTGTTATCATACCCCTTTGAGGTTAATTGTTCAAAATATGTTCAACAAAATTACCAATCTGTTACGACATCCTATCCCAAGTTACTTTGCTCAGAAATTTACCGTGGAGATGTCTTGTGCTTTTGGAAGTCTCAAATATTGACAGTCTTAAAACATGTATGAGGCAGATAAAGAGGTAACACACAGCCAGTAAAGGATTAAATCCATTTTGAACATGACTTTTTGTATATCTGTCTCATACTTGATTTTTAAAATTATTTATTTTATTTTTTGGTTGGTCTTTGTTGGGCTTCCCTGATAGCTCAACCGGTAAAGAATCTGCCTGTAGTACAGGAGACATGGAACACGCGGGTTGGATCCCTGGGTCAGGAAGAACCCCCTGGAGTAGGAAATGGCAACTCACTCTAGTATTCTTGCCAGAAGAATCTCATGGACAGAGGAACCTGGTGGGCTACAGTCCAAAGGGTTGCAGAGAGTCAGACCCAACTGAGCGATCAAGGATGCGTGGATCTTTGTTGCTGCTAGTGGGCTTTCTCTAATTGTGGTGAGTAGGACCTCCTTTTCATTGCATTGTGTGGGATTCTCATTGGGATGGCTTCTCCTGTTGTGGGGCATAGGCCTAGTTGCCCCATAACATATGGAATCTTCCCAGACCAGGGATTGAACCCATGTCCCCTGCATTGGCAGGTGGATTCTTATCCACTGGACCACCAGGGAAGCCCTGTGTTTGATTTTATATGTTCATATGAATAAGTTCTTGAAGTTTGTTTTTCAAAGATCCTCCGCAGAAGAATTTCTGCGATCAATGAGAATGACAGTTAAACATAAGTGCTCCTTTTTCAATTTGTCTTGGCGTGGCAGGCTTAATTTAATTCCTGGGGAGACAAAAGTAGGAAGAACAGAGAGCTGTAACATGACTGGTTTTAGGCCTGAGCATGAAGGAAAGAAGCACGCTATCCCAAGAATGCTGTGACGGCAAAAGCTCAGCTCCTGGTTGACAAGTTCAATGAGGAAATTATACCGACAGCTCCTTGTCAAAAGATAAGAAGATATTTCTTTACTGGGAGTGATGTGCAGTTAGCATAATAGTTATTATTAGGCAGGAGGGGTTGGAGAAGGTATGAATTCCATGGGGTGTTATTATTGGGGACCTGCCTCGATATGGCCCAGGGTATCCTCGGGATGAACGGCGTTGGCGTCAGAGAGAGAGAGAGGCAGAGGCTGATGATTCTTGGTTTACGCAGGAAACCAATAAACCCCCAGCATGGGGTTTGCTCTGTTTACGTAGGCCGCAGGCACCCTCTCGAATCACTGGAAGCACCCCACCAGGGCACCCCCTCGAGTGGGTCTTAGAAGCCCAGGCAGATAAGTAAACGCAGAGGGCCCAGCGCTCCAAGGATCTCAGCCAGAAAAAGGAGAATAGAGAAAAGGACGGAAAAAGAGAAAGAACGACATGGGGAGACCAAGCTTCAGTGAGCAAGGCCCAAAACTTTATTTTCCAGTGCTGCTTTTATACCCTAAGTTGTGCACATAAAAAATAGAGAAAGGGAGGTATAGAGTCATGCCAGAATCACGTGGGGTCAGCAGTCTTGACCCTTATCAGGATCAGGGCTTATTTTTGTATGTCTCGTGATATACAAAAGTTTTAGGTAGTTTACATCATCTTCTGGCCAGGAGGCCTGCTAACAGTTTATGGCCCTCTCTCCTAACAAAGGTTAGTTAGCTAGAAAAAGGCTTATATTCTTTCAAGGTGATTTTCCTAAAGTCAGGCGCTTTTCTCCAAAGACACATGACAAGGTTACATTCCTATAAGGCAAGGGTGTTGTGAACTACAAGAAAGGAATTTATTAACTTAAGATCTGATGTGGTTAAATCAAAGGCTACTACTTATTTTCTCTATATGTGATTAATATATTTCCAAGGATACAATAGAAAGAAAATATGGAAACTTCACAGCAAGCATTGATTCAACAATGAAATCTTTTTTAGTACTATTCTAATGATTTTAACTTCTTCAACAAATTCCTGTATTTTAGAATATTAGGCTTTCTGTCCTTGCATGGCTGGGAGGCTGTAAACAGACACATTCGTAGTTGTAAGAGCCCGGACAAATTTGTCAGGCAAGTTTGAAAGCAATCAGAGGGGCTTGGATTGGAACACTCCTATTAAGCCGAGGAGAACTTAACTACAGCTCTGAATTAATGTTTTCAGAGAAAGGTGGTTGGGGGGAAGCCCCCGTAAGTATTTGAGGACTTGGTAAGAGATGTAAGATAGTAAGGCAGTCAGACTCCGGTTTTCTTTGGGGTAGATGCTCGGGTAAGTCCAGGGGGTTCCTCAAGTCCTGATTAGGCTTTGCCCGTCAGGCCTCTTCCCCAATTGACCTTTGCCACGGGTAGGATTTCCCTCGCTGGCTCCCGGCATGTTATCTGGGTTGCATCAGGCAATTTTAGATGCGTGATTTTTAAGATGGGTATGGATGGTATGATTTTCCAGTGATGTGATTGTGGAATTGCTCATCTAAACACGGTGTCTCCTCAAAAGGAGTGAAAAAAAAAATCTTGGTTTTACCGAAGGTAGTGTAGCAGAATTCCATAGAACGTGACTATGGGGTCACACAGAGTCGGACACGACTGAAGTGACTTAGCAGCAGCAGCAGTGTAGCAGAATTCCATAGAACGTGATGGCCTCAGGAGTCAGGCTGCCTGGGTTCATAGCCTGTTTCTGTCACCTCCTAATGGTGTGATCATGAATAAACTGCTTAACTTCTTTATCCTTCAGACCCTTAATCTGTAAAATTGGTTTAATAATACTCCTCACTTCATAGGGTTTTCTAATGCTGAAATAAGACAATAACTATAAAATATCTAGTGTGGAACATAACATGTGTTTAATATATGTTAGCAGTTATTACCTGTACATTAGAGAAGAATGCCTTAAAATCACATAGCACTTGACCATATTAAACGCTGCCTCATTTAACCTTCACAGATCCTAAGGTAAGAAGTTCAGGTAGGACCCTTCTCCCTGACAAACTAGCAAGTTGAAATTCAAAGAAATCCAGGGCCTTGCCCAAGTCACATAGCTATTCAGTGGTGGAGTTGATTCTGTAATGAGACATCCAGTTGGGTAGACGTCCTCCTTTAATATTTTTGTGAGGTCACATCTTCACCATCACAAGTGATGGTTTTCCCACAGGATAGCTATGTGCCAGAGTTAACAGATAAGTGACATAAATAGCAAAAGCTGTGTTACCAGGGAGGGTCAGAGAGAGCAGCTATACTGACTTTAGGGAATAAGAACTGCTAGGGTTGGGTCTTCAGATAATCTTGGAAGGCATAAGAAACACACAGCCTGTTACATGAATGCAGGCTGAAAAGAAAAGATCAGCTAAAATTGTAAAATATCTTAATGTGTAATTAAAATAATAAATGATGTGGTGTATTATATACTGATTGCTTGCCACATATCCAGAGACATTTAATTCTCTATTTTGTTCTTGGCTTTGTAAGTGTAGGGAGAAGAAATCAACCTTTATTCTAATATTTAAGTTGCCCTATCACTCAATATGAATTGCCTGCCTTCAACAATTATGGAAGATATTAGGCACAGCAAGACAGGAAGAAAATTAAGTCAGTTCTGCAAAAGGAAATATTGCCTTTTCAATAGCTTTTACTAATGTCACTTTGAAAAATCTTGAATATCTGTTTTCCTGCTCAATTATTAAAAACAATATGCTCATGAGACTTAGTCCATTAGTTCTGAATTTTGTTTCATGCTGTTTTGTATAGTGAGACACTACTCTAGTTATCCTGGGCATTAACTTAGCCCTTCAATATTTTTCTTTGGATTTGTTACATCCTGCCAATGATTTATAAACATTCAAGTATAATTACTGAAATCTTTTTTTATAGTTAAATAATTGAAAAAGGTGAAACAATGTCTAGAAAACCCATAATTTAAACATAAAAGCTTTCTTTTGCAATTAAAATTTCTGCATATACCTAAAACTGAAGACATATAAACCTTTGGAAAAGGAGATGAAGTTCATGCTTGGCAAAATGCATAATACTGTTTTGGAAATATTAAAATAATACAATTTTACTGAAATTTTGGTTCCATTAAATTTAACTTCATGATATTATTATTAGGCAAGAAATGTTACTTAAAATTTATTTTTTAGCATAACACTTATAAGAAAATGTTCCAGTCAAAGCCTTGTTTTTAATCTCTAAAATAAAATCAGCATCTCTTAGACAAGAGTTGTGGTACTTAAATTACATACTGTATTTTTGCCACAATGTATCAGCTACCACAATGTCAGATCTAATATCTCTGGAAGATAAATTCAATGTTAAAGATAATCATTTCTAAGTATATTTAAATTATAAATCCTTTTGAGACCCTAATGGAAGCTGTGGCCCCACTTTCCAAAAAAAGCTGCACATATGCACTATGGGTTTTAGATTTACAGATGAAATAACTTTGTCAAAGGAAATTTGTCTTGTGATTTAACTGATTTAATCAATATATATTTTTAGCATACTGGGTCTGGAAATTATGAAAGAGGGAAGGTTTGCATTTTTTTATTGGCTAATGTGGCAGAACAGATAACACAGCCATTAAGAGCATTAAAAAGAATGATAAGAAGGAACTATTTACAGAAATATAGAGAGGATTGAAGAAACTAATAAAGGATGGTGGAATGCTCAGTGACTAGCAACAGTCTCTAATATAAATGTTAGGGGCAGAGATTCAAGCATATTTGAGAGGAGTCTTTAACTTGAAAGATAGAGCCTAAATGAAAAAATAAGACTAAATGGACAATTCAGGAAACACAGGAAACTTAAAGAGAAACTCCTGTAATTTGTCTTATTCTCTATTTGATAAGAAAAGAATATTGCGTCCATTAAGTAGGACCTGGATGCCATCTAAATGAACATTCAGAGAACAAGAAACAACTCTTCAAAATTAAATTGCTAGTTAGTATTTTTAAAACCATGAGTAAAACTGAATAACATAAAACAAAAATAGATCTCTTCAGATAACAAAAAGGTGTAAAAGACAATTAGAGAAACAGTAAAGGACCAGTCGAAGAGGCACACCAATGAAGGCTCAAGACAATGGAAAATACTGTCAAAATCCCAGGAGAAAGTAATGTACAATCTGTAACCCCATACCAGGAAAAGTAGACACACCGAGTATATGGGTGGATAAAATTATTTTTATTATACAAAGTTTGAAGTTATCTTCCATGTAGTGTACCTTTGCAAAGGAAGTTACTGGAGAATGGGGAAACAATGGAAACAGTGACAGACCTTATTTTCTTGAGCTCTAAAATCACTGCAGATGGTGAATGCAGCCATGAAATTAAAAGACACTTGTTCCTTGGAAGGAAAGCTGTGACAAACCTAGACAGTATATTAAAAAGCACAGATATTACTTTGCCAACAAAGGTCCATCTAATCAAAGCTATGGTTTTTCCAGTGGTCATGTATGGATGTGAGAGTTGGACTGTAAAGAAAGCTGAACACTGAAGAATTGATGCTTTTGAACTGTGGTGTTGGAGAAGACTCTTGAGATTCCCTTGGACTGCAAGGATATCAAACCAGTCAATCCTAAAGGAGACCAGTCCTGAATATTCATTGGAAGGACTGATGCTGAAGCTCCAATACTTCAGTCACCTAATGTGAAGAGCCAACTAATTGGAAAAGACCCTGATGCTGGGAAAGATTGAGGGCAGGAGGAGAAGGGGACGACAGAGGACAAGATGGCTGGATGGCATCACCAACTTGATGGACATGAGTTTCAGCAAGTCCTGGGAGCTGGTGATGGACAGGAAAGCCTGGCGTGCTGAAGTCCATGGGGTTGCAAAGAGTATGACACAGCTGAGTGACTGAACTGAACTGTAGTGGAGAGTGTGAGCCATCAAATGAAAGCAGCAAAGACTTGCAGTTTAAAAACAAAAAAAGCGCTGACTGTGGGTAAAGCTGAAGGTTTTGTCCAGGATGACAGCTCTGCAGAAGGCTAGAAGGAAGAGGAAGTTTAGAGTAGAGCAGAATTCCACAGATTTGATTATGTGGAAAAGGGTAATAAGGAGCACACTACAGAACTATGGCAGGATATGCAAGGGCTTAGCTAGACATACAAAAACAGGACAAATTTTAAGAGTGAGGCGTATTGACTCTAGAGGAAGTGAAACTTGTTTTCTAAGAAAGTATAGGCAGTTGTAATCAATTATAGTCATAAAAATGAAAACACTGGAAACTGGTTTAACCAAAAATTGAGGTCTAACTATATTGGAGGCTAGGGGAACTGTGAACTTGAGTAATAAGTTTAAAATACTTGACTATTATTATCACTTGCTGTTTACTAGTGCCTTCTTTTTGATGTGTCTGATTTTTTTTTTAACTTTCTATTTCTTTTGCGATATAGCCAGTGAATAATGTTGTGATAGTTTCAGGGGAACAGAAGGGACTCAATCATACATATACTTGTATCCCTTCTCCCCACAAACCTTCTCCCATCCAGGCTGCCACATAACACTGAGCAGAGTTCCCTGTGCTATACACGAGGTCCTTGTTGGTTATCCATTTTAAGTATAGCAGTGTGTACATGACCATCCCAAACTTCCTAACTATCCCTTCCACTTGGTAACCTTAAGTTTATTTTCCAACTCTGTGAGTCTCTTTGTTTTGTAAGTAGGTTAGTTTGTATCTTTTTTTTTAGATTCCACATACCAGTTCAGTTCAGTCACTCAGTTGTGTCTGACTCTTTGCGACCCCATGAACCACAGCACGCCAGGCCTCCGTGTCCATCACCAACTCCCAGAGTCCACCCAAACCCACGTCCATTGAGCTGGTGATGCCATCCAGACATCTCATCCTCTGTTGTCCCCTTCTCCTCCTGCCCTTAATCTCTCCCAGCATCAGGGTCTTTTCCTATGAGTCAGCTCTTTGCATCAGGTGGCCAAAGTATTGGAGTTTCAGCTTCAACATCAGTCCTTCCAGTGAACATACAGGACTGATCTCCTTTAGGATGGACTGGTTGGATCTCCTTGCAGTCCAAGGGACTCTCAAGAGTCTTCTCCAACACCGCAGTTCAAAAGCATCGATTCTTTGCTCAAGTTTCTTTGTGGTCCAACTGTCACAACTCTACATGACTACTGGCAAAACCATAGCTTTGGCTATATGGATCTTTGTTGGCAAAGTAATGTCTCTGCTTTTTAATATGCTGTCTAGGTTTGTCATAGCTTTTCTTCCAAGGAGCAAGTGTCTTTTTAATTTCATGCTGCAGTCACCATCTGCAGTGATTTTGAATTCCAAGAAAATAAAGTCTGTCAGTTTCCATTGTTTCCCCATCTATTTGCCATGAAGTGATGGGACCAGATGCCATGATCTTCGTTTTTTGAATGTTGAGTTTTAAGCCAGCTTTTTCACTCTCCTCTTTCACCTTCATCAAGAGGCTCTTTAGTTCCTCTTGGCTTTCTGCCATAGGGTAATGTCATTTGCATGTCTGAGGTTATCGATATTTCTCCCGGCAATCTTTTTTTAAAATTAATTTATTTTTTATTGAAGGATAATTGCTTTACAGAATTTTGCTGTTTTCTGTCAAACCTCAACATGAATCAGCCATAGGTATACATATATCCCCTCCCTTTTGAACCTCCCTCCCATATCCCTCCCCATCCCACCCCTCTAGGTTGATACAGAGCCCCTGCTTGAGTTTCCTGAGCTGTACAGCAGATTCCTGTTTCTTATCTATTTCACATATGGTAATGTAAGTTTCCATGTCACTCTTTCCATACACCTCACCCTCTCCTTCCCTCTCCCCACGTCCATAAGTCTATATCTATGTCTGTTTCTCCATTGCTGCCCTGTAAGTAAATTATTCAGGACCATTTTTCTAGGTTCCACATATATGCATTAGAATACAGCATTTATCTTTCTCTTTCTGACTCACTTCACTTTGTGTAATAGGTTCTAGGTTCATCTACCTCATTAGAACTGACTCAGATGCGTTCCTTTTTATGGCTGAGTAATATTCCATTGAGGAACGCTGGGCTGGAGGAAGCACAAGCTGGAATCAAGATTGCCGGGAGAAATATTAATAACCTCAGATATGCAGTTGACACCACCCTTATGGCAGAAAGTGAAGAGGAACTCAAAGGCCTCTTGATGAAAGTGAAAGAGGAGAGTGAAAAGGTTGGCTTGAAGCTCAACATTCAGAAAACGAAGATCATGGCATCTGGTCCCATCACTTCATGGGAAATAGATGGGGAAACAGTGGAAACAGTGTCAGACTTTTTTTTGGGGGGCTCCAAAATCACTGTGGATGCTGATTGCAGCCAGGAAATTAAATGACGCTTACTCCTTGGAAGGAAAGTTATGACCAACCTAGATAGCATATTAAAAAGCAGAGACATTACTTTGCCAGCCAAGGTCTGTCTAGTCAAGGCTATGGTTTTTCCTGTGGTCATGTATGGATGTGAGAGTTGGACTGTGAAGAAAGCTGATCGCCAAAGAATTGATGCTTTTGAAGTGTGGTGCTGGAGAAGACTCTTGAGAGTCCCTTGTACTGCAAGGAGATCCAACCAGTCCATTCTAAAGGAGATGAATCCTGGGTGTTCATTGGAAGGACTGATGCTGAAGCTGAAACTCCAATACTTTGGCCACCTCATGAGACGAGTTGACTCACTGGAAAAGACTCTGATGCTGGGCGGGATTGGGGGTGGGAGGAGAAGGGGACAACCGAGAATGAGATGGCTGGATGATATCACCGACTCAATGGACATGAGTTTGAGTGAACTCTTGGAGTTGGTGATGGACAGGGAGGCCTGGCGTGCTGTGATTCATGTGGTCACAAAGAGTCGAACAGGACTGAGTGACTGAACTGAACTGAACTGAACTGAATATTCCATTGTGTATATATACCACAACTTCTTTAACCATTCATCTGTCGATGGACATCTAGGTTGCTTCCATGTTCTAGCTATTATAAATAGTGCTGCAATGAACAATGGGATACATGTGTCTTTTTTCAGTTTTGGTTTCCTCGGGGTATATGCCTAGGAGTGGGATTGCTGGTTAATTGGTGGCTTTATTCCTGGTTTTTTAAGGACTCTGCATACCGTCTTCCATAGTGGGAATATCAATTTACATTCTCACCAATAGTGCAAGAGTGTTCCCTTTTTTCTCCCTGCCCTCTCCAGCATTTATTGTTAGTAGACTTTTTGATGATGGCTGTTCTGACTGGTGTGAGGTGATATTCACTGCGGTTTTGATTTGCATTTCTCTAACAGTGAGTGATATTGAGCATCTTTTCATGTGTTTTCTCCTGGCAATCTTCATTCCAGCTTGTGCTTCATCCAGCCTGGCATTTCACATGATGTACTCTGCATATAAGTTAACTCAGCAGGGTGACAATAAACAGCCTTGATGTACTCCTTTCCCAATTTGGAACCAGTTTTTTGTTCCATGTTCAATTCTAACTCTTGCTTCTTGACCTGCATGCAGGTTTCTCAGGAGGCAGGTGAGATGGTCTGGTATTCCTCTCTCTTTAAGAATTTTCCACAGTTTGCTTCGGTTGACAGTCAAAGGCTTTAGCATAGTCAATGAAACAGAAGTAGATGTTTTTTGGAATTCTGGATGTTGGCAATTTGATCTCTGGTTCCTCTGCCTTTTCTAAACCCAACTTGAGCATCTGGAATTTCACAGTTCACGTACTGCTGAAGCCTGGCTTGGAGAATTTTGAGCATTATTTTGCTAGTATGTGAAATGAGTGCAATTGTGAAGTAGTTTGAACATTCTTTGGCACTGCCTTTCTTTGGGATTTGAATGAAAACTGACCTTTTCCAATCCTGTGGCAAAAAGTTTTCCAAATTTGCTGGCATATTGAGTGCAGCACTTTACCAGCATCATCTTTTAGGATTTGAAATAGCTATTTCAAATGGAATAGTGGAATTCCATCACTTCTACTAGCTTTGTTCGTAGTGATGCTTCCTAAGACCCACTTGACTTCACATTCCAGGGTATCTGGCTCTAGGTGAGTGATCAAACCATTGTGGTTATCTGGGTCATGAAGACTTTTTTGTATAGTTCGTCAGTGTATTCTTGCCATCTCTTCTTCACATCTTCTGCTTCTGTTAGGTCCATACCATTTCTGTCCTTTATTGTGCCCATTTTTTGCATGAAATGTTCCCTTGGTATCTCTCATTTTCTTGAAGAGATCTCTGGTCTTTCCCATTCTGTTATTTTCTTCTATTTCTTTGCACTAATTACTTAGGAAGGCTTTAAAAAAATTTTTTTTAAATTTTTTTCTAAATTTAGTAAATGGTACAAAGCACAATGCCATAAACATTAACAGTTAAAATATCACCAAGCGAAAAAAAACTATAGAATACACAGTTGCAAAAAGCTACATTAAGTTATTTTACAACTTATCTCTCCTTGCTATTCTTTGGATCTCTGCATTCAGATGGGTGTATCTTTCCTTTTCTCCTTTGACTTTAGCATCTCTTCTTTTCTTAGCTATTTGTTTTGCCTCCTCAGACAACCATTTTGCCTTTTTGCATTTCTTTTCTTGGGATTGGTTTTAATCTCCATCTCCTGTACAATGTTATGAACCTCCATCCATAAATAAAAAATACTCTTGCTAAAAATTGCAAATTATCATTTGAGGCATTAGCAAGTTTTGATCTTTTTGTTGATGATGGGTCTTAGTTTGATTTGATGGCTGCTGACTGGTCAGGGTAGAGGTTGCTGAAGGTTGTAGGTGGCTGTAGCAACTTCTAAAAATAGGACAGCAATGGAGTTTGCTGCATCAATTCACTTTCTTTTCTTTCATGAATTATTTCTTTTGAGTGTATAATGCTTTTTGATAACATTTTACCTATAGTAGAACTTCTTTCAAAATTAGTCAAACCTCTCAAATTATGCTGCTGTTTATCAATTTATGTAATATTCTAAATATCACATAAGCTTATATAATATTTAGAAATCCTTTGTTGTCATTTGAAGAGCATCTCCATCAAGAGTGGATTCCATCTCAAGAGCTCCCTGTTTTACTCATGGATAAGAAGCAACTCTTCATCCATTCAAGTGTTGTCATCAGATTGCAGCAATTCAGGCTCTACTTCGAACTCTCTCACTATTTCTACCAGAGCTGCAGTTACTTCCTCCACTGAAGTCTTGAACCCCATCCATGTGGGTTGGAATCAACTTCTTGAATACTCTTGTTACTGTTGCTGTTTTGACCTATTCCCATGAATCATGAATGTTCTTGATGGCATCTAGATTGGTGAATTCTTTCTAGAAGGGTTCCCATTTACTTTGTGTAAAGATCTATACTGTCTATGCTGCTGTAGCCTTACAAAATATATTTCTTAAATAATGTGACTTGAACGTTGAAATTACTCCTTGAAACATGGGCTGCAAAATGGATCCTGTGTTAGCAGGCATGAAAACAACATTCATCTCATCATACTGCTCCATCAGAGCTCTTGTGTGACCCAGTGCATGGTCACTAAGCAGTAATATTTTGAAAGGAATCTTTTGTTCTGAGCAGTAGGTGTCAACAGTAGGCTTAAAATATTCAGTAAAGCATGTTGTAAATAGATGTGCTGTTATTCAGGTTTTGTTGTTCCATTTAGAGAACACAGCAGAGCAGATATAACATAAATCTTAAGGTCCCTGGGCTTTTCAGAAGGTAAATGAGCATTGGCTTCAACTTAAAGTCACCAGCTGCCCTAGCCCCTAATAAGAGAGTCAGCCTGTCCTTTGAAGCTTTCAAGTCAAGCATTGACTTCTTCTTTTAAGTTGCGAAAGCCTTAGATGGTGTCTGTTCCCAGTGTAAGGGTGTTTCATCTACACTGAAAGTTTGTTGTTTTGTGTGGTCTCATTAATCAGCTTATTGAGATCTTCTGGATAACTTGCTGCAGCTTCTGCATTAATGCTTGCTGCTTCACCTTGCCCTTTTGGTATATAACAGTTTCTTTCCTTAAACCTCATGACCCACCTTCTACTAGCTTCAAACCTCTCTTGTGTAGCTTCCTCACCTCTCTCAGCCTTCATAGAATTGAAGAGACTTAGGGCTTTGCTTTGGATTATCCTTGCCTTAAAGGATGTTGTGGCTGACTTGATCTTTTCTTCAGACTGATAAAGCTTCCTCCATGTCATCAATAAGGCTGTTTTGCTTTCTTATCATTTGTGTGTTCACTGGAGCAGCACTTTTAATTTCCGTCAAGAACTTTTCCTTTGCATTTGCAACCTGGCTAGCTGTTCAGTGCCAGAGGCCTAGCTTTCAGCCTATCTGTTTTCAACATGCCTTCCTCACTAAGCTTAATCATTTCTAGCTCTTGATTTAAAGTGAGAGATGTGAGATTCTTCCTTCTCTTGAACACTTAGAGGTCATTGTAAGGTTAATAACTGGCCTAATTTCAACCTTGTTGGGTCTCAGGGACTATGGAGGTACAAGGAGAGGGAGAGAGATGGGGGAACAGCTGTGAGTGGAGAGGCAAGAACACACATTTGTCCAAAGCTGTTACAATAGGGACCTCAAAGATCCTGATCACAAACCACTGTAACAAAAATCACAATAATGAAAAAGGTTTGCAAGAATGACCGAAATGTGACACAAAGACAGGAAGTGGGCAGATGCTGTTGGAAAAGTGGTGCTGATAAAATGGCTTAACACAGGGTGGCCACAAGTCTTCAATTTATAGAAGGCACGATACTACAAAGCATGATAAAGCAAAGCAGAATAAAACAAGTTGTGCCTGTATACGTGTTTGCATTTTGTACAACAGTTTCTCTGTTCCTGCACTAGGGATGAGCAAAGATAAAGATAAGTCAGCAGGACAGTGAAGACAATCAGGAGATACATGTAGACAAATACAAAGGGTTAAAGTCAGCAGCCAGGTTCTCACATGTCTGTTAGAATATCTTCAGAGTTGAAACATGCTCCTCAGGGGCAAAATACAGAAACAACCCACCTGCTTCAGGAGTCCTAATTTATGTGTAATTACAGAGAGCAAAAAGAAAGCTGTGGTACTCAAAAACTAAAACACAAATAGCAAGTTTATTGAGGATGTAAGCTGTATCTCTCACTGCCTAATGATCGCACTTTATATACTTGAAAAGCAGGAGTTGAAATACCCAGAGATACAGTGCACCCTGGGAAGCCAAGGTTTAACATTTCAGGCTTTCCCAAAGAGTCTTGTGGAGAATACAGAGAAAAAATCTTTTTGCCAAGAAAATTCTACCTGTAGTAGACTGTGGGACTCTCAGAAAAGCAGATTTCCCCTGATTGTTTACAAATGCAAGACTAGCAAGTTATAGGACAGCTTGAAATGACTTTCACTATACATTTTAAAAGGACCATTTGGTTGTGAATGAAACAAAACCATCAGCTTTGCCATATAGTTCTATACCTGATGCATAGCTTTTAAAATTTTCTTCCTTTTCCACTGTGCAACATCTAAAGGAAAAGCACTTTGGCTATCAACTTGCCAAATTTGGGTTCATTTTAATCTGACTGAAGGATTTTCTGCTTACAGAACATTAAAAATTGTTATGGATCTTTGGATCTCAAGTATACAGAGGTCATATTATTCCTTTTAAGCTTCAGAATGTCTTTATACGAGTGTGAATTCTTGAAGGTGCATTGATTTTCAATATTTTGTGTGTGTACTCTAAGGGGGAAGCTTTGAACAAGCTCTAAATTTTGAGATCAATTATAGAATGAATGGAGTATGTGGAGAGTGGACACTTTGACTCTTGAATGCTTTATTGAGCTCATTTTCTGCTTATTTGAGTCTGAAAATGTTGATAATAAAAGAAGAATGATATAAAAAAAAGAGCAACAATGAAAGGATCAATGATTCCTTTTCTCTTGGGTTCTAGATTGAGAGCTCAATTTGCCACTTGTCTTAAATAGTCAATTTCATGCACAGTTCACTTGAACCTAAGTTCCATAGCAGAAAGAGACTTTGACTGCTTCTTCTTCTATAATGTAGTATGCTGTAGGAGAGGTAAATATGGGTAGCTCTTGTAAGATTGACTGCAGAAGTTTTGGAAACAGCTATGAGGCATTTGACAATTTCTCCTATTATGATATCTGCAATTTTCCTTCTCTTTCATATATTGTTTGGCTTCCTCAGAAATTCCTGAAATTGGAAGGAACCGAGGTGCTTATCTATTTAATCTCTCCATCCACACCCAAAAAACCTCTCAAACTTTCAAGTTGTTGTTTTGTCGTTCAGTCACTAAGTCATGTCTGACTCTCCAAAACCCCATGAACTGCAGCACGCCAGGCTTCCTTGTCCTCCACTATCTCCTGGAGTTTGCTCAAACTCAGGTCTATTGAGTCAGTGATGCCATCCAACTATCTCATCCTCTGTCATCCCCTTCCCCTCATCCCTTCAATCTTTCCCAGCCTCAGGGTCTTTTCCGGTGAGTTGGGTCTTTGCATCAGGTGGCCAAACTATTGCAGCTTCAGCATCAGTCCTTTCAATGAATATTCAGACACTTTTTAGAGGAGACAGGGTAGCCTTCATAGTGATTCATCTTTACTTGTTTATTTTTGGGTGAGATTTTTGAAAACATATTTCTGCATTTGTAAATTTTGGGGTCTCTTTTAAACAGAAAGAAGAAGAAACCACACAGAAACTTTACGTTCTGTGGTGCTGTAATAGAAAGTTATTTTTTGTGGGAAGAGTGTGATTCACTTACGTAACAATACTGAGTATGAGTTATAGGGGAAAAACAAAGCTATAGTCTTTTAGCCCTCCCTCGGGCGTGAATTCATGCTATAATTTCATGAAATTCTTTCTTGGTTTCTAACTTTCACTTCATAAAGTAAAAGGATTGGATGCAATAATTCCTAAAGTCTCTTTTAGTCAACTTAATTAAGCAGTTCTACTTATGCTGCTGTTTCTAGCTAAAGCAGTTGAGAACTTGGAGGCTATTAGCTAAATACAATTGATGTGCATTTAATATGTCCTTTAGGAAAATGGGAGAAGAAACTTGAAATAAACTGAGTGGCAGGGCCATTTCCTTGTAACCTGCAGTGCCATGGCCCTGGCTTCTGAGTGCTGTTCTTCATTGCTTTCCCTCCTGGTCCCAAGTCTAGGATGAATCTGTGAAGGACACGGCTGTTCCTCTCAAGCCCCCTTTAATCACCGCCAGTAAAAAGAACCAATAGATTCCAAGTGGTGGCCATTTTTATCTTTCAAATAGATTTACCCTAGAACTCTTATATTAGAATATCAGGTCTTTGTCAGATTGATGATAGAAAATAAAAAAGGGAAGAGAGTAACTTTACAGCTTATGATCTCAGGTGTGATGGGAATTGCTGACACTTTCATTGTGCTAGAAAACTAGGGCAGAAGGACACATGGTAGCAGCAGGAAACTTCTCCAACTATCTTGACAACTTGCTACTTTGACAGTTCCTGTGAGAGTCCCAGCTGTGACCAGGTAAGTGGGATGGTGTCACTTTGACACTGCAGCTGCCCTGTTGGCAAATGTGAGTTCTGTAGGATCCTTAGGAAGACAAAATATGTAACATTTCAAAGAGGGACTACTTTATTACTATAGCAATTCCTACAAGTCTTCAGTGACTTGACTGATGAAAACAAAGTCTTAATTCATTGTTTGGAAGGACTGGGCTCCCCAGGTGGCTCTGAATCCTTCCTCAGTTTTACCAGAGCAAGGAGACTGAAACTGAAAGACAGATGTTCGGCCAATTAGGTATGTCAGACTATTTCCTTCACTTTTATGCCTTCTGTGAGTTCATAGTTTTCTAAATCCATTCAAAGTTAATGGACAAAGAAGGTGATTTACACTCAACTATTGAAAGGCATTAGATCAGAGCTGAGCAGTTACTTTAGGCCAGTTGGGAGAGCATAATAACCTGTAATTATTTGGAGGCCATAAATATTGAGGCAGGCGAGGAGGCATTTAATAGGTCATTTAAAAAGGGTACAATAATGGGAAGTGAAATAATGCTTGGAGCCTGGCTGTTATATCAGGGATAACTACATGACATTAAAAGGTCTTCAGAAAGGGGATATTCTCCTAAAGAAGGCTGAGGAAATCCCACTCTTGCCAAGTTTGCCACTGAATTGGGGAAATGGAACAAATAAAGGACTAATACAAGCAAAGCTGATTTGGGGCTCCCTTGATGGCTCCATGGTAAAAAAATCTGCCTGCCATTTCAGGAGACCCAGGTTAGACCGCTGACCTGGGAAGATCCCACATGCTGAGAAGCAACTAAACCTGAGCACCACAACTATTGGGCCTGTGCCGCAACTACTGAACCCATACACCTCAACTACTGAAGCCTGCGAACCCTAGAGCCCATGTTCTACTAGAGAAGCTACCATAATGAGAAGCCTGCACATCGCAATCAGAGAGGAGCCCCCACTTGCTGCAACTTAAGAAAAGCCATGCAGAAAATCAGACGACCCAGCACAATCAAGCACTCCATGAAATTAAAAAAAGGCAGATTTGTGGGTGGTATCATAAATAGTACATTCATTATATGACCGTGGACTTTACACTCGGTGACTACTCTGGGCAAATACTTACCTTCTCTGCTCTTTAAGAGGCTGTCTGTCCCTCAGGACCATAAGAGTAGGCAACCTCCTCTCTCAGGCTGTCCCTGATGTGTAGAGCAATAATTCTCTGAAAGGAAGCAGCAGATGCTGCCTGGTGAGGAAAAGCTAGGGTCATTTTGGAAACCTGCCTAGGTGACCAGTTGTTGCATCATTCCCTGTAAGGACTCAAGTCAAAACCAGATTTTCCTACTTTCCCTTCAGTTTACTGGATATGTTGATAAAAACTAAGCATAGTGTTAATCATGGGATTCCCCTATAGAGAGAAAGAAATATTAGGACTAGGGTTTTTCCAGTAGTTACATACAATTGTGAGAGTTGGACCACAAAGAAGGCTGAACACTGAAGAACTGAGGCTTCCGAACTGCGGTACTGGAGAAGACTCTTTTTTTTCTTAAATTTATTTATTTTAATTGGAGGCTAATTACTTTACATTATTGTATTGGTTTTGCCATACATTGACATGAATCTGCCCCGGGTGTACATGTGTTCCCCACCTTGAACCCCTCTCCCACTTCTCTCCCCATCCCATCCCTCAGGTTCATACCAGTACACCAGCCCCGAGCATCCTGTATCATGCATCGAACCTGTGGGAGAGGGCGAAGGTGGGATGCTTTGGAGAAGACTCTTGAGAGTCCCTTGGACTGCAAGGAAGTCAAACCTGTCAGTCCTGAAGGAAATCAACCCTGAATATTCATTGGAAGAACTGTTGCTGAAGCTAAAGCTCTGGTACTTTGCTGTGAAGAGCCGACTCACTGGAAAATACCCTGATGCTGGGAAAGATTGAAGGCAAGAGGAGAAGGGGATGACAGAGGATGAGATGGTTGGATGGCATCACTGACTTAATGGATTTGAATTTGGACAAACTCTGGAGATAGTGAAGTATAGGGAAGCCTGGCATAGTCCAAAGAGTCAGACATGACTTAGCGATTAAACAGTAACATATCAGTTGAAGGCTAGGGATGGGCAGTTTTTATTATTTGGGAGTTTCCTGCTTTACATGCTCTGTGGTGATAGCTGTTGAGGGACAGAGTCCCCCTCCCCGCTTTGGTCTTCCTCTCTCTTAATCCTGAATTTAATATCCTGAAAAGAATTTAGTTTAGAAGATACTAGTTGCAAGAGTGAAATTCTTGAGAGATATGGAAAGAACTCTGGCTAAAATTAAAGCATTTCTCATGTTTCGATGGGGGAAGCAATCATACAGTCTTACTTTTACATTAGACTTTTGTGTCAGAGTTTATATAAACTAAAATTCATTATGCACTTTTTAGACAAACAGGACAGTTAATGATGACCCAATTTAAAACCTGGTGCTGAAGTGACATAATGAGGTTATTCAAAGTTCACCATTTGTTCTGCTAAAGATGGAAAACTGAAAGCAGTTCCTAATCCCAGGGACAGATATTTCAGTGTCTCTGTCCCAAAAGATAGGGGCTTGACAATTACATGCTCATTTTGAGTAGAGGTTGGCTTAGGCTGGAGGAGATGAAGTTTACTGGAGGACATTGATAATAGCAGCTCAGGAATTTGAGGTTTTCTAAGAATAAGCTGGCATGCTAAAGGAGTTATAAAGGGATCCTTTCTTTTTGGATTTAGAGAGTCATCAAAGGAAACTATGCACAAATTGTTTTAGGGCAAATAGTCATAGAAGCGTGAACATTATGAACACTGTTAAAAAAAAAAAAGTTAAATGTAATAATAGCAGTGTATATGCTGTGTGCTAAGTAGCTTCAGTCGTCTCTGACTCTTTGGGACCTTGTGGACTGTAGCACACCAGGCTCCTCTGTCCATGGGATTCTCCAGGCAAGAATACTGGAGTGGGTTGCCATTTCCTCCTCCAGGGGACCTTCCCAACCCTGAGATCATATCTGCGTCTTTTATGTCACCTGCACTGACAGACGGGTTCTTTACCACTAGCGCCACCTGGGAAGCCCAATAATAGCAATAGGTAAAGGATTTGGACTTAATGAAAATATAAGAAACTTTTCGGATTCGTCCAGATTTGGTACTGCAGTATTAGAATTTGCCTGCAGTAGAGAAAAATTCTGTATAAAACCAAGGTGCAATTATTCCCAGGGAGATGGATAAGTGTTCCACTATTCAAATTTAACCTTTAACATCTATTTTACATAATTAAATTTTATTACCTGAAAAGTGCCTGTCAAGTTTGGAAAGCTGTCCTAAGGTTTGACTGGGATACTAGGGTAGAAAGTTGAATGAGAACTGCTCAAGCATCTGTACCCTTGGAGAAAACTGCTGAGGGCTGGAGTTTGAAGTGTAGAGTGGTTTCGTCTACATGAATGAGGTAAGTCTCATCACAGGAAGACAATGTGTACTTAAATGATCCTTTCCAGAAAGAGAAGAAAAAACATTTCATTTATAAGACTGCTTGCCATGACCTTGTAGTTTCCAGAGGAGGAAAGTGTTACTCAGTGAGGATATTGGTCCCTTTTCCTGGAATTGGTTGATCACAACCAAAACCTATAGAACTTCTGTCATAACGGTTGTCTTTTTTTTTTCATGTTAGACATCTATAAGAGATCTAAACTTTAGAAAGAGTGTTTTCTTTCTTTTAAGCTCTGTTGGTTTACTTGGGCCAAAATTGAAGGTTTGTGGCAACCCTGTGTCAAGCAAGTCTGATGGCACCATTTCCCCATTCTTGTTCAGATTCTTTTCTCATATAGATTCTTACAGAATATTGAGCAGAGTTCCCTGTGCTACACAAGAGGCTCTTATTGGTTGTCTGTCTTTTATATAGTATTGTGTGTATGTTAATTCCAAGCTCTTGATTTATAACCCCTCCTCCCCTCAAGTTTCCCCTTTGGTAGCCAAAATAAACTTAATTTGAATCTCAAACATTCTATCTCCAGATCGATAGTAATGTTCTGTGGTATATGGGGTTCAACTGTTAACTTGGGGTGACACAATTCAGCCCATAACAGGCCCTTTGCCTAGGAACAAAGAGAAAAAAGAACATGATTTTAGGTGGAGGTCAGTGGAGATGGATCTCTGATATTTGTTGTATTCAGACACAGAGTTGTTAAGAACTTCAGTCAACCTGTTAGGAAAAATTAAATATTTCCTTTTCCTTTCCCATGTTAGACTGATTCTACCTTTCCTAAATTTCCTTTGTTGTTGTTCAGTCACTATATTGTGTCCGACTCTTTGCGACCCCGTGGGCTGCAGCACGCCAGGCGTCCCTGTCCCTCACCATCTCCTGGAGCGTGCTCAAACTCATGCCCATTGAGTAGGTGATGCCAGCCAACCATAGCGTCTTCTGTTGCCTCCTTCTCCTCTTGCCTTCAATCTTTCCCAGCATCAAGGTCTTTTCCAGTGAGTCGGTTCTTTGCGTCAAGTGGCCAAAATATTGGAGCTTCAGCTTTAGCATCAGTCCTTCCATTGAATTTTCAGGGTTGATCTCCTTTAGGATTGACTGGTTTGATCTCCTTGCAGTCCAAGCGACCTTCAAGAGTCTTCTTCAATACCACAGTTCAAAAGCATCAATTCTTTGGCTCTCAGCCTTCTTTATGTCCATCTCTCACATCTGTACATGACTACTGAATAAACCATAGCTTTGACTTACAGATCTTTGTAGACAAAGTGATGTCTCTGGTTTTGAATATTCTGTCTAGATTTGTCATAGCTTTTCTTCCAAGGAGCAAGCATCTTTTAATTTTGTGGATGCAGTCACTGTCATTTCCTTAAAGGAATAAAAACATTTCCCCTCAGGGAATATCTCTATAGTAACGCCTCCCAGGTCCAGAGAAAGCTAGAGACTTTAATGATTCTGATAATGTAGTCTTAAGTAGTGTTCTTATCAGTTAGAAAAGGCACATGAGATCATAGTTTGTCTGAGACGTCGAGACATAAGGCTGAGAAGTAAGAGAAGAGTGAAGGAGGGAAACGAAGGACCAGTACTTCTGGCTTGTACAGCTCGAGGGCCATCATGGCGGTCAGAGTGCTGGTCACTGCCTGAAGCACAATTCCATGAAATGTTGCGTGTGACGGTGTTCCTTAGAGATTTCCATTAGAACAATTGGGAACCTGAGGACCCACGGGGTAAGGAATTTTTTCCCACAACAAAATGTGTACGTTGCTGGAGAAATGCATGTTTCCCATCAGTGTATATTAGATGTGAAAAGATGCATACCATGGAGTCTGCTCAGTCAGGTCTGTAGCCTCCAGCTATCCTTCTTCCTGTTGTCATTTATTGGAAAAGTAACATCTTGGGGATTCCTTTCTGGAAGTTATCTGATGTTTCAGTACCAGGGAGTGATCTCAGCTAGTGAAACGTGGCAGCACCTTCCTGCCCTCAAGGGCCAAAACGATGCCTATATTCTGTTGATTCTGCTCCTGAAACACGGACATAGAACAATAGAAATTTACTGAAAGAGATATTCATGTTAAAGTTTCATTTAGTCTATAAGCAAATATTTATTGTCCACATGAAACTCAGTAAGGTAAATATTTTTCCAAGTTGCTTCTGAAATATGGACTTTTTATTTGGTGACTATACTAGTAGGAATCCAGTTAATATTTAGACCCAAAGCAACAAATATTGATCATAAACAGGTATAGTGGGAGAGAGATGGATGGTTACATGCAGCTCTCTAATGTTCCTGTGGAAGCAAGTTGATTTTCCGTAGAACTTTTATGTTGAAAAAAGTCATAAGCGCAAACTATGTTGGGTGTCTATAATGGGGGTAATATTTCCATCCTGCACTCACTCTCTGTGGCTCTCTGACTTACACACACACACACACACCCATACCCACGCGCACACACACACCCATACCCATACCCATGCACACACACACACACACCCCCTAATATGTCCATCCTGCTCTCACTCTCTGTGGCTCTCTGTCTTACACACACACACACACACACACACACACCCATACCCATGCACACACATACACACACACACACACACCCATACCCACGTGCACACACACACCCATACCCATACCCACGCACACACACACACACACACCCTAATATGTCCATCCTGCTCTCACTCTCTGTGGCTCTCTGTCTTACACACACACACACACACACACACACCCATACCCACGCACACACATACACACACACACACACACCCACTCCCTAATATCTCCATCCTGCTCTCACTCTCTGTGGCTCTCAGTCTTACACACACACACAGACACATACACACACAGACACAGACACAGACACACACACACACCCCCTAATATCTCCATCCTGCTCTCACTCTCTGTGGCTCTCTGTCTTACACACACACACACACCCATACCCACGCACACACATACACACACACACATCCACTCCCTAATATCTCCATCCTGCTCTCACTCTCTGTGGCTCTCTGTCTTACACACACAGACACACACACACACAGACACAGACACACACACACACACCCTAATATCTCCATCCTGCTGTCACTCTCTGTGGCTCTCTGTCTTACACACACACACACAGACACACACACACACACAGACACACACACAGACACACACACCATACCCATGCACACACATACACACAGACACACACACACACAGACACACACCCATACCCACGCAAACACACACACACAGACACACAGACACACACACGCACACCCCAGAATTACACAGAGGAAGGAGTTCTGTATGTGTTGGATGCTTGTGTTGTTTGGAAATCAAGAAGGGAGTTGTAATTTCACTTGCAAGTCTGGGATGGAGAGAACCAAGATAGGATAGTAAGGTGCAACCTACTTCTGCAACCACCCTAAAACATAGTTGGCTTAAAAGCAACCGTGTTATTATATCTTATGACCATGTCCCAGCAGCCTCAAGTTGTCTGTTCTTTTATCCTGTGTGCATCGATTCATGGGGATCACTTGTTAGTATTCTCCTGGCAGATGGGCTAGACTGGGGGGCCCAGTATAGCTTCAGTCACACGTCTGACACTTTGGCAGGGAGGCTGGAAAGCAGGGCTCATTTGGAATGGTTTTCTGGAGCATCTTCCTGTGGTTTCTCCAGCACCTTGGTCTTGGGGAAGTCTCACTGCTTATGTGGTGGCTGAGGACTTTCAGAGACAATGTTGTGGAAAACTTGGCGGAAATGGAAAGAGTGTTGATTAGATCTTAGCCTCAGCAGTCTCATCTTCTCGCTTCTACTGCAATCTGTTGGTCAAACTGGTCAATGTGGTCAAGCCAGATTGAAAGTCATGAGGTGGAGAATCTCCTTTTCTAGGAAAGAAATGCCAAATCATTTACTGCTGTCTTTATTCTGCCACATCAGGCTGTCCATAAATAAAAGGAATTCAGTGGGAGGAGGAGAGTAAAGCCTAAGATGTCCTAAATATTTACACTTTTTCCCCATCTTTTGTTTTCAGAAATCTTATTTCCATGGCTTATTGGAGAGGGCTTTCATCAATCTGATCATTCAATCTAAATTCTTTTTCTTAAGATGTGTTTTCAGAAATTTTGGTTCATTTTAAGAGACATAGATCTAAGGGTTGAATTGGCTTCAATTCCTGGCTTTGATTGCTGTCTCAATTAGTGGTAACTACAGGTATCAACTTTAAGTAAAGCAAAAGAAAGCCAGTACCTGTGATTTTTGCCCTTTTTAAAAAATTCTGTGCTCATTAAATGGTATTGCACAAGGATGGGACCCCTAATCCACCGCCGCTGGGGACAGATCTGTTACAGGAATAGACTTCAGCAATAGATGCTGGAAGAGCTTGGGGATGGAGGCTGTGATCAGGAGTTAAAGAAGCGCACTTCTGCAAAGCTTCCTTGTGATACATTTGAGAGGCAGTGGGGGTGGTAAAATACCCTGCAGTCATTAAAAGGTTAGTCAAAGTTTTGGAAACAGATGGCAGAACTGATGCTACAACTATGTGGGAGCCCATACGATGAGTAATGAGACAAAGTCGCTAATGAAGATGAGAAAAGGAAACACTTATGGTTAAATTTGGGGTTATTGGTGAACTTGGAATGAGGCAGGAAAAAGACAGGGGAAGACACATGCAGAGATACAGAGGAGAGTCACGTGATGTACAGAAAGCTGTGCTTATATGCTACTGCAGCTGCCTCACACTCTCTTTGGAATCAGATGAGGTATCATTTAATTGACGAGGAAAAATGAGTTGTATGACTCAGCAAGACACAGACCTGGAGGAACGGAGACAGAGAGTAAATTTTCAACTGTAACATTGTTTTTCTAGTAAAAGAATTTAAAATGTTATCATTCCCTTTAACTTAAAAAAACACTGTTAATACATATTTTGCTTCCTTACTGACCCTCATGACAATCTCAGGCTGAGAATTAATCGATCCCTAGTGTGCAGGTGATATGCTGATCACATATCATGATTGAGAAAAATGATCTTATCTGTTTTAGATAGAAAAGATTGCATGTCTTGTCAGAGGAGGCAAACTTTTTTTTTTTAATGCTATTAAAACAGAAAAATAAAATTCCTCAACTTAAAATTCTCAGATTATTGAAAAAAAATGGACTTTTATGGTAAGTGCCAAAAATGTAAAATGAGATCAATACAGATTTTGTTGAAGTATCACAAATCATTGAAATTATGCATTTTTAAAGCTCTCTTTTCTTGTTACTAGTTAATGCGTGGTCAAATAATGAAATATCAAGTGATGGAAAGACATGAACTGTCATTTGTTTGTGTTAAAAACTCAACTGAATTGTAAAGGACTGCCAAAGACCTAAAATTTATGACTTATTTTGAGCTAAAATGGAAGGATGATGTGCCAAGATGCATGTGGTGGGCGGCCCTCAGTATGGTGCCCAGTGAATTCTTGCACCTTGGTGTTCATGCATGGGTGTGTTCCCCTCCTACAATGGGTAGAAATGTCTTGTGTAACCAACAGGATATTGCAGATGGTATGGAGCATGGCTTCCAAAACTCTTTAATAAAATAGATTATATCTTCAATTTTGTTCTCTTAGATCAAGAGCTTTAGGGGGAAGTAAGCTGTCAAGTCATGAGGACACTAGAATAGCCCAATGAAAAATCCCTGTGACAAGGAACTGAAACCTTTTGACAGCCCCCATGTGAGTGGGCCATTTTGGAGGCAAGTTTTTCAACCTTGGTGAAGCCTGCAGATAACTATAGACCAGATCAGCATCTTGATCACAACCTCATGAAATGCAATGAGTCAGAAATAACAAAGCCATGCCACTCCTGAATTCATGATCCACAGAAGCTGTATGAGGAGAAGGCAATGGCACCCCACTCCAGTACTCTTGCCTGGAAAATCCCATGGATGGAGGAGCCTGGTAGGCTGCAGTCCATGGGGTCGCTAAGAATCGGACACGACTGAGCGACTTCACTTTCACTTTCTGCATTGGAGAAGGAAATGGCAACCTACTCCAGTGTTCTTGCCTGGAGAATCCCAGGGACGGGGGAGCCTGGTGGGCTGCCATCTATGGGGTCGCACAGATTCAGTCACGACTGAAATGACTTAGCAGCAGCAGCAGCAGCAGAAGCTGTATGACATGTACATGATTATGCGTGTATGTGTTTTAATTTGGTTGCTAAGTTTTGGACTACTCGTGTTGTGTTTGATAATAAATGTAGTACACATTGATGTTATAGGATTTTAAAAAATGGGGAAGTGTTAGTTGCTCAGTCATGTCTGACTCTTGTGACCCCATGGACTGTAGCTCACCTGATTCCTCTGTCCATGTAAGATTCTCCAGGCAAGAGTACTGGAGTAGGTTGCCATTCCCTTCTCCAGGGAATCTTCCTGACTCAGGAATTAAACCGTGGTCTCCCACACTGCAGGCAGATTCTTTACCATCTGAGCCACCAGGGAAGCCCCCTTTAGGATTAAATCTACGCTTAATGGATAGCATTGTGACTTAATACTGGTCTCAGATTTATTATATGTGAAATGAAAAGTATAATTAGATGATATCTACGATCTCTTCTAGGTATAATTTGTATGAATCTTTTTGAATCTTTCAGACTGAGTGTTAAGTCCAATAATGATCTGACTTGAACATTGAAAGAAAATTTTGTTAAATCCTTACAAACTATTTTCATTTTATGTTTAAAATTATTCAAAAGATAATAGAATACTTTAAAAGGTAGATTTAGTTAAACAAGCTAAATCATTCATATTATAATGGGCAGATCTGTTGTGGAAGGTAAATTTTATAATATACATGACCTTTTGATAAAAAGTAAGGGAAAAATGAGTAAATAAAAGACACTGATTCTTAACTCTGGGGGTTAAGAATCAATTGAATTACCTGGAGACACTTGAATTACCTGGAGAACTTTTTAAAAAGCATAATGATGGTGGGATTTCCCTTTTGGTCAATTCAATCAGAATTTCTGGTGATGGAGTGAGACAATCAGGAGAATTTTCATATACTCCGTGGAGTATTTAGCCGTTAACGAGAACTGCTGAGACACTCCGTGGAGAGTAGTTAGTTACCAGATTGAGGAGAGGTTACGGGGGCCTATGGTGGGCAGAGATAAGAGTGTTGAGAAGACCTCCACGGGAAGAGGAGCCACCAGTCCTGGTCACCCAGCTCATTAACAGGAGACTGCTCAGCTTCTATATATGGATAAGTCAACTTGCTAATTAAGATCCTTTCAGCAAGAGCAGAAAAGAAAGCCTGAGGGGTTAGTGTTCACCTGGTGTCTATAATTATAAGTTGAGGATTATAAATTAAACTGAGAAAATGACAGAAGTGGAGTGTATAAAAGAATGTCACCTTTCTTGGTATCCTGAGTTTTGGGATATTTATTATTAAAATAAAATATTTGGTTCCCTTTTATAGAGTAGTTTGGAAAATACTCTTCTTGTTCTTTCACATTTTATTTTCTAATCACAACAATAAATGTTGATCTGATGGACCATCTGACCAGAACCCCTAAACATGTCGGCAGAAAGTCTTTGTAACTCTCCAAATGCCATTAGAAGTAACCACTTTGTGTAGTAGAAACAAAGCACAATGCCATTTAAACAATTATAAAGACTAATGAGCAGTTGGAAAGATTTCCCAACATAAAAAGTAATAGAGCTCATAAGAAAAAGAAAAATAGATTATACCAACAAAAACGTGGGTGAATCACATGAGCTGACAACGGAGAAAAGAAAAATACAAATGGTCAATAAGTTCAAGATGGTCAGCCTCATAAATCAATGAAAACTTGCCATCTGTTGGATCAGCAGTTTTTTTTTTTTAAATGACTGTATTAATGATACCTGTCACTTTTTCCACTTAGGGAAGTTGTCTCAACTGAAGAGCAGGTTAGCCTTCTGTATTCAAATTCAGTATGTACACATGTATTTAACCATGAAGTTTTATTCTAGCAATTTCTTTTTTTTTATTTTTGTTTTTTTTTGTTTTTTCTTTTTTTAATTGAATGATAATTGCTTTACACAATCTTGCTGTTTTCTGTCAAAGCTCAACATTAATCAGCCATAGATATACATATATCTCTTCCCTTTTGAACCTCCCTCCCATCTCCCTCTCCATCCCACCCCTCTAGGTTGATACAGAGCTCCTATTTGAGTTTCCTGAGCCATACAGCAAATTCCCATTGGCTATCTATTTTACATATGGTAATGTAATTTTCCATGTTACTCTTGCCATACATTTCACCCTCTCCTCCCCTCCCACCATGTCCATAAGTCTATTCTCTTTGCCTGTTTCTCCATTGCTGCCCTGTAAATAAATTCTTCAGTACCATTTTTCTAGATTCCATATATATGCGTTAGGATTTATCTTTCTCTTTCTGACTTACTTCACTCTGTATAATAGGTTCTAGGTTCATCCACCTCAAATGGGTTCTTTTTTATGGCTGAGTTATATTCCATCATGTGTATGTACCACAACTTCTTTATCCATTCATCTGTTGATGGACATCTAGGTTGCTTCCATGTTCTAGATATTGTAAATAGTGCTGCAATGAACAATGGGATACATGTGTCTTTTCCATTTTGGTTTTCTCAGGTTGTATGCCTAGGAGTGGGATTGTTGGGTCATATGGTGTTTTATTCCTAGTTTTTAAAGGAATCTCCATACCATCTTCCATAATGGCTGTATCAACTTATATTCCCACCAACAGTGCAAGGGTGTTCCCTTTCCTCCACACCCTCCAGCATTTATTGTTTGTAGACTTTTTGATGATTGTCATTCTGACTTGTGTAAATGGATTAAATGCTTCAACCAAAAAACACAGACTGGCTGAATGGATACCAAAATAAGACCCATATATATGCTGTCTACAAGAAACCTACTGCAGACCTAGAGACACATATAGACTGAAAGTGAGAGAATGGAAAAATATATTCCATGCAAATGGGAAACAGAAAGCTGGAGTAGCAATCCTCATATCAGACAAAGTAGACCTTAAAGAAGATTACAAGAGATGAGGAAGAACACTACCTAATAATCAGGGGATCAATTCAAGTGGAAGATGTAACAATTGTAAATATCTATGCACCCAACATAGGAGCACCTCAATACATAAGACAAACACAAACAGACATAAAAAGAGAAATTGACAGTAACACAATAACAGTAGGAGACTTTAACACCCCACTCACACCAAAGGACAGATCATCAAAACAGAAAATTAATAAGGAAACACAACTCTTACATTAGATGAGATGAATCTCATAGATATCCTCAGTATATTCCAAATGCAGAAGAATGCACCTTCTTCTCAAGATGTGGCCTATCTTCTTCGAGATAGGCCACATCTTGGGTCACAAATGAAACAACTGACAAAGGATTAGTTTCCAAAATATACAAGCAGCTCATGCAACTCAGTACCAGAAAAACAACCGAATCAAAAAGTGGGAAAAAGACCTAAACAGACATTTCTCTAAAGAAGACATGCAGATGGCTAACAAACACATGAAAAGATGTTCAGTATCACTCATTATTAGTTATACTTCTGTTTATCCCTTTACATTTTAAATATAAATTGCCATTCACACAAGTCAGAATGGCAATTTATATTTAAAATGTAAAGGGATAAACAGAAGTATAACTATCTCTAAGGAAGCTTACTTCATCATTGTGAAAACAGAAAATTTAAAGTGCTTCAAATGGCATTAAAAAGAGGATTGATATTATAGCATATCTATAGAACATATGTATAAAATGAAATCTTTTTCAGGCATTTAAAAATAGTGTTATCAGTGAGTATTCATTGAACCTTTGATTAGAAAACAAAAATCCAAATTATATCCAAATCATTGGAAAAGACTCTGATGTTGGGAAAGATTGAGGGCAGGAGGAGAGGGCGGTGACAGAGAATGAGATGGTTGGATGGCGTCACTGACTCAATGGACGTGAGTCTGAGTCAAGTCTGAAAGATAGTGAGGGACAGGGAAGCCTGGCATGCTGCAGCCCTCTGGATTGAGAACAGTCAGACACGACATAGCAACTGAACAACAGCAATGAACATGCATAGTGGGGACCTAAATACATGAATATATGGCGGCCAGGCTGTGTGTGATGATAGAATTCTGACCTTCAATCTCTGCAGCAATGGGAGCTCCAACCAACTAGGGAAGGCAAGCCAGAACTTCTGCAGCAAATAGCTCAGAACGATGAGGGCTAGGTCCACATGTGTCTGCCAGGTTCCCTTTTTCTTTATCCCTGTTTCTAACTGAACTATCCAATGTCAGTTCTCCTGTACAGGTATGTAATAGACCCTGCTTCTAGGTAGCCAGCCTGGAGCTTCTCCAGGCCAGTCGCCTCCATTCCGCATGCCGGAAACTTTCTTTTCCCCACTATCAGGCATTCCACATTCGCCTCTGAGTCTCTGCCAAATACAAGCGATGATGGCTGAATCCCTTGCTGGAGCAGACTCCCAATAAATAACCTCTGTGTGTTCTCATTAAAGGAGTCTTTGATTACTTCCGGAGTAACTTACATACTGGTATGTACATCTTGTGGCCGTTCAACGTGAGCCACGTCTACTCCTGAGTGTATGCGTGGGAAAGTATCTGAGAACTGGGCACTAAGATGTTAAACTTGGTTATCTCTGGGAAGTAGGAAGGAGGCTATTTTTAGTTTATAGTATTTTATATTTGAATTTTTTCAGTGAGTGTGCACCATTTATATAAACAGAAATGAAACTATTCTGGTTTACAAAGGAGTTTTTTCATTATGTGTAGTGTTATTAAATCATTCCATATTTATAATGGAATGTATCTATATATATGGCTTATATAATGTATCTCTATATTTATATATAGATACACAGTTGATTGGATTTACCCTTTGTCAATCACTGTTTAAAAAATAATGCCTCATATTGGATATCTTGAAAGTTTTATTCTGATAAATATTCTTTACATATGGAAAATAGACCAGTTGAGACATATATTTTTAATTATAAAAGTGATTAATGAGTGTTAACCATAAGGGGACTCCCCGATTCAATAGTCTCCATTATCCAGCCATAACTCAAATAATTAATAATTATTTATTAATCCCTCCAGATTAATAAATATAAATCTTTATGGTCATCAATTTCCCCTGAAGTTTCTTTAACAAAGGCCAGAAAGATTAAATTTTTGAATGGGGCATTGCTTCATTTCCGTCAACATCTGGTTATTTATCTTTTTAAATTAAACAAAACCGTGGATTTGACAGAGACTCTGGGAAGGATTGGGGCGGGAGGAGAAGGGAACGATAGAGAATGAGATGGTGATGGCTGGATCCATCACCGACTCGATGGACATGAGTTAGAGTGAACTCTGGGAGTTGGTGATGGACAGGGAGGCCTGGCGTGCTGTGATTCATGGGGTCGTGGAGAGTTGGACACAACTGAGCGACTGAACTGAACTGAAACTTTAAATATGTCTGCAGTCCTAACTTTACCCAGCCAATGGGAAGTGTAAATATATGGCCAATTTCTTAGCCAAGCACAGTGCTGTTCTTAATTAATGATGATGCTATGAAGCCACTCATAGGAGAAGACAGGCTTAGTCCATCTTAAAGCAACAAGGTTTTGCTCTTGTCGTCTCTCTCCCCTCATTTCTTGGCATGGCTTTTGACTTTTCATCCATAGCAAGTGAGACAGTGATTGGGGCCAGGTCAGGTCACCTCGGAAGGACAGTCATCAAACTCATCAGACCTTGACTTTTCTTCCGTCTGTGCTATGTTTTTTTTTTTTTTCATGTCATAGTATTGTGAGGATTAAGCATATACATGCGTGCTGTGTAAGCATATATATGGTTATATAGCATATGTAGGTCTTTCCTGCTGGCTCTGTGGTAAAGAATCCTCTTGCAATGCAGAAGATGCAGGTTCAATCCCTGGAGTAGGAAGTGGCAACCCATTCCAATATATGTGTGCCTGGAGAGTTCCATGGGCAGGGGAGCCTGGTAAGCTACAATCTACGGGGTCACAAGAGAGTTAGACACAACTGAGCAACTAAACAATAGCAATAGCATATGTATGTTGTTAGAGATATGGAAAGAGGTAAATGTCTTTTGTTTAAAACTAAGGTCATTATTTTTTTTTAATTTGAAGAACATCCTTTAAAGACTTTTGGATACCAGGATGGATGACCATAAAGTATATGAAAGTGGTTTAAAAATTACTGTTATTCAACTCCTGATATAATGTCTTGTCATTTTTCTCAGTAGATAAAAAATAAAATGCCTTAAATTTTCTCTAGTAAAATATTTCTAGTGGGTCTCATCCAGTACTCATGAAGTGTTAAGATATGTTGTGTTAACCCCATCAGAGAGATCTCTGAGACCCTTTACAACCTCTCTTAGCCCAGTTTGTGACTTTTGTCAAAATAGCTCAAGTATTGCTATTGACCTGTTTTTTTAAGGTAGCTCACTGCTCAAACATTCCACCGGCCAAATCTATTCCCTCGATTTATTCCCAGATAGATGCAGTAAACAGGTATATTATATCAAAATGACAGTGTCTCCCTCATGGGCTGTATCATGCTGATATAGATATTTTTCTGTTTTAAAAGCTAATATAAGCTCTTCTCTGGTAAGCACAAGATTCGTATGTGAATTAAGCATACATTGGGTGTTAATGTCTTTGAATTATCAGTGGAAGAATATTAAAAAAATTAAAAGATTTTTCTCTGGAAAGCCATTTTCTGAGTGTGTTAAAATTAATTAGGAAAAACCCAGGAACGAATCAAAGTTAAAGATAGAAGATTTTATAATGTAAGATCTAAAAATAAAGTACAGATTAATTAAAAATTGTTGTAAAATATTACTTAGTCTTATGAGTCAACAGCCATGTAAGAAAAATTAGGCAACTTCTCAAATGAGAATTTTCTCATCTAATAACTAGCTTGAATTCTTTCATTTAAATAGTAGTTATATCTGAAAATAATGCACTCTAAGGTACATATTTTGAGGTGATTAAGATGTATTACAGTCAGACTGACATTCACTTCAAATACAATTTTTTGTTCCAGTATTAGAAATTTATGTATAACAGTTTGGCCTTGTATATTTCCTTTAATGAAAAATGACATTTGAACAGTTTTTGAAAACAATGCTGCTGATAAATCTGACAAGCCAGTGTTAAAAAAGGACAAGAATAACAAGCACTTGACTATTCTGCCCTGGATTCATTTTTTCCAGCAGAAAAGCCTGTTTTCTCTGTGACTCTGTTTATCATTGATGTAGCACTTAAGCATGCAAACCTAAATGCACACATTTTTTTTTCCCATTAACAATCTAATTCCTATTTAGATCTTCTACTGTACCAGGAGTGCAGTAACTTACTCTCAATTAACCTCTTTCCCTTAATATATATGCGTACTTTATCCTGAATTGTGTCTAATCTCTGAGGTTTATGTATTAGTAAGGGTTCTCCAGAGAAACATACCAATAAAACAATAAGGTATGTTTGTGTATCTCATCTGTCTCTATCTCTAATTTCGAGAAATTTATTTCTAGAGTTGGTTCATGTGATCGTGAAGGTACAGGTTCAAAATCTGCCGAGCAGGCTGACCGAGAGAGACCCAGGAAAACAGCTGTAGTTTGGGTCTGAAGATCATCTGCTGTCAGAATTCTCTCTCTTCTGGGAACTGTGGTCTTTTATTTTTTAAGGCCTTTAAGTGATTGGATGAAGCCTACTCATATTCTGGAGGGTAATCTGCTTTACTCAAGGTCTGCTAATTTAAATGTTAATTTTGTCTCAACAACACCTTCACAGAAACCTCTAGAATAATTAACCAAATATCTCTATATTGTGACCAAGTCAAGCAGATACATAAAATGAACCATCACAGTTTCTTTAGCACCGTTGAGGTGGGGAGGTGCGTGTGTTTGTGGGGGACCATCTCATCTTTGATGCCGTCAGTCCACGTGACATCCACTGAGCAGCCAAGGCCAGTATTCTCCGGGTCCTACTTCCCAGGCCTCACAGGTGGTCCTGTGAGTGCAGCATCAGGCTGGTGCTTCCTTAACTGGTGATGCAAAAGACTATCTGCAAAACTCTGTGGTGTCATCTGCTGAGATGTGCGAGGGGGGCATTCCTTGATGGAGTCTGTCTCGTTGGAAATGGCCACAGCGTGGAGCAGCGGAGCTGATGGGCTTATCCACATCCCCCCTCTCCCCTAGTCTCCCTGCAGTTCTCAGAAACCACCTGCCTCCTGCCCACCCAAGACACGCCTCCTGCCCACCCAAGACACTTCTCCTGTCTTAATCTGGGTGATTCTTTCCCATCTGCATTTAAGTCCTCTTTCTTGTCACTAGTGTTTAGACTTTCTGAGCCTCAAAACTAATTTTTATTTTTCTTTATGGTGGTTGTTGCTACTATTTTGATTTGTTTTTCCAAACTTTCCCCTTTTTTGGCAATGATGAAAAGAGTAATGAGGAAGAAAAGAATAAAACATGCTTTTCATTTGTTGATTCCATAAGTTAAACATTCTGTGTTAAGAGGAAGTGAGTTACCAGGGAGATGTCTGTTGTCTATTCAAAACATATTTCCTTAGTTGATTTCTAGCTACTTGGAAACTCTCTTATTATTATTAAGACTAATTTTATAATACTATTTCTGTTTTCTTGGCCTTTTATACCACGGTAAGATCAACTCTTTCCAATGTTGTTTACTCTGCACTTGTAATATGCTTGAAGATGCCTATGGTCCTACTGTAAGCAAAGGCAGCCATTTTTAAGGTGGCCACCAGATGTCGCTGTTGACCAGAGAAATGTGTCTATCGCTTGAACTTTGAAACAAATAAGTGTTAATCTTGACTTGAATCAGAAGAGGAAAAATGTCAGAAAAAGAAACAGGTCTCTAATCCATTCTGAAATTAGACAGAAGTAACAGTGGCACCCCACTCCAGCACTCTTGCCTGTAAAATCCCAGGGATGGAGGAGCCTGGTGGGCTGCAGTCCATGGGGTCGTTAAGAGTCGGACACGACTGGGCGACTTCACTTTCACTTTTCACTTTCATGCATTGGAGAAGGAAATGGCAACCCACTCCAGTGTTCTTGCCTGGAGAATCCAGGGACGGGGGAGCATGGTGGGCTGCCGTCTATGGGGTCGCACAGAGTCGGTCGCGACTGAAGCGGCTTAGCAGCAGCAGCAACCCTTCACTTCAAGCCAAGCAATGATCCTTTAGGTACGTCTTCATTTCACTTGCAGGTTACCTTCAAAACCTGTTAGGTCGACAGGGCAGGGGCTGTTTATATCTATTTGGTAGCTAGACTGCTGGAAGCCCAGGTTCTGGACCTTGATTCTTGGAGGCTTCCTGATCAGAGCACCAGCATCCCTGGATAAGTGCCTTTATCACTGTCTCTGGTTTCTTCACCTATAATATAAGAATTTGAATTTGGTAATCTCTCTCAGTTTGAAAATGTAATCCTTGCTTCACAAATAAACTTCAGAAACATGACTTTTTCAAGGTGACTGTTTCTTAGTTTCTGAGTTTGTGCTAGAACTTGGGTCCCAGTTAGTTCATTGATGCAGGCCAGAGTACACTGAACTATGAGGTTTACCTGAGCTGCTGCTTCTGTGGAAACATAAAAGAGACCTGCTCATGGAGCAAAACTCCTCCTATAGCTGTTTTTCCTTCCTTACTTTCAAGGACATTTATAATAAGTAGAATGAGGTAGGATTTTTTTTTCTTCATTTATTTTTTTATTGAAGGATAATTGCTTTACAGAATTTTGTTGTTTCCTATCAAACCTCAACATGAGTCAGCCATCAGTTCAGTTCAGTCGCTCAGTCGTGTCCAACTGTTTGTGACCCCATGGACTGCAGCACGCCAGGCCTCCCTGTCCATCACCAACTCCCAGAGTTTATTCAAACTCATGTCCATTGAGTCAATGATGATATCCAACCATCTCATCCTCTGTTGTCCCCTTCTCCTCCTACCCTCAATCTTTCCTAGCATCAGGGTCTTTTCTAATGAGTCAGTTCTTCGCATCAGGTGGCCAAAGTATTGGAGTTTCAGCTTCAACATCAGTCCTTCCAATGAATATTCAGGACTGATTTCCTTTTGGATTGCCTGGTTCCATTTCCTTGCAGTCCAAGGGACTCTCAAGAATCTTGTCCAACACCACAGTTCAAAAGCATCAATTCGTCGGTGCTCAGCTTTCTTTATAATCGAAATCTCACATCCATATTTGACTCCTGGAAAAACCATAGCCTTGACTAGATGGACCTTTGTTGGCAAAGTAATGTCTCTGCTTTTTAATATGCTGTCTAGGTTGGTCATAACCATAGGTATACATATATCCTCTCCCATTTGAAGCTCCCTCCCGTCTCCCTCCCCATCCCACCCCTCTAGGTTGATACAGAGCCCCTGTTTGAGTTCCCTGAGCCATACAGCAAATTCCAATTGGCTATCTATTTCACATATGGTAATGGAACAACAGACTGGTTCCAAATAGGAAAAGGAGTACATCAAGGCTGTATATTGTCACCTTGCTTATTTAACTTATATACAGAGTACATCATGAGGAACGCTGGGCTGGAAGAAGCACAAGCTGGAATCAAGATTGCCGGGAGAAATATCAATAACCTCAGATATGCAGATGACACCACCCTTATGGCAGAAAGTGAAGAGGAACTCAAAAGCCTCTTGATGAAAGTGAAAGAGGAGAGTGAAAAGGTTGGCTTGAAGCTCAACATTCAGAAAACAAAGATCATGGCATCTGGTCCCATCACTTCATGGGAAATAGATGGGGAAACAGTGGAAACAGTGTCAGACTTTATTTTTTTGGGCTCCAAAATCACTGCGGATGCTGATTGCAGCCATGAAATGAAAAGACGCTTACTCCTTGGAAGGAAAGTTATGACCAACCTAGATAGTATATTAAAAAGCAGAGATATTACTTTGCCAACAAAGGTCCATCTAGTCAAGGCTATGGTGTTTCTCGTGGTCATGTATGGATGTGAGAGTTGGACTGTGAAGAAAGCTGATCACCGAAGAATTGATGCTTTTGAACTGTGGTGCTGGAGAAGACTCTTGAGAGTCCCTTGGACTGCAAGGAGATCCAACCAGTCCATTCTATAGGAAATCAATCCTGGGTGTTCATTGGAAGGACTGATGCTAAAGCTGAAACTTCAATACTTTGTCTACCTCATGCGACGAGTTGACTCACTGGAAAAGAGTCTGATGCTGGGAAAAGTTGGGGGCGGGAGGAGAAGGGGACAACAGAGAATGAGATGGCTGGATGGCATTACTGACTCTGCGGACATGAGTCTGAGTGAACTCCGGGAGTTGGTGATGGACAGGGAGGCCTGGTGTGCTGTGATTCATGGGGTCGCAGAGAGTCGGACACGACCGAGCGACTGAACTGAACTGAACTGAATGTAAGTTTCCATGTTACTCTTTCCATACATCTCACCCTCTTCTCCCCTTCCCCATGTCCATAAGTCTATTCTCTCTGTTTATTTGTTGAAGTACTTTTTTTTTTTTTTAGCTTTCACTTTTTTTAAGTTTAGGACTTCTCCAGTGGCTCAGATGGTAAAGAATCCACCTGCAATGCAGGTGACCCAGGTTTGATCCTGGGTCAGGAAGACCCCTCTGGAGAAGGAAATGGCACCCCACTTCCAGTATTCTTGCCGGGAATCCAATGGACAGAGGAGGCTGGTGAGCTACAGTCCATGGGGTCACAGTCAGACACAACTGAGTGAGTAACATTTTTTTAACTTTGGCAAAAATGGCTTGGCTTTTCAAAAAATGAGTTTGTGGTGAATCAAAGTAGAATGTGTGTCCAGGGGGAGAGGGGATGACAGGGGATGAGGTGGTTGGATGACATCACCAACTCAATGGACATGAGTTTGTGCACACTCTGGGAGATAGTGAAAGACAGGGAAGACAGGCATGCTGTCGTCCATGGGGTTACAAAGAGTAGGACACGATGTAGCAACTGAACGACAACACGAACACATATGAATAATAAAATGAACACGCGTTTATTGATCACCCAGCTTTACACAATAGAACTTCATTCCTACCTTATTCTCCAAAGAAATTCAATCCTTTATTGTCCACGTAAAAATCATATGGAGATCTAATTTTACTCCAAAAAGAAGTTTCCTTTAACAAAGGCCAGTTTCTTCCGATTTTACCCTTTGATTTACTTGAAGCCCTTTCCTGAGCTTCAGAAGGTAGAGGCTATGGCATCTTCCATAAGTCTCCATTCCAGTTTTCATCTCTCTTCTGAGAACAATTGAGTAGTGTTTAAACTGTACTTTCTTCCAGACTGTAATCCTTGTTGTAAATTATAATAGATTGTAATTCTTATTAATGCTAAAATATGTTTGTTGACTGAAAAAAAAAGAGCAGGACCTAAAAGTTGAGAATTATGTTTTACTTGGTGGAATTTCTGAGGACTTTAAGGCCAGGAGACAGCTTCTCAGCTAGCCTGAGGGGCTGCTCTGAGTACGTAAGGGATGCTCCCAGGAGTTTTGTTAAAAACCAGATGGTCAGAATATCAAAAGATTACTATTTATTAAAGAAAACCAGACATCTCAAGTTAATGAATTTAGCACTTTTCTATGTATGGAAAGATACACAAATCATTCCTTAAATATGCACCTGAGCTCTCTGGGGCCAGTACCCCATGTTGTCCCATCTTGCATAGATCCAGGATATACCACTGGGGCTGTGGCTACAGCAGATGGTGGTTTGATGGCTGGCATTCCGTGTCCACCCTGAGTTCTCTCAGGACTCACCATCTGGGGTGGCTGAAATGGGGTAACCTGATGACTGCAACATCCTTTGTTTACTGATATGGCAGACACCATTTTTTATCCACAAATTGTTTGCTTTATTTCTGGGAGAAGCTTGGAGGAGAAAGAAGGGCCAGAGTTCAGAATGACCCATAGAAGGGAAAGAACCCATGAGAGTTTTCCAAGGAGGTGGGCATTTTTGGGGAAGTTTCTGAAACTGAGTGTGTACATATAACATTTAAAATTATCTGCCACGAAGTAAACCTCATTCTTTGATTGCACATCAGCTTTCTGGAGGTAGTCCTGTGGGGAGTGAAGAAACTGGGGTAGTATTGGAGCAAGGCACAGAACAGAGAGAGAGAATTCATACAAAGACAGGAATTTAAATACAAAAGGATGAAGAAAAGTATAACTTCTGCAGGTGTAAGTATATTTGTGCTCAGTTGCGTTGGACTCTTTGTGGGCCCATGGACTATGACCCACAAGGCTCCTCTGCCCATGGAATTTCCCAGGCAAGGATATGTGAGTGGGGTACCAATTCCATCTCCAGGGAATCTTCCTGATCTAGGAATCAAACCCGTATCTCCTGCATCTCCTTCATTGACACTCAGATTCTTTACCACTAGCGCCACCTGGGAAGCCTGGTGTCAGTATATTTAGGGTAGTTTCATTAGCCATTTGGGCTTCCCTGGTAGCTCAGTTGGTAAAGGATTCGCCTGCAATGCAGGAGACTCTGGTTTGATTCCTGAGTAGGGACGATCCACTGGAGAAGGGATAGGCTACCCACTCCAGTATTCTGGCCTGGAGAATTCCATGTACTGTGTAGTCCATGGGGTTGCAAAGAGTAGTACATGACTGAGTGACTTTCATTTCACTTCATTTATTAGCCATTTGAATTTAAATATTACAAATATTTACAATTTGTAATCTAAATATTACAAATATTATGAAATTTAAATATTAAAAAAAGGATATCTTTACTATGTTGAGAGATTTCACTATGCTGAGCAGTATCTAGAGAGTAGATACCCGACTTTCTATATGCAAAAGTGTAACATGCTTTTATTGAAATTATCAGTGTCTATCCCATTAACACACACATGAATGATATGGTTCAATGAAAACCGTTAGTTTTCTTGGCAATCCTGGAAGGTCAGGGAGCTTGTGATTGATTTAAGCCTGAAGAAAGTAAAAACTGTGCACTTCTCAGCTGCTGGCCATTTCGGCAGCTTTCAAACCAAACATCTCCAGTCCTGTCCCAAGGGGTTAAGAGAAAGCCTGTGCTAGACACTGAGCAGCAATTATGTACTTACCAGGAAAATTGCCAGTCATTCCTGGACTCTGACCCTCTCTACAAGTTGCCCAGCTCTTCTGCCTTTGAAATTTATACTTTAATTATACCTCACATTTGACAGCATTTTGCGTTTTTCAAAACCCATTTAAATAATGCTTTCTCTTGAATATTATCCCCACTGCAGACCTAGTTTGCTAGGGTAGATACTATCAATTGTCTTTTGCACGTGAGTGTTGACTGAAAAAAAAGATGTACAACTTGAGAGTTTTGAGTTTTATTTGGGGAAAAATGAAGACTGTGGCCCAGGAGGCAGCAGCTCAGATAGCTCGGAGAGACTGCTCCAAAGAGGCAGTGGGGGGAAGTCAATATATAAGGTTTTGGTGAAGAGGGGAGTTCAATGCCACAGAACATTCATTTTACAAAAGGTTTTTGTTTGTCCTGAGGATCTGATGGCACCATGGAGGGATTTAGTGCTTCTCTAGATATGAGGAGATGCAAAGATTGAGATCATAAAATCTGTTCCCTGGTGGCTCAGATGGTAAAGCGTCTGCCTACAATGTGGGAGACCTGGGTTTGATCCCTGGTTTGGGAAGATCCTCTGGAGAAGGAAATGGCAACCCACTCCAGTATTCTTGCCTGGAAAATCCTATGGATGGAAAAGCCTGGTAGGCTACAGTCCATGGGGTCGCAAAGAGTCGGACATGACTGAGCGACTTCACCTAAAGACATCCAACTATCTAAAGACCTGTCCCACCAGATTCCCTGGAGCACAGAGTGCCTCACTCCACCCTGAACTCCCTCAGGGCTTGTTGAAGGTCAGCAGCTATCGCAGCATGGGTTCAGTCTCCAGAGAGGCAGATGGCAAACACCTTTGTTTTTCAGTCGTTGGCAATGCTCTTGCTAAGTGCCAATTTGTAGTTGACATGAGAGAGAGTGAAAGTATTAGTTGCTCAGTCATATCCAACTCTTTGTGACTGCAATGGTGTTGGATTCCTGATCTCCCAAGGCGATTTAGCTTCAGGACCAGGGGCCAGGCCTGATCACTCAAGCTTTTGTGTAGCCGAGTTTTATTAAAGTATAAAAAGGGACAGAGCAAGCTTCTGACATAGACATCAGAAGGGGATGAAGAGTGGCCCGCTCCCCCGTCACTAGTCTTAGCAAGGAAAGTATATACTTTTTTAATTGGTTATTACAATAAATCAAAAGAATGTCTCAACGTTGTAAAGATCTTATTAGACCACTCACATAATTTACATCTTAAGATAACAGGATTCAGTTCAGTTCAGTTGCTCAGTCATGTCTGACTCTTTGCGACCCCATGAATCACAGCATGCCAGGCCTCCCTGTCCATCACCAACTCCCAGAGTTCACTCAACCTCATGTCCATTGAGTCGGTGATGCCATCCAGCCATCTCATTCTCTGTCATCCCCTTCTCCTCCCGCCCCCAATCCTTCCCAGCATCAGAGTCTTTTCCAGTGAGTCAGCTCGTCACAGCAGGTGGCCAAAGTATTGCAGTTTCAGCTTTAGCATCAGTCCTTCCAATAAACACCAGGACTGATCTCCTTTAGGATGGACTAGTTGGATCACCTTGCAGTCCAAGGGACTCTCAAGAGTCTTCTCCAGCACCACAGTTCAAAAGCATCAAATCTTCGGTGATCAGCTTTCTTCACAGTCCAACTCTCACATCCATGCATGACCACTGGAAAAACCATAGCCTTGACTAGACGGACCTTTGTTGGCAAAGTAATGTCTCTGCTTTTTAATATGCTATCTAGGTTGGTCATAACTTTCCTTCCAAGGAGTAAGCGTCATTTAATTTCATGGCTGCAATCAGCATCTGCAGTGATTTTGGTGCCCAAAAAATTAAGTCTGACACTCACAGTATTAGAACTAACAAAAGAAAGATCTTACCAGAAATACTCCCATAATATACATTTTAAGATATCAGGATTAGTCAGAAGGAGAAACTGTCCTCAAGCAGGATACATTGTTGTTATATAATCCTTAGTTCAGAGTTTAAACTGAGTTGTTTGTTGTATAATCACCAGAAAAAATGTTTTATAAAGAAGAAAACGTTTTATGTGACTAAGACTAAGGAATGCAGAGAAAATAAAGACGTTTGTCCTTTCTTCCTCCTTGAGAACCTCGGACCCCTCTCTCTTCCTTGGGAGCCCCACACTCCTTTCTCCTCCTCAGGGACCCCGGACTTCATTTCAGCCTGCCTAGGAATTGACTCTCACTCTTCTTGCTCTTGTCGTTTTCTCTTTCTAACCTGGGAAATAAATTCCAGGGACGATAGAATCAAATGATGAATTAGTTGTTTCTGCAAAATGAATGGTGAAATTTGTGATGGGACTTTGAGCACACTTTTCAAGTTTCCTCTTTAATAGAAACTTCAGGATCATTAGTCACAGAGTTGCACGATGTATCACAGATTCAGGTCCATGTGAAATAATTCAACATTTCTCAAAGTGTGATATTAATAAATGTTTTTTAAAAAGTTTCCATGTTCAGATTAGCTTTGTTACAGGACTTGTCCCAGCATCTCATATTTGTGTTACCCCTTTGCTTATAATTTTATTTGTTTATTTATGACTATTTTAGGTCTTCGTCGCCATGCAGGCTTTTTCTCAAGTTGTGGAGAGCAAGTGCTCTGATGCCCTGTTGAAATTGTACAGCCTTCTCATTGTGGTGGCTTCTTTCGTTGCTGAGCACGGGCTCTAGGGTCTGTGGGCTTCAGTAATTGAAGCCCCTGGGCTCTAAAGCATAGGCTCAGTAGTTGTGGCTCATGGGCTTAGTTGCCCCGTAGCATGTGGTATCTTCCCGGATCGAGGATTGAACGCATGACTCCTGCATGGGCAGGCGGATTCTTTACCACTGTGCCATCGGGGAAGCCCTACCCCTTTGATTATGAACAGAGAGACTGAGGAGTACATTTCTCTTAACTTTCTTTCCCACGGAACTTTTTAAAGACCTGGGTTTTTGTTGTGGTGGGGTTTTGTTTTTGTTTGTTTGTTTTCTCCAGGTCATTCTGTGTGTAAAGCTACATCAGAAAAGAGTTCTGTGATTTCTCCCACACTTTTTCTTAGCATCATTCTTTCTGAGACATCATCCCAGTTATATGTATTTGAGAATAGTATTCAATCAAATGATAATTGAATAAAATCTTCGGATAGATTTGGATAAAACAATTTAAAGTGGAAAATATACAAAGGCTTCCTTTCTGTGATTTATTGAAGAAAGTAAAACAAGGGGATTTAATTTATACTTCGTATCTGCAAGTCACAAATGGCCCAGATTATAAGAGCTAAATGTGGCAGGGCTCTAATACTCCCTGTGGATGAGGAATGTGATTTAAAAAACTGGGCAAGTTCACCAAAAAATGTGATTTCCTCCACTGTGCTCAGTACAGAGGCTGTCTCCTGAACAATCAGGAATCCTGGTGGGCCTGTTTATTCTTCCAACTTTTCTTTCTTGTCAAGATGGAATTTTCCTGTTCATCTAAGAGGCCGGCTGGGAGCTTGTTTCTCTACAGTTTGCCTCGCACTGATGCCAGGAGCAGATTACAGATATCCATTCCCAAATATAACATGTCAGGTTGGATTGCAAGCTCAGTTGTATCTTTGAAAGGCAACGCTTTAACTCCTGCTTCTTTAGGGCCCTGACAGCCTGGAAAGAAACAAAACCACAGACGCTTCTTTGATGATACATTTGTTGCTGCGTGTGTGCTCAGGTGTGTCCGACTGTGTGACCTCAGGGACTGTAGCCCACCAGGCTCCTCTGTCTATGGAATTCTGCAGGCAAGAATACTGGAATGAGTTGCCGTTTCCTCCAGGGGATCTTCCAGACCTAGGGATTGAACTCAAGTCTTCTGTGTCTTCTGCATTGGCAGGAGGATTCTTTAGCATTGAGCCACCTGGGACGGAGAAGGCAATGGCAAGCCACTCCAGTACTCTTGCCTAGAAAATCCCATGGACAGAGGAGCCTGGTGGGCTATAGTCCATGGGGTCGCTACTAGTCAGACAAGACTGAGCGACTTCACTTTCACTTTTCACTTTCATGCATTGGAGAAGGAAATGGCAACCCACTCCAGCGTTCTTGCCTGGAGAATTCCAGGGATGGTGGAGCCTGGTGGGCTGCTGTCTATGGGGTCACACAGAGTCGGACACGACTGAAGTGACTTAGCAGCAGCAGCAGCAGAGCCACCTGGGAAGCTGTGTTTGGTGGTAGTTCATCATAATGACTCCAAACACTTTTCCAGAACCTTGAAGTTTTTCACAGCATGTTCACTTACTTTGAACTCTATTTTCTTCTTCGTAAGAGTTTCTGTATGAGATGTGGGTGATCTCATTATACAAGAGACCAAATAACTTGTAACAGGAACATGGATGGTGATTGGATCTCTGACCTCTGTCCTTCCATTCAGTGTTTTCTTTGTTTTTATTACACATAAGCCCATTTCTTGGAATAAGGTACCACTTCTAAGATAATATTGTAGTAAAATATTTTGGTTTTCAGTTTTGGCAGAAACTGTGCTAAGCTTTGATATATTAAGTATCTAGAACTGTGCTAAGAACCTCATATAAGGATCAATGAAAGATGTACTATTTTCCTTTATATATTGTAAATATATTACTTTTTAAATTCAGGTATTTATCATATAACCTTAAGTATTTGGTTTGTGTGTTTTATTATTGTTTTTTTGGCTTGTTGTGCTTTGACAACATATATCCATGTGACCATCACCTCAGAACATGTAAAATATGTTCACCGTTCCAGAACCTTATCCCTTGCTCCTTTGCAAGTCAGTCTGTAGCCTGCCTCCTACTCACAACCCCAGAGGAACTGTATGAACTCTGTTACCTTAGATGTTCTTAGCTTTCATATAATTATAACCACGTATTATATGCTCTTTTGTGTTAAGCTTCTTTCACTTAACGTAATATTTCTGACATCATTCAGTGTTGTACTGGGGCTTCCTAGGTGGCTCAGTGATAAAGAGCCCACTTGCCAGTGCAGGAGATGTGAGTTTGATCCCTGGGTCAGGAAGATCCCCTGGAGAAGGAAATGGTGACCCACTCCAGTATTCTTTCCTGGGCAATCCCATGGACAGAGGGGCCTGACAAGCTACAGTCCATGAAGTCACTAAGAGTTGGACATGACTTAGCAACTAAACAACTGCAACAGCAGTGTGGTACTGTGTATCTGTAATTTGTTCCTTTTAGTTGATAAGGAGTCTTCCATTGTATTACTGTAGCATACTTTATTCAGTCTCCTGTTGATAAACATTTGGGCTGTTTGCATTTCTGGTGAGTATGAATAAAGCTTCCTTGAAAATTCCTGTACAGATATTTCTGTGGATATACGTTTTCATGTCTTTTCAGTAAGTAGCTAGGATGGGGATTTCTGGATCATAGGGGAAGTGTATGTTTAACTTTATAAGAATATGACATTTTCCCATTTTTCATCTCTACCAGTAACCGTATGTGAGAGTTCTGGTGGCTCCAAATTTGATAATGTAATTTGATTTTAACTATCCTATAGTTTGTGAAATGGTGTCTTCTTGAGGTTTCACTTTTCATTTTGCTGATGATTAATGATGTTGAGCATCTTTTCAGGATATAGTGGCCATTTATTTTCTTTTGCAAAGTGAGTGTTTAAGAATTTTGCCAAGTTTTTCACTTTTAAAAAATTGTTGGTTAAAAAAATTCTTTATATATTTATATTTGCATTCTTTGTCAGCTATGTGTTATAAATATTTTTTCCCTAAAATTATGCCTCCCTATTTTTTAAAATGGTATCTTGTCATGAGCATAACTATTATTTTTTTTTATTTTACAATATTATATTGGTTGGTTTTGCCGTACATTGACATGAATCTGCCCCGGGTGTACATGATTTACCCTTCCTGTATCCCGCTCCCACCTCCCTCCTCCCCTTATCCTCCCTCTGGGTCATCCCCGTGCACCAGCCCCGAGCATCCTGTATCATGCGTTGAACCTGGACTGGTGATTCGTTTCACATATAATATAATATATGTTTCAATGCCATTCTCCCAAATCATCCCACCCTTGCCCTCTCCCACAGAGTCCAAAAGACTGTTCTATACACCTGTGTCTCTTTTGCTGTCTCGTATACAGGGTTATCATTTTCATCTTTCTAAATTCCACATATATGTGTTAGTATGTGGAGAGAAGGGGACCATCTTACACTGTTGGTGGGAATGCAAACTAGTACAGCCACTATGGAGAACAATGTGGAGATTCTTTAAAAAACTGGAA